>NC_064922.1:737772700-738400825 GCF_023897955.1 Schistocerca gregaria | reverse complement strand
TTCAGTGAGTTTATTATTTTACTGATTTCAGAGGGAGAGGTTGGTGGAATTACAGCTGTTTCAAACTGTGCAGGTATGGCCTCTTCTATTAATAGCCTTGCCTCTTCTAGTGAAGATCTAGATCCTATTTTCTCCACAACATTTAAAAAATGATTATTCAAAATATTTTCAATTTCTGATTGTTTGTTAGTGCACTTGTCATTCAATTTTATTGCACTAAAGTCTTCCTGTGCTCTTGGTTGCCCTGTTTCCCTTTCAATAATATTCCAAATTGCTTTAATTTTATTATCAGAGTTACTGATCTCAGACATGATACACATGCTTCTGGACTTTTTAATAACTTTTCTTAGTACCGCACAATAGTTTTTATAATATTGAACAATTTCGGGGTCAGTACTCCATCTTGCTGTTAGATACAGTTCTCTTTTGCGGTTGCAAGATATTCTTATTCCTTTAGTTAGCCAAGGTTTTTTATATGTTTTCTTGGAATTATGTTTAACTATTTTCTTGGGAAAACAATTTTCAAATACCCTTAAAAATGTATTGTGAAATAAGTTATATTTCAAGTTTGCATCGGGTTCCTTATACACTTCATCCCAGTCTAGCTGCTGTAGGCTTTCCCTAAAGTTTGCAATATTTATATTGTTAATTGAACGCACTGCTTTGAAAGTCTGATTTATTATACTGCATGGAGCTATGTCATGTACTGTAACAAGCTGTGCACTATGATCTGAAAGACCATTCTCAACAGGATAAGCATTTATGTCCTTAAACTTATCTTGGTCTATAAAAAAGTTATCTATCAATGTAAAGCATTTAGTGTTCTTCTGCAGGATGTCTTGTTTTGTCCACCATTAACAAAACTCTTATTATCCAATTTCAAATCATGAAGATATGATTGGGGAACATAAACATTAGTAAGTTGAAGGTTTCTCTGAATTTTTTGCTTGCGTCTGGGATTATGAGCCTGTTGGTCTGTAGAATGACATTATTATAAGTTTATGTCCATTCTTGATATTGAATTTTAGCCAAACAATATCAATTACAGCTCCAGTTTCTATTTTAGTGAATTTGATTTTCTTATGTACTGCAAAATCACACTACTTCTGCATGTTTTGTTGATTTGTTAGCACCACAGTGATATTCATTCAACTCTACAGGCAGACACTACACGTAAGATTATGTACTACACAGAGGCTTATTGTTACAATTCCATGAATACACTTTTCAATTGAGTGCTCACACATGCACCCTATGAAATAACCAATGCTTAACAATAAATAACAGATATCACCACATTCCAACTATCACATTCATGCATCGTTGCCATTATTTGCTTTCATTGCATCTCCAAAGAGCCAATAACTCTTGTTTTGAATTATTGTGAGATTGTTTTTTTGCACATAAAGATTATGTCTGCCTTTCCCCTTTTTATAAAGGTCTCATTGATGATGCGCATTTTTCAGCATATGTTTGAATTCAAGCAAACCTGTGTATTAACATCTTACAGTGTGACTGTCACTCTTATTTAAATGGTAGCTCTGAAACTTTATTTATCTTTGTTATGATGTATTGCAGCCGGAAGCATTATCACGTTCCAGTACACCACTATCTCCTGGTGCTAGCTTGGTTGGCTCAGGTGCAATTGCAGATATGGCTGCAATAGCAGGCAATAGGAAAGGTGGTTTTGCTGACATGCTGCCCTTCTGTGAAGTAGAAAGCTGCACAGCGAGTAAACAGGAACACGTTATTTCTGTTGTAAGTATTTGCTGTAATTTAAATTCATAGATATTACCATACATTCTGTCTTCCCATTTATAACATCCTTTTGATTCATGCAGTATTTTATGATCATAGATACCATTAACATGCTCTCTAATTAAATAATTGCCTTTGTCACATCACTCTATCCAGGCTTACCTTTTTGTTTATTCTGTGATGCGTGAAAACTGTATGTAGGCCTGCACCCTACCACGTAAGACCACTACAGCCCACATTTTTCTGTTATTCATATTCTGCAGCAAATTATGTTGACCAACACAGTTTGGTTGGGTGACAGTCAAAAAGTCTTGCATTCAGCTGTCTTCTCTAGTGGAAACAAGTTAAACTTACAAGGCTAAAATCAGAGCTACAGGGACTGCATTTAAGATTTTAATACTTAATTGTGTCAGTGCATGTGGTGTATAACAGTAACCCTTCTCAGAGGTGAAAGGGGAAGGGAGAAGTTAATAAACTGTGACCTCCTACCCCGTTCCTAGAACTGAACCATGGATATGTGTCTGCTAGAAAGGGAGGAGAAAGCTAGGAAGGATTATGGATAAATGCTGCACATCAACAAACAGTTTAAATTTTGTAGTTACTCATTTATGTGGTTAGTTGCCAACAATCAATAACATCTTCAATATAACAGCACCAAAATGATTCCAGTATTCAGTCATAAAAATTCTTTGCCTGTCTTCCTAAGAATTTAATAGATGGTAAAATTAACTTCAGACACAAATTCAAAACATATTTGCTTGACAAAGTTCTACTCCATACTAGAATATATATAAATATAATAGATGATGTAACTTACCAAACGAAAGCGCTGGTATGTTGATAAAGACAATAAAAAAACACACAAATACACAACAAATTTCAAACTCTTGCAACCCAAGGTTGCTTCGTCAGGAAAGAGGGAAGGAGAGGGAAAGACGAAAAGATGTGGGTTTTAAGGGAGAGGGTAAGGAGTCATTCCAGTCCCGGGAGCGGAAAGACTTACTTTAGGGGGAAAAAAGGACAGCTATACACACACACACACACACACACACACACACACACATATATATCCATTCGCACATATACAGACACACGCAGACATTTGTAAAGGCAAAGAGTTTGGGAAATATTATGGAAATGGAAGAGGATGTCGATGAAGATGAAATGGAGATACAATACTGCATGAAGAGTTCGACAGAGCACTACAAGACCTGAGTCGAAACAAGGCCCCGGGAGTAGACAACATTCCATTAGAACTACTGACGGCCTTGGGAGAGCCAGTCCTGACAAAACTCTTCCATCTGGTGAGCAAGATGTATGAGACAGGCAAAATACCCTCAGACTTCAAGAAGAATATAATAATTCCAATCCCAAAGAAAGCAAGTGTTGACAGATGTGAAAATTACCGAACTATCAGTTTAATAAGTCACAGCTGCAAAATACTAACACGAATTATTTACAGACAAATGGAAAAACTGATAAAAGCCGACCTTGGGGAAGATCATTTTGGATTCCGTAGAAACGTTGGAACGCGTGAGGCAATACTGACCTTATGACTTATCTTAGAAGAAAGATTAAGGAAAGGCAAACCTACGTTTCTAGCATTTGTAGACTTAGAGAAAGCTTTTGACAATGTTGACTGGAAAACTCTCTTTCAAATTCTAAAGGTGGCAGGTGTAAAATACAGGGAGCGAAAGGCTATTTACAATTTGTTCAGAAACCAGATGGCAGTTATAAGAGTCGAGGGGCATGAAAGGGAAGCAGTGGTTGGGAAGGGAGTGAGACAGGGTTGTAGCCTCTCCCTGATGTTATTCAATCTGTATATTGAGCAAGCAGTAAAGGAAACAAAAGAAAAATTCGGAGTAGGTATTAAAATCCATGGAGAAGAAATAAAAACTTTGAGGTTCGCCGATGACATTGTAATTCTGTCAGAGACAGCAAAGGACTTGGAAGAGCAGTTGAATGGAATGGACAGTGTCTTGAAAGAAGGATATAAGATGAACTTCAACAAAAGCAAAACAAGGATAATGGAATGTAGTCGAATTAAGTCGGGTGATGCTGAGGGTATTAGATTAGGAAATGAGACACTTAAAGTAGTAAAGGAGTTTTGCTATTTGGGGAGCAAAATAACTGATGATGGTCAAAGTAGAGAGGATATAAAATGTAGACTGGCAATGGCAAGGAACGTGTTTCTGAAGAATAGAAATTTGTTAACATTGGGTATAGATTTAAGTATCAGGAAGTCGTTTCTGAAAGTATTTGTATGGAGTGTAGCCATTTATGGAAGTGAAACATGGACAATAAATAGTTTGGACAAGAAGAGAATAGAAGCTTTCGAAATGTGGTGCTACAGAAGAATGTTGAAGATTAGGTGGGTAGATCACGTAACTAATGAGGAGGTATTGAATAGGATTGGGGAGAAGCGAAGTTTGTGGCACAACTTGACAAGAAGAAGGGATCGGCTGGTAGGACATGTCCTGAGGCATCAAGGGATCACAAATTTAGCATTGGAGAGCAGTGTGGAGGATAAAAATCGTAGAGATGAATACACTAAGCAGATTCAAAAGGATGTAGGTTGCAGTAGGTACTGGGAGATGAAGGAGCTTGCACAGGATAGATTAGCATGGAGAGCTGCATCAAACCAGTCTCAGGACTGAAGACCACAACAACATAGATTTGATTCTCCCCTTGAGGTGAACTTTCTGCTGTGAGCACATGGCAGTTCACAAATGACACTTTACATCTCTTCGTGTCAGTTGTTAGTACTTTTGTTCTAGGGATCTCTGCTGAAAGCCCAAGCATATTAGCAGCTGGAGCCTTTCTCACACAAAATCCTGTACATAATTTCTGTCTTGAATCACAGCTCCCATAAAATATTGTATAGTTCTCAAATCAAGGATACCAATATCCTCCCAGCAAACTCCATGTGAAGTGGCTAAAGCCATCCAAATCTTTTGATCTCCTTGAGTAGACTACCTGAGGCATCTTCCTCTAGATGAACTGTTCCCCTAAAAATGTTAAGGTTCATTTCTCCTTTTTTAAAAAAAATCTGAATGGTTGAAGAATAGGGAGTGAGGAAATAGGGCACTTTGAGGCATCATTGACTAGGACCTGTCCAGCTTGGAAGACCCTGCCAGTCGCTACACTACTGCTGGCATAGCTCTTAATGTTGTATGAACCCAGATACCTTTTTGCATGCCTTGACAGTGCTACTTTAAAATACTGTCTTGTGGAGAGTGAGCTACTATTTTTACTAGTAATTCAGATAAGTTTCATTAAAAGTATGACTTACTCAACTACAATGAAATATGCTAAATAACCTCCCTATATATTTTGATGCCTCTTGTATGGTCAGCTTAACTGCCTTGCCTATTTGTAAACGCTTCCTATCCAACCTAAATTCCCAGTTTGTCACATCCTAGTAGCAACTGCTTCCCAACCCCATTTGCTCGTAGCTTTTGGCTGAATCCCAAAAAGGTTCAGTCACAGTATGCATCTGCACTGAAATTACTGTGAGCTGTCTAAGCTAATAGACAATACTAAGTGGTTAAGACTATTACTCGTGTAAAGCAGGAAATCCAGGTTTGAGTCCTGTCCGGCACAAATTTTCACTTGTCACCATTGAATTTAATTCAGTGCCCAATAGTGGCAGATGCCTTTTTTGCATCTCAAGGTAGTGTCTGTTCTGTCAGACAAGAAAGTTCCTTACCATGACAGGTTGCCATGAGCAGCATACACATTATGCCAAAGAGGTTGCCAGAAAATCTGTGCAACCAGAAATGAGAACAGTACCTACCAAGAGAATACAAACATATAGCTGTAGTAGAGGCTTTCAGTAATGTCAGTCAGCAGACACAAGTGCTTACTTCCTCCTGTGCCAACTGAAACTTGTGAAGTGCCAGTGGTGTCATACCGACAGACACAAGTAGATGCCATGATGTTTGGAGGGATTCCCAAATTACTGCAATAGTTTCTGCCAACAAGGATACCAAAGCATGACCAATAACTGCTTAAAAGAATAGCTAGGAAAAGCTGGCTAACATATTTCATTTCAGTAAACCAAGTCCAAGGGAAACATTAAATGATGATGATGATGTTGATGATGATGATGTTTGTTTTGTGGGGTACTTAACTGTGTGGTTATCAGCGCCCATACAAAGTCCAAATTTTTACACAGTCCAATCTGCCACTGTCACAAATGATGATGATGAAATAAAGAGGACAACACAAACACCCAGTCCGTGGGCCGAGAAAATCACCAATCTGGCCAGGAACCGAACCCAGGACCCCATGATCCAGAGGCAGCAATGCTAGCTACTAGACCACAAGCTGTGGATGCAAACATTAAGGCACCACAGACTGCTTAGGGACCGGCCTTGGTAGCATTGTAAGTTTTGATAGGCTTAAGTGCTATGAAGAAGTTGTGCATCTGAAAAACTATATGGTAAATTGTCACCTTTTCCCCTTCCATTATTTATATTCTTCCCATGACTTTATAATATTATAAAAATGTTTGAAAAAATGTGACAATCATATAAGAGCTACTTTCTCCAAGGTATTCATAGTTTACAGGCAATCTTTATATTTTGTTATAAACCATATTTGATGGTCATCATAGATACCAGCATACCTCTTCTGTGTATGTATGTTGGAAATATCAAACACCATTTTTATTTCAGTCCACAAACTGTGGCATCATGTCTAACTAGGTTTGAATTGGGGATAGTAGTATTTTATTGTGATCAAGAGGAGGCTGGTGCTTCATATTATTTTCACCATCTTGAAATGTGTCCCCAGCAGACAATTCTTTTCCTATCCAGTGTTCTTTCTTTGCATGATTGTCCTAAAGATACATGTGACATGGATATTCCACAGCCTCTTTTCTGACTGAGTGGTATGAATATCACCATTAGGTTGTAAGTAGCAGGAATAAAAGGTCGCTATGGTAAGAAGCGTGAAGTGTACTTTGATTGTATCTGTTGTGCTAGTGCCACGACATTTAACAGTGCCACCACGACAGTACGCACAAACAGTGATAGAGGCGCTCCGCAAATCGGCTGAGCGCGGGAGCGCCACCTAGCTATGAACGGCGCCGGCTGCATGTCACGGCACGGCAGTCGAATATGAGAGAATGAGTTGTAATCATGTGATCAGCTATTGTTTCTAAGAGAGAGTGTGAATATCCATGCAGTTATTGTGATTAAAGGTTATAACACTTTTTGGCGACGAGGTCGGGATATTTTCACTGCGTTGTGGATTTGCGTGTTCGTGACAGGGCAGACATGGAACAGCTTATGCAAGCGCTCATTGAACAACAAACACAGGTGACGGCTACTATTCAGGCTCAACAAACACAGCTGACGGCAGCGATTCAGGCGTTGTCGACGTCGCTTACTCATCGTCTGTCTTCATCTTCTCCGCCTCCATTCCCTCCTTACGACGAGGCCGCTGAAGACTGGGAGGATTATGAGAAGCATTTGCGGCAACACTTCTTGGCTTTCGGCGTTGTCGACGCTCCTATGTGTAAGTCGTTATTTCTATCTTGGATTTCCCCTCGGGTCTATCAGCTGCTATCTCAGTTAGCCCCTCTGCGGGAACCTGCCTCCCTGTCCTTCCAAGAAATGTGTGACTTATTGTCTGACTATTATCGAAAAAACACCCACGTCGTTGCCACCCACGTGGTGTTCTACCGGTGTCGTAAACAGCCCCATCAATCTTACCGGGCTTGGGCGGCGGAACTACACGGTCTGAGTAGGAAATGTCAGTTTGTCACGGACACACATCACGAGTCTTATGCTGACTCAATGGTTAGGGATGCTATCCTACGGCTTGCTCCTGATAAAGAAGTTCGGCAACGTGCCCTCCAACTGCCAAACCCGCCGTTGTCGGAAGTTCTAAGCATCGCTCAATCCTTTGAAGTGTCTCACACTGCTGGCGCGCAAATCGACGCGTAGTGTGATGTAGGCGCTGTACAGTCAACTCTCAACACGGGCAATTTGCCTGTTTCACAGGAGAATGATGATGTGGCGGCGGTTCACTCGCGTCAACAACGTCGCATTGGGCCGCAACGCTCGCAGCGAAACCAGCAACAACAGAAGGCGGTTTGTTCCGCACTTCCTTCTTGCCCCCGTTGTTTCGTACAGCACGACAGGGCAGCGTGTCCAAAACGTTGGGCCACGTGTAATTCATGTAGGAAAAAAGGCTACATTGCTTCTGTGTGTCAGTCCCATAAAGTTCCTGTCGACGAGGTCGAGGCGTCGGACATGGATGTTCACTGTGTGCTTTCTCAAACAAATAAGTTGTTTGTTACTGTTCGTGTTCTGAATAAAGACATCCGCATGCAAGTGGACACTGGCTCTGCAGTAACTCTCATTAATTCTCGCACGTATTTGGCGTTGGGCTCCCCTCCTTTGTCTCCAGTTACGCGAAATCTGAGGACTTATAATAAACAGAAAATTCCTATCATGGGCCAGTTTGATGCTTCCACTGCCTACAAATCTGTTGTTCGGCCCCTCACGTTTTATGTGGTGGATCATGCGGGCACTGAATACCTGTTCGGTTATGATGCTTTCCAGTTGTTCAGGTTCTCCATTGATGATGATGTGCACCTCATATCTGAGGATATTCCGTATCAACAGCTGGATGGATTGTGTTCTGAATTTTCGTCGGTGTTCTCTGCTGGTCTGGGTTGTGCCAAGGATTTTGAAGCCCACATTACTCTCAAACCTACGGCTCGCCCTAAGTTTTTCCGGGCACACCCTGTTCCGGTGGCGTTGCGTGCACCTGTCAAGGCTGAGCTAGACAGGTTAACAGCTTCAGGGATTCTCCTTCCGGTTACCTCCAGCGAATGGGCATCGCCGATCGTGGTGGTTTCTAAACCAAATGGGAGTCTGCGATTGTGTGGTGACTTTAAAGCCACCGTCAACGCTCAGAGCCTCATTGACACTTATCCTCTTCCCCGTCCTGAGGAGTTGTTTACCAAGCTCGCTGGGGGCCAGTTCTTTTCCAAACTTGACTTATCGGAGGCGTACCATCAGTTGCCGTTGGACGCTACTTCCAAGGAATTTCTCGTTATCAACACTCCTTGTGGGTTGTATCAGTACCAGCGATTACCATTTGGCATCGCTAGCGCACCGGCCATTTTTCAGCGGTTTTTGGAACAGCTCACGGCTTCCGTTCCCGGCTGCATAAACTATCTGGATGACATTGTTGTCACGGGAGCCTCCACTGAGGAGCACCTTCATAATTTACGTTCACTGTTTCGGGTTTTGCATTCGGCTGGGTTGAGGTGCAATCTGGACAAGTCACAGTTCTTCCAACCCTCCATTGAGTATCTTGGTTTCCACTTGTCCCGTGAGGGTATACGTCCTCTCCGTCAGCACGTTGCGGCCATTAACGCTCTACCCCGGCTGTCTACGGTCAAAAAACTTCAGGCGTTTCTAGGCAAGATTGCTTATTATCACAAATTCATTCCATCCGCAGCGGCGGTAGCTTATCCTCTGCATCAACTGTTACGCAAAAACGTCCCCTTCTGTTGGCCCGATGGGTGTGAGCAGGCTTTTGTCCACCTGAAGGCTCATTTGCAGTCGGCGCCTTGTCTTGCCACATTCCGTCCGGGTCAGCACTTGGTTCTGGCGACTGACGCGTCACAGTATGGCCTAGGGGCTGTTCTTGCCCATCGGTATGAGGATGGGTCGGAACGACCCATGGCCTATGCTTCCAAGACCCTCAACGAGGCGCAACGGCGTTACTCTCAAATTGAAAAGGAGGCGCTCGCTATCATTTATGCTCTAAAAAAGTTCAGCGTTTTTTTGTATGGTTCTAAGTTTCACCTCATCACCGACCACAAACCGCTGGTGTCTCTGTTCAGCCCATCGGCATCACTTCCGCATAAGGCAGCTCACCGCCTGCAACGTTGGGCCTTATACTTGTCTCGTTTTCATTATGAGATTCACTATCGCCCCACGGCCCAGCACGCCAACGCTGATGAATTGTCGCGATTGCCGATGTGCCCCGACCCTGTTTTCGATCGTGATGAACTCCTCTGTTTCCACATTGATGAGGAAGAACGTCGTGTGTTCGAGGGCTTTCAACTTACAGGTTCGCAGGTCGCATCGGCTACTGCCCGGGACCCGGTCCTGCGTCGGGTGATCGGTTTTGTTCAACGAGGTTGGCCGGACAGGACCAAGGGCCGGGCATCGGATCCCCTTCGCAACTACCATGCCTTGCGCCTTCGTCTGTCTGTTTGTGATGGTGTTGTTCTTCTGGCCACGGATGGCGCATCTCCACAGGTCGTGGTGCCAGCCTCTCTTCGCAAAGATGTTCTCAAACTGTTGCACGAAGGCCATTGGGGTATTTCTCGGACTAAGTCCCTGGCCCGCAGGCACGTTTATTGGCCCGGTATTGATTCGGACATCGCCCATATGGTTGCTGCGTGTGGCCAGTGTGCTCAACAACTGGTGGCATCTCGTACAATGCCCTCTCTGTGGCCTGATCCAGCTCAGCCATGGGAACGGGTGCACGCCGACTTTGCTGGCCCCTTCCTCGGTACTTATTGGCTACTGTTGATTGACGCCGTCTCGAAGTTTCCGTTTGTTGTTAGATGTCTGTCACCCACCACTGCGGCGACGACGCTGGCTTTGTCCAAAATCTTTGCGCTAGAAGGTCTTCCATCCACGATCGTCACGGACAATGGCCGTCAGTTCTCTTCGCAGGCCTTCAGTGATTTTTGTACTGGACAAGGGATTCATCATGTTACAGCACCTCCCTTACATCCGCAATCAAATGGGGAGGTCGAGCGCCTTGTCCGCACTTTCAAATGCCAGATGAAAAAGTTCCTTAGTGATTTTTCCACAGATGACGCCCTGCTGCAATTTCTGAGTTCTTATCGCTTCACGCCTCTGGGTGATTGCAGCCCTGCTAAACTCTTGCATGGCCGCCAACCGCACACTCTACTGCACCTGATTCACCCTGTCAGGCCTTGTACTGTGCCCCCTAGTGCGGGAAAATACTCGGTGGGCGCCGACGTGTGGGCACGAGGGTATGGATCTCGCCCTAAATGGATTCCAGGGGTGGTCAAGGCTCTTCGCGGCTGCCGGCTTTGTGAAATCTGTATGGGCGATGGCATGGTTGTTCGCCATTACGACCAGATGCGCCCACAAGTGGTGGCCACGCCGGTGCCACCGCCCCGTCCTTCGCCTCCACCAGCCCGAGACACCAGTCCTGTTGCTGCTGCCGATCTACCGTCCATGTTGATGCAGCCGACGTCGCTGCCGCTTCCGAGTATGCCGGAACCGGCCCCAGTCGCGACGCCGCCTTCTCCGGGACCCATCTCGCTGGAGCACACTCCCAGGTCCATGACACCTATGGATGCTGCTCCGGAGTTTTCACCCATCATCTCATCCAGGAGGCACATTCCACACACGAGCTTCCGTCCTGGACATTTTCGACCATACTCACGTGTCTCTGCGTGGGATCTCCTCGGGGCGTCACAAGAGGCCATGGATGTCTCCGCGCTGTCCATGTCTCCAAGGACGTGAGTGTTTTTTTTTTTTTTTTTTCAAGGGGGGAAAAGTTTTGTGATAGTGCCACGACATTTAACAGTGCCGCCACGACAGTACGCACAAACGGCGATAGAGGCACTCCGCAAATCGGCTGAGCACGGGAGCGCCACCTAGCTACGAAAGGCGCCGGCCGCATTCTACGGCACGGCAGTCGAATACGAGAGAATGAGTTGTAATCATGTGATCAGCTATTGTTTCTAAGAGAGAGTGTGAATATCCATGCAATTATTGTGATTAAAGGTTATAACAGTATCCTGATGGCTAAAAGAACCACGCGCACTCTAAATAAGAAAATGCTATCTGACATTGAAATCAGTGTAAAAGATTGGGTCGCCACCAACTCTAGCCACATGACAAATAAGAGGTTGCACTGACTTAAAAAATTACTTAATTTATTCATAAGAAAAATTCACAAAAGAACATTCATTGTAAAGTCACTGATAAAGAATGGGATGTAATTATTAATATGATCCAGCCATTGCTCCTGTGAAGCAAATATTGAATAAAGTAAAGAGTGCGCAATCACTGTGCGTAAGTGCAGCTTACAGCAACACTCTTGACAACAAGATTTATTCCAGAGCATGTGCTTTAAATATAAAAAAATACACTAATTATTGGACCTTTGCACATGGAAATGCTATAAATGGGCTAACGAGGAAAACTACAAGGTAAATGGCGTAGGTAACGGAGATGTAACATCAGTACACTGGATAAGATTGCAGGCAAAATTATTTATTCCTTAAAACATTGATGTAATGCTTCTATAGAGCGCTGGTGCCTAAGTACAATTGCTTGTGAAATGCCATATGTTTCACAACAGACTCGTGTGCCCACGTGGTTTGCGGAGACATAATTTCTACATACTGTGACCAGATTTTAGTAACATCAAACCCCGCAGCTGTGAACAATTAACATATTACAGAGGACACATTTGAATAGACAAAGGATAATGTCAGAGGGCCAACAAACTCTAATATTAACCCATGTGGTTGGTTTCCACCAGGCAAAGTAATGAGACAAAGAAAATTCACAAAAAAGCTAAAATTACCAAGATGTGGAAAAGATTAGAATGCATACACATACAGTTGCAGGCACACAAACATTTACACTAAACCGAGGGTGCTTCAACATATGCAACACCTTTGTTTTACATTCTTATTATGGATCAGAGTCAAATCCGCATTAGAAATCAAACTGAAAGTCTGCAAAAGCCTTACATTCCTTGCTGCAACCCAGCAAACTAGTCTTTATAAGATGAAACACAAGACCAAAAGCTAAAAGCTCACCTATTCCTATGAGACAATGCGCCATGCTGTTAAGTCAACTCACCCTTCTTCGAAGAGACTTCAGCTGCAGACCCTCGGTGAGCTAGAAGCAGACTAACTGTCTCACACACTCCAATGTCTCCCACGTGACCCTGTGGCCAGGAAAATCCAGAGGTGAGGCTTCTGCCACCAACTTAACACTGGTAACTTTCACACAAGGGGAGCAAACCTTTTTGCCTACCTGAAAACTACAAGGGTTGGCCATTCTGCCTGACCACCACTGATTCTCTGCAGCAGACTAAACCATTTTATAGAAAAACGAAACACAGTCACATTCATTTACTCATGCATGCCAGAGAGTCTGTATTATTGGGAAGCAAATAAAATGAGAATGAAAGGGGACTACATCATACTTTCATCACGCCAAACGCCCTGGAGAAGACTGTGCCATGAATTTTCTAGCCATGCTAGGAAATTCGCCAGCAGCCTTCGTAACAAATGTATCTTAAGAAACAATTATCCCAACAGGCAAACAGCAGCTCAAAAGAAGCGACTGATCTACAGTATTTAAATGAATTTTGGATGACTTTAGTCAGTAGTTGTGATCTCATGTGGTCCGCAAAGCAAACAAATTAAGGTAAATGAAATGTATGGCTTTGTAAGTTGACATCATATCATCCAACTTATTGCAATAACAAGCAAGAGATATCATCTTAACAATTGCTTTAAACACTTATTAAAAGTGATTAGTTTAAGATGATCAGTACTTGTGTCCTGTTCATCATGCTCAATCCAAGAGCCAAATTACAAGCATATCATATAAAATTTTAAAGAGAAAACATGAAATGTATGTGGCAAAACAGACCTTTATCAGTCATCAAAGTAACATTGGAAATTAAATTGCTTAACGATATTCAACACGAAATCATAATTAACACAGAAACATACATGAAAGGTACACAAAATATACTGGTTTTCACACACACACAAATACAGTGTTACAAGATTAAAGTCATGAGTGCACGGTTGTAATGATATTCAACACAAAATCATAATTAATACAGAAACAATCATAACAGGTACACAAAAAACACACTATTACAAGATTAAAGTGGTGAGTGCATGGTTAGACAAGAAAATATTACATCAGAGGTTTGTAAGCAGGACGTCAGAACTTCCATTGACACGTCGTTTATCATCATAGCTAGTTTCATGCCGCAACACACTAAAGACATACGTGCCTCGATACATTATCTTAAGACAATCACACGTCCATATTATGTGGCAATGTGGCGAACAACACAATAAAAACACTTGCACTTCATTGACTGTTCGGTGACATAACCCCTGAATCCACAGAGTGAAGGACCTCATTGGTAGAACAACTCCTGCCAGCATAGCTGTCAGCACACATGACTGTCTATTTGCCATGCCTACTCAGCAGTTCCGAACATCACAGAAGTACTTCATCATGGCCGGTCTCAGTTCCTCTGTTAGGACATCTTAGAACACTGTGGTTGTTTGATGTTCCTGCCCGAGGGAGGAAACGAATGGCTCTTCTGTTAGCACTGCCCTCGGCAAACAAGGAGAGTCAACCACGACTGTATTTCATCTGAATGTCAGGGAACGTCACTTCAGTCTTCATACCATCATCATCATCATTTGCACACAGCTCAGTTGGTAGAGCCATGCAATGTTCATCAGGACATTCCTGTGCGAGGAAGGCACTAATAAGCTCTTCTTCATGCCTTCTCTACAGCAAGTAGGGAATGTCCACTTCAGGTGCTGTTTGGTAGTGGTCAGATGCACAGCTCTGTACTTGTCACACGGCCTCGTCCCCCTGCCATGAAACTCAGCGAAACCATCTTCCTGATATGGTAACGTCTAAATAGACCAGGAGCCATGCTGTCATCAGACCATATTAAGGTTTTATGCTCATGTCTCCTGCACTGCCCAAATCTCTCTTGTATGTGCAAGAGCGAAGTTCTTCTGCATCACACTAACCCAGCACTGTGCGCCATTGCCTGGCCCGGCTCAGTGACCAGGGCGATGTCCTGCTGTGCCATGTTGTCTGCGTCGGCCAACAGTCTTGGGTTGGGTGAAAACCAGCATCTGTCCCCCTCTGGTGTGGAAACAGCTGTGACCACTTACCACACCACTGGCTCACTGTTGATAGCAAGGCTCCACAACACCTGCCATTGCAGCAGGTCCCATACTTTCTGATGTGCAGGCTCACTAGGCAATCCGGTGATGTTGTGCCCACTTAATAGCTGCACTCAGAGAGACTGTCACATAGTATAATGCATATATTAAAAAAAAAAAAAAAAGCAGAAATTTCTACTACTGACTAATACATGAAAAATTGCCCAAAATTGGTTTTACAAAGAGGGCCTTCATAATAATCTAAAAAAAAGAAAACTTATATGATAAATTATTAAGCATTTGGAGTTATCCGAGTCGCCTTCACAAGAGTGACATGATACTCAAAATTTAAACAACATAGATACTTCTTGTTTAACATAGATATATATTACATACATTGAGACAATGGTTCAGGACAGGTCTTGTACAAGATTTGGCAAGGAACTGGAGTAGATTTGGTGACACTACTAACTACAAACACAAAACTTTAATTGCTACTAACTACATTCCCACACACAATCTACAGAATTTGTACCAGTCACCACAAACACCATTGCACCATTACTCACCATGTGTCGGCAGGGATCCTCACATACCTTCACGTTATTTCACACTTATAGGTTGTTACCTTGATTATTTACCAAATATAAAATTGCATGCTTTTAAAATGTGTTTCAATATTCATCTTCCAGGGCTTCCATATTTTGGTATCCGTGAACGTAACTAGTAGTAGGTGGTGCTAAATTACAACTTCCAATCATCTTATCATGTGGAATCACTGATAATCAAACACTATTAGTCTCACTTCATACACAAATCCATCAACCTAAAAGTCATCAAATCATCTCATAAACATCGCAGTACAGTTGCAAATCTCACAAAATTATCCTCACCTAGAGGGAATAAATACACTACAATTGGAATTAATCTTAAACAACCACTTTATGACCATTTACTCACCACACCACTGTACTCTATACCTTTTCACTCATGAGAAAGAAAAAAATTATCTTACTGTGAGAGAAAGCGACTCATTTTATCCTCATAACCATTCATACTCTGATGTTATCAAATTACACAATACTATGCTTTTCTGCTGAAAAGAAGATACAACATTAAACGTATTGAGGAACCCCTCACAATTCATAGGAATACACTTTAATTTTATCCACATAAGAAATGAAGCAAAAACAAAGAGGAAACATGTCGTTCTAATGTCAGAGGTGCATGATTATCTACTTCTTACTCGGTATTACTTCAAGTGCTTTCAGATGTGGAATCCGCTTGATTCTGCACGGCCCATTGAATAAGAAAAAGAACTTCTTTGATAACCCAGCATGTTTATTTGACAGCTTGTGCGATCATACAAGTACTTTCTGGCCTATGTGAAAAGCTTTGTTCTGCACTTTTTTTCCCATGCTCTTACCTGAGCCACTGCAGCACTCTTTATATTTCTCAGGGCAAGCTCCACAATTGCAGACTGCCGTAGCCTGGGTTCCGCTGGCCAGGGAACCACCTCTTTTATCTTAGTCAGAGGCTCTTTGTTTTTCAGGACTAGAATCCGCGAAAGCATCATAAAGGCACCAACGACGGAAGAAGAAAGTGCGACTGATGTCCTCTCTCACCTTTCTGTCACGGTGCCGAGATGAATGTGCTACACCGAAGTTCTTGAGATGTAAGCGCCTATTCACCACCGCCCAAGCACATCGTATCTGCAACAGAATGGAACGAGCTTTTCTTCGTGAGCGAATACATACAACAAGGAGAGACTTGGCAAGAACGGATCAGGAACTTCTGGACATTTTCTATCAACTAAGTAGCAGAATGCATCGAGACGACTGGGACAAGATCGACAGCATCACCCACAGGAGCATGCAGAACGAACTCGAGTGCTGCACCGAGCGACAGAAGAAAAAGTTTGAAAGATGCCGGAAGCAGGCCGACAAGGCGATTCCCGACATGTCACACACAGTGGTCAACCTCATTGAACGACAATTGACAGAAGAGGAAGTGTCTGTTCTTCAAAAAGGAGGGAGTTTCGCTATCACCCCTAGAACTATACCTATGGAGGACGTCATTGCCAACACCGAAGCAGCCATTCGGACCCTTCCTTGTGAAAGGGCAGAGGAAATACGCACTGAAACAGCCAGGATACTGTGCCAAGCAAAACTACCAGCTTGCAACCTGAAGGAAGAAGAGGTACAAGCCATTAAGAATCTCAACGCTGACAATAGTATATTGGTACTGCCTGCCGATAAGGGGAATGCGACCGTCATAATGAAGACCGAAGATTATGAGCAAAAGATCCGCGACCTATTAGATCCGACGACGTACCGAAAACTAAGCTCAGATCCAACGCAGCGTATCACACGGAATACGAATTGATTAATCAAGGCGTCTTCTCTGCCGGCGGACATACAGAGAAACCTGCGCAACACAGAAGCCCTACCACCTCGGCTGTATGGATTACCCAAGATCCATAAGAACAACGTTCCACTGAGACCAATCGTTAGCGCTCCTGGATCACCGACATTTAAACTGGCAAAACACTTGGCCTCTCTGCTCCAGCCACACGTGTGGAAGACCGACACATACATTAAGGACTCAGGACATTTCATTGAGAAGCTGAAGAAACTGAAACTTGCACCAAACGACATCCTGGTCAGCTTTGATGTTGTTTCGTTATTTACGAAAGTGCCACTCAGTAACGCTCTGGAGCACATCGGTTCCATTTTCCCACAAGACATCAGAAAGCTCTTCCATGCATGTCTCACCACGAGCTATTTCACGTGGAATGGCGATTTCTACGAACAGCTGGAAGGCATCGCCATGGGTAGTCCTCTCAGTCCAGTGGTGGCCAACTTCTTCATGGAACAATTCGAAGCACAGGCACTGGACTCGGCGACTTGCAAACCTAAAGTGTGGTACAGGTACATCGATGATACTTTCGTGGTGTGGAGCCATGGTGAAGAACAGCTCGGTGACTTCCTAAGACACTTGAACGGCCTCCATGCCAACATAACATTCACCATGGAAGTAGAAAAGGACAAGAAACTGCCATTTCTAGATGTGCTAGTCACAAGGGACGGCGAAAACCTGGGACACAGCGTGTATCGAAAACCGACACACACGGACCGATACCTGCACAAACTGTCAAACCACCACCCGAGCCAGAAAAGAGGCATGATTAGTACGCTCGTAATGAGAGCAGGACGAATATGTGAGCCGCAACACCTCAAACGAGAAATGCAACACCTGGAAACTGTCCTGAGGAGCAATGGGTACTCCACAAATTATATTAGAAGTGTAACAGAGGCAGACACACGGCGAAGTAAGGAACCAGAAAAAGAAATGTCGGGTACGGCCTTTCTGCCATACATTCCCAGAGTGACAGACAGAATTGGCCGTATATTGCGCAAACATGGCGTAAAGACGATTTTCAAACCGACAAAGAAGATCAAAGAGTGTCTTAGATCGGCAAAGGAGAAAAGAGACCCGCTTGCAATGTCGGGAATATACCGTATACCATGCACATGCGGAAAAGTTTATGTCGGAATGACTGGACGATCCATTAACACCAGGATCAAAGAGCATAAGCGACATTGCAGGTTGGGGCAGGTGGAGAAATCAGCCGTGGCAGAGCACGTACTGAATGAGACCAACCACGTAATAAAATTCTCCGACACGGAAGTTCTGGCTGTAGAGAAGCACTATCACATGCGCTTGTTCAGAGAAGCTGTAGAAATACAAAAACACGCGAACAGTTTGAACAAGAAAGAGGAAAGCCTTAAGGTAAATGGATCCTGGCTTCCTGTACTGCAGCGAACGACCGTCGCAGGTAGCAAGAGGAGAACCACACCAGAAATGACCGCGGAGAAGCCCTCGGACGTTGGCGCGCCAGGTACATATATCTGCGGCTGCGAGCTCGGCTCCAGTTCACCACCGGCAATGGAGGGTGAAGCTTTGACAATGCCACCCACTCGTGCTGGCGAAACATCAGAAAAATCATTAGATGAACGTCGGCCGAAGAACCCGAGACAGAAGCCAATAGGCAGTTTGTCGTCATAGAGGCATTTGGTAATTCATTCAGTATATTCTGGAAACTGGATAGTTTCTTGTCCCTTGTCCAGTGGTCACGGTGGCAGTATAACTGACATAATTTCATTTCCTTCAGCCACCTTTCACAGGGATTTGCTGAAGAGCAGAAAAGGGATATAAAGATCGGCTTAATCCGCTTTCCCTGAAGCATATACTCCCAGTGACGTGACCTAAGTTGTGGCCCGTTGTCCAAGATCACATGCTTCACAGTGCCAACCTCCTGTAAGAAATGGTTAGTGAACAGGGCAGCTACGGCCTTCCCGGTGGCCCTATGCAGCGGGGAGAGGCAGACGAATTTTGACGACAGCTCTACCGCCATGAATATGTGCGCAAACCCTTACCTGGAGCACACCAGTGGACTGAATAAGTCTACTGCCATGAGATCCCTTAGTTTACTGTGAATGATCAGCAAATGACACAGTGGGCAGCTTGACTTGCTGACAGGGCCTGCATACCCTAATTACTTTATGGATACGCCGAAGCATATTATTAAAATAGGAGGTTTCGCTCAGCTTGTCCAAGCATTTCTATGCGCTAAAGTGACCGTAGCCCAGATGCACATGCCACATGAGCTTGTTCACTAGTTCCTCAAGAATCGCTAACAGCCACCTGGAGTCATCCAGGGCTCACCCCTTAAATAGGACATGTTCTGTACAATATAATACTGCCTGATGGCCGTGTGAGTTTTATCACACCATTTCTCCTTGATGTCACCTACAACTTCACCCTGATATTACCTAGTGTTGCAGTGACATAATTTTCAAATGTCACATTTAGTAGGTATGAAATACTAAAACTGCTTTCATCTACTGCACCATCCTCAGCATGAGTGAGTCCGATAGGCATCTGAGACAGAGCATTAGCAATGACGTTCTTGTGCCCCAGAATATATTCTATCGTGAAATGGTATTCCTGGAGGAATACTGTCCACCATCCTGGCCTACCATGATTATTCTTGGCACTCATTAAGGATTGTAACACTCTATGGTCACTGTACACCCGAATCTTGCGCCTGAACAAATAGTAGCGGAATTTCTTGAATGCCCAGACAATCACCAGGGCTTCAAGCTCTGTGACAGAGTAGTTCCGTTCACTCCGCATGAGAGCACATGGCTGGCAAACATAGTTTTCCATGTAGACGGGTCCTTCCCACCATCTGTCTGGAACAACACCACTCCCAGCCCACTCAGTGAGCTATCTGTCATCAGGCAAAACTCCTGATTCAGATCCAGGTGCGTGAGCAATTGAGCATTAACCAGTGTGTTTTTTAGCTCATCACATTCACTCTGTGCTTGTTCATCCCACATCCATACGGTGTTCTTACCCGTCAGTGCACACAAACGAGGGGGTTGATAAAACAGTGAAATTTACAAATCTTCTGTAGAAGTTGCAGAGTCCCAAATAACCCCTGAGCTGACACTTTGAAGTAGGTGTCACACACTTCGCAATCGTTGCAATTTTGTAGGGGGTCTGAATGAATCCCCTGCGCCGACACAATATGACCCAGAAACTGTGATTTGTCCAGATTGACTGTCACCCCTGCTCTCTCGAAAACTCAAGCATTCAATTTAGAACCCAGTTGTGTTCCTCCCATGACTTCTCTGCCATGAGAATGTTGTCCATGTACACAGTTACATGCAGCTTCAAGCTGTCAGGCCTCTTACAAAAGCGGCGGAAGAATTATTCAACCCAAAAGGGAGGCGTTTAAATTCGTAGCAACTCCCATAGCAGAGGAATGCAGTGTATTGCCTGCATAACAAATCAAGCATTATTTACCAGAGATCAACCTATGATAAAACTTTCACACTGTGAAAGCATTGCAAAAGTTCCTCCAGTCCTTCTGGCCTGTCCATTTCAGACATAATAATCATATGTTTTTGCCACGAGTCCAACACCAAATGCACGGACTTGTCCTGCTTTGCTGCAACAAGTAACGGCAAATTGTAGAGGCTCCTTGCTCTATTACACCGTGTTCCGGCATCCTATTTATTTTGGCTTCTAAGCTACTCCACCAGTGGAATAGGGTAGGGTTTAAAAAAATAACGGTAGATGCTTGCACACCATAAAGTGGTACAGAAATCCACTGATTGCCCCCGGTGAGTCCAAAAATACTTGGGCGTGAATTCTCAGAATGTGACACAGTTCTACTCGATTAGCTTCTGTGGCTCCCACACCAGCAATACATCCTGTTCACAATGCTAATGAAATCAACATTCCTTTCATACTCACTAGATTGTGAGTGCAGGTCACTAATCAGATTGACAAAAACCTCCTGCTCAGATCATGACTCAGTTGTAACGTGGAATTTCAGACAGCTCATCTCATACTCCTTGCGCAAAACACATTCCGCAAAAATTAGACTGACAGGATTGCTCCTGGCAACAACAGTCATAACACCTCCAGCCACATCAATTACAGCACGGTATGCATTCATATAGTCAGTCCCCAATATCATGGTCATGTTCATATGTGGCATCACAAAAAAATTGAAGTTTACTAACGCCTGAATTTTAATTTTGACACTTTTTTCCGTATATTGCATCCCTGACCGTGGTTCCTCTCACCTGGAAAGTCGACCAACTACCCGTCTCTTCACACCTTCAAAACTCTGCCTCACTAATAAGCAAAAAGGGGCTGCCTGTATTGAGGACACACCTAAGGCTGACTCCTCGAATGGAAACATACATGACTGGGCTTACCACTGGCACACACATACTGTGGCCCTTCCTCAAAAAATCTTCCCTAATGTTGTCTTCCTCTATCAAATGTACTCCATTATCGACAGTAGCACTGGTCCTCTGTAGTTGGACACCTTCTGCGTCAGTCAACTGTCATTGTTCCATTTGTTTAGGGGCATTAAGTGGATTGTGTCGGGGGTTTTCCAGACGAATTTCTATACCTTCAGGTGAACCACCCACACTGTGTGTAGCACCTCTGCCATTGCTTGGTCGATAATCATTCTGGGGCCGGTCGTGGCTACCGTTCCCTGGTCTGCCATAGTTAGACCTAAATCGCTGCTCATTTCCATATCTCTCTACCCATTCAGGGTGTCTCCAGTTCCCTCTTGGTTATTGGTGACCATTGGCATCATTCGCTCTACCGGAGTTCCGTGAAGAGTCGCGACGCTTCCAACGACTGATTGCTCTGTGACACCCAGGTGACCTGTTCCACTGTGAGTGCCATCTTCCCCGACGCCTGCGGCTCCACTCAAATGACCGCTGCTCGTAGATGCTTCGTCTGTAATTATGCACACTGCCGTTCACATTGCATTCAAGTTCTAGGAGCAGATTACGGAAACTCTCTATGTCGTCCTTATGTACACCACCTGCAACGATAACATGCCACAATTGCATGGGAAATTTTCCTAGACAAATGCAAATAATTTCCACAGGCCCATAGGGATCGTCTAAATACTTATTCGCTTATGGCATGTGTTTGAACATCTGCACAGGGCTGGAGAATTTCAACCAGTCGAGTTCTGGTAGCATGATAAGTCCATGTATTACTCAACTTTGAGCTGCTACTGACCAATAAACTGAAAGAAAATACTGTTGAAATTCCCTGACTGAGTATCAGTTGTGTGCAATTGACCTCATACGCACCGCTGGCTCACCTTTTAGGTAACTGCACATGTATTCAATTTTGTGCACTTGACCACGTTGGAGGTAGGGAGAATTCGAATTGTTGCAATCAGGCCTGCAGGTGAATTCCGGTGGCCGGATTACAGAAAACTCCAAACTTCCTCACCATCAGAAAGTGTTTGAAATCAGACTCATGATTTCTACTCGTTGGTGAACGTTCCTGAGATGCTCCATGCCGTTCGCACGTGGTTCAAGAATTGCAGTCGTAACGATAACCAAACTCGCCATCATTCCTGGAATCACTGTCACAGTAATTGCCATTGCACTCATTTATTTTAGCCTTATGGGCTGTTACACCTTTCACGTGTAATTCTAAATGGGCCATGTGCTCACATAGCACTTTGGTAGCCCCTTCTTGTTGCCTATTTATCTCACACTGTCTGTGTTGAAATTTCATTAGTGACCGTATTTCGCCTGTGGATACTAATGATGATGTGTTCTTCTCCTTATTACCGTCTGAGTTGCCTACTATTGTGTGTGATAACTTGGCTCTCTCTTCCCGCACCTTTCAGTGGGCCGTGTCCTGTTGTAATATTATTTGCTCTAGATCTCACTCAGGGACCACCAGCGCCTGGCCATGGGTTTCTACCTGGGCTCTGAAGTTGACAGGGCACTTAGTGGCATCATCTTCTACTGGGGACACAAGAGCTGCTTAGTCACTTTGGTATTGTTCCTCTAACAAGCGGTGGTTCCAAAGACCCTTTCTTCTGCTCGGGACACATGAGCCACGTGGTCACTCTGGTATTGTGCCTCTAATGTGCAGAGATTCGCAGTGACCCTTTCTTCATGCTCCACAACATGATTGCTAATGACCAGCTGCCCCTACTCTAAAGCGAAAATGTGTTGGTCGCTGATCTCCAGTTTATCTCTGATACCCTGTACTATTTTGTTACTTAATTTTGTAATGGCTTCCTCAAGATGCCTCTTTTCTCTTCTGCTTGCCTCTTAGTAACTTCCTCGAGATGCCTCTTATTCTCTTCTGCTTGCCTTTTATTCTCTTCTGCATGCCACTCATTACCCTCAACTGACTGTTGAAGGACAGCCTGTAATGAATTTACACTTACCGACTGGTCCGAATTTACTGCAAGGGACTCAGGACAGCCAATGCTTGGACTTGCGTGTTCTGTGTTTTCCGCCCGGGCAGACTCTACGTTTTGAATTCGTCCGCGTTCAGCATTATTGTCTGACCAGTTCTCCCAATTGCAGCTCCTTGAATGGCTATGCATCTCCATCATATAGTTAGTTACTCCATGCTCAAAACAAAAAAATAATACCAAAAGGCTCCTAATCGACTCACATTCCCCAAAAAGCACTAAAAAATTACTTCAGTGTACCGACACATGCCGCTGGTCAAGAATCACTAATTACCACACTTGCAATGAAATAATAAATTACCATGCCTATAAAGCAATACATAAAAAGATAAAACACAGAAACAATGCCATCTGCACCTATAGTTTAAATCAATGTAAAAGTTGTTCTGCATTATAGTATGGCAATAAACAAGTTAGCACATCCAAAAGAAATTAAACTAAACCCAACTGCTCGTTAGAAGTTCTATGGCTTACCGAAATCCTAGAGCAGTGTAAGCCATGTGTATGCAGCGTGAATAAAAGGTCACTATGTGTAAGAAGCGTGAAGTGCACTTTGAGTGTATACTGATGGCTAAAAGAGCCATGCACACTCTGAATAAGAAAATGCTATCTGACATTGAAATCAAAGTAAAAAATTGGGTCACAACCAACTCTAGCCACATGACAAATACGAGGTTGTGCTGCATCAGAAAATTACATAATTTCTTCATAAGAAAAACTCACAAAAGAACATTCATTGTTAAGTCACTGATAAAGAATGGGATGTAACTATTAATATGATCCAGCCATTGCTCCTGTGAAGCAAATATTGAATAAAGTAAAGAGTGCGCAATCACTGTGCGTAAGTGCAGCTTGTAGCAACACTCTTGAAAACAAGATTTATTCCAGAGCATGTGATTTAAATTAAAAAAAGACACTAATTATTGGACCTTTGCACATGGAAATGCTATAAATGGGCTAACGAGGAAAACTACAAGGTAAATGGCGTAGGTAACGGAGATGTAACATCAGTACACTGGATAAGATTGCAGGCAAAATTATTTATTCCTTAAAACATTGATGTAATGCTTCTATAGAGCGCTGGTGCCTAAGTACAATTGCTTGTGAAATGCCATATGTTTCACAACAGACTCGTGTGCCCACGTGGTTTGCGGAGACATAATTTCTACATACTGTGACCAGATTTTAGTAACATCAAACCCCGCAGCTGTGAACAATTAACATATTACAGAGGACACATTTGAATAGACAAAGGATAATGTCAGAGGGCCAACAAACTCTAATATTAACCCAAGTGGTTGGTTTCCACCAGACAAAGTAATGAGACAAAGAAAATTCACAAAAAAGCTAAAATTACCAAGATGTGGAAAAGATTAGAATGCGTACACATACAGTTGCAGGCACACAAACATTTACACTAAACCGAGGGTGCTTCAACATATGCAACACCTTTGTTTTACATTCTTATTATGGATCAGAGTCAAATCCACATTAGAAATCAAACTGAAAGTCTGCAAAAGCCTTGCATTCCTTGCTGCAACCCAGCAAACTAGTCTTTATAAGATGAAACACAAGACCAAAAGCTAAAAGCTCGCCTCTTCTTATGAGACAATGCACCACATGGTTAAGTCAACTCACCCTTCTTCGAAGAGACTTTGGCTGCAGACACTCGGTGAGCTGGAAACAGACTGACCATCACACACACACACACTCCAACATCTCCCAAATGACCCCCTGGACAAGAAAACCCAGAGAGAAGGCTTCCACCACCGACCTAACACTGGTAACGTTCACACAAGGGGAGCAAACCTCTTTGCCTACCTGAAAACTACAAGGGTAGGCCATTCTGCTCATTCTCTGCAGCAGATTAAACCACTGTATAGCAAAATGAAACACACCCACATTCATTCACTCATGCATGCCAGAGAGTTCTGTATCATTGGGAAGCAAATAAAATGATAATGAACAGAGGCTACAGGACCATTTCAAGGTGACGACAACCGTCTAATAATGACCAACATAAATAAAAATGATTCACCCAAATACACTTCAAACTTATCTTTGATTTGCTTAAAGAACAGCCACTATTCCATTGCAAAGTACTGTTATCCCACAGCTTCATTAATCCTTTAACATTGCAGTTCTTCACCCATTTCAAAACATTTCACCACTCTCTTCTCATTTTCTTCATAAATGATGGTTGTTCCAGGGGCTAGCACATTCCTCTCCTCAAGTCTGAAATGTAATAATTCTGATGGCGCTTTTAGGTGGATCGAGGTCATCCACAAAATTATTTAATTCACTTTGAGTGAAATGCTTGTATAGAATGAGTTCACCAGACAATATGAAGTCATAGGCTCAATATCAGGTTTTGTCAAAATGCTGGATTCATAACTGGAACTTGAACTGAAAGTTGAAAATAGGTAGAATGAAGGAGCAGTGGCGTCATGATTTCATAGTACAAGTCTTAAAACCAACTACAAAAATTAAGATACCGACTGGAATCAGAATCAGAAGCTGATTGTCTCATAACATACAAGTTAAGTCAATGATTTATTGAAGTCTAATTATAACACATAATTTAATTTCACACACTGTATGAAAATGGATAATTGAAAGCTCCTTTTTCTGCATCCTACTCAGTCAACAATACTGCCGTACAAGAACTCCTCTACCAACTAATAACACTTTTGGACCAGTGTTCTGTACAGTTTTCTCTTCAGAAAACTCCTCTTATAATTTATTAAAAATCTTCTTTCCCATATACCATGGAATTTGGGCAAAGAACTATAGGCAGTAGGTAGGAAGCATGAATCTTTTTTATTCCTAGTCCTGTACATATATTCGAAATTATTTACTAGAATAGATCACGATAGTTATGCATAAAAAGAATTAAATCAAATATGTACAGGGAAGGAGCACTTGATATGTTCAGACCTCTTAATGGTGGACAAAAAGGCACTCTTGGCCTTTCTTTGCACATATTTCTGACGATTTCTGTTTGCAAGTTCAGTATTCTTTTCATGTTTCCAGTGTTTCCTTTAAAGATAGTCCCATATTTCACCACAGATTCAAAATAACTGTGGTACAATATTTTTTGTGTGCATATCAATTGTGTTGGCTAAGTTTGCTGCAGTAAATGCTGGGATGTTTAATTTATTTTCCAAGTGTGCCATATATAACAACATTGACAGATTATCATCCAGATGCATTCCTAAGAATTTTACACAGTCTGCTTCCATTAGTTCTTGATTTTTATTGACTATCTGAAGATCGTAAGATATTTAAAATATTTAATTTTAATCTATTTACATTAGATGGACCTAGGTATCTTAAGTATTCTAGCCCACCAATGATATTTTTAGGAACTTTGCATTATTATTTTCAACCAGAACTGGTGTATCACCTGAAAATTGTACTGAATAGGAATTTATGTTGAATGATAGGTCATTTATATAAAAAAGGAATAGGATTAATCTTAATATGGAGCACTGTGACACTCCATTTGAAATATTTTCTGCTGAGTAATTTTATATCTGTTAGGTATGACTTGAAGCATTTTAAAATTTAGCTATCTGTTCCATATTTTTAACTTTTGTGCAGGAATAAAGGTTGGTTTACACTGTCAAAGGCTTTAGTAAAGTTGTAGAAAATTCCTGCAGATTTCTCAGACATGTGAATACATGAATTAATATTTTTCACAGAATTGTCAGTAGCATAAATTGCGCTTCTGCTGTTTTGCTAACCAATTTAATTTATTGAGACTATATTATTGTATCTTTTATATGTAACTTATAACTTGTATTGTAATAAGCTTCTCAAAGATTTTAGAAAATACGGGAAGAAGAGAGGTGGGCCAGTAGTGTCTCATGTCTTCTTTGGAGCCATTTTTCAGTTACGGTTGGACCTGGGTTCAGTTTAGTGCATCTAAAAAGTATGTCTCTTCCAGTCATTGATTTATGAACATGGATAGTGGTCCTTCTATTATACTGGAAGCTACTTTAAGGACCTCAGTGGGGATATCATCTCATCCCTCTTTTTTAAGCGTAATATTCCTTTTTTTACCTCTTTGTGGGTCACTTTATCAACTTCACTTAAACATTTAGCCATATTTTTATTAAAAATAAGTAACTGTTTATTTTCTAGGTAATTTTCTTCATTTACATATTTTGCTGCATTTATAGCAAAATGGTTTTCATATTCTGGTACTGAACAGTTGCAATTAAAGTATATTGTATCTTAATTTTGGACATTTCCTGAGTGTTGGCTTTAATTCAAAGTTGTGATTTAACAACTGGCTAAACTGCATGTGATTTGTTTCTTTGTTTCTGAATGAATTTATTTTTTGCTGTTCCTTTCTTCTCTTTACAACATTCTTAAATATGCCTATAGGTTTTAACATAATTTACAAACTCAGAACTTTATTGGTTTTGAATTCTGAATGTAATTTTTTGCCAGTAGATTTTTTATTTGCCACTGAATCTTCTTTAACCTACAACAAAAGAAAATTATGTTTTCCTCAGTGTTTTATTTTGTGAAGATTTTTCTAGTATTTTGTACATTAATTTTTGGCAATTGGATCTGAAATTCATGGTTAAAAGTAGAATTGAGCAGTGTTGTCACCTACATTCAGTGTTTAAATTATTTTTTTTTTTCATCTTGCCTCATCAACCACATGAAAGCAGCCGTCTTTCAAATAACTTTACTGTTCCCACCACACCATTGGAACTCAAAACTTAACCTTTTTCTCTGTCCTCTATTTGGCTATCTGAAGTTTTTGACAGATATTCAACATTTTATATGTGGTGCAGAGCATTTAACCCCAAAATATGGATAATGAGCATAACAAAAGAAGTCTGACATATTTACCCTCTCTTTGGGAGTCATGACAGTAGCAAAATATGTCTGTTGGTTTTCAAACTTTTTTAGAGTGGCGTCCAGTTCTTACATACATCTATAATGAAGGAAAATACATTAACTTAGTAGGTTTTCAAACAACACATAAAATTCATGGCATTTCTGTTTTCTGAAACAAACTTGGTGTGGTGCTGCAAAATTGTTCTTGATGCTTGATCTATCCAACAATGATTAATACAGAAATTTGCGACACAGGAAAATTCATAACTTATAATTTGTTAAGAAAAAAGGGTAGAAAACCTGACATAATGGTGAAACTTGGACAGATGCATCAATTTTGGACCCTGGAAAATGTAGATCAGCTGTTACCTTACTGAAGTAAAACTGATGAAGACCAGTATTATTAGTATCTTAGCCTTTGGATCTTGATTTCTACGAGTTCAGTTTTCTGTGTCTTGTGTCTGATTTTTTGTTTAAATTTGATGAACTCTAAATGAGCTAGCAGTTCTCTGATATAGAATGAAATTCTTTTTTTCACTCCTTGCAGAATCTTCGAGAACTGAGCATGCATTTGTTAAAGAATGGGAGCAGGCAAACTCCAATGAATGTCCATATTGTAGCAACACGCTATGTTGCAGCTCAACTAGAAGTTTCAAAACATTTGTGTGCTATGTTATGTCAGTGTGCTGGCATTGATTCGTACAAAGAGCAAGAGAAAGGATTTGCTCTCATGTAAGTAGAATAGAAGAAAATCTTAGATCAGTTGCCATTGGTCCCCCTTTCTCCTTATTTCTCAGTAATTGCTGTATAAAATCATTTGAACTAACACTGATATACTATAGTTTCACTGTTAACCCTTTCAGTCAGTTTTTTCAATTCTGGTATGAACATTTTTTAATTTGGTACCCAAGTAGAACTTATTTTTAGAACATTTATCATGTAGCAAAAACCAAAATTAGTCTATCGAAACCCAAATTGTGGATGATCCACTACAAAGGACCTGTGTCTTACATGCATAATTCTTCATAGTTTTCAGAATTTTTTATTCTGTATAGTTAATGTCAAAACTTATTGTGACCTTTTTTAAGAAATGGAACATTTAGGTAATACTGTCATAAAATAGTTATGGGAAACTGTTAAAGAAAGCTTGCTGAATGTTAAATGATGCTGGTGACATACAAAGTTTATTTTTCATGGAATTGTAGAAAGCAGTTGTGTTGATTTTATTTCATTTCATTTCATGTTCCATAGGCCCAACTATGTTGGGTTCACAAGGATCTGGAACAAGTCGGTTTTTTACGAATACAATATGATAATCTTATAGCATATACAGACATTTGAGTACATAATTATATAAAAATTTATACAGTAAATTCTTTGAGCAGCAATACAGAAAAAAGACGATACATATTGTCTTAGAATCATTAAAGTACTATGGAAAAACAGATACAGAGCACACACAGATACAGAGCTCAAGTTAAATAACATTCTTAGTGGCATTATGTCAACTTGTATCATATAATATTAAAATTTTAGAATTTATTTGTTTAAAAATTAATCTAGACTGTTAAAAGCTTTTTCTAGCAGAAATATTTTAGTGCTTTCTTAAACTTATTATTGTTTTGAATCTCTCTATTTATTTCAGGAGGAAGAGCATTGAAGAGTTTTGTTCCAGTGTAGTGAACACCCTTTTGCGCCAAGCTCAAATTTCTATGCTCGCTGTGTATGCCATTCTTCCTCCTTGTGTTATGTTCATGATAATTATTGTTTGGTTGAAATATGTCTATATTTTTACAGACAAAACACATGAGAGAAAAAATATATTGTCATATAGTTATGTGTATTTTAAGTTTTCAGAACTATTTCTACAGGAGTCTCTTGGGCGCAATTCACATATAACTCTTAAAGCTCTCTTCTGAGCATTGAACACTTTCCTTGCTATGGCTGGTTGCTGCTAAAAATAATGCCATATTCAATGAGTGAGTGAAAATAGCCATAGTATGCCACTTTAGAGTGTTAGGTTCATTCCATGTAGTGAGAACCCATAAAGCGTACGTAGCAATGCTAAGCCTCTTACAGAGATCTATAATATGTGAAGACCAGTTCATTTTCTTGTCCATGTGCACTCCAAGAAATTTGGTTGTTTCCATTTTTTATATTGGCTGATTACCACGTGTCACACTTATCTCTCTCTCTTTTTCTGTTTTTGTACAATACTGAATAAAGTTGGTCTTACTGGAATTTAATGAGACACCATTCACCGTGAACCAATTAACCACATCTGAGAGTATGTGATCAATGGATTCCTCAAGATTACTATCTGTTCTACTGCTCATAAAAATTGTGGTATCATCAGCAAATAATGTAAATTTACACGGCAGGCTTGTACATGATGGTAGATCATTTATAACACTCAGGAACAATAGTGGCCCAAGAATTGAGCCGTGAGGCACTCCACATGTAATGGAACTCCATTCAGAATGTGAAGAAGCATCACATTCTCCACCTGAATATTCAAGCCAACTTTTTGTTTTCTGTCTTGGAGATACGACTGTAAACAATTGCCTGCAATTCCACTTATTCCTACTAATTTTGCTTTTTTGCAACCAACCAACGGTTGTTTCGAAAGCTTGAATTTTGTGTGTATGTTTGTGTGTCTATCGACCTGCCAGCGCTTTCGTTTGGTAAGTCGCATCATCTTTGTTTTTAGATATATTTTTCCCACGTGGACTGTTTCCGATATTATATTCTAATCTATACTCTTAAAGACGCAGTGCCCACCTGGCGAGTTGTCCTATTAGATCCTTAAGACATGTCGACCAACAAAGTGAATGGTGGTCTGTAACAACTGTGAATGGCCTTCCATAGAGATACTGTCGAAATTTGCACATGTCCCAGATCACATCTACATCTACATCTACATCCATACTCCGCAAGCCACCTGACGGTGTGTGGCGGAGGGTACCCTGAGTGCCTCTATCGGTTCTCCCTTCTATTCCAGTCTCGTATTGTACGTGGAAAGAAGGATTGTCGGTATGCTTCTGTGTGGGCTCTAATCTCTCTGATTTTATCTTCATGGTCTCTCCGCGAGATATACATAGGAGGGAGCAATATACTGCTTGACTCTTCGGTGAAGGTATGTTCTCGAAACTTTAACAAAAGCCCATACCGAGCTACTGAGCGTCTCTCCTGCAGAGTCTTCCACTGGAGTTTATCTATCATCTCCATAACGCTTTCGCAAGACGTTCTCTGTCTGTAGTTGAGTAGTTTCTCTTAATCTTTGTAAGTGTCCTAGAAGCAAAGGCTATAACCTTCTCTTTTCCATCCGAAATTTGCACCAGAACAGCATCGATCCCTTACCCGCCAGCGTCTTTGTGTAGTTCTGTAGGTGCCCTCTCATCATACAGACCAAGTACAGGGTCAGTCTTCAGAGCTTTTTGCAGCACACAGAAAGAATCCTGTTGAGCACCACCCCAGATAAATTTAGCATCAGCTTTTAACAACTCTTGGAGTGGCCTGGCTTTGATACAAAAGTCTTTGATAAAACGATGGTAATAAGAACATAATCCATGAAAGCTTCTCACATCTCTAATACTTCTAGGAATAGGAAATTCCGTTATAGATCTCACCTTTTTTGGGTCTGGCCGCACACCTTCATTTGACACAAGGTGTCCAAATATTTTGATTTCTTTTGCTCCAGAGACATTTTCTTGAATTAGGTTTCAGTCCGCCTTGTTGGAGATACTTAAGAATGGCCCTCAGTCTTTTTACGTGTTCATCAAATGTCTCTGAGAACACCATAATGTCATATAAATAACAAAGACACTTCGTCCACTTCAGGTGACTTTAGATTATCCATCATCCGTTCAAAAGTTGCTGGTGTATTACACAAACCAAATGGCATTACCTTAAACTCATACAGGCCCTCAGGGGTGATGAATGCACTTTTCTCACGATCAGCCTCATCTAAGCGATCAGCCTCATCTACTTAGATTTGCCAGTATTCCGAGTACATGCCCATGGTTGAGAAAAACTTAGCCCCATTCAGACAATCTAGTGTGTCGTTAATTTGTGGAAAATGGTAAATGACCTTTTTAGTTATCTTATTAAGCTTCCTGTAATCAACACAAAAGCACCAAGTGCCATCCTTCTTCCGGCGAGGACCACTTGTAATGACCATGGGCTCTGCGAAGGCTGTATGATGTCATTCTTCATCATTTCCTCTACTTCATTGCGAATTATTCAACATTCCATTGCTGACACATGGTATGCTCTCTGGCTTATTGGTTGATGGTCTCCGTTGCTAATCCAGTGCTTCACCATTGATTTGTCTAATTTTCTCTTCACCTGTGGATTGCAGCATTCAGAGAACTCTTGAAGAGTGCTAAGTAGCTTCTTATGTTGTTCCTTAGTGAGATCTGGTGATAGTCGAGCTAGAAGATCTTGTCTCGTAGTGGTAGCGCTAATTTCGCCCACAGACTCGGCATGGGAGGTTTCTATGATGCTCAGCTGTTCTTCAATTAACGGCTCAGCACTTGCTATGCACATGCATCCTGGAAGAATCTGCAGTTCTCAGCGATAGTTACCTATCCACAATTCACCAAATCTGTTCTTAAACAAGATGACGGAGGCTGGGATGACCAAGTTATTCCACTACAAGATACATGGGTTGATGCATGGCTTGACACGTGACATTACCTTTCTAGTGCTGACTGCAGGAATGATCACTTCGTTCAGCACACATAGTCTCCACATACTCGGATGCTCATTTTCCTGTCCACAGTATCTCATCTTGTCTAGCATAATCTTTGAGCGACCACAATCGCTTGAGAAGCTTTCAAAAAGTCCCATCTGAGAATGATGCCATGACTACACTCTTGTAAGACGATGAATTCTAAGGGCTGTGTATAGCCACATATACCCGCACCAGTGGTACATCTTACTGTGGATGTTACATATTTCCCATTAGCCATCTTCAGCAGAAATGTTTTATTGTCGATGAATACGGTTTTCTGCAACTGGCAACGGTACTTCTCCGAAATGACTGAGTATGATGCTCCACAAGAGCTTGGGCTGGTCAGCCGTCCATGAGGATATTGCTGCATTTCCTATCATTTTTGTAGTGATCGGTGGTGGAGGAGTTTTCTCATTAGCAGCCTCACCTCCAAGGAAGGTCACACCCTATTGTTTTCCAGGTTGCGGCAGCTAGGTGATTGGCTGGAGCTTCTAAACGGCGATGGAGCCCTTGATTGGTGTGTTGGGGAGCGTCCTCTCCAGTGACTAGCTTGCGGCAAAGGTGACTGACGTTGTCCTGTACCCATATCTTCTTGTTCATCTTCGTCGTCCCGGAGTTGGTTTTGGCTAAGATAAGTCTGCTGTCTACTGGCACAAGCATCATCAAATATCTGCTGCCTTTCTCGAAAATAGTGCAGCACATGCCTCAGTTGTCCACAGTGGGAACATATTGGTTGGTTATCCTGGGTCCTCTGGATGTCAGTCTTCCTTGGTGCCCAAACAAGTTCCTCATGCAGCATTGTAGGAACATAACTCCACCTGGGTCTTGACTTTTTCACCATTTTAAAGGGATGAGAGACTGGGTTCAATGTCTGTTCCACTTCCTCCCTTATGACCTCTTTTTTGCTTGCTGTGCGATCGAAATGCCTTCTGAACTTCCTCTCTCACTATCTGATGAATAACACTTGTGAAATCAGTTGCTTCCTCCATCACAGACATTGATACGACGTTTGGAAGCCGTTCAAACTTCTTGTGTGTAATTCTTTTTTGATACATTGTCTCAATATACTGGCACCATTTTATGAAGTCGTCTGCTGTCGAAACCTCTTTCAGGAATAGGGCTTGATTCATGTCTTTAGCAACCCCCTTCATGAGATGTGCAACCTTGTCTTCCTCCTTCATTGTAGGATCCACTATCTTACACAGCTTCAAGATGTCTTGAATGTAGGATGCTGTAGTTTTTCTACTGGACACTGTACCCTGCACTTTAATTTATCTTCAGCCTTGCACTTCTGTCATTGTGTGTCACCAAAATATTTGCACAATTTCGCCTGGAATACTTCCCAGCTTGTGAACTTCTCCTTGTTGTTCTCATACCATAGCTTGGCAGTGCCCTCCAAGTAGAAAAATACGTTAGCCAAACACATGGTGTCATCGCTTTTCTTAAATTTGTCTATATGCTCATATACCTTCAGTCACTTGTTTTGATCTTGGACATCATCACCAGAGAACCTGGAAGAATGTCTCATGTGGTGGCACACCATTGCTGCCATCGTAACATCCTCTTCTTCTTCTGTCTCTGGTAGATTGTGATCTGTTGAATGTGGCTCGAACTCGGGTTTCTCTCCACATAAATGGCGGCACTGTCGTGAATTGATGGGAGCCATTGTATCGTCAATAATGTGCAATATCACAAGTTCCAATACCCAGCATATCCACCAGAATAATGTCACATAGAAGAAGGTGTAATTAGATGAATGACGAACACAAATTTCCCTTAATGATGGTTTATTCAGCACATGCACATAGAAGAGCACGGAGCGAACTGCCTCTAGCCCAAACACATACAGTATATATATGGCTACACAACATTCCAGTACAGCAATTTTTGCCATTTGTAGATACTTCTAAAATATATGCAAACTGAATATAGAAATTAAAATTGTATAGTCCAGGTGAGTTTTTAACTCACGACCCTCAATGCAACAGTTCAGTATCATATCCACTACACCATGGTTCTACTCAGCTTCTTCTGTGACAATATTTCAATACATTACTAGAAATATTGTCAACCCCTGCAGAGTTCTTACTTTTTAGAGACATGATGATTTTTTGAATTTCATCTATAGGGACAGGATTAAGGTGCTTTTCTGAAATTGTATTTGCATATACAGCTTGACAAAGAGTTACAGTTTCATCAACAATGGGCTTGCAAATAATCTGTTGAGTTACTGACATGAAGTGTTTATTAAAAATCTCAGCCACGCTTTTGGATTTATCTACTAGGGTACCTTCATATCTGATTTTATTTACATCATCTTTGCTTGTTGTATCTCTTCCTGTTCCTCTTTTTACAATGCTCCAAATTGTTTCTTTTTAATTATTAGAATTATCTATTTTCTTCTCATAATAAAGAGCTTTCGATTTCTGAATTAGTTTCTTTAAAATTTTAGAGTATAATCTACATCTGTAGATAATCTTATTGCAGCATAAGTTTCCCTTTTGGTTTTACATGACTGTTTTCTACCTTTTGTAAACCAAGGCTTACTTACAGAATTGGAAGCACTGTTTCTGACCCATTTCTTTGGAAATATTTCTTCAAAAAGGGCACAGAATTCAGTTATAAAACATTTAAATTTAGTAACAACATTATCAAGGCTACATGCTAGAGACCAATCCATATGCTGCAACCGTTTCTTTTGCCTCTTTGTTCATTACTCCTATAAATTTCCATTGAGGAAATTGTTTTTTGAACAGATTAACATCATAAAGAGTGAGAATTCGTCCATCATGATCTGATAGCCCACTTATAACCCACCTGACAGTATAATTCTGATGTCTACTTACATCTAAAAAAAATGTTATCTATCATAGTTTGGGACTCGCATGTACTTCTTGTTGGGGAGTTTCCTGTTGCTCCACAAAGATGTAACTTGCATTTGGGACACTGCATGTGCATTATAGCTTTTCACCAATGATTTTTGCATCTGAATGCTGATTTACACTAATGCATGGCAATGGTCTACAGTATCATATCCAGTATCCTCTACCATTTTCAGTTCATTTTTATACTTTGTAGGCACATGTACTGGGGTAGCTTCATTTGAAGGTCTGCCTCTCTTCTTCATAGTCCAATTTCATGTCATAATCTATGATTCTACAATGACATAGATTTAAAGTTTTCTTTCCAGGAAGCCCAAGACAGTTCACTCAAGCACATACTCCAGAACCATGAATTGGTTAATATTACAGCCATATCAATGGCCAGAGCAAACATGCATTGTGTCTGCTTTCATATTTGAATAAATATTCTATGAACTCAAAGCAAAGTGTCATAGCTGTCAATACCATCCATGGCAATGTTGTACAATTTCACAAGACTCAGAACATCAAGGTAAAATATTTCCCTCTTATCCCAACAACTACAGCATTGTTTGATTCCAGTGCCTTTGAAGTTTGAGCTCAAAGTGACTGAGCTGTTGTCAAACCACTTTGTGAGGATTACAAAACCATCATTGCTGGTAAGCTCTTGAATAAATCACCGTAGTTCATTTTGCCTTGTGTCTGGATCAGTATATCAAAATCAGTCTAAATCTTCTTCCTTGAGATAATTCATTTTCTGGTAAAATTCATCATTGCTGTAAGCCACTGAAGAAAAATCGTCATCATATTCAAGTTCTTCAGTATCAGATACATCACTATTTTCAAAAAGTTCTAATATCTCTTTCATGCTGAGTTTTTTCTTTATAATTCCTGATCATTATTGAAAACATTTCAAATAATTACTAACAACAATCGATTGTAAAAAAAAAAGTACAAACACTTAAAACTGGCATACAAACAAAATGTGAATTTTTGTAGGAAACCAAAGATAAAGACTAATGATTTTTTGAAACTTTTCCATGGCATCTGCAATTCTGCTGACTTATAGTTGTAACTAGTTTTGAAACTATGGAAACCTCTTTCAACAAGAAAAACATATCAGAACATTACTGAACTTTTACTGAACTCTTAGCCACAACCTTTACATGGCCAACACCTTGTGCGATTGATGGAAGTTCAAACATCGGCAAACAGATGCTGACTAGTAGAAGAGAATGTCCAGTACAAAGTATACCATGCTGGTTACAAAGCCTTTAGAGTGCATATATTGGCTGAAAATGAAATAAGCATGTTAAACATATGTTCTACATCAGATATGTCTAGTTCTGCATGATTAAGATTAAACATTTTCCATTGTGTGCTAGGTGCTAGTATTTTACTCACATAATCCTAATTCCCTCTGAATGAATGGTAAAATTTGACATCACGATAAGTGTGGTAGCAGCTAATTCAAAATATCCAGATGTTTTATAATTTCATCCAAAATAATATGACCACCGGTTTAATTTGGTCCAAATTTCGATTGCAGTACAGTACCAATTCTGCCCGACATTGATTTGACCAATTCTTAGTAGATTTCCATAGGTGTGTGACACCAGATGTCTATGCAGAGGTCAAATAACTCACATAAATTGCTGGCTGGTGGTTTGCGAGTGCAAAGGATTCCCTCAATAGGACCTCAGATGCCTTTTGTTAGATTAAAATCAGGCGAGTTTGTTGGCCAAGGCATCAAGTAGAATTCACTATTATGCTCTTCAAGCCATTGTAGCATTGTTCTGGCCTTTTGGCATGGACAGTTACTCAGGTGGAAGATGCTACTGATACTGGGGAAGACATCCAACATAAATGGATGTAGGTGGTTTGAAACTATGTTCATGTAGTTCACAGCCATGATAATTTTTTGATTACTACCACAGGTCGCATGGAAGCCCATGTGAATATCACCTTTAGCTTAATACTGTCTCCACTGGCCAGCATCTGTGGTGCAGTGTATGTTTTGAGCAGCCGGTGTATCCAGACATGACTACCAACTTGAAGTAACAACAAACATGATTCACCCAATCAAGCGACACATTTCCACTACTCTAGTGTCCAATGTTAATGATCCAATGTTCACTGCGGTCATAATTGACATTGAATCAACATGAGATCACGTACCGTATTTACTCAAATCTAAGGCGCACCTTTTTTTCCAGTTTTTTAATCCAAAAACCTGCGTGCAGCTTAGAATCGAATGCAAAGTAAGCGGAAGTTCTGAAAAACGTTGGTAGGTGCCGCCACAACTAGCTTCTGCTATCGAATATATGTAGCACTACACAGGCATGCTTTGCAGGCACACTGGCACCAAAACCTCTGTGTCAGTAAATAAATTAAAAAAAAAAAAGGTAGATCAGAAGCTTTTTTCTCAACCCCCATTTTCGACCACTTCATTTTCATACATTATCCAACAAAGTAAATACACTCCTGGAAATTGAAATAAGAACACCGTGAATTCATTGTCCCAGGAAGGGGAAACTTTATTGACACATTCCTGGGGTCAGATACATCACATGATCACACTGACAGAACCACAGGCACATAGACGCAGGCAACAGAGCATGCACAATGTCGGCACTAGTACAGTGTATATCCACCTTTCGCAGCAATGCAGGCTGCTATTCTCCCATGGAGACGATCATAGAGATGCTGGATGTAGTCCTGTGGAACGGCTTGCCATGCCATTTCCACCTGGCGCCTCAGTTGGACCAGCGTTCGTGCTGGACGTGCAGACCGCGTGAGACGACGCTTCATCCAGTCCCAAACATGCTCAATGGGGGACAGATCCGGAGATTTTGCTGGGTAGTAAAGTTTGGAAGGTAGGAGACGGATACTGGCAGAAGTAAAGCTGTGAGTACCGGACGTGAGTCGTGCTTCGGTAACTCAGTTGGTAGAGCACTTGCCCGCGAAAGGCAAAGGTCCCGAGTTCGAGTCTCGGTCGGGCACACAGTTTTAATCTGCCAGGAAGTTTCATATCAGCGCACACTCTGCTGCAGAGTGAAAATCTCATTCTGGAAACATCCCCCAAGCTATGGCTAAGCCATGTCTCCACAGTATCCTTTCTTTCAGGAGTGCTAGTTCTGCAAGGTTCGCAGAAGAACTTCTGTAAAGTTTGGAAGGTAGGAGACGGATACTGGCAGAAGTAAAGCTGTGAGTACCGGACGTGAGTCGTGCTTCGGTAACTCAGTTGGTAGAGCACTTGCCCGCGAAAGGCAAAGGTCCCGAGTTCGAGTCTCGGTCGGGCACACAGTTTTAATCTGCCAGGAAGTTTCATATCAGCGCACACTCCGCTGCAGAGTGAAAATCTCATTCTGGAAACATAATGAAGCTCTTTCATTATAGTGCCAAATTCAAGAGGGAAGTTATATCTTTTGTGGAACAAAGTTCTAATTGTGCTGCAGGTCTGCGATACGAGACTGATGAGAGCAACGTCAGGTGACGACGACTACAGAGAAAATTCAGAAAAGGATTTAGTGGGCCAAAGTGTGGCCCACATCTTGCACAAGAAGTGATTTTAAATGAATTTGTTAAGGAACAACGTCAGAAATTCCTCCCTGTGAGCACGGAAATTTTAAAAATTAATCCACCTGAAATTGCTAGATAGCAAAAAATCTAAAATTTTAAGGCTAGTTGCAGGTGGATTGGTCTGTTTATGAAGTGCAGGGGCTTTTCACTTTGGAGGTATACTTCAGTTGCACAGAAGCTGTCGAAAAATTATGAAGAAAGCCTTGTGGAATTTCAGTACTTCATAATTAGGCAGTGCACAGAAAAGCAATACCTTCTTGGTCAGATAGGAAATGCTGTCCAGACTCCTGTAAATTTTGACATGTCATCAAATTATATGGTTGATGCCAAAGGAAAGAAAGACATAAGTATTCTTGCATCAGGGGGTGAAAAACAGCAGATGCCCGTCATGCTTGCTTGCACAGCAGATGGACATAAATTGCCGCCATTCATAGTTTTCAAGCAAAGGAATTTACTGAAAATGAAAGTGTTTCCAAAAATGGTAAATGTATGAGCAAACGAAACTGGGTGGTTTTCGGAGGACATGGTGCTGGAATGGATTGGGCGTGTGTGGAATCATCGTCCTTGCGCAGTGCTTGGTTCACACAGTGTGTTGGTATTAGATGCATACACAGGCCATACAACACCTGTAGTAAAACGAAAATGAGAGGAAAGCAAAACGGACTTGAGAGTAATTCCAGGTGGGATGACGTCAATTCTGCAACTACTTGACATCTGTTTGAATAAACCATTTAAGGACAAGCTGAAACCCATGTACACAGACTGGCTTTTGACAAACGACAGACAACTGACAAAAACAGGATGTGTAAAACATGCAAGTTTGTCGCAAGTGTGCCAATGGATTTATGGAAGTGTTCCAAACAAGCATTTAAAAAATGTTTTATATCCAATGCAGTAGATGGTATGGTGGATGATGCTCTGTATGAAGAAATGAGCAACAAAGAATTGAGTGATAGTAATTCAGAATGATGACTGATATTTTAAAAATTTTGTATAACTTGAGTTTAGGTTCTGCCTTATGGCAGGTCTTGTCTTGTAGGATGCCTCGTCAGAGAGGTCCACCGCATGAGCGTCTAGTGAAGTGATTCCAGTGGTCATTTTGGATTGCCTTCCACTGATGATGATGAAATGATAATGAGGACAACACAACACCCAGTCCCTGAGGGGAGAAAATCTCCGACCCAGGCCGGCCGCGGTGGTCTCGCGGTTCTAGGCGCGCAGTCCGGAACCGTTCGACTGCTACGGTCGCAGGTTCGAATCCTGCCTCGGGCATGGATGTGTGTGATGTCCTTAGGTTAGATAGGTTTAAGTAGTTCTAAGTTGACCACAGCAGTTGAGTCCCATAGTGCTCAGAGCCATCTCCGACCCAGCCGGGAATCGAACCTGAGCCCCTTGGCGTGACAGTCCTCACTAAAAATCTACTATGAAAATCTGACTGGCAAGACTGTTTGGGGTGTATGTCAATATAGACAGCTCTTAAGTTTTGGATTGTTTCCTAACTGTGACAAGAGATGGTTGCTAATAGCAAATTTTATGAATCGTGAATCTCATGTAGTATTCTCTTCACCATAAGAATAATACAAATGTAAACATTATGCCATGTATACTTTTGTGTTTGCTGCTATCTCATTTAAATCCTGTCTGCCTAGTAAACTATGAAACTAGAGTGAGACAACACCAAACGCAGAAGAATATACATATCATGTCACATTTATATTCATATTATTCTTATGTTCAATAGTGATACAGTCAGAAATGAAGCATGGCAACTGACTAGATTTTTAAATCTAAGATACTCTAATTTCTGTGCAGAATGTAATGTTCTAAAGAGATGTCTGCAAAAATTTTCAAATGGAGAAAAATTATCGCTAAACTTGTTGATCATTAGCAAAGAAAGCAGCAGTGTAAGTAACAACAAATAGCAGTCTCTCGCCATTGTTTCGCTAGTGAGATGATTCCTTATATATATATATATATATATAGAAAGAAACTTCCACATGGGAAAAATATATTAAAAACAAAGATTCCAAGACTTACCAAGCGGGAAAGCGCCGGCAGACAGGCACATGAACAAAACACACAAACACACACACACAATTACTAGCTTTCGCAACCGATGGTTGCTTCTTCAGGAAGGAGAGGGAAAGACGAAAGGATGTGGGTTTTAAGGGAGAGGGTAAGGAGTCATTCCAATCCCGGGAGGGGAAAGACTTCCCTTAGGGGAAAAAAAGGACAGGTGTACACTCGCACACACACACATATCCATCCGCACATACACAGACACAAGCCACCCTACCCAAAACCTCTTTCCTCGTCACCTTAGCCAGCTTCATCCTGACCCACAACTTCTTCACTTTTGAAGGCCAGACATACCAACAATTAAAGGGAACAGCCATGGGTACCAGGATGGCCCCCTCGTATGCCAACCTATTTATGGGTCGCTTAGAGGAAGCCTTCTTGGTTACTCAAGCCTGCCAACCCAAAGTTTGGTACAGATTTATTGATGACATCTTCATGATCTGGACTCACAGTGAAGAACAACTCCAGAATTTCCTCTCCAACCTCAACTCCTTTGGTTCCATCACATTCATCTGGTCCTACTCCAAATCCCATGCCACTTTCCTTGATGTTGACCTCCATCTGTTCAATGGCCAGCTTCACACATCCGTCCGTTCAAACCCACCAACAAGCAACAGTACCTCCATTATGACAGCTGCCACCCATTCCATATCAAACGGTCCCTTCCCTACAGCCAAGGCCTTCGTGGCAAACAAATCTGCTCCAGTCCTGAATCCCTCGACCATTACACCAACAACCTGAAAACAGCTTTCGCACCCCGCAGCTACCCTCCCGACCTGGTACAGAAGCAGATAACCAGAGCCACTTCCTCATCCCCTCAAACCCAGAACCTCTCACAGAAGAACCCCAAAAGTGCCCCACTTGTGACAGTATACTTCCCGGGACTGGATCAGACTCTGAATGTGGCTCTCCAGCAGGGATACGACTTCCTAAAATCCTGCCCTGAAATGAGATCCATCCTTCATGAAATCCTCCCCACTCCACCAAGAGTGTCTTTCCGTCGTCCACCTAACCTTCGTAACCTCTTGGTTCATCCCTATGAAATCCCCAAAGCACCTTCCCTACCCTCTGGATCCTACCCTTGCTACCGCCCCCGGTGTAAAACCTGTCCTATGCACCCTCCCACCACCACCTACTCCAGTCCTGTAACCCGGAAGGTGTACACGATCAAAGGGAGAGCCACGTGTAAAAGTACCCACGTGATTTACCAACTGACCTGCCTACACTGTGACGCTATCTATGTGGGAATGACCAGCAACAAACTGCCTATTCGCATGAATGGACACAGGCAGACAGTGTTTGTTGGTAATGAGGATCACCCTGTGGCTAAACATGCCTTGGTGCACGGCCAGCACATCGTGGCACAGTGTTACGCCGTCCGGGTTATCTGGATACTTCCCACCAACACCAACCTATCCCAACTCCGGAGATGGGAACTCGCCCTTCAGTATATCCTCTCTTCTCGATATCCGCCAGGCCTCAACCTCCGCTAATTTCAAGTTGCCGCCGCTCATACCTCACCTGTCTTTCAACAACTTCTTTGCCTCTGTACTTCCGCCTCGACTGACATCTCTGCCCTTACTCTTTGCCTTTAAATATGTCTGCTTGTGTCTGTGTATGTGCGGATGGATATGTGTGTGTGTGTGTGCGCGAGTGTACACCTGTCCTTTTTTCCCCCTAAGGGAAGTCTTTCCGCTCCCGGGATAGAAAGAAACTTCCACATGGGAAAAATATATTAAAAACAGTATAGGCAGGTTAGTTGGTAAATCACGTGGGTAACCAGCTACAATGGGGCGGACATGATGTTTGGATTTGTGAATTTTAGGAAGCAGGTAGAAGGTAGGAGTGCGAGGTGTCGGTGGGGTTAGGAGTTTGATGGATTCAGGTGAAAGGTTTTGTAGGGGGCCTAAGGTTCTGAGGATTCCTTGATGCTCCGCCTGGACATCAGGAATGGGATTACCTTGGCAAACTTTGTATGTAGAGTCGTCTGAAAGCTGACGCAGTCCCTCAGCCACATACTCCCGACGATCAAGTACCACGGTCGTGGATCCCTTGTCAGCCGGAAGAATGATGATGGATCGGTCAGCTTTCAGATCACGGATAGCCTGGGCTTCGGCTGTGGTGATGTTGGGAGTAGGATTAAACTTTTTCAAGAAAGATTGAGAGGCAAGGCTGGAAGTGAGAAATTCCTGGAAGGTTTGGAGAGGGTGATTTTGAGGAAGAGGAGGTGGGTCCCACTGTGATACAGGACGGAACTGTTCCAGGCATTGTTCAATTTGGATAGTGTCTTGGGGAGTTGGATCATTAGGAGTGGGATCAGGATTGTTTTTCTTCGTGGCAAAGTGATATTTCCAGCAGATACTACGAGTGTAGGACAGTAAATCTTTGACAAGGGCAGTTTGGTTGAACCTGGGAGTGGGGCTGAAGGTGAGTCCTTTGGATAGGACAGAGGTTTCGGATTGGGAGAGAGGTTTGGAGGAAAGGTTAACTATTGAATTGATGTTTTGTGGTTCCAGATTGTGTTGACTAGAATTTTGAGGTGTTGGGGGGGAGTGGAGCTGGAAGTGGGAGATTGAGTAGATGGGAGAGACTGGGTCTGTGTGCAATGAGAGGAGGTTGAGGTTTGTTGGAAAGGTTGTGGAGGGTGAGTGAGACGCCTTTCAGGAGGTGGGAAACCAGGAAATTGGATAGTTTTTTGAGGTGGAGGGTGGCATGCTGTTCTAATTTGCGGTTGGCCTGTAGGAGGATGCTATGAACAGCCGGTGTGGATGTGGGGGAGGAAAGATTGAGGACTTTGATTTGGGATAGGAGTTGACGGGTGTGTTCATTGGCCGAGTCGATGTATAGGTGAAGGATTAGTCGGGTGAGGGCTATGGATTGTGCTGTTTGGAACTGGTATAAGGACTGATGGAAAGAAGGATTGCAGCCAGAGATGGGAACTTTAAGTGTGAAGCCTTTGGGGGTAATGCCAAATGTCAGGCAAGCCTGAGTAAATAAAATATGGGAGCGTAATCTGGCGAGGGTGAAGGCCCTTAAAACCCACATCCTTTCATCTTTCCTTTTCCTTCCCTCTTTCCTGACGAACCAGCCGCCAGTTGCGAAAGCTCGAAATTCTGTGTGTGTGTTTGTGTGTTTTATTCATTGTGCCTATCTACCGGAAAGAAGAAGCAACCATTGGCTGCGAAAGCTAGAAATTTTGTGTGTATGTTTGTGTGTTATTTTATTGTGCCTGTCTACCAGCGCTTTCCTGCTTGGTAAGTCTTGGAATCTTTGTTTTCAATATATTTTTCCCATGTGGAAGTATATTTTTCCTATATATTTTTCCCATGTGGAAGTTTCTTTCTATTTTATATATATATATATATATATATAGATTCCAAGACTTACCAAGCGGGAAAGCACCGGCAGACAGGCACATTAACAAAACACACAATCACACACACAGAATTACTAGCTTTCGCAACCGATGGTTGCTTCTTCAGGAAGGAGAGGGAAAGACGAAAGGATGTGGGTTTTAAGGGAGAGGGTAAGGAGTCATTCCAATCCCGGGAGCGGAAAGACTTCCCTTAGGGGAAAAAAAGGACAGGTGTACACTCGCACACACATACACACACATATCCATCCGCACATACACAGACACAAGCAGACATCTGCACGCACAAAAGCAAGCCATGCCGCGAGTGGTGACAGGTCATAAACACTCATCATCAGAATGAGACAAACAATGCATGACGCAGTACAATAATGCATTTTCAGTGTAGAGTGACGTAAACACTTATAACAAAAAGAACAGCACTTATTAGATCAAAGCAAAATAAGCAATTGATTCAAACCAGATGAAGCATGTAAAAAGGGAAGGGTACCAGTATAAATATGGACAGAGCGCCTGATGCATAGCAATGGCTACCTGGTAAAGCTTAACTGCTAAACTTACAACTCAAACCAAACTACTGTAGCTGTATCTTCATCCATTGAAGCTAAATTGTGTCTCATGTTACAATGGACCAACTTTGTTTCTATTTGGAGGTGCGGTCTAAAACTTTTCTCTCTCGTTGAATTTTGTGTCTCAAATTTCAGGTGCAGCTTAGATTCTGGAATTTTTTTCCTTGATTTCTAGTCACATTTTTCAGGTGTGGCTTAGATTTGAGTAAATACAGTTGGAGTCATCTGCTATGGAGTCCCAGCAAAAAATTTCTTGGGGTTCAGACTGTGTCAAAAACTGTGTTTAATCTATTAAAAATTGTTTCAATATTAACAGTAGATGATCCGTACACACAAACATAATTAATTTTCCTTGCAAATGCCAGTAACAACTCTTAGTTCAATACCAGATGTTACTAAATGTTTATGATTACCAACTGTGATTTCAAACTGTATTTCTTGGTGAATGTAGTCACTGTGTCTTTCATTATTCCTGTTTATAATTTTTATATTTTTGACATAAAAAATGAATTATGCTTATCCTGCCTTGCATTTTCGATTTAACACATTGAATTGTTTACCCTTAGTATATTTTGTTGCTTCGGTTTTTAAATACAAGTTTTGTATTGTCTACAAAATTATGCTGATGTTAGTTAAAATTTTTCAGAGACCAGCTAGATGAAGACCGACGCAATGTAATGTTTGTCCTCTTGGAGCGTTATTACTATGCCATAGAATCATTAGCTTTCCCTCTGCCTCAAGGATTTACCTCCTTTTTTACATATCTTGGATACAGGACATTGTCTTTCTCTATGTTTCTGCAATACCTTCAGCGCAGCGTTTTTGAACTGCAGATTGATGTCATGAAGGCTATTATGGCAGGTAATTGTAACTTCCTGAAGTGTAGCAAATTAAATAGTATCTAATTAAGTCAAAAATGTATAAATTTTTGAGAATTAATTTCTGACTGTCATGTAAAGTGTCCAAGTGTCTGCTCTATTTCGTATCTGCTCCATTTCATAGGAAATGAAATAATGTTGTGAGCTCTAGAACATGCTTTGAACGTACTGTCCAATGCTGTAGGAGTACAATATCAAGGTCACTTCTAACTGTGTACTTATCAGAAGAAAAAAGAGAAGTTAAGCTACCATCCCAGGGCTGAAAGCAAGGGGAAACCACAGTCACTAATTTTCCCACGGGCCACAGCTCTACTGTACGGTTAAATGGTGATGGCATCCTCTTTGGTAACTTATTTTGGAGGAAAATAATCCCCCATTAAGATCTTCACACAGAGATTACTCAGGAGGACATCATAACCAAGAAAACCAAAACTGGCGTTCAGTAGGGTGGAACTTGTGATGTTAAATCCATTAATCAGATTAGTAGGTTAGAAAATTTAGAAAAGAAGATGGGTAGCTTGAAGTTAGAAATAGTGGGAACTAGTGAAGTACAGTCAGGACTTTTGGTTAGTTGAGTACAGGGTTATAAACACACTATCAAATAAGAATAATGCAGGAGAAGGCCTAATGGTGAACAAGACAATAGGAGTGTGCGTAAGCTTCTATGAACAGCTTAGTGAATGCATTAGCATAGCCAAGACAGACATGAACTAAACACTCATCACCTTTGTATCCTTAGATGCCGACTACCACTGCACCTGATAATTTATTTGCCACTGACACTTAGTTTAAGAATCATGAAAGAATGATGTATATGTGGAAGAGACTGGAAGATACTGGAAGGTTTTGTATTGATTATATAATGGTGAAACATGGATATCAAAACCAGATTTCAAATTATAAGTCCTTCCCAGAGGCAGTTGTGGATCTTGACCATAATTGATTGGTTGTGAACTGTAGATTAAAACTGAAGAAACTGCAAAAAGGTGGGTAATGATGGAGATGAGACCTAAATAAGTTGGAAGAACCAGACATTGTTGAGAATTTCAAAGCAGCAATGATTGAAACAGGAGAAGGTTTACAGAAATAGAAGGGGAAGTAAATGAAAGTGAAATGGGAGGTATGATACTGTGAGAAGAATTTTACAGAGCAGTAAAAGATCTTAGTTGAAACAAGCCCTTTATAGTAGATTACATTGTCTCAGAATTACTGATATCCTTGGGAGATCCAACCATGACAAAATTAGTCCACCTTCTGTCCAAGATATATGAGACAGATGAAATACCCTCAGATTTCAACAAGAACATAACAATATTCAATTCCATAGGAAGCAGATTCTGTCAGGTGTGAATATTACTGAACTCTCATTTTAATGTGCCATTGTTGCAAAATACCAACACCAATTATTTACAGAAGAATGGCTAAACTAGTAGAAGCTGATCTGGAGCTTGATTTGTTTTGGAAAACAGGACGCAGAGCTGACCGTTACTACTTCTCTTAGAACATAGGTAAAGTAAAGCAAGAAAGGTTGAACAGAATGGACAGTGTCTTGAAAGGAGTATATAAAATGAACATCAACAAAAGCAAAACAAGAGTAATGGAATATAGTCGAATTAAATCAGATGCTGTTGAGGGAATTAGATTAGGAAATGAGACTCTGAAAGCAGTGGATGAGTATTGATGTTTGGGCAACAATATGACCAATGATGACAAAAGTAGAGAGGATATAAAATGTATACAGCCAATGGTTAGATAAGTGTTTATGAAGAAGAGAAATTTGTTACCATTGAATATAAATTTAAGTGTTGGGATGCCTTTTCTGAAAGTATTTATCTGCAGTGTAGCCTTGTAGGGTAGTGAAAAGTGTATGATAAACAGTTTAGACAGGAAGAGAACAGAAAATTTTGAAATGTGGTGCAACAGAAGAATGCTAGAAATTAGATGGGTAGATCATGTAACAGATGACGTGCTGAAAAGATTTGGGGAGAAAAGAAATTTGTGACATAATTTGGCTAAAAAAAGAGATCGAAGACATCAAGGGATTTAGTATTGCAGGGAAGGGAGGGGGAGTGGGGGTCTTAGGAGACCAAGAGACAAATGCAGTAAGCAGGTTTGAATGGCTGTAGGTTGCAGTAGTATTTGGAGATGATGAGGTTTACACATGAGAAAGGGACCGAGCAGGCATATGGGGGCAAAGGCTTGCTGGTTAGTGGGAACTCTAATGTTAGGCGGGTGATGGAGCCCCTTAGGGAAATAGCATATCGGGCTGGAAAGAATTCCAACATACACTCGGTTTGTCTGCCGGGGGGCCTCATCCAGGATGTGGAGGCGGCCTTGCCTGTGGCTGTCGAGCTTATGGGGTGCAGTCATCTGCAATTAGTTGCTCACGTCGGCACCAATGATGCCTGTCGCTTGGGTTCTGAGGCAATCCTTTAGCTCGTACAGGCAACTGGCGGATTTGGTGAAGACCGCTGGCCTCACACGCGAGGTGCAAGCAGAGCTCTCTATTTGCAGTATCGTTCCCGGAGTGGATTGGGGTCCTTTGGTTTGGAGCCGAGTGGAGGGTCTCAACCAAAGGCTTCGTCGACTCTGTGACGGTCTTGGTTGCAGATTTCTGGACTTGCGTTTTGGGAGGGGAATTGAAGGACACCCCTAGATAGGTCAGGGGAGCACTACACCAAGGAAGTGGCTACTCAGGTAGCAGACTACTTGTAGCATGCATATGGGGGTTTTTTAGACTAGGCAGTAGTGCGAGGTGTCCTGATGAACACTCACCAGTCGATGTGCAGGCAGGGAAATCAGGACGCACTCAGTGTAAAGACAGTTCAGCTATCAAGATATTAGCAGTAAATTTTCAGAGTGTTCGGAATAAAATTCCTGAATTTACTGCCCTCCAGGAAGCGTGTGGCATGCAAATTATTCTCGGAACTGAGACATGGCTGAACCCTGAGATAGGAAGTTCTGAAATATTTAGTGAGGGGAGACCCAGAAAATATTAGATACAGGCTCTCAGGTAGGTGCTATTTTTCTTGACTTCCGGAAGGCATTCAATACAGTTCCGCACTGTCACCTGATAAACAAAGTAAGAGCCTACGGAATATCAGACCAGCTGTGTGGCTGGATTGAAGAGTTCTTAGCAAACAGAACACAACATGTTGTTATCAGTGGAGAGACGTCTACAGACATTAAAGTAACCTCTGGTGTGCCACAGGGGAGTGTTATGGGACCATTGCTTTTCACAATATATATAAATGACCTAATAGACAGTGTCGGAAGTTCCATGCGGCTTTTTGCGGATGATGCTGTAGTATACAGAGAAGTTGCAGCATTAAAAAATTGTAGCAAAATGTAGGAAGATCTGCAGCGGATAGGCACTTGGTGCAGGGAGTCGCAACTGACCCTTAACATAGACAAATGTAATGTATTGCAAATACTTAGAAAGAAGGATCCTTTATTGTATGATTATATGATAGCGGAACAAACACTGGTAGCAGTTACTTCTGTGAAATATCAAGGAGTATGTGTGCGGAACGATTTGAAGTGGAATGATCATATAAAATTAATTGTTGGTAAGGCGGGTACCAGGTTGAGATTCATAGGGGAGATTCCTTCGAAAATGTAGTCCATCAACAAAGGAGGTAGCCTACAAAACACTCGTTCGACCTGTACTTGAGTATTGCTCATCAGTGTGGGATCTGTACCAGATCGGGTTGACGGAAGAGATAGAGAAGATCCAAAGAAGAGCGGCGCGTTTCGTCACAGGGTTATTTGGTAACTGTGGTAGCATTACGGAGATGTTTAACAAACTCAAGTGGCAGACTCTGCAAGAGAGGCGTTGTGCATCGCGGTGTAGCTTGCTCGCCGGGTTTCGAGAGGGTGCGTTTCTGGATGAGGTATCGAATATATTGCTTCCCCCTACTTATAACTCCTGAGGAGATCACAAATGTAAAATTCGAGAGATTAGAGCGTGCACGGAGACTTTCAGACAGTCGTTCTTCCCGCGAACCATACGCGACTGGAACAGGAAAGGGAGGTAATGACAGTGGCACGTAAAGTGCCCTCCGCCACACACCGTTGGGTGGCTTGTGGAGTATAAATGTAAATGTAGGTAGATGTAGATGAACATGTATCGGAAAGACAGATTAGACACCGTAGGAGGTGGTGTCTTCATTGCAGTTGACAAAAATATTGTGTCTACTGAGGTCGAAGTAGAGTGTGATTGTGAAATTATCTGGACACGTTTAACAGGGCTAGGAGAAATAAAGTTAATTGTTGGGTGTTATTACCAGCCACCAGGTTTTTACCATGACAGTTTGAGAATCATTCAAAGGGAGTCTACACTCTGTATCGCAGAAGTACCCGGATAATGCTATATTAGTCGGAGGCAACTTCAATCTACCTAGTATAGACTGGGATGTCTATGGATTCATTAAAGGTGGTACAGACAAGCCGTCGTATGAATTTCTTTAGAACACATTATCCGAAAACTGTCTTGAGCAGCTAAATCGACAGCCAACGCGTAGTGAAAATATTTTAGATCTGGTAGCCACGAACAGACCAGACCTCATTGACAGTGTCAGTGTTGAGACAGGGATTGTCATTACAACTATGGTTATGAAAGTTAAAAAGTCGGTCAAGAAGACTAGGAGAGTATACTTACTAGAAAGAGCAGATAAGCAGTTGTTAGCATCCCACTTAGTAAATGAATCGACTTCATTTACTTCGTTACGATGGACGTGGAAGAATTATGGGCAAATTTTAAACACATTGTAAATCATGCATTGGCCAAGTATGTGCCGAAAAAGTGGGTTACGGTCGGAGAAGACCCACCGTGGTTTAACAGCGCAATTCGGAGAATGCTCAGGAAGCAAAGGCAGTTGTACTTGCAGTACAAGAAAGATTGAAAGAATGAGGACAGGCAAAAGTTAGTAGAGATTCATGCTGCTGTAAAAAAGAGCGATGCACGAAGCATTCAACCACTACCACTGTCATACCTTAGCAAAAGATCTTGCTGAAAACCCAAGGAAATTGTGGTCTTATATGAAATCGATAAGCGGGTCGAAGGCTTCCATCCAGTCACACACTGATCAGTCTGGCCTGGCAAAAGAAGACAGCAAACCGAAAGCTGAATTTTTAAATTTAGCATTTGAGAAATCTTTCAAGCAGGAGGATCGTACAAACATACCTCCGTTTGAGTCTCGTACAGATTCCCTTATGGAGGACATAGTGATAGACATCCCTGGGGTTGTGAAGCAACTGAATGGGTCGAAAATAAATAAATCGCCAGGTCCTGATGGGATTCAAATTCAGATTTACAGAGAGTACTCTACTGCATTGGCTCCTTACTTAGCTTGCATTCATCGTGAATCTCTTGCCCAACATAAACCCCTGAGTGACTGGAAAAAAGCGCAGGTGACGCCTGTACATAAGAAGGGTAGAAGGACGGACCTCAAAATTACAGACCAATATCCTTAACATCAGTTTGTTGCAGGATTCTTGAACATATTCGCAGTTCGAATATAATGAATTTCCTTGAGACAGAGAAGTTGCTGTCCAAGCATCAGCACAGCTTTAGAAAGCATCGCTCCTGCGAAACACAACTTGCACTTTTTTCACATGCTATCTTGCAAACCATGGATGAAGAGTATTAGACGGATGCCATATTCCATGACTTTCGGAAAGTGTTTGACTCGGTGCCCCACTGCAGACTCCTAACTAAGGTACGAGCATATGGGATTGGTTCCCAAATATGTGAGTGGCTTGAAGACTTCTTGAGTAATAGAACCCTGTACGTTGTCCTCGATGGTGAGTGTTCATCGGAGGTGAGGGTATCATCTGGAGTGCCCCAGGGAAATGTGATAGGTTCGATGTTGTTTTCTATCTACATAAATGATCTTTTGGACAGGGTGGATAGCAATGTGCAGCTGTTTTCTGATGATGCTGTGTTGTATGGGAAGGTGTCGTCGTTGAGTGACTTTAGGAGGATACAAGATGACTTGGATAGGATTTGTGATTGGTGTAAAGAATGGTAGCTATCTCAAAATACAGATAAATGTAAATTAATGCAGATGAATAGGAAAAAGAATCCTGTAATGTTTGAATACTCCATTAGTAGTGCAGCAATTGACACAATTACGTCAATTAAATATTTGGGCATAACATTGCAGAGCGATATGAAGTGGGACTATCATGTAATGGCAGTTGTGGGGTAGGCAGATAGTCATCTTCAGTTCACTGGTAGAATTTTGGGAAGATGTGGTTCATCTGTAAAGGAGACCGCTTATAAAACACTAATACGACTTATTCTTGAGTACTGCTCGAGCGTTTGGGATCCCTATCAGGTCAGATTGAGGGAGGACATAGAAACAATTCTGCGGTGGGCTGCTAGATTTGTTATTGGTAGGTTTGATCATCACGCGTGTGTTACAGAAATGCTTCAGGAACACTGGTGGGAGTCTCTAGAGGAAAGCAGGAGATTTTTTTTCTTTTTTTTCGTGAATTGCTACTGAGTAAATTTAGAGAACCAGCATTTGAGGCTGACTGCAGTACAATTTTACTGCCGCCAACTTACATTTCGCGGAAAGACCACAAAGATAAGAGAGATCAGGGCTCGTACAGAGGCATATAGGCAGTCATTTTTCCCTCATTCTGTTTGTGAGTGGAACAGGGAGAGAAGATGCTAGTTGTGGTACAAGGTAGCCTCCACCATGCACCGTAGGTGGATTGCGTAGTATTTATGTAGGTGTAGATTTAGATGCTGCAGTAGCATGGAGAGCTGCTTTAAAGCTATAGGCAGCCACATGGCACCATCCTGTGCCAACCTGTTATGGGCCATCTAGAGGAATCCCTCCTAAACACCCAGAAACCTAAACCCCTTATCTTGTTCAGATTCATTGACGACATCGTTGTGACCTGTATCGAGGGTGAGGACATTCTGTTGACATTCCTCCAGAACCACAATAGCTTCTCTGCCATTTGCTTCATATGGTCATATTCAACCCAATAAGCCACCTTCCTAGATGTTGACCTCCACCTCAAAGATGGCTGCATGAGTATCTCTGTCCATATCAAACCTGCTAACCACTTTGACAGCTACCACCCGTTCCATACCAAGAAGTCACTTCCACACAGCCTATCCACCCGTGGCCGTTGAATCTGCAGTGACAAGTGGTCCTTCTCAAAATATACCAACAGTCTCACAGAAGCCTTCTCAGACCATAATTATCTCCCAAGTTTGTACGAAAACAAGTCTCTTGTGCCTTATCTTTCCAGTCTCCCACTACCTCCAAAAGTCTCACCATATGGTCACTAGGAGCATTGCCCTTGTAACTCAGTACCATCCAGGACTGTAGCAACTGCATTACATTCTCCACCAGGGTTACAACTACCTCTCGTCATGTTCTGAAATGAGAAATGTCCTGCCCACTATACTATCTTCCCACCCCTCCCACAGCGGTATTCCACTGTCCACTGAACTAGCCAATATACTCATCCATCCTTACACAAGCCCTGTTCCCAACCCATTATCTCATGGCTCGTACCCTGTAACACACCTAGATGCAAGACGTGTCCCATACATCATCCCACCACCACCACCACCACACCACCACCACCACCACCACCACCTACTTCAGTTCAGTCACAAACATCACCTTTCCCATCAAAGGCAGGGCCGTCTGTGAAACCATTCATGTAATCTACAAGTAAGCTGCAATCACTGTGCTACATTCTGTGTGGGCTTGACAAACAACAAGCTGCCTGTCCAAAAGAATGACTGCCAACAAACTGTGGCCAAGAAACAAATGGACCACCCTGCTGCTGAACACACTGCCCAACACGACATCCTTCATTTCAATGACTGCTTCACAGTCTATGTCATATGGATCCTCCCCACCAACATCAGCTTTTCTGAATTGTATACCTGGGAACTTTCCCTGTGATATATCCTACATTCCCATAAACCTCTTGTCCTCAACCTTCATTGATCTTTGTCCTCACTCATTCCAGCACTACACAGCCCTCATTCCACCATTGCACACAGTCATTTTACTTCTCCCCATTTCCATTCCTTCCCACCCCAACCTCTCTCCTGCCCTCCATCCAACTTCCCAACTGCACATAGTTACCCTACCCTCTCTCCACCTCATCCCTGTATGCTCACCTGCAGCACTTCTCTGTCCCGCACACCCACCTTGCTATCCCAACCCCTCCCAGCCCCAGCCTCCTCCTTACCACCACCCTGTCACCACTTCCATCAAGCATGGGTGCTGCTGCTCGCAGTGTGGCTTCAGCTGCCAGAGACTGCAGTCATGAGTGTGTGAGTTGCTTTTTGCGTGTGTGTGTGTGTGTGTGAGAGAGAGAGAGAGAGAGAGAGAGAGAGAGAGAGAGAGAGAGAGAGAGAGAGAGAGAGAGAGAGGGGGGGGGGGTCTATTTCTGATGAAGGCCTTGCTGGTTGATAGCTTATCTGTAACAGTCTTTTGTTTGTGCCTATATGTGTCTCAGCATCTCCACTATATGGTGAGTTGCAACTTTTGTTTTCATAAAATTGTTACGTTTCATCCTGGATTTTCCATTGTTTGATATTCTGTATGATGTTAGATGTAATTATTGGTACAGGTTGTAAGGAATTTCATACCACAAAGAAAAGAAAAATAATCTTTTAGTTTCATAAGGAAATGTTAAATATTTCTTCCTGGTAGTTGAAAACTGTAGTGGTTATGAATGGTCATTTTTGAAGTGCCACATTTATTGTAAAATCTGTACAGTACAGTGTTCTCTAAGATTGAGGTCTCACTATCATGTTGAAATTAAAAATTGTAAAAGTACAACTTATTTATAAATGTGAGAAAATCACAATAGGGATTCACATACTCACTTCTCTTATATTACCTCAAGTTGGATGATAAAGAAGAGCAAAAGAAATTTGCTAAAGCATATTTCCATTGTTTTTATGTGCCAAGAGTTATGTTTGAGTATGTCTACTGAACAGGGACACAAGCACTAATGTTTATTATAAAAAAAGTGTATGTATTAGTATTTCAATTGTTAATTCAGCTTGCTAATACTCAACCATTTTAACCAATGAAGACACAGATGATTCCAAGGAAGGTGTGAAAAGGAAATTGCGACTGCTGCTTTTTCTGCCAAGATCTAGAGCAAAGCGTTTGTTGAATCAGTGGACACATCCAGCAAGCTTGATGTTGCGGGCTCGAGAACATGCTTTAAACATATTGTCTGGTGTTGAAGGAGCACAAGCCCGAGGTCATCCTTCACAGAGGACAAAGAATATTCAGTTGGGTTCAAAAGGTACGTTACAAAAATTCTTTAGAAGAAATAATTTAACATCTCTTCTACACTGAAGAGGCAAAGAAACTGGTACACGTGCCTAATATCGTGTAGGGCCCCTGCGAGCATGCAGAAGCGCTACAACATGACTTGGCATAGACTTGACTAATGTCTGAACCAGTGCTGGAGTGAATTGGTACCAAGAATCCTGCAGAGTGACCCATAAATCCATAAGAGTCGAAGGGGTGGAGATCTTTTCTGAACAGTGCATTGCAAGGCATCCCAGATATGCTCAATAATGTTCATGTCTGGGGAGTCTGGTGGCCAGTGGAAGTGTTTAAACTAAGAACAATGTTCCTGGAGCCACTCTGTAGCAGTTCTGAATGTATGGTATGTTGCACTGTCCTTCTGGAATTGCCAAAGTTCATCAGAATGCACAGTGAATATGAACGGATGCAGGTGATCAGACAGGATGCTTATGTATGTGTCACATGTCATAGTTGTATCTATAGACTTATCAGGGGTTCCATATCACTTCAACTGCACACACCCCAGACCATTACAGAGTCTCTACCAGCCTGAACAGTCCCCTGCCGACATGCAGGGTTCACAAATTCATGAAGTTGTCTCCATACCTGTACATCTGCTTGATACAATTTGAAACAAGACTCGTCTGACCGGGTGACGTTTTTCCAGTCATCAACAGTCAATTGCCAGTGTTCACAGGCCCAGGCAAGGCATAAAGCTCTGTGTCATGCAGCCATCAAGGATACATGATTGGCCTTTGGTTCCAAAAGCCCATATTGATTATGTTTCATTGAATGGTTCACGTGCTGGCACGTTTGATGGCCCAGTATTGAAATCTTTAACACTTATGTTATGTTGAACGATTCTCTTCAGTCATCATTGGTCCCGTTCTTGCAGGATCTTTTTCCAGCCACAGTGATGGCAGAGATTTGATGTTTTACCAGATTCTTGATATTCACAGATTCACAATACACTCGTGAAATGGCTATATGGGAAAATCCCCACTTCATTGCTACCTCAAAGATGCTGTGTCCCATCGCTGAAGCACTGACTATAACACCAAGTTCACACTCACATAAATCTTGATAATCTGCCATTGTAGCAGCAGTAACCAATCTAACAACCTGGGCTGGACTCTTGTTGTCTTATATAGGCATTGCTGATGCAGTGCCGTATTCGGCCTGTTTAAATATCACTGTATTTGAATACGCTTGCCTATACCAGGTCTTCGGCACTTCAGTGTATTTCACACCATAATTGAGAGGCTGCCTTTAGAGTAAGTTTGCAATTAACTAATGTAGAGAAGCATCATTGTACTTATTAATAACAATAATTTTTAATAAAATGTGTTGTAATTTTCACTTTAGAGCCAACAATGCATATTGAACACAAATCAGCTTCTGTGGTAACAGATTAAAATTGTCTGTTATTCCATGAAACCAAACAACAATAGTTCTGATGAAATTTAACATAAGCCATAGTTTCAGATAGAAATTTAATATGCAGTAGTTGGCAATTGATACTGATACACATCAAACACTTCTGACTCACTGTGCACACATATTGCAAGTATGATATTAAGCAAAGTTCTGTTAAGCCTACCAGTGGTCGAAACCACACCCTCATAAGTCAAAACACTATGCAACAATTCTAAATCAGTCCAAGTAACCAGCCGTAGCAGTCATAGTTCACTCGGAGAGACAAATTTGGACAATATAACTGAAAGATTGTGTGCTGCCAGCCTGCTACAGTAGTATACGTCACCAGCCTTTGATACTGACAGTGTCCCCACCACATGCACCCTTGTCAGATGTGAGAAATGTTACACTTATCTGTACATCCATATCTTCCATTGGCACATCAGGTGAGATGTGAGAGGCCTGGTGATTCAGCTGTCTGTGAAGCTGTATCATTGTCCAAGGGTGTGCTCCTCAGCTTGCATGAAAGGAGGACCAGGCAGCTATCCTGTGTTACCTGGGAGTAGACAGGGCTACAATGTGGTTGCAACTGTGAAGATGGTGGGCTCCTCAATGAGGGAGGTCGCTGACCAGGCAAATGACATAAGAGCAGCTGGCAGAGAAGTCAACATTGATTAAACTCAAACCTCAAGAAAAGGCCCACAGAGATGGTATGAACTGTGGCTTACACCACTATCCAGTACCATAATGACTAGTGTGTGTCTGGCTAGTGTGCCTGGAAGATGGCACACTGTCAGACCACTTGTGCAACTTTGTTGTCCATATGAGGCCAGTAGATGTAGTGGTGTGCCAGTTACTTCATCCATAAAATCCCTCAGTGCAGGAGCTGGAATACACAACATTTGCAGGGAGGTCACCATCTCATCCTGCACTGTTTATCATCTTCTATAAGGAGCACATCACCATGCCAAAGCTGCAGCTGCTGATGAGGGGGGCATGGGGGGAGACAACGCTGTGAAGGTCAGTTGTCTCTGCATTGCAGCGAAGAACTTGGTAAACTGCACAATAAAAATTACCCCATTCCACATTTTTCATGTTTGTGAAAGACTTTGGTTATGTTTATCATAAAATTCTGCCAGGGAAATGCAAATCTTACAGTGCAAATGGCTTCTTGATCCATGCATTACCAATAGAAAACAAATTTACGCATTAAGGAATGATACCACAGGACAAGACAAAATCTGTCTGAGGAAACATTAAGTCTGATATCCCACTAAGTTAATGCATGGCCCAATCCTGTTTTTGACATACACAATTTGTCTGCAACACAGAAGGACTCTTCAAAAACTGTGATGTTTAATTGTTAGATGGTGACATGAGTAAACTGATAAAGGGCCCAAACATCCATACCAGACACAGCCAGGAGAATAATGGAATGTGCTTTCAACAGGTTGATGGCAAACAGCTTAACCCTCTATCTTACAGGGACTCAAGTTATGCATTTCCAAACAAATAAAAATGATCCATGGGAACAATAGATGGAGATCAATGGGCAAACACTGTGTGAAACTCCTTTTGTGAAGTTGCCAGTTATCTAAATGAGGTGGCCCCAGAGTGTGAGTAAACCAATGAAAAGTGTACTTCTTCCCTGTTTTGCACTTACAAATTTCTCTCATTATGTTTGATGTGCAGAATGTATTGCTAACATTTTCTGCATACTTTGATTCAGTGCTGCCCTATAACATCACCTTCTAGAACAATGCGGAGTATGCAGTAAGAATATCATGTAACATTGATAGCTGAACACCTTGGAGAAGCATCTTCAATAACAGGAACCTAAGAATTCTTACAATAACATGCCAAATACAATGCCTGGCATTAATGTGAAGCAACCAGAACAAATGGTCAAACGTCAATGTAACATAGTACAAGCACACACCATCAGCAAGTGTATAAATGATTAGTTAGTTAGTTACATGTTCCATAGACCATTTGAATGATTCTTTTATTGAAATGATGTGGAATGAGTCAGTTTTCAGAATATCTCTACATTTTTATTGTTAACATTAGTTGACATATTTTTTTTTATTCCTACTCTTGCTACTGCACATAAAAACTAAGATCTTATTTATTTTACTGGCTGCCAGTTTTTCAATAAAAGTTCATCCATGGACTAGAAGGAGTTGTCCAGAAGAAATGTATTTAGGTTATATTTAAAACTTGCTTTTCTACCTGTAAGATATTTTACGTTGTTGGGCAAATGATGATTTTTTTTTTTTTCTTTTCTGCATATTTGATGTCTTTATGAACTACTGACAGCTTCAGTAATGGACAATAAAGGTCTTTTCCCACTAATGTTGTAGGTATGGATATCAATGTAGAGATGTGGACGTCGTCGTTCTTCTCAAATAATTATGACATATTATTTGTGACGAATTTCATCAGCGAATATGTGTATTGTGATAGTGCAGTTGAACTGGTTAACTCCATGAATAGGTGCCAACTTGACAACTGTGACTGAACATCCCATATTATTATTAGTGCTCATTTATTTATTTATTTATTTATTTATTTACATATCAAGTTCTATAGGACCATATTAAGGAGCAAATATCTGAAGTCATCAAACGTGTCTGTACAGGAAATTATAACATAAAAGTAATAACAGATAAAATAAAATGTTTATGAAACAAAAAAAAGTCAAGCCATAAGATTAAGTAAATGCAATCAACAATAAAACAAGAATCAGGTTAATTTACAAGAAACTCCTTGACAGAATAGAAGGAGTGACACATGAGGAAACTATTCAGTTTCAGTTTGAAAGCACGTAGACTACTGCTAAGATTTTTCAATTTGAGTGGTAGCTTATTCAAAATGGATGCAGCAGTACACTGCACACCTTCTTGCACAAGAGTTAAGGAACCCCAATCCAAATGCTTACAACATAAGTGAATCAAAATAAGCAAATTAGACTAATTTTCGTGTTCAATGATTGCTCACTTCAGAGACTGTTAAAATAGTAAAAATGGCAGCATTAAGTCTTTGAACAAGATACTGAGTGTGGACGTTCCATGACAGTTCACTATCTGTCTGACCACTAGAAATTTGAACTGTTTCACTAATCATATGCCCATTCTGTGAAATTAGAATGTCGGGTTTTATTGAATTGTGCATTAGAAACTGTAAAAACTGAGTCCTACTGTGATTTAGCATTAGTTTTTCTCCAAGCCATGAACTTAGGTCATGAACTGCACCATTTCAAACTGAGCCAGTGTTGCACACAACATCCTTTACTACCAGCTAGTGTTGTCAGCAAACAGAAATATTCTAGAGTTACCTGGCATACTAGAGGGAATATTATTTATATAAATAAGGAACAGGAGTGGCCCCAACACTGATCCATGGAGCACCCCCCACTTGACCGTACCCCACTCATACCACACATCACAGCCATTCTCAACACTGTGAATGATGACCGTATGCTGTCAGTTGCTGAAGTAAGAGGTGAACCAATTGTGAGCTACTCCCCATATTCTGTAATGGTCCAACTTCTGGAGTAATATTTTGTGATCAACACAATCAAATGCCTTAGTTAAATAGAAAAAATATGCCTAGTGTTCTAAACCTTTTTTTTAATCCATCCAGTACCTCACAGAGAAAAGAGAATATAGCATATTCAGTTATTAAACAACTTCTAAAGCCGAACTCTATATTTGCTAGCAAATTTTGTGATATAAAATGATCAATTACCTATACATACACAGCCTTTTCAATAACTTTAGCAAACATTGATGGCATAGAAATTGGTCTAAAATTGTCTACATTATTCCTTTCTTTCTTTTTATAAAGTAGCTTTACTACTGAGTATTTTAATTGTTCAGGAGACTGACCATACATAAAGGAAAAATTACAACCATGGCTAAATACAGGGCTAACATGTGCAGCACAGTACTTTCATATTCTGCTAGGCACTCCATCATAACCATGAGAGTCCTTAGCCTTCAGTGATTTAATTATTGCTTCAATCTCCCTCTTGTCTGTATCACAGAGAAATATTTCAGGCATCAACCTCAGAAAGACATTTGCCGAGAGAGTTATATGATTCCCTGTAGAAACTAATTTTTTATTTAATTCACCAGCAATGCTCAGAAAATTATTGTTAAATATTGTACATATATCTGATTTACCAATGACAGAAATATTTTTGCTGCGACCTAACTTTATACCGTCGACCTTGTACTGCTGACCAGACACTTCCTTCACAACTGACCATATGGTTTTAGTTTTATCCTATGAATTAGCTATTCTATTTGCATACCACTTACTTTTTGCCTTCCTAATAACACTTTTAAGTATCTTACAACATTGTTTGTTTTTAAGTAGCTTACAGTACTGTTTGTAGTAATGGCGTACTGTAGCTTGACTGTGACTACTTCTAACATTTTCATATAATTCCTGCTTTGTTCTACTTTACATGCTTATCCAACTAGTCAGCCACCCATGCTGCCTTTTACTGCTAGGACCCTGTGTAGAACGTTCTAATGGATAGCAACTCCCAAAGAGCATGAAAAATATGTTAAGGAAAGCATTATATTTATCATCTTTGTTATCGGCACTACAATCATCCTGCCACTCTTGTTCCTTGACGAGGTTTAAAACATCCATTTTGTTGCACCATCGTACACAAAATTTATATTGAAGTCATCACATATAACTAATTTCTGGTACTTCCTATAAAGTGAATGAAGAACCCTTTCTATCTTGAGCAGAAATGCTCTGAAGTCAGAGCACTTTCGTTCAATCAGTATGTTCTCTATAAATAATGAATTACCCCAGAAAATTATTTCGTAAGACATTACTGTGTGGAAATATGCAGAATATGTTATGAGGTTGATTCAGTTGTGTCCAAGCCTAGCAGTTACACAAAGAGCAAAAGTAGCTGAACTTAATTGTTTCAGCAGTTGAGTAATATGCTTCTTCCTCTTCAAGTTTTCAGCAATATGTCTGTATACTAGAAATTTTTAAGCATCCTACCTGTTTACTGACTCTTGTCCATGCGCTACATCAGTTGTTGGTGAGGCTCTATTTGCTGTTCAGAATTGAATATACCATTTTTTCTCAAACTTACAGAAGTCTGTTTTCAGAGAAACATTTAGTAATTCTTTGAAAAACATTGTTAACAATCTCTTCCGTTGCATTCTCTCTGTTGGATTTATTTTAACACTAGTATCATCTGCAAAAAGTACCAGTTCTGTTTGATCAATTTTAAGTGGAAGATCATTCACATATAAGGAATAGGAATTGACTCAAAATTGAACCATGTAGGACTCTCTTTGTGATTTCTCTCCCCAGCCACTAAAATTTTCTCTCCTTTTAACAGTTTTTAAATTATTCATAACAATTTGTTGAAACTGTTTGGATTCATTCAGATCAGCTATGTGCAAAGCCAACAGTTGTGTTAAATTTAAGTTTTTCTATGAGAGTAACATGATCTCTACAGTTAACCACCTTGGATAGATCATAAAAAATACTAACTGATGAGGTTTTATTATTTCCGGTTTTCATATTTGGTGAGTCAGTGTATGAGGTCTGTTCAAAAAATTCTGGAACTTTGCCCACAAAATTTTTCTGTGTTTACTTTTTACTTATTCTGCATGGTCTTCTTCGAAAAACTGTCGTCCACAATTAATACACTGCTCCCAGTGCCATTTCCACTTCCAGAACCAGTCTTGGTTTGCCTCTTGCAACCTACGAATTTTCTTGTATCTCATCTATCATTGCAAATCTTCATTCTTTCAACTTTAGAAGTGAAGAAAAGACGACAGGAGGCAGGTCTTGTATGGATGATGATGCAGCACAGTGATTTAGTTTTTTGTGTAATAGTCACGCACCAACAAGGGTGAATGTGTGGGTGTGTTATCATGACGCAAAAACCGTGAATTGTTTTGCCACATTTCAGGCTGTTTCCTTCTCATATTTTCTATCAGGCATCACAACATGTTTTGATAGTACCATCGATTAACAGTGGCACGTGCTGGACTGCTGTTGAAGTTGCTTTCAATATTTTATAAAATTTTAGTCTTCAGTTACTTATTTTAAAGTTTATTTGTGTTAATATTTGCTGTAAAAGTACATTATTAGTGCATTTTCATTGATCTCAGTCGTTCTTCCTGTGTTATTGACTCAAGTGGTCTGTTATTCATGAGTGTGCTTACATCGTTCATCCAGGACTCTCACCTCAATAGTATGTTTACATTTTGCGGCATGCAGTTGCAGCTGTAGCAGGTATATAGCTAAGTACTGGCAAAGTTATTTGCTCACTGTTATACAGTTATTAAATTTAATAGTTTTCAGCAGTGTTTCATGCTGTTTGCGGTGAAATAACAGTTTAATAAACTTTTAGAAATGTTCACTTTTTAGAGTTTTCTGTGTGTAGAAGTTGTTTAGTAAATCTTGTGCTTCAGTTTTCAGCTGACGTTTGTTATTGTTTCCAGTGAAATATTTAGTAAAATTTTCATTCAGGGTTGTAACTTTATTGTGTGTTTCAGTGGCCACTTGAATTTTTGGTTTAAGCTAATAATTTCATGAAGTTTTGCTGGTATTGGTATTAGCTGTGGTGTAGTAGTATTAATACAAGTAGTTGCTTTCTTAGTAGACAGAGAATTTTCAGACTGCTGTTGTTAGTTCTATAAATAGTTCTGCTGGTGTAACTGAACAAAGGTGACATTGATGTATAGATTTTTTCAGTGACTGTAAAATTTTATCATGAGTGAGATGTGTGGGCTCTGTCGTAGGTTTGTGAGTAGTGGATTACAGTGTGGGATTTGTTCAAAGTTTTTCATTGGGGGGAATGATGTGGGGAAGCCAGTGGGCATTCTAGCAAGATTCTCTCCTGGGAATGCAGAATCTGTACTAGAAATAAGTTGAAGGGGAGGAGGAGCATAAAATCTGTACCCTTCAGGTGCAGTTGCAACATGCAAAGGGGGAACTAGATAGGTTGAGGAGGGTGAAGTGTGGTGAGGAATGGGAACTGGCAGTTGGCAAGAAGGCAGCTAGAAGGAGGAGGTATTCAGACAGTTATACTTTGTATATATGCAATAGATTTGACCAATTGTCAGAGTTGAGTGAAGAGGAGCCTCTTATAGCTGTAGATGTAGGGAGCATGCAGCAGTCCTCAGCTGTTAGGAGGTCTAGGTTAGTTGCAAAGTCAAACAGAAAGAATAAGGTTCTGCTGCTAGGTAGTCCGCACAGTAGAGGTGTGTTGGGGAGTGAGTACCAGGTCACCACTTTGTGAAGCCTAGTGCAGGTTGGCTCAGATGACTGACAGCACAGGGGAGTTATGTAGTAATTTTACAAAGGAGGATCAAGTAGTGATATTGGGTGGAGCAGGGAACAGTCTTGATAGGGACGGGGAATTTGGTGTAGGTGGTGACATGGTAAAGATAGCTCCTCAAACTAGTGGCACTAATGCGCATTTCGTGCACCTGTTTCATCGTCATGATCGGCCTCATCTTAATGGTGCTGTTAGGCACTTTAACATGGGGCTGGAGAGGGCACTGATGGCAGAGGGCATGGGTCACATTTCAGTGGTGCCAGTTGGGTCTATCAGCAGATCAGGTTTCACTAGGCATGGCCTGCACCTCAATAGGTCTGGGAAGGGGAGGCTGACAAAGCTTATAAGTGACAGTGTAGTGGGTGGTGGTGGGATCACTCATGGAAAAATTCCTGTAGTAGTTAGTGTTAGAGGTGCACCTTTTTTTGATGGATGTCACCTGATAGGTATATTGGCTTAAAGGATGTCCCTCTAAGGACACACCTTCAGAGGATGTCATGTTTCCAAGAAGAGAAGGAATTAGCATATTTCATCAGAGGTATTAGAGAGAAAATTAGTGAACCGCTTACAGATGTTGATTCTGAAATTATTGGTATATCAGAGCACCACTTAAATAATTTGACAATTCAGAGGCTTCCTTTACCAGGATACAGATTAGCTGGCTGTTTCTCAAGGAGTTCCTTGTGGGGTGGGGGAGTGGCTATGTACATAAAAAACAGTATTCCATTTGAGTCCATAGATGTATCATGACACTGCACTGAACAGATATTTGAATGTTGTGCAGCAGCAGTTGAATTTAGTGAAACTAAACTTCTAATTGCTGTATATAGGTCCCCTAACTCTGACTTCAGAGCATTTCTGCTCAAGCTAATGAGGGTTCTTGATTCACTTTGTAGGAAGTACCAGAAACTAGTTATATGTGGTGACTTCAATATAAATTTTGTGTATGATGGTGCAAGAAACAGGATGTTGGTAGATCTTCTAAATACATATGATCTGATGCAGAATGTATTTTTTTTTTCCAAAATAGGGTGCAGGGGAACAGTAGCATAGCCATAGACAATATTTTTTATTCATTCTTCATTACTAGATGGGCATTCTGTTAGTAAAAGGGTGAATGGCGTTTCATACCATGATGCACAAATTTTAACATGAAAAGGCTTTTGTACCCAAACAAATGTCACACATAATTACAATCTATGTAGGAAAGTTAATCCAATGGCAATAGAGAGTTTTTTTAAACCTTGTCAAGGAACAATAGTGGCAGGATGTTTATAGAGCCGATAATGTAGATGATAAATATAATGCTTTCTTTAACATATTTCTCATGCTCTTTGACAGTTGCTTTCCATTATAATGTTCTAAACAGGGTACTAGCAGGAAAAGGCACCCTGGGTGGCTGACTATTGGGATAAGGATATCATGTAGAAAAAGCGGGAATTATATAAAAATGTTAGAAGTAGTCACAATCAAGCTGCAGTATCCCATTACAAACAGTATTTTAAGGTGCTTAAAAATGTTATTAGGAAGTCAAAGAATACATCGTATACAAATAGAATAGTTAATTAACAGGATAAAATTAAAATCATATGGTCAGTTGTGAAGGAAGTGTCTGGTCAGTACCCCAAGGTTGACCATATAAAGTCAGATTGCAGCAAAAATACCTGTCACCGACAAATCAGATACATGTACAGTATTTAACAATCATTTTCTGAGCATTGCTGGTGAATTAAATAAAAATTTAGTTTCTACACGGACTCATATAACTCTCTCGGCAAATGTCTTTCCAAGATTGATGCCTGAAATACTCCTCTGTGATACAGACAAGAGGGAGATTGAGTCAATAATTAAATTACTGAAGGCTAAGAACTCTCCTGGATATAATGGAGTGCCTAGCAGAATATGAAAGTACTCTGCTGCACATGTTAGCCCTGTATTTAGTCATATTTGTAATTTTTCCTTTAGGAATGGTCAGTCTCCTGTAGAATTAAAGTACTCAGTAGTAAAGCCGCTTTATAAAAAAGAGAGAAAGGGATAATGTAGATAATTTTATACCTATTTCTACGCCATCAATGTTTGCTAAATTTATTGAAAAGGCTCTGTATGTAAGGATAATTGATCATTTTACATCACAAAATTTGCTATCAAATATAGAGTTCGGCTTTAGAAGTTGTTTAATAACTGAATATGCTATATTCTCTTTTCTCTGTGAGATACTGGATGGGTTAAAAAAATATTTAGAACACTAGGCATATTTTTTGACTTAACTAAGGCGTTTGATTGTGTTGATCACAAAATATTACTCCAGAAGTTGGGCCCTTATGGAATTATTCACAATGTCGGTAATGGCTGTGATGTGGGGTATGAGTAGGGTACAGTCAAGTGAGGGGTGCCCCAGAGATCAGTGTAGGGGCCACTCCTGTTCCTGTAGTATTATTGGTAACTCTACAATATTTCTTTTTGCTGATGACACTAGCTTGGTAATGAAGGAAGTTGTGTGCAACATTGGCTTGATTTGAAATGACCTAAGTTCATGGCTTGTAGAAAATAAACTAACACTAAATCACAGTAAGACATAGTTTTTATAGTTTCTAACACACAATTCAATGAAACATCACATTTTGATTTCACAGGCGGGCACATGATTAATAAAACTGAACAGTTCAAATTTCTAGTGGTCAGATAGACAATGAACTGTCATGGAAAGCCCACGTTCAGGATCTTGTTCATAGACTTAATTCTGCCATTTTTACTATTTTAATGATATCTGAAGTGAGTGATAGTTCGACATGAAAATTAGTCTACTTTGCTTATTTTAATTCGCTGATGTTGTATGGTATTGTATTCATGTTGTAATTTCATGTACTGACACATTCCATGATCTTGAAGATTTGCACCTACAGAAGTTTACTTGTAGATAAATAAAATAAAATGTGTCCCTGTTGCACAAATTCATGATGAACTAACCCTTCAAAGTCGAAGAAAACTCAGAATGGATTTGACATTTTACCTGACTGACAAGCTGTTTTTGGTCTTTGAGAAACTTTTCTGACCTATTGTGAAGATTGAACCTTGGTCTCAACATCATAACTGTAGACACACATCACAACACCAGTTACGATCCTCTTAACACTTTGCCATCTGGCAACACCACAGTGGTGTCATATGCATAGTATCGCTCAGTGTCAGGAGACACCACAGTGGTGTCATGAGCATAGTATCCCGCAGTGGCCGGTGAAAGTACTTTAGTATCTTTTACATTCTGTTGGTGTTTTGTTTAGATAACAATAAGTTACACACATCAACAAGTTTTTTGTTTTTAGAAGTACTTGTGCACTTTCATCATGGGAGACAGAAGAGGTGATACAATTATTTACGATGAATGCGCGGATGTCATGTCTTATGTTCCAGACTTGGGCGATTGGAAAGAAGACATTGGATATCAAAAAAATTAAAGTAAAGCAGAATCATTGTAAGATAGTGAACGCTATGGGTGCCAACTGATTTGATGAATCAGACAAAGAAGAAAGACTATGATTTAATGAGAATCAATTATAAATTTGAAGAATCTCTGGGACCACACATATTTCCCAAAGGTACACAGAGTGTTGTGGATATTGTAGAATTATATATTGGGAACTATCTATTTGAATATATTAGCATCAAAACCAACAAGTATTACAGTCAAAATTACAATAGAAGGAAACTGGAGTAAAAAAATCCCAAATGTGTCCATGTTATGGGACCTGAACTTAGAAAATGGTTTGGGCTTGCACCCTTATGGAAATTGTAAAAAAAGCAAGGATCAATGATTATGGGTCAACGAATCCGTTGATAGGACACACTGATATTTGACAAAATGATGTCCTGCAACTGATTCAGACAAATATTATCATTTTTACATTTTTCCAACAACAGCAATAAACTGGATAATGCCGACCAGCTTGTCAAAGTGCAATTCATAATTGATTGTTTTTCCAAAAAGTTGAAAAAAATGTTTAATCTAAGTCAAAACAACGCAGTTGATGAAGGAATGATACCTTGGCATGGACAGTTAAATTTTAAAGTTTACAATCCATCAAAAATTACGAAATATGACATATTTATTCAGATGCTGTGTGATTCGAGTACGGGATACATTTCCTCATTCATGATATATTCCGGCACTGAACAACCTTTAGCAAAAACAGTGATGGAACTATTGACACCTTCTTATGGAAAGTGGCATCACCTCTACATGTATAATTACTATAAGTGTGTAGAACTCGCAGAGAAGGTATTTGAAAAGAAAATTTGAGTTTGTGGAATGATATGGAAAAATGGGGAGATGAAGAAGCTTGCACAGGATAGAGTAGAATGGAGAGCTGCATCAAACCAGTCTCTGGACTGAAGACCACAACAACAACGGAAAAATGGAGGATTTATGGAAGAATTAAAGCAGGCAAAAGTCAATGTGTTTGAAGCTTGTCATCAACGGAAAGGTGACAAGCATCCGGTGACAAGCCAAGTAATCTGAATTAGCACTGCCGGCACAAAGTGAATAAATTTGTATGAGATGTGTGGATGGCAAAGTGTTAAGGATCATCTTGTTCTCATTTGTGTGACCCAACAGTTCTTCACAGATAGCAAGGTGAAGGTCTTTGTGGTCTTGACTCAAGAGGCATGGTACGAACTTGGAAGTAACATGATGTATTTAAGATGCTATGTCAGGATTTCGTGACATGATCCAGTTGAGAAGTTATATTCTTCTGCAGTATCTTGGACAGTCAGTCTTCAATTGGCATTTACAATTTGGTTGATATTCGTGAGATGAGCATCATCCTTAGCTGTTGAAGTGCATCCTGAACAAGGATCATCTTTAACTTAACCTCTGGCCATATTTAAACCATGTGAACTATTTGTAACACCAAGTAAGGGTTAAGCATTCACCACAGTATCCTTCTTGCATCATTTAGTGTGTCTCTGGAAGGTTCTCTTGAGTTTCTTGCAAAATTTAATGCAGATGTCTTGCTCCTCTAACTTTTCCATTGCAAATTTCGCAAACTGTGCAACACAGCATTCTACTCGATACAGAGCTAAACAATAACTAAGAGATATACAATAATGAAAGTTCTGAATGTTACACATTGAAACAGGCATGTGCAGGGATACCAACCACCTTTTGCTCCAACACATCATTGGCATAAAATTACGAATGTCCCAGAATTTTTTTAACAGAACTTGTACAAACAGCATTCTCAGCAGCCCTTCTTGAATTCAAACTCTGATGCGCAAAGAAAATGCTTTTAATTTGAATGTGCTACGACTCTTGAGTATGTTACTTTTTCAGACATTTTGAAAAAGGATGTCACTAAGGAAACTGGTTGATAATTATTTAATTCTTTATTGCTACCTTTCTTTTAAAGATGTTTAACAATAGCGTATTTTAATCTGTCTGCAAATGTTTCTTGTAGCAGTGATGTATTACATATGTCACTAAGCACATTTCTATTGTAACATTGCACAAACTCAATATCAGAATTCCAACCAATAACTTTTATTCCATTTCCAAATGCAGGGATATACTTAGACATTGAGTGAAGTAATACTTAGCACAGACACACATAATCAAGACTTACATTAACAAAAAGTTAAGCCAGTGCACCGGCTTACATACGGCTGTTCAGCATATGGGGTAGCACTCATTTTGCCATCTGTGCCAATGCATAGAGGCCTCTTCAGGGCAGCCATGGAGGCGCACACTGTTTAATTATGTGCATTCACTATATAGGGTTACAAAGCTCGTTCCCCTTTGGGAAAAAATGTTCACTGTGGAGATGTCCATGTCATTCTCCAAAGGGGGATGATTGCTAGAGCAGTTGTCATGTTGTCACAGGAGAATAAAATCTGAAATGGCGCAGGCATGGACAGGCGTGGTGCCCACTCTACTTTAAGGGTGTTCCAGTGGTGGAGGCATTGTGTCCATATCCTCATCCAGGCAGGCACTCCATGATGAAAGCAGCAGAGAAGACTTAGGATGCTGGCCAAACCCGCAGGCCCAGATGACATAGTCTGAACAGAACTGCTGCGAGGTGGGTGCTGATGGGTGGCCAGGCATCAGCCAGAGCAGATGGAGCAGTATATGGAGCTGGATGCCTTGAAGCTAATCCACCAGCTATGGGCACCAACTAGAGTGAACCTATCGGAGCTCAAGAACCTATTGAGGCCTCCTCAGGAGATTATGTGATAAATTTTTTCATCTGAGTTTTGAAAGTACAGTGCAACTGCTGTGCCTCAACATTGGACTGAGGGTGAAATGGAGAGGCTACAACGTGCTGTATGCCACTCTTTGTGCAGAAATCTTCAAAATTCTGAACCAAAAACTGTGGTCTGTTGTCCGTCACAAGTGTATATGGCAATCCTTCCAGTGAAAAATTTATTGCGAAGGCAATGAATATAGCCACCATGGATGTGGGTCAGCAATGAACCAAATAAGGAAATTTTGAGAAAGCATCAACTACTACCAACCAAAAGGAGTTACGGAAGAGACCCGCAAAATCACCATGAATACTCACAGGGGCAATGGGTGATGGGCCACAGGGAACAAGAGACCCATTGTGTTGCACGATGAGGGGCAGGCTTAAAAAATACATATAATATCATTGTCAATACCTGACCCAATACATGGTGATGGGGCAGCAATTTTGTACGAGAAACACCCCAGTGGGCAGGTGGAGAAAGTACATGATACCCCGCCACTGTGTGGACAGGATCACAACCCTGGGCACTGATTCTGCAGTAGCCAGCAGTAGCACACTATCAAGAATGGATAGGCAGTGTCAGAGAGCATAATAATTATGCAAGGGATCTGATGCTTGGCCCAGTGGTTTGTCCAGCCAGTTGTGGTGGACAAATTGAACAACTTGGTTTAAGACAAGATCAGTTGCAACAGTGCCGAAATTCAAGACCTTGTAACAGGAAAACCATTCATAGTGTCTTTGTCTTTGACATCAAAATGGAAACACAACAGTTCATTGTGATTAAATGCTGGATCGGGGCCAATAAACAATCGAGAAAGAGCATCTGCATTAGTGCGTTGGGCTGTGTCACACAAATGAATCTTGTAATTATAGCATGACAAAAACATAACCCAGCATTGCAGGTGATAGGTCGCTTTGTCTGGTAGGGATACCAAAGGATGGGACAGAGAAACCAGAGGTTTATGATCAGTAACCAAATGAAATTTAGAACTGCAGAGGAAAACATGAAACTTTTTTTACTGCATATGTAGTAGCAAGGGCTTCTTTTTCTATCTTCAAGTAGTGCTGTTGTGCCTCATTCATAGTTTTGGAAGCATTTGTAACTATCTGTGTATTTATGTTCAAGAATGGCCCCAAGGCTATACAGGGAGACATCTGTGGCTGAAACAAGGTGTTTGCCCAGTGAGAAGGTAACCAAGTAAGGTATAAAGTGTAATTTTGACTTCAAAAGGGTAAAAGCATGATTGCAGGTGAGCAACCAGTGAAATGAAATGCCTTTAGGTAAGAGTGCGTGCAGGGGTTGTGCCACAGTGCCCGCATCTGGAAGAAATTTATGGTATCTGGAAGAAATTTATGGTAGTATGCAATGTTTCCAAGAAAGACCTGCAACTCTTTTGACATTGGTAGAACATGGCAAAGTCATCATGGCATTGCCATTGTGGTGTAAAGGCCTGATGCTAGCAAATGATACTACAGAACCCAGATAGACATAGGTGACTGGAAAAAAAAATGCAATTTGTCTAAGTTATATTTCAACTCTGAAGCCTGCAGCCCCATGAACAAGGCTCAAAGGTTCCACAATGATTCTTCCGTTGAGGAACCATAGATCATGATATTATCCAGGTAGTTATTGCACCCCGACTCAGAGGCCATGTGTTGCTCCAGAAATCACTGGAAAATAACAGGGGCACTAGCTAAGCTGAATGGCAGGTGCTAGAATTCATTACGATGATACATTAGCGATCATTATCCAGAGGCAGTTGCAGGTAGACCTTCAACAAATCTATTTTGGAAAAATATTGCCCCCCAGAAAGCCATGCTAAGAGTTCATTCAGATGGTGAAAGGGATACATATCAATAATAGATCGTGAATTTACAGACTTTCTAAAATTGCCACAGAGCCAAAGGTTATCCTTAGGTTTAACAACTACCACCAGGGGAGTAGAGGAGGCAGGCGTGATAACACTCAAAGACATAAGTCTGTCAAGTGCTATTTTGACCTGGTCCTGTAAAGCTATTGAGGTTGGGTGGGCATGAAAAAAATGAGTGCATACAATTGGCTTAATTATGATGTGAGCCTTGAAATTGCTAGCATATCGTAGACCTTCTGAAACAGGGAGGAATTCTGAGCAGAGTCCACCCAGTTACTGGTGCAGAACTTGATGTGATACAAAATGCACTACCAATAATAGAGAAACCAAAAATTTTGAAGGCATCTAATCGAAATAAATTTTTAGTGTTGGCATCATCCACTATTAGAAGATCAAAGGCCAAACAACTGCTTTATACACTATGGGAGCAGAAAGCTGTCTCAATATGAGTATTTGTTGATTGTTGTAACTCACCAATGAATGAGAGGCAGGGGACAGTCCTGGTGGTCCAAAGTCCACATAGGTTTGAGAATTTAACAGTCACTGTTGCACCTATGCCCCTTGCATTTTTAACATCTTGTCCATAACACATATTTTAATATAGAGTTTTTTGGGCTACTATTACTTGAGAAACACTGTTCATATCTGTGTTCATGAGAATGAAGGAGAATGAGAGTTGCATGCTGATGCAATATATCCCTTTTCATTTTTTTAATTTTTATTTATTTATTTCTTTTTTTACAGTGGTTAAACATCCCCCAACACTTTCGGCACATGGCTCACAGAGCCATGTCAGAAAGAAATCCTTGTGCACATTGGGGTCAGTGACTCCAAAAACCTTGGAAATGTTTCCAAGGTGTTTTTCATGTGTGTGCCAGTACTTGTAAGCTTTAGGCCAAAAGTCCAGCTTACAAAACAGAAAACGCGCACATGTGCCCACACACACACACACACACACACACACACACACACACACTCACTCACTCTCTACGCCATGAACTACTAACTGTTTCTTCTTCTCTGACAGGTACTTGAATAATTCATATAAATATCTCACAAATAAGTTAAAGTTTTGTAGAGGGGCTCTGTAACCTGATAAAAGAGAAGTATTGTGCAGTAACAACTTACGGGCACATCCTTCTAAGTTCTAATCCACATGAAAACTGCTTGTTTCAATGTTTTTGACTTTATGTCCAACTTTTACATGTGTCACAGCTCCCATTGTTTTCATGTTAATGCTACATGAAATTTATGAACAAACACAGTCGGAACGGGCCTTAAAGGCCCAACAGTACTGACTAAAATTATGTTGTTGTTGTTGTTGTTGTTGTCTTCAGTCCTGAGACTGGTTTGATGCAGCTCTCCATGCTACTCTATCCTGTGCAAGCTTTTTCATCTCCCAGTACCTACTGCAATCTACATCCTTCTGAATCTGCTTAGTGTATTCATCTCTTGGTCTCCCTCTACAATTTTTACCCTCCACGCTGCCCTCCAATGCTAAATTTCTGATCCCTTGATGCCTCAAAACATATCCTACCAACCAATCCCTTCTTCTAGTCAACTTGTGCCACAAACTTCTCTTCTCCCCAATCCTATTCAATACCTACTCATTAGTTACATGATCTATCCACCTTATCTTCAACATTCTTCTGTAGCACCACATTTTGAAAGCTTCTATTCTCTTCTTGTCCAAACTAGTTATCGTCCATGTTTCACTTCCATACATGGCTACACTCAATACAAATACCTTCAGAAACGACTTCCTGATACATAAATCTATATTCGATGTTAACAAATTTATCTGCTTCAGAAACGCTTTCCTTGCCATTGCCAGTCTACATTTTATATCCTCTCTACTTCGACCATCATCTGTTATTTTACTCCCTAAATAGCAAAACTCCTTTACTACTTTAAGTGTCTCATTTCCTAATCTAATCCCTCAGCATCACCCGATTTAATTTGACTACATTCCATTATCCTCATTTTGCTTTTGCTGATGTTCATCTTATATCCTCCTTTCAAGACTCTGTCCATTCTGTTCAACTGCTCTTCCAAGTCCTTTTCCGTCTCTGACAGAATTACAATGCCATCGGCGAACCTCAAAGTTTTTATTTCTTCTCCATGGATTTTAATACCTACTCCGAATTTTTCTTTAGTTTCCTTTACATCGGGGAGAGGCTACAACCCTGTCTCACTCCTTTCCCAACCACTGCTTCCCTTTCATACCCCTCGACTCCTATGACTGCCATCTGGTTTCTGTACAAATTGTAAATAGCCTTTCGCTCCCTGTATTTTACCCCTGCCACCTTCAGTATTTGAAAGAGAGTATTCCGGTCAACATTGTCGAAAGCTTTCTCTAAGTCTACAAATGCTAGAAACATAGGTTTGCCTTTTCTTAATCTTTCTTCTAAGATAAGTCGTAAGGTTAGTATTGCCTCACGTGTTCCAACATTTCTACGGAATCCAAACTGATCCTCCCCGAGGTCCGCATCTACCAGTTTTTCCATTCGTCTGTTAAGAATTCGCGTTAGTATTTTGCAGCTGTGACTTATTAAACTGATAGTTCTGTAATTTTCACATCTGTCAGCACTTTCTTTCTTTGGGATTGGAATTATTATATTCTTCTTGAAGTCTGATGGTATTTCGCCTGTCTCATACATCTTGCTCACCAGCTGGTAGAGTTTTGTCATGACTGGCTCTCCCAAGGCTGTCAGTAGTGCTAATGGAATGTTGTCTACTCCGGGGGCCTTGTTTCGACTCAGGTCTTTCAGTGCTCTGTTAAACTCTTCACGCAGTATCTTATCTCCCATTTCGTCTTCATCTACATCCTCTTCCATTTCCATAATATTGTCTTCAAATACATCGCCCTTGTATAAACCTTCTATATACTCTTACCACCTTTCTGCCTTCCGTTCTTTGCTTAGAACTGGGTTTCCATCTGAGCTCTTGATATTCATACACGTGGTTCTCTTCTCTCCAAAGGTCTCTTTAATTTTCCTGTAGGCAGTATCTATCTTATCCCTAGTGAGATAAGCCTCTACATCCTTACATTTGTCCTCTAACCATCCCTGCTTAGCCATTTTGCACTTCCTGTCGATCTCATTTTTGAGACGTTTATATTCCTTTTTGCCTGCTTCATTTACTGCATTTATATATTTTCTCCTTTCATCAATTAAATTCAATATTTCTTCTGTTACCCAAGGATTTCTATTAGCGCTCGTCTTTTTACCTACTTGATCCTCTGCTGCCTTCAGTATTTCATCCCTAAGAGCTACCCTTTCCTCTACTACTGTGTTTCTTTCCCCCATTTCTGTCAATTGTTCCCTTATGCTCTCCTTGAAACTGTGTACAACCTCTGGTTCTTTCAGCTTATCCAGATCCCATGTACTTAAATTCCCACCTTTTTGCAGTTTCTTCAGTTTTAATCTACAGGTCATAACCAATAGATTGTGGTCAGAGTCCACATCTGCCCCTGGAAATGTCCTACAGTTTAAAACCTGATTCCTAAATCTCTGTCTTACCATTATATAATCTATCTGATACCTTTTAGTATCTCCAGGATTCTTCCATGTATACAGCCTTCTTTTATGACTCTTGAACTAAGTGTTAGCTATGATTAAGTTATGCTCTGTGCAAAATTCTACCAGACGGCTTCCTCTTTCATTTCTTAGCCCCAATCCATAATCACCTACTATGTTTCCTTCTCTCCCTTTGCCTTCTGATGAATTCCAGTCACCCATGATTATTAAATTTTCGTCTCCTTTCACTACCTGAATAATTTCTTTTATCTCATCATACATTTCATCAAGTTCTTCATCATCTGCAGAGCTAGTTGGCATATAAACTTGTACTACTGTAGTAGGCATGGGCTTTGTGTCTATCTTGGCCACAATAATGCGTTCACTATGCTGTTTGTAGTAGCTTACCCGCACTCCTATTTTTTTATTCATTATTAAACCTACTCCTGCATTACCCCTATTTGATTTTGTATTTATAACCCTGTATTCACCTGACCAAAAGTCTTGTTCCTCCTGCCACCGAACTTCACTAATTTGCACTATATCTAACTTTAACCTATCCATTTCCCTTTTTAAATTTTCTAACCTACCTGCCCGATTAAGGGATCTGACATTCCACGCTCCGATCCGTAGAATGCCAGTTTTCTTTCTCCTGATAATGATGTCCTCCTGAGCAGTCCCCGCTCAGAGATCCAAAGGGGGGACTATTTTAGCTCCGGAATATTTTACCCAAGAGGACGCCGTCATCATTTAACCATACAGTAAAGCTGCATGCCCTCGGGAAAAATTACGGCTGTAGTTTCCCCTTGCTTTCAGCCGTCCGCAGTACCAGCACAGCAAGGCCGTTTTGGTTAATGTTGCAAGGCCAGATCAGTCAATCATCCAGACTGTTGCCCCTGCAACTACTGAAAAGGCTGCTGCCCCTCTTCAGGAACCACGTTTGTCTGGCCTCTCAACAGATACCCCTCCATTGTGGTTGCACCTACGGTACGGCCATCTGTATCGCTGAGGCAAACAAGCCTCCCCACCAACGGCAAGGTCCATGGTTCATGGGGGGACTAAAATTATGCTAGTCTGTAATCCCTTATATATATATTTACCGTAACTTCTCTATCCATGTGAATACATGTTGTTCAGAGAGGCACAGAACATAAATCAATCCAGAATTTTCCACATGTTGTAGATGTACAAGCAGCATGTATATCTTATCTTGCACCCCAAATGTTCTGATGAAACAAACTGGGAGCTAACATTTTGTGTGGCAGACAGAATGGTCACCAGAATGCATTAATGTTGTGCGTCTTTATTGCTGTTACCAGCCCTGGTAGGGTGTACAAGAGGCATGAACAGCGGTATATGTTGAGTTATTATTGTGAAGGATATGGAGATTGTGTATACTCATGTGAGATGGAGTTATCAGTACCTTAAAGAGATTCACTCTGTAAACCCTTCACACCCATGCCTGCCCCCCATGAACAGTGAATATGGTGGCAACCTGGTGATAAGTCTTGCTCTCCCACTGTTTTAGAGAGGCACAGTGGTGTTACACCTGGTGTCATTGTGTGTGGGGCCATTGTGTGTGACCAGGTCACAGCTGATAGTGACAGGGCGAATTCTGATTGCACCACTGTGCATCAAAAGCATCCTGCATTCTCATGTGTTACCTCTCATGTGACAGTGTCATAGTGCCATTCAACAGGGCTATGATTGTTCATACACAGTACATATCCCTGAGAATTGTCTGCATGATGTTGAGGTACTCCAGTGGCCAACAAGACCCCAAAATCTGTCCTCGATAGAACGTGTATGGAACCAACGGGATATCAAAGACCAGTTACAACATATGTAGACCAGTTTGCCTCAGGAGGGAATACCTCAGCTTTATCAGATCCTTCCTATTCAAATCATTGCATGCATCCAGGCCAGGGAGAGTGCAACACTGTATTGATAAATGGGCTCATACTGCCAAGTTGAGTCAGTTCTAATAACAGAAATAACATCAAATACCCTCTCAACCCATCAAGATTCATTCTGTCTTCTCCTCCCATTCTGGTTGCCTTGCTTTCTTGTCAGTTAGTGTATTTTGTTATTAAGAGCTTTTTTTTTTAATTTATGCAACTCACAACCACAATACTAGATGTGAAAATATTAACGAAATTTTCCAATTAGGGTTGAAAGTGTGTTTGTTTTTAATAATAGAAATAAAAATAGACTATGTATCCCTAGTCTTTTAATCAGTTGGTCCTGAGGAGGTCTGTTTTTAAGGATTTTTGATTTTGATTTGTGTGCTTGTTTGTAGCCAGGGAATTCAATATTTGGTATGGCTGCTGATTCATTCTAGCTCATTTAGCATTACCCAGGGTGTACGTGTGTAGAATGACATGGGGAGCTTCAGCAGGTACCTTGCACAAATTGTCCATCGTGCTGGTCTTCTCAGCAGCTGACCATTATTCTCTTGTTTAACTAAACAGCTGGCACACCAATTTGATTGATATCCAGTTAAACCACACTATGTGGTTAATAACTGGAAAAATCCAACCAAAACTCATTTTATCTACCCCACAAGCCGTAGAAGCGAGGCCATCCTTAGAGAATACCACAAGCTTTAGGAGAACCTGGACTTACACTCAGACAGGAAGACATATCAAGTGCATGACGAAATAGACTCAATTCAAGAAGCCTATCGTTACAGCAAGCAGAACAGCTAGATGCCAGGGATATCGAGGTGAAAGAACTGTGGGATCAGAACTGTCAGCTTGTTCAAAATACCTAAGAGCATGAGTGGTTCTGAAAGTTAGTTGTGATACTGCTGGAACAGAAATCAACAGGACACTATGGGTCAAACTGAACAGAGCTCGCACTGCGCATGGTTGATGTGAGACTCACTTTACAAAAGAGACGCTACAGAGTCTACAGTTTGTAACTGTGGGCTCTGAACCAGACAATCAAACACATTAGAGATGAATGCCCCTCACATTCCTATCAGGAGAGATGGAGCGACATCACGAAATCTGACAATACAGCTCTAACACATGGATTAGGAACTTGGAAATTGACATTTAGGTAGTTTTGTATTTAGATTTGTCTTTCTGTATTCTTGTTATATTTATATACTAATGTTATATACCTGTACTTTTACACTGCATGTGAGTCATATGAATAAATAAATGAATATGCATCCCTAATGAATGAAAATGAAGTTTTAGGTGCAAAAGTCTGTAAATAGTTATTTGTAGTCATCAGGCAGGACACAGAAAATCCACAGGCATTCAAAAACAAAACAGAAGCGTACCTAATTAAAAATTCCTATGCCTTATCAGGTTACCTGTATTTGGACCCTAGGATACAAATTTGATTTAAAATAATGTACTTATTGAGCTGGTTTTTAACTTTTCAGATATGGAGGTAGGTGATAGTGTTCTCTGGCAGTAGTAATAGATAGATGTGGCAGCTGCTTAGTGTGAGTGGAGGAACAGTAGAGTTTTTTTTTCAAATTAGGTACTTGTTTTTGTAATGTAGATTTACATATATGAATACATCAATGTGAATAAATTAGCATTTCTCACAGTTTGTTAATAGAATATTTGTAGAAGTTCCGTGCAGTGGTTGCTTCTGCCATTTTATATGAAACTTTATTTTTTTATTTATACACATACTCCATAGAACATTTTAGGCATGTGAGGTACTAGGCTGTGGAATGAGTTATAAATGTGTGAATGTAAATTACATGGAACACCATACAGCTAATTTACAAATGAATAAATAAATAAATATGCATTTCCAATTAATTTTGAAAATGTCATTTTATATTTTGGTGCAAAACTCCATTACTGGTTATTTGTAGGCACCAGGCAGGAAACAAAAAATCCCCAGGAATTCAAAAACAAAACAGAAGAGCCCCTTATTCCTGACTGGAACTGGAGAAAAAAAGGTCTTTCGAAAATGCGCACAGAAATGCATTGTTGCCACGGTAGATGGTGCTGTCAAATGAAAGTTCTTCTGACCATGTGCCATCTGTAGTCCACAGATGATGATTATTAAGACTGATGATGCCAGTGCTGCTAAAGGTTGCTTCGTCAGTAAAGAGAACTGATGACAGAAATCTCATAATTGTGATGGTATGGTGCAAAAACCATCGACAAAATCCTTCCAATAAAAGAAAATCTGCTTCTGATACTCCTTTCACTTGTTGCAAGTGATAGGGCTAGTTGTGGTTTTCATGTAGGATGTACATAATCATATTTTTACTTACATCATGTTTACAGGTCACTTGAGTGGAGCTTGCACTAGGGTTTGTCTCAGTATCCAGTAGACAAATCCGGTGTAAGCACAGTCACTGCCTCCCTGCACATTCATCTGTCTCAAAGGACCCATGATCACACAGCCACCCAAAACAAGCTTGAAATATTGCGTGATGTGGTTTGTGTCTGTGAGGGTATTTGTTTTGGTATAGTTGTGCTGCCTCTCGATCATTTCCATCTGGCTTGTTCGCAACATCAATGCCAGACCATTCTGCTGCTTACAGTATGCTGCATCAATCACACATCCTGAAATGCATAAGGAACTCATGGCATGTAGTCAGAAGAACTTTCATTCATCAGTTCCATTTACTGTGGCAATGACACGTTTCCAGACACATTTTTGTAGGACCTTTTCTCCTCGATTTTCAATCAGGGATCCATCCCTGTCATTTGTTGGTTTTATGATTATTCACCCTGTATATACATAAAAAAATCTCTACTTCTCTGTTGAAAAATTTATCAGATGAATAAAATGTTTTACCTTTTAAGTATATCTTTATTTTATTTTTAAATATGCACTGTTCCTACGTAGGCCTTTGATGTAGCTTGGCAGTGAATTCAATATTTTAACACTGGAGTACTGTAACTTTGACTTGTTTTGTACCCCTGAATGTTCTCCTTCATGATTGAATTTAAGGTATACAATGTGTAAGTGAATGAATAAAAATTACACAGTAAATTACAGCTCTGATGTTAAGTTTGTAATTTGCTCATTCTGTGATTATTTGTAAGATAATAAATTAAAAGATGTATGCTTTTATCACATTTGATGTTAAGCTTAATTCTGTCACATAATTTAATCTACACTTCTGGTACAACTAGCCTAAAGAATGCAAAGTTACAGACATGAAAGAAAACACATGAGAAACCACAATATAAAAATTAGAAAATAAATAGAAAGAAATTGAGAACACTGATGTATAGAGGCTTGTGTGTATGAACACAGATGTAAATAGGAGGCTGACAGCAACATATGTCATTGCTTGAACATGTTTTGATTGATTAGATAGATAAATTGAATGATAGTGAGTGAAGGGTACCTTAAGGAATATCCACAGAAAATGCACAAGCAAATTTTACTTGTAAACTCAATGTAGAAATTGGTAGCCACAAAAAATGAAGAAAGCTGCTGAATGAAGAAAGAAGGAAAAATAAACTGGATGGATGAAGAGCTATCAGAAACTGAGAAAAGATGTATAGATTGCAGAAATTAATGGAATGGAGTAATTTACCCTGCCTAGAGATGACTAAAATTGCAAAACTAAAAAAGAAGATGATGGGAGTTAAAATAAAGAAAGGAAAGAGGTGGTGCATCAGAGAAGTTGTGAGCATATGATAGTGACAGTGGTGGTGGTGAATACATTTTATGGAGACAGTAAGATGATGATGATGATGATGTTTTAAATTGTAATGATATTCATTGTTTTTCTGTGTGCTTGTGTATTGTATTTATGAAGTCTGCATGACTCTCTGTAGTAACAGTGTTTGTATTTCATATCATTAGGTCTCGCTGCCTTTCCTTCTGCAGATAGGTTATCACCTCTAGACACATTCCTTAACTTACTAACTGCAAAAGGTGAGTAATAAATAATATTGTCTGTTGCTAACTTAAATTGTTCAGTTGATGGATTGATTTAGAACAGAAGTAAAAAGTTTATTGCATCTGCACATTCAATGAGCAACCAAATGAATATGGATATTTTTGTCCTGTTATATTTATTTCTGGATATGATTATTCCTTTTTATACTCAAAATAAAAACATAATTGTTGAATTTAGAATACAGATATATGTATCAAATTAATTTTAGTGTCTGAATAAAAATTATTCATTGAGAGTCCATGGTAAATATGGGGAAATGTTATATTTTACAGTGAACAATCTTTCAGTGGTAGTTCTAGGAAATGAAAAATCTTCCTCTAATCTGAGATTTTCCTGACTATCTCACATTACCCAAAAAGTCTAAAATTGTGCATCTTAATTAGAGCATGCCTCATTTGTTGTGACAGAAGCAATAAGTTTGACAAGAACGTAGTATAGCTTAGAATTTTTATATGTGAAGGTTACTGCCAAAGGAAGAACATACATCTGTGTTAGAATCAGAAAGAGGATCCACGTGTTTTTGTTGTTGCTATTATTCACATGATTATTTAGCTAGTGAACTTCTTCCTTCAGTTAATAACAGAGGATAGTCTGTTATAAAACTGAACTTCTCAGAAGTTAGTGAGCAAAGTCATCCTGATCCAGAGAAAAATGGAGATAAAGTGAAATGGGATAAGATAAAACATAAATGTTAAGAGGACAATGTCAGGTAGATCAGGGAAGATGATGTGAGCATGCATAAAACAGAGATGGTAGAACAGAAAAAAAGAGAAACAGTAACAGATGGGAAACAAAACATGGCTGCAAAAACAAGTGCAGGATAAAAAAGAAAAGAAACGAAGACATAAAGTGGGAGAAAGAGTAAATCTGGCAGATGAGTGTATTCATTGTTCAAGACTTAACATCATTTAATCAGTTTAAACATAAATGACAGAAATAGGGGACTGTACTCCCAAGAATGCTGACGCAATTGGCACCAAAGTAATGGCCTCAAATAGTGCCAATCTTGTGCATCATTTAAGGAAGTGCTTTAAATGCCAAAATATTGATTATACAATAGCTCATTCACTATGTTGAAATGTGCTGAGACAGTGAAACTGTGTGCTAGACCTGAATTCAAACCAGGACTCTAGCCCTTTGCAGACAATGATCTTATTGACTGACTTATGCGGTCTTCATAGCATCATCTCTCTCCTATGTTCCAAACTACAAGAAATTTTTTCAGTACTCTTGAAAAACAGACTGTCATGCAGAAAAGGCTTCATCTTCACATACGGTTTGATTACTGAAAGAATCTCCCATATATCTAAACCATCAAACGTTGTGACTCTTCAATACAATTTTTCTTTGATAATTTATGATAACTTCTACTTTGAAAAAATAAATTGAGTATTGTTTGCAGAAGCTATTTAAATCAAACACACAATTTAAAAAATCCTGTTTTGAGGAAGCAAATTCAAACTCAAAAACATTTTATCAAAGCTTTGGGTCTTAACATCTGCAACAAATCAGTAGAAGATTTTCTAGACTTTCATTGATGTAAAATATTATATTATGAGAATCTGACATCAGTAAGAAAATGGTCCTGCCAAAAGTCATAAAACAATTATTATGTACACACATCAAAAAAAGTTTTGCATCACCCCAGTTCCCAGAACTCCTAAATGTAGACGTTGACTGTGGATATACTATCACAGACACAGCCCCTTTGACTGTTCAGATATGTCACTAAACCTGCCAAAGATGTAAACAACCACGCATGAGCAGCACCTATTAGATGGAGGGAGTTTGACAGCTGATCAGTTCCAGTCATTACACCAGAAAGGAGGTACACAACTCCTGTAGTCTGTAGTTCGACCAAGCCTAGACAGTCAGTACCGCAGTTCAGTCGTGTCCGCATTGTTACTTTGTGCCAGGAAGGGTTCTAAATAAAGGAATTGTCCAGGCGTCTCAGAATGAACAAAAGTGATGTTGTTCGGATATGGAGGAGATACAGAGACACAGAAACTGTCGATGATGTGCCTGTCTCGGGCCGCCCAAGGGCTAATAATGCAGTGGATGATTGCTACCTATGGATCATGGGAACCCTGACAGCAATGACACCATGTAGAATATTGCTTTTCTTGCAGCCACAGGATGTCATGTTATGACTCAAACTGTGCACTATAGTGTGCATGATGTGCAACTTCACTCCCGACGTCCATTGCAAGGTCCTTCTTTGCAACCACGATACCATGCAGTGTGGTACAGATGGGCCCAACAACATGCTGAATGGACTGCTCAAGATTGGCATCATGTTCACTTCACCGATGAGTGTTGCATACGCTTTCAACCAGACAATCATCAGAGGTGTGTTTGGAGGCGACCCGTTCAGGCTGAACCCCTTAGACACATTGTCCGGCAAGTGCAGCAAGATGGAGGTTCCCTGATGTTTTGGGGTAGCATTATGTGGGGCCGACATACGTCAATGGTGGTCATGGAAGGCACCATATGTTCGAGTATAATGTTTTTTCTGGAGACTAGCAATCTACTCTGTAGGAAACAGCATGGGTTTCGAAAAAGACGATCATGTGAAACCCAGTTCACACTATTCGTCCACGAGACTCAGAGGGCCATAGACACGGGTTCCCAGGTAGTTGCCATGTTTCTTGACTCCCACAAGGTGTTCGATACAGTTCCCCACAGTCGTTTAATGAACAGCATAAGAGCATATGGACTATCAGACCAATTGTGTGATTGGATTGAAGAGTTCCTAGATAACAGAACGCAGCATGTCATTCTCAATGGAGAGAAGTCTTCCGAAGTAAGAGTGATTTCAGGTGTGCCACAGGGGAGTGTCATAGGACAGTTGCTATTCACAATATACATAAATGACCTTGTGGATGACATCGGAAGTTCACTGAGTCTTTTTGCAGATGATGCTGTGGCTTATCGAGAGGTTGTAACAATGCAAAATTGTACTCAAATGCAGCAGCATCTGCAACGAATTGACACATGGTGCAGGGAATGGCAATTTCCCCACAATGTTATAGTTCTGGTTGGAGATTTTAATTTTGCCAGATATAGACTGGGGGACTCAAACATTCATAACGGGTGGCAGGGACAAAGAATCCAGTGAAATTTTTTTAAGTGCTTTATCTGAAAACTACCTTGAGCAGTTAAACAGAGAACTGACTCCTGGCGATAAAATATTAGACCTTCTGGTGACAAACAGACCCGAACTATTTGAAACAGTTAATGCAGAACAAGGAATCAGCGATCATAAAGCAGTTACTGCATCGATGATTTCAGCTGTAAATAGAAATATTAAAAAAGGTAGGAAGATTTTTCTGTTTAGCAAAAGTGACAAAAAGCAGATTTCAGAGAATCTCATGGCTCAACACAAACGTTTTGTCTCAAGTACAGATAGGGTTGACGATCAGTGGACAAAGTTCAAAACCATCGTACAATATGTGTTAGATGAGTATGTGCCAAGCAAGATCGTAAGAGATGGAAAAGAGCCACCGTGGTACAACAACCAAGTTAGAAAACTGCTGCGGAAGCAAAAGGAACTTCACAGCAAACATAAATTACACGAAGCAAAATGTAGTGTGGGGAGGGCTATGCGAGAGGCGTTCAATAAACTCGAAAGTAAAGTTCTGTGTACTGACTTGGCAGAAAATTCTAAGAAATTTTGGTCTTATGTCAAAGCGGTAGGTGGATCAAAACAAAATGTCCAGACACTCTGTGACCAAAACAGTACTGAAACAGATGATGACAGACTAAAGGCCAAAATACTAAATGTCTTTTTCCAAAGCTGTTTCACAGAGGAAGACTGCACTGTAGTTCCTTCTCTAGATTGTCGCACAGATGACAAAATGGTAGATATCAAAATAGACAACAGAGAGATAGAGAAACAATTAAAATCGCTCAAAAGAGGAAAGGCCGCTGGACCTGATGGGATACCAGTTCAATTTTACACAGAGTACGCGAAGAAACTTGCCCCCTTCTTGCAGGGGTGTACCGTAGGTCTCTAGAAGAGCGTAGCATTCCAAAGGATTGGAAAAGGGCACAGGTCATCCCCGTTTTCAAGAAGGGACGTCGAACAGATGTGCAGAACTATAGACCTATATCTCTAACGTCTATCAGTTGTAGAATTTTGGGACACGTATTATGTTCGAGTATAATGACTTTTCTGGAGACTAGAAATCTAATCTGTAGGAATCAGCATGAGTTTCGAAAAAGACGGTCGTGTGAAAGCCAGCTCGTGCTATTCGTCCACGAGACTCAGAGGGCCATAGACACGCGTTCACAGGTAGATGCCATGTTTCTTGACTTCCGCAAGGCGTTCGATACAGTTCCCCACTGTCGTCTAATGAACAAAGTGAGACCATATGGACTATCATACCAATTGTGTGAGTTGACTGAAGAGTTCCTAGATAACAGATCGCAGCATGTAATTCTCAATGGAGAGAAGTCTTCCGAAGTAAGAGTGATTTCAGGTGTGCCGCAGGGGAGTGTCGTGGGACCGTTGCTATTCACAATATACATAAATGACCTTGAGGCTTTTTGCGGATATTGCTGTGGTATATCAAGAGGTTGTAACAATGGAAAATTGTACTGAAATCCAAGAGGATCTGCAGCGAATTGACGTATGGTGCAGGGAATGGCAATTGAATCTCAATGTAGACAAGTCTAATGTGTTGCGAATACATAGAAAGATGGATCCCTTATCATTTAGCTACAAAATAGCGGATCAGCAACTGGAAGCAGTTAATTCCATAAATTATCTGGGAGTAGGCATTAGGAGTAATTTAAAATGGAATGATCATGTATAGTTGATCGTCGGTAAAGCAGATGCCAGACTGAGATTCATTGAAAGAATCCTAAGGAAATGCAATCCGAAAACAGAGGAAGTAGGTTACAGTACGCTTGTTCGCCCACTGCTTGAATACTGCTCAGCAGTGTGGGGTCGGTACCAGGTAGAGTTGATAGAAGAGATAGAGAAGATCCAACGGAGAGCAGCACACTTCGATACAGGATCATTTAGTAATTGCAAAAGCATTACAGAGCTGATAGATAAACTCCAGTGGAAGACTCTGCAGGAGAGACGGTCAGTAGCTCAGTACGGGCTTTTGTTGAAGTTTCGAGAACATACCTTCACTTGGGAGTCAAGCAGTATATTGATCCATCCTATGTATATCTCGCGAAGAGACCATGGGGATAAAATCAGAGAGATTAGAGCCCACACAGAGGCATACCAACAATCTTTCTTTCTACAAACACTACGAGACTGGAATAGAAGCGAGAACCAATAGAGGTACTCAAAGTACCCTCCACCATACACTGTAAGGTGGCTTGCGGAGTATGGATGTAGATGTAGATGTAGATTTAGATAACAGCTATACAATACGTGAATGCCATCCTCCAACTGATAGTGCAACCATATTGTTGTGGCATTTGTCTTCATGGACGGCAATTCGCACCCCTGTCATCCAAATTTTGTGAATGATTTCCTTCAGGGTAATGACATCACTCGACTAGAGTGGCCAGCATGTTATCCTGACATGAACTCTATCAAACATGCCTGGGATTCATTGAAAAAGGCTGTTTATGGACAGCGTGACCCACCAACCACTCTGAGGAATCTACGCCGAATCAATGTTGAGGAGTGAGACAATGGACCAACAATGCCTTGATGAACTTGTGGATAGAATGCCACAGTGAATACAGGCATGCATCAATGCAAGAGGATGTGCTACTGGGTATTAGAGGTACCTGTGTGTACAGCAATCTGGACCACTTCCTCTTAAGGTCTCGCTGTATGGTGGTACAACATGCAATGTGTGGTTTTCATGAGCAATGAAAAGGGTGGAAATGATGTTTATGTTGATCTCTAATCCAGTTTTCTGTACAGATGTGAGAACTCACAGAACAGAGGTGATACAAAACTTTTTTGGTGTTTGTACATTGATATGGAGCATAGTAACATGGATGTTACCTTCAAAGTAATTAATTTCATTTGTTTTGTAGGATACAAACTCTTCCTATTCTATGAGGGATATGTATCAGATTACAAATCCAAAGCTTTTTGAGCCTCAATCCTCATTCAGCAATAAGATTTTTCCTATCATTTATCATTTTTTCCATATGGCAGCGAGTTGTATTTGAAAATTCCAAGCTGCACTATGATTCAGAATTCATGTTAATCTGCAGGTCCCATTTTAACTGACTTTGTAAAGTCAGTTCAAAGTTCAGAGTGAGGAATGAGCATACCACCTCATGCAGAATCATGCATAGTGTAGTTCTGCGATGATAAAACTTACCTTATGCTTGAGAACAACTTTACCTTATCAGGTAATATCAACAAAATTTATTTTGCCAAGGGACTGGGCAGGACATGTCAATGATTAAGAGATTGACCATGTATTCATGAAGATTATTTCACTTTGCCTTCTGGTCATCCTAGGTTAGCTGTTCTAATGTTTTCATAAAAGCAGATACATTCTGGATTGATTATTTATGTAAGGCTTAAGTGAATTCTTTCTCTATTTGTGGGCCACCATGCTAGTGCTCCTTCTCTAATTAGCTCAGTGATAAAAAGATGTTAAGCTCTGACCTTCTTCAGTTTCTTATGTTTTCCAGTGAATCTTTTCCTCTGCATTTCAGGGTGAATAGTTTTGACATTCTTGGCAGATTAAAACTGTGTATTTGATGGTGTTGTAAGAGTTTCCAGACAGTTAGCACTGCAGTGGTAGTTTACACAGCAGATAGTTCTTTACTAGGAGTATTATGGAGTGGACCAGTGAGAAACTGACGTCGTTGTTGTGGTCTTCACTCCAGAGCCTGGTTTGATGCAGCTCTCCAGGCTACTCTATCCTGTAAAAGCCTCTTCATCTCCGAATAACTTCTGCAAACTACATCCTTCTGCTTAGTGTATTCATCTCTTGGTCTCCCTCTACGATTTTTACCATCCACGCTTCCCTCCAGTAGTAAATTGATGATCCGTTGATGCCTCAGAATGTGTCCTACTAACCGATCTCTTCTTCTAGTCAAGCTGTGCCACAAATTCTGTACTCCCCAATTCTATTCTGTACCTCCTCCATTAGTTATATGGTCTACCCATGGAATCTTCAGCATTCTTCTGTAGCACCTCATTTCGAAAGTTTCTATTCCCTTCGTGACTAAACTGGTAACCATCCATGTTTCACTTCCATACATGGATACATTCCAGACAAATACTTTGAGAAAAGATTTCCTGACATGTAAATCTATACTCAGTGTTAACAAATTGCTCTTCTTCAGAATGCTTTCCTTGCCATAGCCAATGTACATTTTATAACCTCCCTACTTCTACAGTCATCAGTTATTTTGCTTCCCAAATAGCAACACTCAGTTACTATTTTAAGTGTTTCATTTTCTAATCTAATTCCCTCAGCATTCCCTGATTTAATTTGACTACATTCCATTATCCTTGTTTTGCTTTTGTTGATGTTCATCTTATATCCTCCTTTCAAGACACCGTCCATTCCGTTCACCTGCTCTTCCAGGTCCTTTGCTGTCTCTGACAGAATTACAGTTTCATTGGCAAACCTCAAGGTTTTTATTTCTTCTCCATGGATTTTAATTCCTACTGCAAATTTTTCTTTTGTTTCCTTTATTGCTTGTTCAATATACAGATTGAATAACATCGGGGATAGGCTACAACCCTGTCTCACTCTCTTCTAAACCACTACTTCCCTTTCATGCCCTTTGATGCTTATAACTGCCATCTGGTCTCTGCATAAATTGTAAATAGCCTTTTGCTCCCTGTACATTACTTCGCCACCTTCAGAATTTGAAAGAGAGTATTCCAGTCAACAATGTCAAAAGCTTTCTCAAAGTCTACAAATGCTATAAATGTAGGTTTGCCTTTCCTTAATCTATCTTCTAAGATAAGTAATCGGGTCAGTATTGCCTCGAATGTTTCAACATTTCTATGAAATCCAAACTGATCTTCCTCAAGGTCGGCTTCTACAAAATTTTTCCATTTGTCTGTCGAGAATTCATGTTCGTATTTGGCAACCGTGACTTATTAAACTGATAGTTCAGTAATTTTCACACCTGTCGGCACCTGCTTTCTTTGGGGTTAGAATTATCATATTCTTCTTGAAGTCTGACTGTATTTTGCCTGTTTCATATGTCTTACTCACCAGATGGAAGAATTTGTTACGGTTGGCTCTCGCAAGGCTATCAATAGTCACCACTGAGCTTTTCGCAGCAATTCATTCTCTGTCCTATCATTTATTCATAAAGAATCCCCCTGTTATTATACTGTTTTCTGCTACTGTTTGCCAGACCAGGAATCCTTGTCTTCTTTCCATTTCACTTCACTGACCCCCACTATATCTAAATTGAGCCTTAACATTTCTGCATTTAGGTTTACTAGCTTTCCTACTACATTCAGACTTCTTACATTCCACATCACAACTTGTAGAATGTTACTCTCTCTTTTGTTATTGCATCTTTTTCTCATGGTCACCTACCATTTGGCAGTGCCCTCCTGGAGATATGAATTTGGGACTAATCTGGAATCTTGTGCTAATGAAGAGATTATCAGGACATTTTTCTCAGCTTACAAGCTACATTTCTTGTGGATACACTTTATGTGTCTTTAATGCACTGGTTTTCATTGTCTTGTGCATCCTGATGCCATTATTCATTGCTGACTCACTCACCTTCTTATGCCTGTGGCTATGATTGCTGATGATTTTATTCATAATTTAAGAAGTGGCTAGGTTTGAACCTGGAATTGAAGACATTTTGTACACACACACACACACACACACACACACACACACACACACACAAAATTTCGAGCTTTCGCAACCGGCGGCTGCTTCGTCAGGAAAGAGGGAAGGAAAAGGAAAGATGAAAGGATGTGGGTTTCAAGGTAGAAGGTAAGGAGTCATTCCAATCCCGGGAGCGGAAAGACCCACCTTAGGGGGAAAAAAGGACAGGTATATACTCTCGCGCGCGCGCGCGCGCGCGCGCACACACACACACACACACACACACACACACACACACACACACACACACATACACAGACACAAGCACACATATTTACAGGCAAAGCCTATATATATACCTGCCTACACTGTGACGCAACAAACTGTCCATTCGCATGAATGGACACAGGCAGACAGTGTTTGTTGGTAATGAGGATCACCCTGTGGCTAAACATGCCTTGGTGCACAGCCAGCACATCTTGGCACAGTGTTACACCGTCCGAGTTATCTGGATACTTCCCACCAACACCAACCTATCCGAACTCCGGAGATGGGAACTTGCCCTTCAATATACCCTCTCTTCTCGTTATCCACCAGGCCTCAATCTCCGCTAATTTTAAGTTGCCTCCACTCATACCTCACCTGTCATTCAACATCATCTTTGCCTCCACACTTCCGCCTTGACTTATATCTCTGCCCATACTTTTTGCCTTTAAATATGTCTGCTTGTGTCTGTGTATGTATGGATGGACATGCGTGTGTGTGTGTGTGTGTTTGTGTGTGTGTGTGTGTTTGTGTGTGCGCGCGAGCATATACCTATCCTTTTTTCCTCCTAAGGTAAGTCTTCCTGCTCCCGGGATTGGAATGACTCCTTACCCTCTCCCTTAAAACCCACATCCTTTCATCTTTCCTTTTCCTTCCCTCTTTCATGACGAAGCAGCCGCCGGTTGCGAAAGCTCGAAATTCTGTGTGTGTGTTTGTGTGTTTTATTCATTGTGCCTATCTACCGGCGCTTTCCCGCTTGGTAAGTCTTGGAATCTTTGTTTCATATACCAAGTAAGTCTTGGAATCATTGTTATATATAAAACAAAGATTCCAAGACTTACTAAGTGGGAAAGCGCCGGCAGACAGGCACAATGAACAAAACACACAAACACATACACAGAATTACTAGCTTTCACGACCGATGGTTGCTTCTTCAGGAAAGAGGGAAGGAGAGGGAAAGACGAAAGGATGTGGTTTTAAGGGAGAGGGTAAGGAGTCATTCCAATCCCGGGAGCGGAAAGACTTCCCTTAGGGGGAAAAAAGGACAGGTGTACACTCCCACACACACACATATCCATCCGCACATACACAGACACAAGCAGACATATTTAAAGGCAAAGAGTAAGGGGGCATCCAATCCCGGGAGCGGAAAGACTTCCCTTAGGGGGAAAAAAAGGACAGGTGTACACACACACACACACACACACACACACACACACACACACACACACACACACATATCCATCCGCACATACACAGACACAAGCAGACAAGCTGTCAGTCAGGCGAGGCGGAATTACAGAGGCAAAGAACTTGTTGAAAGACAGGTGAGGTATGAGCGGCTGCAACTTGAAATTAGCGGAGGTTGAGGTCTGGCGGATATCGAGAAGAGAGGATATACTGAAGGGTGAGTTCTCATCTACGGAATTCGGATACGTTGGTGTTGGTGGGAAGTATCCAGATAACTCGGACGGTGTAACACTGTGCCAAGATGTGCTGGCCGTGCACCAAGGCATGTTTAGCCATAGGGTGATCCTCATTACCAACAAACACTGTCTGCCTGTGTCCATTCATGCGCATGGGCAGTTTGTTGCTGGTCATTCCCACATAGAAAGCGTCACAGTGTAGGCAGGTCAGTTGATAAATCACGTGGGTGCTTTCACACGTGGCTCTCCCTTTGATCGTGTACACCTTCCAGGTTACAGGACTGGAGTAGGTGGTGGTGGGAGGGTGCATAGGACAGGTTTTACACCGGGAGCAGTTGCAAGGGTAGGAGCCAGAGGGTAGGGAAGGTGCTTTGGGGATTTCATAGGGATGAAGCAAGAGGTTACGAAGGTTAGGTGGACGGCGGAAAGACACTCTTGGTGGAGTGGGGAGAATTTCATGAAGGATGGATCTCATTTCAGGGCAGGATTTGAGTAAGTTGTATCCCTGCTGGAGAGCCACATTCAGAGTCTGATCCAGTTCCGGGAAGTATCCTGTCACAAGTGGGGCACTTTTGGGGTTCTTCTGTGAGAGGTTCTGGGTTTGAGGGGATGAGGAAGTGGCTCTGGTTATCTGCTTCTGTACCAGGTTGGGAGGGTAGTTGCGGGATGCGAAAGCTATTTTCAGGTTGTTGGTGTAATGGTCCAGGGGTTCAGGACTGGAGCAGATTCATTTGCCACGAAGGCCTAGGCTGTAGGGAAGGGACCGTTTGATGTGGAATGGGTGGCAGCTGTCATTATGGAGGTACTGTTGCTTGTTGGTGGGTTTGATGTGGACAGATGTGTGAAGCTGGCCATTGGACAGATGGAGGTCAACGTCAAGGAAAGTGGCATGGGATTTGAAGTAGGACCAGGTGAATCTGATGGAACCAAAGGAGTTGAGGTTGGAGAGGAAATTCTGGAGTTGTTCTTCACTGTGAGTCCAGATCATGAAGATGTCATCAATAAATCTGTACCAAACTTTAGGTTGGCAGGCTTGAGTAACCAAGAAGACTTCCTCTAAGGGATCCATAAATAGGTTGGCATACGAGGGGGCCATCCTGGTACACATGGCTGTTCCCTTTAATTGTTGGTATGTCTGGCCTTCAAAAGTGAAGAAGTTGTGGGTCATGATGAAGCTGGCTAAGGTGACAAGGAAAGAGGTTTTAGGTAGGGTGGCAGGTGATCGGCGTGAAAGGAAGTGCTCCATTGCAGCGAGGCCCTGGACGTGTGGGATATTTGTGTATAGGGAAGTGGCATCAATGGTTACAAGGATGGTTTCCGGGGGTAACAGACTGGGTACGGATTCCAGGCGTTCGAGAAAGTGGTTGGTGTCTTTGATGAAGGATGGGAGACTGCATGTAATGGGTTGAAGGTGTTGATCTACGTAGGCAGAGATACGTTCTGTGGGGGCTTGGTAACCAGCTATAATGGGGCGGCCAGGATGTTTGGGTTTGTGAATTTTAGGAAGTAGGTAGAAGGTAGGAGTGCGAGGTGTCGGTGGGGTCAGGAGTTTGATGGAGTCAGGTAAAAGGTTTTGTAGGTGGCCTAAGGTTCTGAGGATTCCTAAAAGCTCCGCCTGGACATCAGGAATATGATTACCTTGGCAAACTTTGTATGTAGAGTCGTCTGAAAGCTGACGCAGTCCCTCAGCCACATACTCCCGACGATCAAGTACCACGGTCGTGGAATCCTTGTCAGCCGGAAGAATGATGATGGATCGGTCAGCTTTCAGATCACGGATAGCCTGAGCTAAGGCTGTGGTGATGTTGGGAGTAGGATTAAGGTTTTTCAAGAAAGATTGAGAGGCAAGGCTGGAAGTGAGAAATTCCTGGAAGGTTTGGAGAGGGTGATTTTGAGGAAGAGGAGGTGGGGCCCGCTGTGATGAAGGACGGAACTGTTCCAGGCATGGTTCAATTTGGATAGTGTCTTGGGAAGTTGGATCATTAGGAGTGGGATCAGGATTATTTTTCTTCGTGGCAAAGTGATATTTCCAGCAGAGACTACGAGTGTAGGATAGCAAATCTTTGACAAGGGCAGTTTGGTTGAACCTGGGAGTGGGGCTGAAGGTGAGGGCTTTGGATAGGACAGAGGTTTCGGACTGGGAGAGAGGTTTGGAGGAAAGGTTAACTACTGAATTGGGGTGTTGTGGTTCCAGATTGTGTTGACTAGAATTTTGAGGTGTTAGGGGGAGTGGAGCTGGAAGTGGGAGATTGAGTAGATGGGAGAGACTGGGTATGTGTGCAATGAGAGGAGGTTGTGGTTTGTTTCACAGCATTGAAGATGAATTAGTGATAATAGCTCTTAAGGAAAACATTTTTAGACCCCATGTTCTCCAGACTTTTTGTATTGAATGACTGTCCTGTCATATCCCTGCATATTGATAATTATTCATGGAACACCACATTTGTGCCATATGCGTACAGGGAGAAGCTCCAGATAAAAGCCTCGTGTGAATGTGTTTGTATCTAGGTGTGTATGTGTTGCACATCTCCACCAAAATCGCACAATCAAATTCACCCAAACACTTCTCTCGAAAGAACCACTGTGGGGCTCAAAACCATCTAGCTCCCATTGCAGTGGAGGTGATAAAGGAGGTGGACAGGGAGGGGAGCAAGCAGTGATTGACAGAGAGAGAGAAGGGGAGGAGGAGATGGGCTGAGAGAAGGGGGTGGGGGGGTGGGCAGGAGGTGGACGTAGTGAGTGGGGGAAGGATATGGCTGTTAGAGGAGGAAGGAGGTGAAGGACAGTAGAGGAGGAGGAGGAGGAGGAGGAGGAGGAGGAGGAGGAGGAGGTGACAGAGAGAGAGGAATAAGAGGCAACAGGGAGTAGAGGGGTGAGGAGGGACACACAGAAGGGGAGGAGGAAGAGATCGACAGTGGCGAGGAGAGAGACAGAGTGACAGGGAGGAGGAGATAGATAGCTATGGATGGGAGGAGAAGATAGATTGAGAGAGGGGGGGAAGTGGGCAGGGTCAAAGAAAGAGGAGGATGAGGATATGAGCAGAGAGTGAGAGGGGAAGGAGGAGATGGACAGAGAGAAGGGCATGAGGAGACAACAGAGAGGGGTGGAGGAGGGGATAGATATACTGAGAGAGGGGAGGAGGCATAGACAGACTTAGAGGGGAGACAAAGATGGCCAGAGAGAGGGGCGGGGAGGAGACTGACAGAGAGAATGGGAGGACAAGAATGGCAGAGGGGAAGGGGTACAGGGACAGAGAGAGGCTGGAAGAGGTGGACAAAGTGAGAGGAGGGGGAGGCGATGTACATAGAAGGGGTGAAGTGGAAATAGGCAAGGTGAGGGGAAGACGGCCAGAGAAGGGAGTATAAGATGGACACAAGGGGGTTGGGGGGGAAGAATGAGATGAGCATAGAGAGAGGTGGAGGAGTAGCTAGTCAAATAGAGGGGGAGTAGGAGGTGGACAAATACGGCTGCACTCAGAAGTATTTTGTGGTTGTGTTACATTCTCATTACTGTTTGCATGCAATCCTAACAGAACAGCACTTATAACTGTGTCATTCCATCAAGAGCTTCATGCCTCTGTGGTTACATATCTAGTGAAAAGTAAGGTCATACAATTACACTGTAAGTAAGAAGTGTGTTCTGAAAGTTCCAGTGATTTTCATTTTTTGTGAATAATTTAAATATTAATGTTATCTCTGTCAAAGTAGTCTCCATTAGATATTATACACTTATGCCACCACTTCTTCCAGTACCCAAAACACTTCTGTAACTTGATCTTTGGGGTAGCACTATGCTCTTTCAGCAACATACTTTTAATCTCTTCTAAGCTTGTAAAAAAGTGACCCGTTAAGGTTCTCTTTGTTTTTGCAAACAGAATAAAGTCACATGGGACTATATCTGGTGCATTACCATGATGCAAAAGTGATGAATTGTTTTGTCACAGATCTGTGCTTTTTTTTTAAATTGTTTCCAACAAAACAACATTGAACTTGTTGGTAGTACTCTTTATTGATCATCTGACCTTTTGGCAAGAACTAATGATGCAGTGTGCAATTAAAGTTGAAGAAAACCATGAGCAGTACCTTCACATTCATCAGCACTTGCTGAGCTGTTTTCAGTCTTGTGAATCCAGAATGCATCCTCTGGTACGATTAAGCCTTAACTTTAATGTCATACCCGGATAGAATGATTTGCAATCGGCTACTGATCCAAGAAAATCGGCTGGATAAATTAGGGATGATCTGGATCAGCATCATTTACTGAACCTACAAGTCTCTATTGTAAAATGTTCTCTACTGTCAGGTGATTTAAATAGTAGATGACCATCATGTAAGCCATCCATAAATTTAAGAAATAGGATGGCCAGGATAAGAGTTTGAAGAAATATAAGAAATAGAATGTCACAAATTGGTCTGAGGTTTTATGGAGTGATGATAGCAGATTTGTAATGTATTTTCTTCTGATGGTGTGTAATATGGATGCTGAGCCAAAAACCAAAGGGACAACTAGTAATACTAGGTACCAACCATGAAGTTCATAGTGGGAGCAAAGTCCAAATAGAAGGCAGAATGGATTTTATCCTGTAGAGTGACATTTTAAGAAAAGAATACAGTTCCACATGGAAAAAGAATATGCCACATAATTGGATATTTCACATGACAATGATTCAAAAAACATTTCTGACCATTTAAAAAAATTCTTCTCTGATTAAAAAATCAAATTTTTGGAGTGGCCAAGCCAGCACCTGCATCTAAATGCAACTGGACACAGCTGGGAAGCATTGGATCAAGATGTTTGTTGTAAAAGCTACTCAAACAAGGACCAATTTGCTACTGCCTTACTGGATGACCTATTACAAGTGTTTGTGGATTCAATACGAGACAGACATAGTCAAAGCCAATGGGTATGCAATAAAATCCTGATTTGTTCTTCAGATTCCAAAATAGTTTCACCTTATTCTTATATGCTTAGACCTATAAATTACTTTCGAAACAGAGGAATTGTTATTTCTGTTTTGATGTAAAATAATTTAATTTAAAACTAAATGTAGTTTTGTTCGGAATGGATTATAATTACATATTTTTCTATTCTCCACTAGGAATTTTTTGTATCACACACTTATAAAGATGTAATTGTAACTAATGCTTTTTACAAAATACTGTTGAGCACTACTATAGATGTGGGAGTAGGAGACAGCCACTGAGTGGGGGTGGAGGGTGGGAGGTGAGGGGTGTATGAGGAGATTGTGAGAAATAGAAGACGACGAGTAGAAGAGAGGAGGGGGGGAGGTAAGGAAAAGTGTGCAATTTATGTGAAAAATGTGCACATTGGAAAAGCCATCAGTAGAAAGCTAGAAAGCAATTAATAAGGAAATATAGTAAATCTATTTAGGACCACTCACTAGGTATCAGAAGCATTGATTTGTCAACTGGCACACAAAATAGAATGAAAGCTTTGCTAGGTTACACAAAATGTAGATGCATGTGTGGTTAGTCGGAGAGGGGAGGGGAGGGGGGGGGGGGGTGGCTGAGTAGGATCATGTGCTCATATTTGTACTCTATCTTGTTGTGTGTGTGTCAATGACTTATCGCTTCTGCTATCCGATGAGTCATATCCTTTACTGCAAAAAAGTTTTTTTACAGTAAATAAATAACATTTTGACAAATGGTGACATAGTTTTCAAGAATTCTGGAATAGTAGTATTTAAGTTATTTTCCTATGCAGTATTTGCATACATTAATATGATATTTATATATATTGTTATGAACTGTTCATCAGTAATGAAAACATGATCATTGCCTAATAATATTTCTTGACTCTCTCTCTCTCTCTCTCTCTCTCTCTCTCTCTCTCTCTCTCTCTCTCTCTGTGTGTGTGTGTGTGTGTGTGTGTGTGTGTGTGTGTGTCAGAGAGAGTTAGAGAGATAGAGCACAAGCTTATACCTGTGATCTAATTGTCTTATAAGTGAGCACTCATTCATCATTATCACTCCTTATAGATGTAAATCTTTAATGTCAACAATCTTTGTTTCAGCCAATCTGAATGAACTTGATTTTGGACTCCTTGTTGAAGCAACTGTAACATCAACAGAAGACTTTCTGTAGTCATTCAGTCTTACCTCAGTGGAAAACCATATTAACTGTGGAAAATCCTAAACAGTACACATACGTACAAAGTGGATTTCCATTCACTTTGAACATGAAAGTACAAAGAAGCAATGCAAAACTCTAACTGCCATGGTCATCTCTTCCACTTAGAAATTTAATATGCTTATAAAAAATTAGAATATTACATGATGTTTGCCTTGGGTGAAAGTTGTGTGTAATTTAAAACCAAAATAGACACATTTTGTTTTGTGGTATTTATTGTTTGTGAGATCTCAAACATAGTCGTTCATATAAATGTAATATAGCAAATATTGTTATTGTTCACACCAAAGATATGTAAAATATTTACTTGTAAAACAATAGTGTGTATGATAAAGAGTGTATATAAATACTGGAGACAGTCTGAGTCTAAGGTCTGTTAACATCTATTGTAAGAGTGGTCATTTTGCACTTGATATAGGCTATGTGGAGCTTCCAGATTACATGTACATTTTCATGTGCTTTTACCGTATAATTAGCACCATGCCATCAGCTCTCTGCTGACTGTACTGATATTATTTTCTATCTTGCAACAACCCTTTTTTTGTGTATGATAATCTCTACATTCCACTCATTGCCTGCTGTTACCTTGTGAAGTTAAAGCATTTACCACATTCACTACTGCTTGGTATAAGCTCAGCAATTGCTTTGTAAGCCAGAACTAGTTGTGTTTCGCAGAAGTAGTCTAATAAATACAATGTTAGTGTAAAAATATTGCCTTCATTCGACTAGAGGAATTATTAAAGCAACACAGATTTCATTAACTGACTTAAAAATATGCATTTTTATGGGATTTTGTCACCATTTAAATATATTGTTTTTGCAGTTTATTTTATTAGAATTTTGAATTATTGTTCCATGTCATTCCCACCCCTGTCCCCTCTCAGTTTTGCTAATATTGTAACGTCAGTTTCCATCATGTATAATATTCACTGTTTTACTGTTGAAGTTAAAATGATAAATATCTATACTCAAATTTGTATGGCTGGCAGTCAGTGATGTATAAGTTTCAGCATCAATTTTATTTTAAGGTCACTGCATGATGCTCTTATGGGCCTGTGCACTTCTCATTTTCTTCTTATTAAGTGATACCAATGCCTGCCGATGAGAGGAGCAGAAGAGATTGCCTCCAGTTGCTGTAGTAAACCAGTACTATGCTGTCTGCTCAAGACCTTTTGTGTTACTTTGGTATTTATGGAAATGATACTTGATAATGGACACTTTGTGGAAATGATGGTTGATAGTGAACACAGTAACAGGAAACAACTTTTATTGGAACTGAGTTTTCAGACAATGGATAAAATAATGAGGATGGAGTAACTGAATAACAATATTGCCATTTCCTTATGGACACAGTGCTTTCTTTCTTCCTCGGCCTCCCTGTACCCTCCTGAATGAGGCTGTATGTTGTTACAGTATATCAAAAGAGGAAGCAAGGATCAAAGGGCACACTTTACTTGGTGGACATAGTAGAGTCAGTAGAGATGAGAAAAAAAGGAAAGTTTGACAAGTATAATGCTGAAATTGAGAGAGAGAGAGAGAGAGAGAGAGAGAGAGAGAGAGAGAGAGAGAGAGAGAGAGAGATGCGGGGGGGGGGGGGGGGGGGGGGCAATTTAGAGACAAATTATAGGATGAAACAAGGAAAAGCAGTAATGAGAGGAAAGAAAATGACGTGATGGCTGTTTACAGGTGTTGCTTCTGTAAGGAGACAACAAAACTGCTTTCATATAGCAACAATTACCACAACCAGCAGTTTAGCTGCTTAAAACTCTTGCCTGGGTGCTGCAGTTGACCTGTTTTCCACTTCTTTCTTGTTCTTTCTACTGCACCAGCACAGTAAGTTTTTCATCACATAATTAACTATACCAGCATAATGCTTTTGTATGACCCCTACTAATGTGTAAACTTTTCATTGATCTCATTCTTCACCAGCACATATTTCTATACCCTATATGTATTTTGATAAAATAATATTTAAAAGCTACATTTATATGTTGATTGTGGTGCAGTTGGCCAGCTGATAGCTGCCTGAATCAGCCAACCAGTAATAATGTTTATCTAATTATTTTCTAATTACAAACTAGAAATTTTGCTATTGAATTGATTTCATTTTAATTACAGAAGGTTTCCCACCTTCTGAGTCAACATTACTAGATGCCGTATGTCACTGTATCTGAAAATTACAATGTAATGATGTAATTGCTTCATCCCCTGTAATTGCTTCATACCCTGTCATGTTTAGGTTTTCTTTAAACTGTAATATATGAGAATTATCATGTACAGTATCTTGAAGTAATATTGGTTAATAGAAGTGAAGGTTTTCTTAATGGAGGGACATCGTAATATACTCAATGTTCTCTTAGAAATCATAAAAAGTTTGGAGCTTTCCAACATGTGTTTCATAAGGATGTAAGAGAAAGGTTGAGAAATATGTGTGAAAGATGAAACAGAGTAGTTGGAGCTATGAAGAACGGAGTGAAAAAAGTTCTATAGTGAAACGGAAAGAGTACTCAAACAATCTAAAACAACAGGTGGGTCTTCAGATTTCAGTCCTGTAGCACAGACATCATTTTCAACAATTTTTGCTTCTCAAGACTTTTATGTATTGATTCATTCTGGATAATTATAGTATGTTATGTACATTCCAGTAAATTATGATCATTTTTCCTTTATTTTATCCAGTTTCAAGCAGCACAAAGTTGTACCTATATATTTTGCTTACATGTTTATTTTTGAAATGTCATGTTTAACTCTATTTATGTGATATTAGTCAGGAAAGTCAATAAAATTATTATGTTACATTATGCAATAAGGAGTTCTTGTACAAAAACAGATATAAAGTAATGCTATACTTTTTTTATTTATTCATCGCTACTCAGCAATTCACATCCAGGTATTTGGTAGAGGGTTCACAGAACCACTTTCAGTTTATTTCTCAGCCACTCCAGTCTTGAATAACACACGGGAAAAATGAACACCTATATCTTGCCATGTTAGCTCTAATTTCCCTCATTTCATTACTTGGTGATTTTTTCTTATGTAGTTAGGAGCCAACAAAATATTATCAGATTTGAAGGAGAAAATTGGTGATTAAAATTTTGTGAAAAGCTTGATGCAACAAGAAACGCCTTTTTTTAATGATTGCTGCCCCTACTTGTGTATCATATCTGTGAAACACACACTCCTTTATTTTGCAATAATACAAAAACAAGCTGCCCTTCTCTTTAGCAGATTTGTTGCATCTTCAGATGTTCTGTGAATGAAATGCAGTCCTAGGTTCCTAGTTGAACTGACAACCTTCAGATTTTTGTTATTTATCATGCAACTGAGATTTAACAGATGATTTTTAGTACTTGCACTTTCTATTGTTCAGGATCAACTGCTACTTTTCACATCATGCAGATGTTTTGTTAAACCATTTTGAAATTTTTATTGATCTTCTGATGACTTTATTAGACAGTAAATTACAGTACCATCTGCAAATACTCTAAGAGGGCTATTCACATTGTCTCCCAAATTGTTTATGTAGATTAGAAACAGTAGAAGCCCATAACACTTCCTTGGGGAATGCCATATATCACTTTTGTTTCAGTCAGTGCCTTCATGTCAATTACTATGAACTGTGTCCTTTCCGACAGGAAATCACGAATCCTATCACACAGTTGTGACGCAGGCATACAATTTTATAAGATGCTGCATGTGAGGAATGGTGTCGAAAGTGTTCTGGTAATCTAAAAATATGAAAACAACTGGAGGTCCCCTGTCAATAGCACTCACTACTCTGTGTGAAAAAAAGCCCAGTTGTGTTTCACTAGAATGGTATATTTAGAATCCACATTAAAAGAGTATTTTCTTCAAGGTATTTCATAACATTCATACACAAAACATGTTCCAGAATCTTACTGCCATTGATTTCAGTGATACGGGTTTATGATTCTATTTCCTTTCTTGTTTATTGGTGAGACCTGTGCAACTTACCAGTTCTTAGGAATGGATCATCCGTTTAGCGAGCGGTTTATAAATGATTGTTAAATGTGGACATATTACATCAGCATACTCTGAAGTGGATCTGATTGGTATACAACCTGGGCCAGAAGACACCTTTATTAAGTAACTTAAATTGGTTTACTGCTCTGAGGTATCTACTTAAAAAAAATAGGAACTTAGGATCCAGACCAAAAAGATCACTGCAAAAGTTGCCCAATTTGTAGTACTGATTCTCAATGAACTGAAGCTAATCACTGAAATGAAACTACAATGAAGTATGAAAATTACCAAATTCCAGCAGATATCCACACAAACAAACTAAAGAAGCAAATGATTTGGATCTAGTAGGACATTCCATCAGCAAATGAGTAGAAAGGGCTGGAAAAATAGGCAGTTTTTCATAGTTTGATTTTAGAAGTAAACAATGTTTACTGATTGCAATCCCTGTAGAAATACATAACACGCAAACCTCATCACAAATACTCCTCTGGCCATCCTCATAAGTAGATTTCACATGAGCATGAACACAAAGATTCAGTACTGGCAACACGTAATGTCCAGTCGCAGAACATACAGTTCCACACAAGGTAGCACGTAAGCAATTTGGCCTCATCCCAACTTTATCAGTACCTGGGACTGGGTCTTCAACATTTAGTTTATTTCTGTAGTCTAATAAGCTCTATACCTTTTACATTATAAATAATAGGTGACTTTGGAGATAAAAATGTCAAAAAAGTTCTTTTGCTATTCCTGTTGTTTTTGTTAGCTTGTTTTATGGCACAATATTCAGGGGCAACTCACCACTGATGAAAAAACATTTGTCGCACAGAAGCATGTAATAAATACAGTGTACATTTCCACTCTAGGAGAGACTCTCATAATATTTACTACTTCATGAGGTTTGTTGTTAACAATCAATCACAATTCAAAAACAAATTGCTTTCAAGTGCATAATACTAGAAAGAGAAATTATTTCTTTTAAAATTATCTGTCTCCTCCTTTCTGCCTGTTATATTTCTCCAGTCATTGTCCTATTGAGTCATATTTATTTGTCTGTATATTTCCTGTTTTAACTTTCTTTTGTTTCCTGGGCCAAGCGGTCCTAGGCACTTCATTCCAGAACCTCGCGACTGCTGTGGTCACAGATTCGAATCCTGCCTTGGGCACGGATGTGTGTGATATACTTAGGTTAGTTAGGTTTAAGTAGTTCTAAGTTCTAGGGGACTGATGACCTCCAATGTTAAGTCCCATAGTGCTCAGAGCCATTTTAACCTTTTTTTCCCCTGTAGGTTCTAATATTTTCTCCTTTGACTTCTTTCCTACTGTTCGTTCCTCATTCTGTTTCCTCTGTGACTACTTATCTTTGTCTGTCGGGGTCATAGTTCATCTGTCCTTTGCTTATCGTCGGTGTTTAGACTGCATTGTCTACTTCTTCTCACCTCTTATATCTTTAAAATTTCCTGTTGTTGGCATTTCAGTAATTATTGCCCTCTCACTAGAGATTGGCAAAACTGTCCTTTTCAGAGATTAGATCAGAACTGCTCACTTGCTGGAATGAGGTCTTTTTGACAACCTAGCACTCGATCATTCACTCCCAAAAATAAATAAACCTGTCTTGTAAATGTACACCTGAAGATGTGATTCAAAATCATGAAATCGCTCACCTTTCTTCGCCACTCGATTAGTGGGATCCCTGCTGATCTTCCATTACATGCTGTCACTCAATAAATTGTACATTTTATCAAGGTATTCGAATTTTTTGAACAGATGGACAGAGTCGCCATAGGTAGTCCCTTATCCCCTCTGGTGGCCAATTTATGTATGGAGGACTTCGAGGAGAAGGCGCTTGAATCTGCTGACTTGAAACCCACAGAATTCTGGAGGTATCTTGATGACACCTTTGTAGTTTGGCCCCATGGTGAAGACAACTTGCAAGACTTCTTAAGACATCTGAACTCCCTTTATGATCAAATAAAATTCACAATGGAAATTGAAAAGGAGGGATGCCTTCCATTCTTGGATGTTTTGGTTCGGCGCAGAGAGGATGGCACTTTGCGACATAAAGTATATAGCAAGCCGATGCACACCGATCTGTATTTATGTGCAAATAGCTGCCACCATCCTGCCCAGACAATGAGTGTTCTCCGAACTTTGACCCACAGAGCACATCTTATTTCTGACAATAGCAGTCTGCAAGATGAACTTTCCCACTTACAAAGAGTGTTTGAAGACAATGGGTACTCTCCACAACAAATACAGAAGGCACTAAAAATGAAACCAAAAGAGGCCACAAAGAAAGCAGAAGAAGATGAAGAAACCTTTAAATCGATGGCCTTCCTGCCATATGTGGGTAGCCTCTCATCAAAAATAGGACACGTCCTTGGCAGACACAAAGTAAAAGTGATTTTTCGTCCTCCACCCAAGACAGCTGCACTCGAGGCCTCCGTGAAAGATGATTTGCTGCTCCGAAAATCTGGAGTCTACAAAATTCCATGTGAATGTGGCCTTTCTTACATCGGACAAACAACTCATACTGTCCAAGAAAGATGTATAGAACACCGGAGGTACACACGACTTTTAAAACCTAATAAGTCTGCAGTGGCAGGGCACTGGATTGATAATGGTCATAGTATGCTGTATGACAACGTCGAAATTTTGGCAACTGCATCATCCTTTTAGAACTCGATAGTGAAGGAGGCGATTGAAATTCGCTTGATGACGAATTTAATTTATAGAGATAGTGGTTTCAATCTTGATAAATCATGGAATCCGACACTTGCTGTAATAAACTCACAAAGACGTCATCACAGTGCAGCTCACAATGATATATCGATATGCCAACACAGATCAACTGTGGAGTCATAGATACAACTCACGCATTATACACGTCTCTGCCGCCGACCAACGTCTCTGGCGCATTTGCATCTGTGGCCACATGCGCAGTCGCGCATAAAGGGACGAAGCGAGCACTGGAGCGGCAGTCTTGCGGCTCACTCTGAAGATGGCTGAACGTTATACAGCCGAAATATTAGAAGAAGAAGGAGATTTCTTGCGGCTGCACACCCGAAACTTAATGGAACACTCTTTCCGCCTCCAAAACCTGAAGATACACATCATTTAAGTATATTTAACATAGCATTCCTGGGGCCAAATCATGTCAGCACCATACTGTATGGGCACTTCAATATAAGCCATTTTCTTAACTCATTTTTTTTTTTTAATTTTACCAGAAAGCTGTTTAAGGTTGTTTGGCAGAGAATTATAAAATATTGATCCCTTAATGAATGGCGTATTTGTTGTTAGATTCAATCGTCTGCTCACCATATGAAAGAATGATTTTTGTCTTGTATTGTAATCATGGATTTCCATATTCCTGTTGGTCACTTTTGTGTCTTTTTTCACTAACAATATTGATTGAAACATATATACTGCATAGATAGTTATAATATTAAACTTAATAAACAGGTTTTTACATGAAGTTCTGGGTCTTACTTTTGCCATAGTTCTTATTATTCTTTTCTGCAATACAAATACCCTTTTTATATTGTATTGGCTACACCCACCCCACAATACCATTCCATAAGATAGATAGGGATACACCAATCCAAAAAACGCTATTTTTATTGCTTCGATATCTAAATATTGAACTAATCTCCTTAGTAAATACAGACTAGATGTTATTTTACCACAGACATGACCTGTCCTGATTCAACGAAAGAGTGTCATCTATGTGTATCCCCAGCAATTTATGTTCTAAACAGGTATTTTCCTGAATGTCCTCATTTACAACAGTATTTTTATTTGAACCACTTGTTAAAATAAATTAAATTAGTTTTGTTAATATTGACCCTCAGGTTTTCTTTTTCAAAACGTGTTTGGGCTTTTTCAACAAAATTCTGTACCACTGAATTTAGGTCATCATTAGTACGTTCCCAGCAAACCCCAGAGGTGTCATCAGCTTACGTAGTAATACGATGACTGGTGTCTAATACTTTTGGGAAATCATTCACATAGCAAATAAACAAGAAGGGGCCCAAGATAGAGCCTTGTGGCACACCAAAATTTATATTTCTTATCTTTGATCTTCTTTTTTCGATTACCTGTCCATTATCATACACAACTTCTGTACATTGTTGTCTATATTTAAGGTAAGATTCTATTAAAAGCAAAAGTTTCCCACTGACACCATTAATAAGCAAGTTTACGGATGTTTGAGTCACAGCTCCCGTACAAGGTAAGTAATTTTAATAGTAATAAACTGTTTCTAACACTTTAAAATAATTTATTACGTTAATTATAGTGCTCTTCAAGCGTACCATTAAAAGTTTTTGTCTTACTCGCGTATTTTCACAGTAATCAAGCAAAGTTCGTTTTGTTTACATATCGCGGCCAGGCCGAACTTTTGAGCTTTCAGATTAAACTTCATACCGCAATTTTAAGTGCATTTACTGATAGTTTAGTGTGCCAAATATGTTTGCTGCCCCTTTATATCTGTAGAGTATCGTCATCTCTTAAGTAATTTCCAATAAGAAACTTCTGAACCATTGTTTACATTGTCGCGAGTAGGCTTAATTTTTTGTACACGTATTTTCATTGTTTTCCGGTAACTTAATTGTCTTTCTGTCACTAAAATCGATTTGTACCATGAGTGTAAAGTGCCTGACGTGCCGTAGAATCGTTAGCTCCGGGGTCTGGTGTGATGGATGTAGTAACTTTTTCCATTGGGGAGATTGTAGTGGCGTGGGAATTGCGAAAATGAGCGAGACTCATCAGTGGTTCTGTAGGCTATGCAGTAAAGATAGAAAGATTGTGGAACAGGAGGGGAAAATTGCTGCCCTTCAGACTGAGTTAGATGAAGCTAGACGAGAACTGTGCAGGTTAAGGGGGGGAGAAGGGTAAACAGGGGTGGGAAGTGGCAACAGGCATAAGGAATAGGCCAAGAAATTCTTCTGACAGCTTTAGTATTAATGTACAAAATAGGTTTGACCTGTTGCCTCAGTCGGAAACTGATGAGCCTCTCACAGAAGTAGATGTAGACAGGGCTCAACAAGCTTTCAGCAGCAAATTGAATAAGAAGGTAGGGAAGTGTGCAAAGAGAAAGAAAGTCTTGTTGCTAGGTAGTTCGCATGCTAGGGGTGTGGGCCAATGTCTGCAGGATGAATTATGGTCAGAATACCAGGTCACAAGTTTTTTCAAACCTAGTGCTGGACTGGGGCAGGTTACAGAGGATTTAGGTTCACTATATAGAGGCTTTACTAAGGAAGATACCGTGGTTATTGTGGGTGGGCCGGGCAACAGTATTGGCAGAGATCCGGGGTACAGCATAGAGTGTGACCTGGCAAATATTGCATCGGCATCGAGTCATAGCAGTGTTGCGTTTGTGTCGGTTCTGGAGCGCCATGACCGGCCTCATTTGAGCTCTTCTGTCAGGATAGTTAATTTGGAGTTGGAACAGCTACTTGGATCTGATGTGGGGTCACACATTGGTGTGGTTCCTGTTGATTCACTCTGTAGGTGGGACTATACTAGACAGATTAGATTAGATTAATACTTGTTCCATAGATCATGAATACGACACTTCGTAATGATGTGGAACGTGTCAGGTTAATAAAATTTCACAATACATTTTTAAGGGTATTTGAAAATTGTTTTCCCAAGAAAATAGTTAAACATAATTCCAAGAAAACATATAAAAAACCTTGGCTAACTAAAGGAATAAGAATATCTTGCAACCGTAAAAGAGAACCGTATCTAACAGCAAGAGGGAGTACTGACCCCGAAATTGTTCAATATTATAAAAACTATTGTGCGGTACTAAGAAAAGTTATTAAAAAGTCCAGAAGCATGTGTATCGTGTCTGACATCAGTAACTCTGATAATAAAATTAAAGCAATTTGGAATATTATTGAAAGGGAAACAGGGCAACCAAGAGCACAGGAAGACTTTAGTGCCATAAAACTGAATGACAAGTGTACTAACAAACAATATGAAATTGGAAATATTTTCAATAATCATTTTTTAAATGTTGTGGAGAAAGTAGGATCTAGATCTTCACTAGAAGAGGCTATTAATAGAAGAGGCCATACCTGTGCAGTTTGAAACAACTGTATTTCCACAAACCTTTCCCTCTGAAATCAGTAAAATAACAAACTCACTGAAAAGTAAAAGCTCTTACAGAATTGATGGCATTTCCAGGAAGATACTTAAAGCGTGTTCCCCACAGATAAGTAGGATTCTCAGCCACGTATGTAATACCTCTTTGGAGCAGGGTGTTTTCCCCGATAGACTGAAATATGCCATTGTAAAACCATTGCATAAAAAGGGGGATACGTTGGATGTCAACAACTATCGCCCAATCTCTCTTCTGACAGCTCTATCAAAAATTTTTGAGAAAGTAATGTATTCAAGAGTAGCCTCCCATATATGTAAAAATAAAGTACTAACAAAATGTCAGTTTGGTTTTCAGAAAGGCTTTTCAAATTGAAAATGCTATATACGCTTTCACTGATCAAATATTAAATGTTCTGAATAACCGGACATCACCCATTGGTATTTTTTGTGATCTCTCAAAGGCCTTTGCCTGTGTAAATCATGGAATTCTTTTAGATAAGCTATATCATTATGGTTTGAGGGGGGCAGTGCACAAATGGTTTAATTCATACTTAACTGGAAGAATGCAGAAAGTTGAAATAAGTGGTTCATGTAATGTTAATGCAACAGCTGATTCCTAAAACGGGGGGGGGGGGGGGGGGGGGGGGGGGGAGGGGGGGGGCTATCAAGCACGGGGTCCCTAAGGGTTCGGTCTTAGGTCCTTTACTGTTCTTGATATACATTAATGACTTACCATTCCATATTGATGAAGATGCAAAGTTAGTTCTTTTTGTTGATGATACAAGTATAGTAATAACATCCAAAAACCAAGAACTAAGTGATGTAATTGTAAATGATGTTTTTCACAATATTATTAAGTGGTTCTCAGCAAACGGACTCTCTTTAAATTTTGATAAAACACAGTATATACAGTTCTGTGCAGTAAATGGCACAACTCCAGTAATAAATATAGACTTTGAACAGAAGTCTGTAGCTAAGGTAGAATTTTCAAAATTTTTAGGTGTGTCCATTGATGAGAGGTTAAACTGGAAGCAACACATAGATGGTCTGCTGAAACGTCTGAGTTCGGCTACGTATGCTGTTAGGGTTATTGCAAATTTTGGTGATAAGAATCTCAGTAAATTAGCTTACTATGCCTACTTTCATTCACTGCTTTCATATTGTATCATATTCTGGGGTAATTCATCGTTGAGTAGAAAAGTATTCATTGCTCAAAAACGTGTAATCAGAATAATTGCTGGAGCCCACACACGGTCATCTTGCAGACATCTATTTAAGGATCTAGGGATCCTCACAGTAACCTCACAGTATATATATTCACTTATGAAATTTGTTGTTAATAATCCAGCCCAGTTCAAAAGTAATAGCAGTGTGCATAGCTATAACACCAGGAGATAGGATGATCTTCACTATGCAGGGTTAAATCTGACTTTGGCACAGAAGGGGGTAAATTATGCTGCCACAAAAGTCTTTGGTCACCTACCAAACAGCATCAAAAGCCTGAGAGATAGTCAACCAACATTTAAAAATAACTTAAAAGAATTTCTAGATGACAACTCCTTCTACTCATTGGCTGAATTTTTAGATATAAATTAAGGGAGGGAAAAAAACTAACTGAAGCATTAGTGTCATGCAATATTTTGTGTAATGTAATATCTTGTACAGACATCTTTCATTAACCTGACACGTTCCACATCATTACGAAGTGTCGTATTCATGATCTATGAAACAAGTATTAATCTAATCTAATCTAATCTACTTAAAAGAGCCCTGAGATGGACTCTGTCAAACGCTTTGGAAAGATCTAAAAACACTCCTGCCCTTTTTTAACCCTCATTTATTTTCTCCATCAGACAATGTACAAACTGTACTGCTGCAGATATGGTGCTCCGACCACTTCTAAAGCCGTGTTGGAAATTCCTAGTAAGTTATTCATATTAAATTGCTCAATTAAGATTTCTAGCATTTTTCAATTAATTTACCAAACACTGAGGTTAAGGCAACTGGTCTGTAGTTCTGTGGTTGTTTTCTTTCCCCTTTTTTATATAAAGGTTTAACTATGGCAAGTTTCAGTTTCTTTGGAAACACACCTTCTTCAAGCACACAATTTATTAGATGGACTAATGGTCTGGCTAACTCACCCTTGCATTTTTTCAGTAGAAAAGGAGAAAATTCATCCCAGCCAGCTGATTTTTTATTTTTTAGGCTGTCAATTAGCTGTGTTACGTCCTTTATGGTAACTGTAGGTAGCTTACAAGAGTCCCGTTCCTTTTCCTTATCATATTTAAACTACCTCTCCTGTTTTGTGCAAGTATCATTTTCAATAGCACCTATAAAGTAATCATTAAATATATTGCTAACCATATAAGGATCAGAAAAATTATCATTATGTATACTTAACTCGATATTTTTTAATTTTAGTTTTTGAATAAGTGTTCCTCATATCATTAACTACTGCCCAGCACGACTTTGAGACACAGTCAGAATTTTTTTGAGACACAGTCAGAATTTTTGATCTGTTTACTAATGTGCTCTACTTTCCTTCTCCTTACTTCCTTGCAATACTCATATTTATATTTTTTATAATCCTCTTTATATGAATCAAGACTGGTTTCTCTGTGTAGCTTATACATATACTCCATTCCTTCTTTGAGTCTGGCATACAACTAAAAGGAATTAAATGACTTTATTCTGTTGAGGTAATAATTAAAACTCTATGACTACCCAGTGCACATTTTTCAGGATGTGAGAAATGGTGATTTGTCCTTAATAATTTCAGTTTTACTAGAAATATTAACCTGTCTGTCATGAATATTTATGATGGGCTTCAGTTTACCATCATATTATTTTTGCCAGTTCCTCCTGTAATTATTTTTATAGTTGATGATGTTTCATAACAGATAATTTTGTGTTTAGGTTATGGTTATGCCTCCCTGTGCCACCTACACTCTTTGTTCCAATAATCTTTGTTGTAAAGATATCTACATGCTACAAAGGTAGCTCAGCTCATGTACCTAACTCATTGTTGTTGTTGTGGTCTTCAGTCCAGAGACTGGTTTGATGCAGCTCTCCATGCTACATGTCCTAACTCATGGGAAACCGTAATAGTGGCTGCATTGATTTTGCTAATCACAATTTTGCTAACCACAATGTCAAGTACAGTTGTGTTTTATGAGCAGTGTTGAGGTGTCATATGAAGAGATCATCCTGTATATTATGGAATGTAGAAACCTTGAGCTGTCTTGACTATATGTATCATAATTTCCTCACTATTATTAAGATCTTGGTGAAATACAAAAAATACAATGGGTAAAGGTAACTACTCAACATACAGTATAGCCATTAAGAAGTGAATAAACAACACAGAAATTGTCACTCAATTTTTGGACAATGGAGGTAACAGATTGTAAAGGGACACCCTCCTTGCATTACTCTTTCTACAAAAGTAGGTAATACAAAATCAATATTCACGAATTTTGAAACAGGTTAGTATTATCTCAACTGTTGCTGCTGATTTCAACATAGATACAGCAAACAAAACAAGCATGTCAACTAAGTTTATTGACATAATTCAAGAATATGGCTTTAGACTAAATTTCACTGACTTCACCAGAATAAATGAGTGAACAGCAACATGCATAGACAATATCTTAACAAATTATACATTTGAGGACACTGCTAAATTCTCTTTAAACCAAGGTATCTCAGATCACTCTGCTCTGCTTATAGGATTAAACTTACAAAAAATAAACAACAAAAAATAAATAAATAAAAACAAAAATGGGAGGAGATGCTTCGTGAAAAGACAGTTCAGTGAAGAAAACAAAAACTTGTTCTGTTACAGATTAAGTGAGGTAGACTGGTCATTACAACAAGAAAACACATGTTCAGAAAATTTTGATAAGTTTTTAAACAGTTTTTTACATGTCTTCAATGAAACATTTCCACCCATAGCCTGCCCAAGAAGGGCAACAAATAAACTAAATTGGATTACCACTGGCATAAAAATATCTAGTAACAGAAAGAGAGAACTACATGCTGAGCTGCAATCAAATAAGAATCCGGAATTCATAAACTATGTTAAACCATATAAAAAACTATTTAAGAAGGTTGCAAAAGCAGCAAAGGAAATGACAAACAGTAAATTCATTAAATGCTCTCCCTGAAACTCTCTACAACCTCTGGTTCTGTCAGTTTATCCACATCCCATCTCCTTAAATTCCCACCTTTTTGCAGTTTCTTCAGTTTTAATCTACAGGTCATAACCAATAGATTGAGGTCAGAGTCCACATCTGCCTCTGGAAATGTCTTACAATTTAAAACCTAGTTCCTAAATCTCTTTCTTACCATTATATAATCTATCTGATACCTTTTAGTATCTCCAGGGTTCTTCCATGTAAACAACCTTCTTTCATGAGCGGCGGCAACTTGAAATTAGTGGAGGTTGAGGCCTGGTGGGTAGCGAGAAGAGAGGATATACTGAAGGGCAAGTTCCAATCTCCGGAGTTCTGATAGTTTGGTGTTAGTGGGAAGTATCCAGATAACCCAGATGGTCTAACACCGTGCCAAGATGTGCTGGCCGTGCACCAAGGCATGTTTAGCCACAGGGTGATCCTCATTACCAATAAACACTGTCTGCTTGTGTCAATTCATGCGAATGGACAGTTTTTTGCTGGTCATTCCCACATACAAAGCTTCACAGTGTAGACAGGTCAGTTGATAGATCACGTGGATGCTTTCGCACGTGGCTCTACCTTTGATCATGTACACCTTCCGGGTTACAGGACTGGAGTAGGTGGTGGTGGGAGGGTGCATGGGACAGGTTTTACACTGGGGGTGGTTAGAAGGGTTGGAGCCAGAGGGTAGGGAAGGTGGTTTGGGAATTTCATAGGGATAAACCAAGAGGTTACGAAGGTTAAGTGGACAGCAGAAAGACACTCTTAGTAGAGTGGGGAGGATTTCGTGAAGGATGGATCGATCTCATTTCAGGGCAGGATTTGAGTAAGTTGTATCCCTGCTGGAGAGCCACATTCAGAGTCTGATCCAGTTCCGGGAAGCATCCTGTCACAAGTGGGGCACTTTTGGGGTTCTTCTGTGGGAGGTTCTGGGTTTGAGGGGATGAGGAAGTGGCTCTGGTTATTTACTTCTGTACCAGGTCAGGAGGGTAGTTGCGGGATGCGTAAGCTGTTTTCAGGTGGTTGCTGTAATGGTTCAGGGATTCAGGACTGGAGCAGATTTGTTTGCCATGAAGACCTAGGCTGTAGGGAAGGGACCGTTTGATATGGAATGGGTGGCAGCTGTCATAATGGAGGTACTGTTGCTTGTTGGTGGGTTTGAACAGACGGATGTGTGAAGCTGGCCATTGAACAGATGGAGGTCAACGTCAAGGAAAGTGGCATGGGATTTGGAGTAGGACCAGATGAATGTGATGGAACCAAAGGAGTTGAGGTTGGAGAGGAAATTCTGGAGTTGTTCTTCACTGTGAGTCCAGATCATGAAGATGTCATCAATAAATCTGTACCAAACTTTGGGTTGGCAGGCTTGAGTAACCAAGAAGGCTTCCTCTAAGCGATACGGAGTTAAAGATTAAGATTTCTCTTATTTACCCCATTCCCTTAAATGGCACAAAATACATATACTATATTTATCGATTTATTTGAGAGCTGCATCAAACCAGTCTCAGGGCTGAAGACCACAACAACAACACATTTATTTATTCCTATTCAAGAATTCATCTATGGTATAGAAGGAGTTGTCAAGGAGATATGATTTCAATTTATTTTTGAAGCTATTACTACTGCCTGTCAGACATTTCATTTCATCTGGTAATTTGTCAAAAATTTTTGTAGCAGCATATTTTACCTCTTTCTGTGCCAAAGATAGGTTGAGCAAAGGATAGTGTAAGTCTTTCTTTTTTCTGGTATTATAATCATGAATGTCACTGTCGTTTTTAAACTAGTCCAAGTTGCTGAGAACAAATTTCAGTAGTGAGTAGATGTCTTGTGAGGCTGTTGTAAGAATTTACGATCTTTTAAACAGCTGCCTACAAACTGTGTGACTATGAACACCACACATTATTCCAACCACTTTCTTTTGAGTAGTAAATACTTTTTGTCTAAATGTTGAGTTAGCCCAAAATATTATTCTGTATGACACCAGAGTGTGAAAGTATGCAAAATATGTTAGCTTACTAATGTCTATATTCTCAAAATTGGCAATTCTTATGATTGTAAAAACTACTGAATCTAGAGGCTTTAGGAGATCCAAAATATGAATTTTCCATTTAAGATTCTCATCTATATGTACACCTAAAAACTTAGTATGCTCTACCCTGTCTACTGACCTCTGTTGATGTGTTATATTTATTGAAAGAATTCTGTTTTTGCAGCAGAAAATTGGGTGTACTGTGTTTTATCAAAGTTTCGAGCAAGCCCATTTGCAGAAAACCAATTAATGACTTTTCCAAAGACCTCATTTGTATCATTTTCAATTTGACTTCCTTTTACTGGATTAATAATGATGGTTGTATCATCAGCAAACAGTGTCAGTTCAGCTTCCTGTTTCAGATAGGAAGAGAGGTCATTCATGTATATCAAGAACAGAAGGGGACCCATGTTTGAACCCTGTGGAACACCTAATGTAATTTCACGCCAGTTAGATTAAGTGGCAAACTTATTTAAATCTTTTGACCCATAAAAGGAAACTTTTTGCTTCCTGTTCTGTAGATATGACTTAAACCTCGCATATGCTCTTCCATTTATACCATAGAATTGTAATTTCTGTAACATAATGTCATGGTTCACACAATCAAATGCTTTGGACAAGTCACAGAAAATTCCTGTTGGTGACATTTTACTATTTAAAGACTCTATTATGTGGACAGTGAAATTGTATATTGTTGTCTCAGTGGAACAGCATTTTTGAAATCTGAACTGCAATTTACTAAGTGTCCCATTACTGTTGAGATGGCTTGATTACATTACTTTCTCGAAGATTTTTGAGAATGCTGTAAGCAAGGATACTGACCAATAATTATTGACATCTGTGGTTTCCCCTTTTTTATAGAGAGGCCTAACAATGGCATATTTTAACCTGTCTGGGAAAATACCTTGAGGTAGTGATGCATTACATATGTGACTCATAACATCAGCTGTAATTGCTCCACATTGTTTTAATATCTTATTAGAAATGTCATCTACTCCAGCAGAACACTTATTTTTCATAGATTTAATAATTTTACTTATTTCACAAGAGGTTATTAGGTGAAACTTAATCTGACTTTTTTTTTTTTTTTTTTTTTTCAAAACAGCCTCTTCCATGTACTGCCTAGCTTTTTCTTTTGAACTGTTTTCACCAATTTTTTCTCCTGCACTTAAGAAATGGTTGTTAAATACATTAGCTACTTGTGTACTGTTGGTTAGGATGGTCTCATTCTCTTTATCAATATTACAACGTACCCCAGTGGTTACTTTTCTTGTCTCCCTTCTAACAACATTCCATATTGATTTAATTTTATTGCCACAGTTGTTAATTTCTTCTCTTACATACATATTTCTTGATTTCCTTACAACTTTTAACAGTATGTTACAACAATTATTATATTGTAGAACTACTTCTGAATCTTTACTAGTTCTTGCTGTCTCATACCGTTTTCTTTTTCTTTCTGAAGACACTTTAATACCTATAGTAATCCAAGGTTTCTATGAAAAGTGTGTGGTGTTACACTTAGTAATTTTCTTTGGGAAACAATGTTCAAAGAGGGATATAAATTTATCAAGAAATATGCTGCACTTATCATTAGCATTTGGCTCATTATATACATATCCCCAATTAACATCATCGGCAGGACTGACTGCAGACCTTTGGTACAGAGTCGAGTGGAGGATCTGAATCAGAGGCTGAGACAGTTCTGCGACCGTATGGGCTGCAGATTCCTTGACTTGCGCCATAGGGTGGTGGGGTTTCGGGTTCAGCTGGATATGTCAGGAGTCCACTACACACAGCAGGCGGCTACACGGGTAGCAGGGGTTGTGTCGCGTGGACTGGGCAGTTTTTTAGGTTAGATGGCCTCGAGCAAGTACAGAAAGGGCAACAGCCTCAAAGGGTGCGGGGTAAAGTCAAGACATGCGTGAACCAAGCAGCAATCGGTATTGTAATTGTAAACTGTCGAAGATGCGTTGGTAAAGAACCGGAACTTCAAGTGCTGATAGAAAGCAGCGAAGCTGAAATTGTTATATGTATGGAAAGCTGGCTGAAGCCAGAGATAAATTCTGCCAAAATTTTTACAGAGGCATAGACACAGTTCAGAAAGGATAGATTGCATGCAATTAGGTGGCGTGTTTGTCACTGTTAGTAGTAGTTTATCCTGTAGTGAAGTAGAAGTGGATAGTTCCTGTGAATTATTATGGGTGGAGGTTTCACTCATCAACCGAGCTAGGTTAATAATTGGCTCCTTTTACCGACCTCTCGACTCAGCAGCATTAGTGGCAGAACAACTGAGAGAAAATCTGGAATACATTTCACATAAATTTCCTCACCCATGTTATAGTCTTAGGTGGAGATTTCAATTTACCATATATAGACTGGGACACTCAGATGTTTAGGACGGGTGGTAGGGACAGAGCATCGAGTGACGTTATACTGAGAGCACTATCCGAAAATTACCTCGAGCAATTAAACAGAGAACCAACTCATGGAGATAACATCTTGGATCTACTGATAACAAACAGACCCGAACTTTTCGACTCTGTAAGCGCAGAACAGAGAATCAGTGATCATAAGGCCATTGCAGCATCCCTGAATATGGAAGTAAATAGGAATATAAAAAAGGGAGGAAGGTTTATCTGTTTAGCAAGAGTAATAGAAGGCAGATTTCAGACTGTCTAACAGATCAAAACGAAAATTTCTATTCGAATGTTGAGTGTTTATGGAAAAAGTTCAAGGCAATCATAAAATGCATTTTAGACAGGTAGGTGACGATTAAAACTGTGAGGGACGGAAAAAACCCACCGTGGTTCAACAACAAAGTTAGGAAACTACTGCAAAGTAAAGAGAGCTTCACTGCAAGTTTAAACGCAGCCAAAACCTCTCAGACAAACAAAAGCTAAACGCTGTCAAAGTTAGCGTAAGGAGGGCTATGCGTGAAGCGTTCAGTGAATTCGAAAGTAAAATTCTATGTACCGACTTGACAGAAAATCCCAGGAATTTCTGGTCTTACGTTAAATCAGTAATTGGCTCGAAACAGCATATCCAGACACTATGGGATGATGATGGCGTTGAAACAGAGAATGATACGTGTAAAGCTGAAATACTAAACACCTTTTTCCAAAGCTGTTTCACTGTTCCTTCTCTAAATCCTTGCACAAACAAAAAAATGGCCAACATTGAAATATGTGTCCAAGGAATAGAAAAGCAACTGAAATCACTCAACAGAGGAAAGTCCACTGGTCCTGATGGGATACCAATTCGTTTCTACACAGAGTACGTGAAAGGACTTGCCTCCCTTCTAACAGCCATGTACTGCAAGTCTCTAGAGGGACAGAAGATTCCAAATTATTGGAAAAGAGCACAGGTAGTCCCAATCTTCAAGAAGAGTCATCGAGCAGATGCACAAAACTATAGACCTACATCTCTGACATCGATCTGTTGTAGAATTTTAGAACATGTTTTTTGATTGTGTCTCATATCATTTCTGGAAACCCAGAATCTACTCTGTAGGATCAACATGGATTCCGGAAACAACAATTGTGTGGGACCCAACTCGCTTTATTTGTTCATGAGACCCAGAAAATATTAGATACAGGCTCCCAGGTAGATGCCATTTTACTTGACTTCCGGAAGACGTTCGATACAGTTGTACACTGTTGCCTGATAAACAAAGTAAGAGCCTGTGGAATATAAGACCAGCTGTGTAGCTCGATTGAAGAGTTTTTAGCAAACAGAACACAGCATGTTGTTCTCAACTGAGAGACGTCTACAGACGTTAAAGTAACCTCTGGCGTGCCACAGGGGAGTGTTATGGGGCCATTGCTTTTCACAATATATATAAATGACCTAGTATATAGTGCCATAAGTTCCATGCAGCTTTTTGTGGATGATGCTATACTATACAGAGAAGTTGCAGCATTAGAAAATTGCAGTGAAATGCAGGAAGATCTGCCATCGGATAGGCACTTGGTGCAGAGAGAGGCAACTGACCCTTAACATAGACAAATGTAACGTACTGTGAATACATAGAAAGAAGGATCCTTTATTGTCTGATTATATGGTAGTGGAACAAACACTGGTAGCAGTTACTTCTGTAAAATATCTGGGAGTATGCGTGCGGAATGATTTGAAGTGGAATGCTCATATATAATTAATTGTTGGTAAGGCGGGTGCCAGGTTGAGATTCATTGGGACAGCCCTTAGAAAATGTAGTCCATCAACAAAGGAGGTGGCTTACAAAACACTCGTTCGACCTATACTTGAGTATTGCTCATCAGTGTGGGATCCGTACCAGGTTGGGTTGACAGAGGAGATACAGAAGATCCAAAGAAGAGAGGCATGTTTTGTTACAGGATTATTTGGTAAGCGTGATAGCATTATGGAGATGGTTAGCAAACTCAAGTAGCAGACTCTGCAAGAGAGGCGCTCTGAATCACGGTGTAGCTTGCTATCCAGGTTTCGCGAGGGTGCATTTCTGGATGAGGTATCGAATATATTGCTTCCCCCTACTTATACCTCCCGAGGAGATCACGAACGTAAAATTAGAGAGATTCGAGCACGCACCAGAGGCTTTCCAGCAGTCGTTCTTCCAGCAAACCATACGCGACTGGAACAGGAAAAGGAGGTAATGACAGTGGCATGTAAAGTGCCCTCCGCCACACACCATTTGGTGGCTTGCAGAGTATAAGTGTAGATGTAGATGTAGAACATTTCTCAAGCTTTCTCTGAAGTGCCGGTTTGAGTGACCTCACACTTTTACTTAATGATTTCTGTACTGTACACCCTGTTATGTTTTGTAAGTTAATCAGTTGTGCATCGTGGTCTGACAATCCATTTACCACAGGGAAAGCGTGCTACTGTCCTGAGCTATACATGTTAGGGAAATTGATCACTGATTCTAACTTTTATGTTGTCAATAGCACTTCTAGTTCACTTTCCCTATCAGAGTTACTTCGAAAGTTTACATTGAAATCACCACAGATTAATAACTTCTTCTTTTTGTCTGACAGACAGCATAACAGGGAGTCAAACATTTTTATGAACAGCTCCCAGTCTCCTAATGGGGACCTGTACACTGTTGCTAATATCAATACTACATTATCTAACTGAAGTTCACATGCACAAACCTCAAAGTGTTGATCAACACTAAATTTTCTTACTTCTACAGTTTTGCATTTATACCCCATGAACCATAGGCCTTGCCATTGATGGTGAGGTGTAGTGCCTTCGCATCGCTCCTGTCACTTGTTGGATGACATCGTTATAAGCATGAGTCATCGATAGATGTCACCAGCTGACATGGACCTGAGTTACAGAGCTGTACGTAGTTGTACTAGTAGGTGGCAGAGGTCAGCAGTTGACAGACAGTGCTAGTAGTCGTAGTCAAAACAATGTTGTAAAGTTATGTTTGACTAATATTTAATGTATTTGCATAATTATAGTTGTTTTATATGTGTAGTAATTAGCAGTGTGAGTGTTCTATGAGTGAAGAAGAACAGAAGTAAATGGAAATTGTTTTGTTTATTCATGAAGTACCAGTTAAACTGTACAGGGGATTTACTATAATTAAATGTGCAGTCAGTTTATGGTACTAATAAATTGTGAGTAGAACACAAATTAATCGGTAATTTCGGAGGGAGTAATTTTATATTTGATACTTTTCTAAATTTATTTATTTAGCAATTACCATAGAAAGAAATGTTTTACTATGACTGGTCATTGACGTAAAGCGCGGGTTAGTGCGGGATAATACTGCAACCAGATTTGCTGTTTGTGATATCAGCCAATCAGAAAAATGCAGGCTCGCACCAATCTATGCTGGGAACAAAGCCTATGGTGTGATCTATGAAAGTCAGGGCTGAGGGATCGAACTAGTAAGATTTCACTGAAAGTAGCTCTGACGAAAGTACTGTAAAATCGTGGGAAAATGCTAATTACGAGTTCACGAAGTAGTACAAAGTGTATTTAAGTGAAAGGTATAGTGGAAGCCGTGTGGAATTTCGGACCGAATTTCAGAATTATTGCTTTTGACTGTTAGTTAAAACCACGTGGTGTGTTGTGCGATCTAAGACTGGAACAGGTATAACATGTAGAGCAGAGTGCACAACATTTAAGCAAGCATTTTCATAACTAAACGCTCTAGTGAACTCTATTGACTTCAGTAATGGGTGTAAATACCATAAACTGACTATGTGTGTGATTGTGGTGTGCGTGGGAACTTTACATTGTGTAGACACTTAGTACGGGCTTAGCAGTATTAACTGTGATCTTTATTGTAAAAATACACCTGAAAATTTACATTGCCAAGTTAAAACTTTTATTTCAGTAGCTAGCCACATCCTGTTTACCGGACAACTCTATGTATGTTGCGACCTGCAGTAGACAGTAGTGGTTTAGTATTTTCTACTACAGCTTTTAGGTAGACAAAGGAACATTACTGGACACTGGCAGGGTGGTAATAAGAAACGTGCCACACCGCAGTGGGGAGGCTTGTCCGTGAGCGATACAGATAGCCAAACCATAGGTGCAACCTCAATGGAGGTGTATTTGTTGGGAGGCCAGACAAATGTGTGGTTCCTGAAGAGGGGCAGCAACCTTTTCAGTAGTTGCAGGGGCTGATCTGGCCTTGTAACACTAACCAAAACGGCCTTGCTGTGCTGGTACTGTGAACGGCTGAAAGCAAGGGGAAACTACAGCCATAAATTTTCCCAAGGGCAAGCAGATTTACTGTATGGTTAAATGATGATGGCGTCCTCTTGGGTAAAATATTCCTGGCGTCCTCTTGGGTAAAATATTCCAGAGGTAAAATAGTCCCCCATTTCGATCTCTGGGCGGGGACTATTCAAGAGGACATCCGTTATCAGGAGAAAGAAAACTGGCGTTCTACGGATCGAAGCGTGGAATGTCAGATCACTTAATCGAGCAGGTAGGTTAGAAAATTAAAAAGGGAAATGGATAGGTTAAAGTTAGATATAGTAGGAGTTAGTGAAGTTGGGTGGCAGGAGGAACAAGACTTTTGGTCAGGTAAATACAGGGTTATAAATACAAAATCAAATAGGAGTAACGTAGGAGTAGGTTTAATACCGAATTTAAAAAATAGGAGTGTGGGTAAGCTACTACAAACAGCATAGTAAACGCATTATTGTGGCCAAGATAGACACAAAGCCCACACCTACTACAGTAGTAAAAATGTATATGCCAACTAGCTCTGCAGATGACGAAGAAATTGAAGAAATGTATTATGAGATAAAAGAAATTATTCAGATAGTGAAGGGAGACGAAAATTTAATAGTCATGGGTAACTGAAACTCTATAGTAGGACAAGGAAGAGAAGAAAACATAGTAGGTGATGGATTGTGGGGGCGGGGGAGGGGAGAAATGAAAGAGGAAGCCGCCTGGTAGAATTTTGCATAACTTAATCATATCTAACACTTGGTTCAAGATTCGTATAAGAAGATTGTATACATGGAAGAAGCCTGGTGGTACTGACAGGTTTCAGATAGATTATATAATGGTAATGCAGAGATTTAGGAACCAGGTTATAAGTTGTAAGACATTTCCAGGGCAGATGTGGACTCTGACCACAATCTATTGGTTAGGAACTGTAGATTAAAACTGAAGAAACTGCAAAAATGTGGGAATTTAAGGAGATGGGTCCTGGATAAACTGACTAAACCAGAGGTTGTACAGAGTTTCAGGGAGAGCATAAGGGAATAATTGACAAGAATGGGGGAAAGAAATACAGTAGATAAAGAATGGGTAGCTTTGAGGGATGAAGTAGTGAAGGCAGCAGAGGATCAAGTAGGTAAAAAGACAAGGGCTAGTAGAAATCCTTGGGTGATAGAAGAAATATTGAATTTAATTGATGAAAGAAGAAAATATAAAAATGCAGCAAATGAAGCAGGCAAAAAGGAATACAAACGTCTCGAAAATGAGATCGACAGGAAGTGCAAAATGGCTAAGCAGGCATGGTTAGAGGACAAATGTAAGGATGTAGAGGCTTATCTCACTAGGGGTAAGATAGATACTGCCTACAGGAAAATTAAGGAGACCTTTAGAGAAAAGAGAACCACTTGCATAAATATCAAGAGCTCAGATGGAAACCCAGTTCTAAGCAAAGAAGGGAAAGCAGAAAGGTGGAAGGAGTATATAGAGGGTCTACATAAGGGTGATGTACTTCAGGGCAATATTATGGAAATGGAAGAGGACGTAGATGGAGATGAAATGGGAGATATGATACTGCGTAAAGAGTTTGACAGAGCACTGAAAGACCTGAGTTGAAACAAGACCCCGGGAGTAGACAACATTCTATTAAAGCTACTGACAGTCTTGGGATAGCCAGTCCTGACAAAACTCTGCAATCTGGTGAGCAAAATGTGTGAGACAGGTGAAATACCCTCAGACTTCAAGAAGAATATAATAATTCCAATCCCAAAGAAAGCAGGTGTTGACAGATGTGAAGAATACCGAACTATCAGGTCTGTGTACTAAATCCCACTGCTACCTTTCCGGTAATCTTCTTTTATGTCAACGTCATTTGGTCAAATGGTTTGTCAAACTGTGTTAATTTCTTAAGTTGGTACTTACAAAACTCTTTCAGAGTACTGTCCCTATTCCTGTAATTAGGACCATTCAGAAATTCACTTTTAATTTGAGCAAAATTTATTTAAAAATATGTTTTCAAAACTTTGATATGATTCCCACTGACTTCAATTTAAATTTACCCAAGACAGAGCTTCATCTTCAAGACATCTTTGAACAAATTTAATTTTTTGATTGTCACTCATGACTGACACAAAACTATCTCTACAGTGGTGCAGAAAATGCACTGGATGTAAATTGTCTGAAGGAGAACTTTTGATTGGAGTATTGAACCATGCAATACCATTGTTTGAATACAGATTTTTATGAATTCAATTTTCCTGAACATCTGAAATTTTTTGATCTAGCATTTACATTCGTTTGCATATTGTTTTCACTTTCAAAATTTTTTGGTCTAAAATGGTAATGTCTTGTTCCAATTTTTCTGCTACGGCCTTCTGTTCAACTCAGACATCATTAATGTTCTTTGACTTTCTTACCAATTCGACAATTAACCTGTTCTCCAAAACATTAAATTTATTTTCTAAGACATCAACCTTTTCATTCACACTTTTTAAGCCTGTCTGACAACCCATTTTTTGCTCCAAAATGGGATTACTAAGCTGATCTATTTGGTATTGTACCCTATCCATTTTACTATTGTTTTCAGTTTTCAGGTTTTTAATTGTCCTTGTAGTGAAGTAAATTTTCTCATTAACTGATCATTAATTGCACTAAATTTTCTTTGGTGACTATGATTTCATTCAGTTCAAACATGCCTTGGCTACATCCTACAGCTTTCATTTCTACATCATCACTACCTTTGTCTTTCTTCATTTTGTTAACAAGCACACAAGTCCACAAGTTGGTACTTGTTGTTGTTGTTGTTGTTGTTGTTGTGGTCTTCAGTCCTGAGACTGATTTGATGCAGCTCTCCATGCTACTCTATCCTGTGCAAGCTGCTTCATCTCCCAGTACGTACTGCAGTCTATGTCCTTCTGAATCTGCTTAGTGTATTCATCTCTAGGTCTCACCCTACGATTTTTACCCTCCACGCTACCCTCCAATACTAAATTGGTGATCCACTGATGCCTCAGAACAAATCCTACCAACTAATCCCTTCTTCTAGTCAAGTTGTGACACAAACTCCTCTTCTCCCCAATTCTATTAAATATCTCCTCATTGGTTATGTGATCTACCCATCTAATCTTCAGCATTCTTCTGTAGCACCACATTTTGAAAGGTTCTATTCTCTTCTTGTCTAACCTATTTATCGTTTGCATTTCACTTCCATTCGTGGCTACACTCCATACAAATACTTTCACAAAAGACTTTCTGACACTTAAATCTCGATGTTAACAAATTTCACTTCTTCAGTAAAGCTCCTTGCCATTGCCAGTCTACATTTTATATCCGCTCTCTTTCGACCATCATCTGTTATTTTGCTCCGCAAATAGCAAAACTCCTTTACTACTTAAAGTGTCTCATTTCCTAATCTAATTCCCTCAGCATCACCCGAATTAATTTGACTACATTCCATTATCCTCATTTTGTTTTTGTTGATGTTCATCTTATATCCTCCTTTCAAGACACTATCCATTCCCTTCCACTGCTCTTCCAAGTCCTTTGCTGTCTCTGACAGAATTACAATGCCATCAGCAAACCTCAAAGTTTTTATTTCTTCTCCATGGATTTTAATACATACTCCGAATTTTTTTTTGTTTCCTTCACTGCTTCTTCAGAATACAGATTGAATAACATTGGGGAGAGGCTACAACCCTGTCTCACTCCCTTCCCAACCACTGCTTTCCTTTCATGTCCCTCGACTCTTATAACTGCCATCTGATTTCTGTACAAACTGTAAATAGCCTTTCGCTCCCTGTATTTTACCCCTGCCACCTTCAGAATTTGAAAGAGTGTATTCCAGTCAACATTGTCAAAAGCTTTCTCTTCATAGTGAAAGTAATTTGAACTGTCTTTACTTTCTGTGATTCCTGATTTCAAAATTATGTCACATGCAAAGCAGGCAGGTCCTCCTCAATAAATTTTGAGGAAGGGCTGAGCAAGTCAGGTCCATAATGAAAATTTTTAGATTAACGGGAAAGTATAAAATATCGTAATGCTGCCTACTAGACCTACTCATTGTGCAAAAGCTTCGTCAGTCCTTTTGATGTAATCCTGTTGAAATCTAAATCATTATAAAAGTGTTAAGGCTATTAAATCATCTGCAGTGAATTCAATTACTTTTTTTGTATTACATCCATCATTTTATTTTACATGTTTTTTTAATACTGGACACCTCAGTATAGAAATGATAACACTTTGTGTCTGGACATTATAGTCAGAAATGTTGCCATTTATAAAATATTACAATATTGTGGGTGGAAGTAAACCAGTTACTATTTATATTACAAAAATGGGAATTCCAGAATGGAAACAACAACTAAAAACGAGAAAAAGAAACCACTTATCTTCAAACAAATTATAGGTGGCACGTAGACATATGACATCCAATACAATTTCACTGATTGTTGAGCTTTCCTTCTGTTTCTAGTCAGAGAAGGCCAAAAGTCTTGTTCCTCCTGCCACCAAACTTCACTAACTCCCACTATATCTAACTTTAGCCTATCCATTTCCCATTTTAAATTTTCTAACCTACCTGCCCGATTAAGAGATCTGACATTCCACGCTCCGATCCATAGAACGCCAGTTTTCTTTCTCCTCTTGAGTAGTCCCTGCCTGGAGATCCAAATGGGGGACTATTTTACCTCTGGAATATCTTACCCAAGAGGACACCAACATCATTTAACCATATAGTAAAGCTGCAGGCCCTCAGGAAAAATTATGGATGTAGTTTCCCCTTGCTTTCAGCCATCGCAGTACCAGCACAGCCAGGTTGTTTTGGTTAGTGTTACAAGGCCAGATCAGTCAATCATCCAGTCTGTAGCCCATGCAACTACTGAAGAGGCTGCTGCCCCTCTTCAGGAGCCACACGTTTGTCTGGTCTCTCAACAGATACCCCTCCGTTGTGGTTACACCTACGGTACGGCCATCTGTATCGCTGAGGCACGTGAGCCTCCCCACCAATGGCAAGGTCCATGGTTCTTGGGGGGTTCTGGTTAACTGATGAGTAAATTGGAGCTTCTGACTAGTATACTCCCACTGTTTATCTATAATGCTACCAAGCATATAATATGGCAAGGAAACAGATGAGAAAGTCATTAAGTGATAGACAGCATTCTAATATACCTTATGTTCCCTACAGAGATTGTCTAAAAGTAATATATTCAAAGACATGTCAAATGTTTCTGCAATCTATTTTATTTCTTACTCTTAGAAAAATCATTTCACAAAACACTTGACAATGTCCCTAATTTTTTTATTCTATTTGTAACTGGAAAATAATGGAAAAACTAATCATCACAATCTTGTAAACTGATGCCACATAGATTATTATAGTTGTACCCAAGAAATAAGGAACTTTTAAAGTACAAAAAAGGAAGCATTTACATGAAAATTTCTGAAGCTAATAGTGTGTAAATATATTGAAAACTATTTAAAAAAAAAAAAAAAAAACCAGGAAAGGGGGGGGGGGGGGAGATATGCACATACACAAAGCTGTGCACTTTGTGTGTGTGTGTGTGTGTGTGTGTGTGTGTGTGTGTGAGAGAGAGAGAGAGAGAGAGAGAGAGAGAGAGAGAGAGAGAGAGAGAGAGAGAGAGAGAGAGAGAGAGAGAGTGTGTGTGTGTGTATGTGAGTGTCACTGTGAGGGGCGGGGGTATGATTGTACCAGTTATTATGGCTTCTTCCTGTTCCATTCACATGTGGAGTGTGGGAAGAATGATTGTTGGAATGCCTCTGTGCACATAGTAATTATTCTAATCTAACACTCACTATCATTATTTGAGCAATACATAGGGGGATGAAGGATATTCCTAGAGTAATCATTTAAAGCCTGTTCTTGAAACTTTGTTAATAGACTCTCTGGGGATAGTTTACAGCTATCTTCTAGAGTATTCCAGGTCAGTTCCTTCACTATCTCTGTGACACTCTCCCATGGATTAAACAAACCTGTCACCATTCATACTAGCCTTCTCTGTATATGTTCGATATCCCCTGTTATTCCTATCTGGTATGGGTCCACATGCTTCAGCAGTATTCTAGAACTGATTTGCAAGCAGTCTCCTCTGTTCACTGATTGCACTTCCCCAGTGTTCTACCAATAAACCAAAGTCTACCAACTAGATCACCCACAACTGAACCTATGTGATCATATCATATTATAGCCCTACAATGTGATACACCCAGGTGTTTGTATGAGTTGCCCAATTCCAACTGTGACTCATTGATATTATAGTCATGGGATACAACATTGTTTCATTTCGTGAAGTGCAAAATTTGACCTTTCTGAACAATTAGAGCAAGTTGCCAATCTCTGCACCACACTAAAATCTTATCAAGATCTGAGTGAATACTTATGCAGCTTCTATCACATAGTACTGCTTCAACTGCAAAAATCTCGATTTTACTAATACTGCCTGCAAGGTCATTTATATACAATGTGAACAGTACGGGTCCCAAACACTTCACTGGGGCACACTCGAAGTTACTTCTATATCTAATGATGACTCTCCATCCAAGATAACATGCTGTGTCCTCTCTGCCAAAACGTGATCAGTCCAGTCACAAATTTCACTTGATACCACATATGATCATACTTTTAACAATAAGCATAGGTACTTACTGAGTAAAATGCTTTTAGAAAATCAAGAAATACTGCATCTAACTGTTTGCCTTGATCCAAAGCTCTCAGTATGTTATGTGAGAAGAGTGTGTAATGGTTGTCAAATGATTGATGTTCTCCAAATCCATGCTGGTTGACATTGAGGAGGTCATTCTGTTCAAGTTACCTCATTTCATCTCATCTCAGAATATGTTCTACGATTCTACAACAAATTGATGTCAAGAATATTGAATGGCAGTTTTATATGTCACTTCCTGTGGGTGGGTGTGATCTGTGCCTTTTCCAAGAACTGAGCAGAGTTTTCTGTTAGAGGGATCTACAAAAGAATATAGTTAGAAGAGGGACTAACTCAGTCACAAACACAGTATAGCACCTGGTGGACTCCATCAGAGCGTGCAGCTTTGTTCCATTTTAAAAATTTCAGCTGTTTCTCAACACCATTGACACTAATGCTTATTTAACTCATGTTTTCAATGGTATGAGGATTTAATTGGGGCAATTCTCCAGGGTTTTCCTTCGTAAAGCAACATTTTAAAATGGAGTTAAGCATTTCAGCTTATGCTTTGCTACCTCCAATTTCAGTTCCTGTCTCATTTGCAACAGACTGGACACTAACTTTGGTGCTACCAACAGCCTTTTATATGACAAGAATTTCTTTGGGTTCTGTGAAAGATCACTTGACAGTATTCTTCTATGGTAGTCATTGAAGGCATCATACATTGCCGTCTGGCAGCCAAACGCATTTCATTCAGTATATCTCTTTCTCTACCCCTTTATTTTGTTTTACTCCTATTACATAGTAATTACTATGAACTGTTCTACTGGGTAAACATCTATCCAGTGCATCATAGATTATTCTTTTGAACTTGAGCCAGGGTTCCTGCACATGCTCTTGCCCTGTGCTGAAAGTTTCAAGTTCCTCATTGAGATACAACATGATTTTTTATCTAGTTTACTGAATGTATATGTCATTCTACTTGCTTCAAATGTCCTTTATAATTTGGTAGTCATTGTTGCTACAACTGAATCACAGTCACTGATACCAGCTTCAATGTGGACATCCTGAAAGAGGTCAGGCATATTTGTTGCCATTAGGTCCAATATATTATAATCATGAGTGGCTCCGAACTATCTGTTCTAGGTAGTTTTCAGAGGAGGCATTTTGTAAAGTGTCGCTGGATGTATTATCATACCCAACACTAACAAAACTGTAATTTTCCCAATCGATTGTTGGATAATTAAAGTCTCCACAGATGATTACAGCATGACTGGGCAACTTGGGCACAAGTCAACTGAAGTTTTCTGTACAGTTTTTGGTTACATCAGGGGAAGATTCTGCTGGGTGACAGAAGGATCCATTTGGTTATACCCACCCCTGATACTGAGTCTTGCCCAAACAATCTTGCATGCAGCTTCAGTTTCTATCTTGGTGGATTTGATCTTTTTGTCTGCTGTGACAAATACACCACTTTTATTTACCATTAGCCTGTCCTTTCAAAATACACTTATACTTTCCCCAAAAATCTCACTACCATCAGTTTTAGTTTTCAACCAATTTCTTGACCTTTTTAAATTCTTGAGCATCATGCTTTTCATGAGTGCTTCAAATTCCGGCACTTTGTTGTGAAAGCTTTGACAGCTTACCACTACGATTTTAACACTCTCACCTATTGGAGGCATTTATTTCAGTCATACAATGATACTTCTGAGTTTCCTACAGCTGTTGTTATTCTGGAATGGATGGAGAATCACCTAATCTAAAAAAATGCTTATGTATACCCCATACACCTCCTCAAGGAGTCACACCTAGTGATTACATGGCTTGTGACCATGGGACCCCAAGCTGAGTCCTGTCATTGCTTCCACTTACTTTTGCCAGGTTCCTCACTTTTATCTTTCCTATCTGGCCACCCTTGGCCAGCTCTTGTTCTTTTCTGACCCTGACGCTATCAGGTTTCGAGGGCTAGGGGGTCTTTCATTTTCCAACCTATACTGCTCATGCAGCATCTGACCTGGAGGGGGCAACTGCAAAAGGCGTCTGTATCCCATGGTATCCCAGAACTGCAGAAGGAAATACCACCACAGATTATCTTCTCTGCATAATGCAGTCTCCATTTTATGCACAAAAATGGCTTCCTCTCATGTTAAATCAGTGGCCAGAGGTAAAATAGTCCCCCAATCAGATCTCTGATGGGGGAAGGGGGGGGGGGGGGACAACTTTGAAAGGAGGCAAAAAATCAAAACGAAATGTTCGAACTCTTCTACAAGTAGGAAAACTAGAAAACCTTAAAAGAGAGATGGAAAAGAATCATGTGGACCTTGTAGGAGTTGCTGAGGTAAGATGGAATGGACATGGAGATTTGCAGTCAGGTGAATATGTGTTGTACTACTCAGGAGGAGAAGTAAAAGGAATGAAAGGAACAGGAATGATTATGACAAAGGAATTGGCGGAATGTGTGGAATATGTAGACTATGCAAATGACTGGGTTATTGGTGTAAGGCTGAAAGGAGCACAAAAAGATTTACTGATTGGCTAGGTGTATATGCCAACTTTAGAACATTATGACCAAATTGTAGAGGAAATGTATAATGTAATAGAGAGAATAATGGACGAAAATAAAAAAAATGCTGCAAAATATTGACAGGAGACTGGAATGCCGTTGTGGGAAAAGGGAAAGAGGGAAACGTAGTAGGCAGTCATGGTCTTGGAAAAAGAAATGATAGAGGTGAATGGCTAATTGACATCTGCAGGGAAAGGCAGCCGATTGGTTCAAGAACCACAAGAGGAGGCTTACACTTGGAAATCACCAGAGGATAAATACAGAAACCAAATTGATTTTATACTGGTAGATACAGGAATGGAATCAAGAAGGTGCACATATTACCAGGTGTAGATATTAATAGCGACCACAATTTACTTATGGCAGAAATACAAATAAGAATGAAAAAAACTGAAGAAGGTAACCGTGGTGACGAAGGGGGATCTAGAGAAGATAAGATCCAACAAAGAACAAATTACAGAAATGCTGTCTCGGGAGTTTATAAACACATTACGAGACAAAGAACTACCTGATAATGCCAATGAGTTCTGGAATATACTGAAAGAAGGAATCATTAAAGCAGGACAGCAAAATATAGGATATGTAATGGGGAAAAGTTAAAAAAAACCATGGGTCACACAAGAAATGATTTTCTAGATGGAGGAGAGGAGAAAATTGAAAAACAAGAACTCTAAAGATGCAAGAAAGATATACTGAAGGATAAATAATGAACTGCGAAGAGAAACAGAGCAGGCTAGGAAAAAATGGCTAAAAGAGGAATGTGATGAAATTGAAGAACTGGGCAGGAAGGGAAGATATGACCTACTACACAACAGAGTAAAGACTATGACATGGGAAAAAAACAGAGCAGGAAGTGCTACCATGGAAATTTTGAGTGAAGACGAAGAGGTAATGTATAAAGATCGCGACGATGTCCTCCAGAAATAGGAAGAATACCTAAAAGAGCTATATGACACAAATAGCAAACCAGAAACTCTGGAACTTGAATCACACAACAGTGTAAGTGATGACAAGAAAGGACCAACCATCATAATGCAAGAAATAAAGTCTGTCATAGTTGCAATGAAAAATGGCAAAGGGGTAGGTACAGATACAATACTGGGAGAAATATTAAAATGCTTGAACTAAGATGCAATAAGAGAAATATTGAGACTATGTAATAAAATATATGACAGTGGTGAATGGCCCAAGGACTTTCTGATGACAGTAATGATTCCATTACCGGAAAAAAAGGAACCAAGAAATGCAGCGAGCACAGGACAATCAGCCTCATTTCACATGCAGCTAAAGTGATGTTAAGAATAATTAATAAAAGACTTGAAAAAGTAATGGAGGGGAATCTTGGCGAGGAGCAGTTTGGCTTTAGATGGAATATGGGCACCAGAGATGCAATAGGGCTCCTACAAATCTTGGGAGAAAGGTTTATTGAAAAAGGAAGAGACCTACATATGTGGTTCATCGATCTAGAAAAGGCATTTGACAATGTGGTTTGGGACAAGCTGGTGACTGTAATGAGGGAAAAGAGAGTGGACTGGAAAACCAGAAGATTTGTAAACTCATTCTATCTTAATCAAAAAGTTTCAATTAAAGTGAGAGGAGAAAGTACAAACTGTATCGGACTAGGAAAAGGAGTAAGACAAGGATGCTGTCTATCACCTACTCTTTTCAACCTCTACTTGGAAAATATGACTGACCAATACTCATTAGATGACAAAGACATGGAAATTGGAGGAAGAAGAGTAGGGTGTTTGAGGTTTGCTGATGACATGGTCCTTCTTGCCACAGGGGAAAAATAATTACGGGATTTGGTGGACACCATTGAAACTAACAGAAAAAAATATGGAATGAAAATTAACACAAATAAAACAAAAGTATTGGCACTAGGAGGAAATAAAATTATGCTGAATGAAGAAATACTAGAACAGGTGCAAAATTTTAACTATCTGGGAAGCAGGATGGACACCGACTGGAAGGGCACCACAGAAATTAAAACAAGGGTAGCAATGGCAAAAGAGGTGTTTTATATGAAAAGGAGAATTTTATGCAGCGGTCTGGACAGAGAACTCAGGAAGAGACTCATAAAATGTCTTGTGTGGAGTGTTCTTCTATATGGCACTGAAACATGGACTATGAGGAAGAAAGACAGAGAAAGGCTGGAGGCTTTTGAGATCTGGACATAGCGGAGGATGGAAAGAATACGTTGGATGTACAGAGTAAAAAATGAAGAGCTATTGAGAAGAGTGGGAGAGAAACGACAGTTATTAGATGTAATAAAGAGAAGAAAAAGAAATTGGATTGGGCACATATTAAGAAATAATGACGGACTGATAAAAACAGTTTTAAAATGTTATGTAGAAAGGAAAAGGAAGTGAGGAAGGAAGAGATTCCAGATACTGGATGACATGATGGATGGTACAACATACAGCAGCCTTAAGAAGGAAGCAATGGATTGTGGAAAATGGAGAAGCAAAGAACCTGCTAATATAGCAGATAACTGATGATGATGATACCCCATACACTGTAAGTTACCTGAATAACAACCTCCGATATGTAGCACACATCTGACCTATTTAGGGGGACCCTACAGCTCTTAACTTTATGGTGCACGTCCAGGAAGTTGCAGCCTAGCTTGTCACATAACCTTTGGAGTCTCTGGTTCAGTCCTTCCACTACTCAGAACCAAAGGGCCACAACCAGTTCTTGGTCTTGTGAACTTCATTGAAACTCAATGCACAAGACTGCTCTTCTCAATCTTCTCTGCTATTCACTGGAATGACCCAAGAATGACCTTGGAGCCCAGATGACAGGTATCACTTGTTCCAACATCCACCAAAATCTGCAGTTGGTTGCAACCTGTTCACTCAATGGCCATCAGAATAGCCTCATCAACATGTTAAATGAGGCTCCCAGGCATATACAATGCATGCAACTAGTAACAATTAGTGCAACTAGTATCCTTTCCTGTTCCTTGCTGCTATTTCCCTAAGGGGTTCCGTCATTTGCCATACGTTTGAACTGCCGACAATCCATAGACCCCTCCTCCTGACACCTAACAAAACGGATTTCACCAAAAGAGATGAAATGAGTCTGACTGGCTCAGTGTCAGTGAAAGACAGCACTTCAGACTTTTTGGTTAGGGGGGTCAATACAACAACATGGTCCCTGTCCAGTCTGTACAGCATGCCCAGATCTGCCATTGATACACCACTTGCCCTCAAGTGGGCAGGTAATGACAAATTTTATACTTTCTGCAGAGGAGACAGTATCCATAGGAGAGGATAGTACTTGAGGTACCTCTGGTACAGGTATTACAGATACGTGACTCTCAATAGCTCCTCCAACACACCAATTCACAGCAGCTGACAGAAGTCAGGATATTTGCAGCTGCTTAGGAACATCAACGAACTCATCCCGTGTTTGAGAACAAGATTCACAGTGGGGCTGCATTTTGGCTAGTACGATATATTACAAGGCAGTAAAGAAATAAAGTTAAATTAATCCCGTTTATTATCTTTTGGTCTATTGAGCCAAGAAGCCACTAATTACCTGTAAAATTTGAAGCAAATACACAAAATGAGATTTCTATTAAAGCAACACAAAAAAACCTGTGGTAAAAATTACTAGTTTTCTAGAACATTTTGATGCTATAATTGTTAGTATACTTCAAAACAGGGGTAATTTACAATAAATGCATATAATATATAGGGCTGCTTCTCTTTAAGGGAAATCTATATGTAACACAATATGTTAGAAAATTTGCCACAGTTACTAAATCAAAAACACCAATTGCTACATATTGTTCATAGATTTTGCAAAGGACAATGGCAGCTTCCAAAAATTCTCAAAAATGCACATTTGCTTGCGTTGATATTCAGTGATATTCAGGAACTGTGAACCACATACGCAGATTTTATACAAAACAAATTATGTGTCCAAAACACTTGTACTGGTGACTTAAAGAAATATAGCTTCTTAAGCGTCCAAAAATCCTCAAGCCAACCTTTTTCTTATGTAATTGTGCAATGAAATTGGAGAACAATATTTTGTACAAGGATAGTCCTACTGTTCTCAAACATTTTTAAAGAGCACACATGAATGTTCAAAATTTCACAGTATACCACAACACAAAAAGTATTGCCACAATAAATGAAAGATTATGCAGAAGTAATGCGAATAGTAAAACATGCAAATCTAGTACTTTAAAACAGCACATGACCTCGTACATGCCGTCTCACACAAGGTAAAATTCCTAAGTCAGCTTTTACGTATAAATAAAGATGCCTATCTGAATAGAATAGAGGGAAACATTCCACGTGGGAAAAATATATCTAAAAACAAAGATGATGTGACTTACCAAACAAAAGCGCTGGCAGGTCAATAGACACACAAACAAACACAAACATACACACAAAATTCTAGCTTTCACAACCAACGGTTGGTTCTTCAGGAAAGAGGGAAGGAGAGGGAAAGACGAAAGGATGTGGGTTTTAAGGGAGAGGGTAAGGAGTCATTCCAATCCCGGGAGCGGAAAGACTTACCTTAGGGGAAAAAAAGGACAGGTGTACACTCGCACACACACACATATCCATCCGCACATACACAGACACAAGCAGACATTTACATTTGTAAATGTTTGATTGTGTGTATATCGACCTGCCAGCACTTTTGTTTGGTAAGTCACATCATCTTTGTTTTTAGATAAACATGCATATCTCATAGATCTTTTGCTAGGTGAGTCTGTTTACACTTCTATGCTCATGTGCCAAAGGAGAACATTGCAGTGTAAGTTTATCTCGATTAAAACAACTAAAATATGCAGCACCGACATACATGTCTACTGCCTGTTGCAGCTAACAATGCAGAACATGGAATCTTATGCTTCTCTCAAGAATCTTCACTGATATAGGAGTTGCTTTACTAACTGTGTATTGATCTTCTGAAGATGTGAATGTAGTACAATGGAATCAAAGTTGTTGTAGATCAGGAATATTGGGAAGGTTTATATTTATACTACCCATAAAATAATTAACATTTTTAGTTAGTAACTGATTTTTAGGTTCACAATACCTTTTGGTTATGAGGAATCAGATACCATTCCACTAACTTACAGAGAATGTACAAAAAGCAGCAGAACACATCTAGAACTATTATCCTGAGCCAAAAAACCACTTGTTAGTTTCATTTGAAAAAACGAATTTGTTAGCTGTATATTGATAGTTAATAAAATAACAGTAATACTCTGCTGACTATTTTTGAAGCCATATTGTCTATATATCAAAATGAAAATAGATTATCAATCTCACCAGCATGCCTAAAGTAAAACAGATGACTCACCCTATATGTGGAATTCAAGGAAGTGACAGTACCCAAGAGCTTGGAGTCCAACTGTGTGAAATTCCCCTACTCCCTATTCGATAGAGCAACTCAGAGGCTCCAACTGAAATTGCATGATAGCTCAGCCTCTGAAAAAACAACTCCATGACCATCGTAAGTCACCAAGATGAATGCCCCATCCAGACAGGAACAAAATCTGTAATTTTACACCACTTCCTCTCTTTCTCTTGCCAGTCAAATACTGACTCTTTTTACACAAACATTTGAATTGGCTACTGGTACTTATGAGCCTAGCACCCACACACAGGTGTCCTTTAACAACCATGGCTGTGAAGTTGAATAAATATGCTGATAACCTTGCAGAGCCATTACAGACAGTATACCTCATGCCCAACTGACAGGAACTAAGTGCCTGTCCTTTCCCATGACACCTATAAACGACTTTTCACTGCAAACCAGTCACAGAACAGTGCTGTCAGTAGCACAAAATAATATCGGGATCTTCAAACACTCAATAACATCCTTTGCCAGATCTATGACTACCTCTCATCATTCCCTGAAACAGGTAATAGCTTATCCAGAACACTGCCCTCATCCTCCAAAGTAGTATTCCTCATCCTCCAAAGTAGTATTTCAGCCCACTCAGCCTTCACAATAACCTAGTCCATCCCCAAGTGTTCAGGTAACATGTGTATGACCTCTGACACTGATGAGTACCGAACTCCTTACCAGGTACAAAAATCAGTATTTATGTATGAAACAGATACAACTGAAGTAGAGGGACTCATAAATAAAATGCAAAACAAATTCTCTATGGGATGGGATGAAATCTCCTCCATTATATTAAAACAATGCAAACATTAACTCATACCTGTTCTGGTCCTCCTCTTCAGTGAAAGTTTGAATAAAAGTGTGTTTCCATCTGAATTAAAATATACAATAGGCAAGCCATTGCACAAAAAAGGTGTTGTTGTTGTTGTTGTTGTTGTTGTGGTCTTCAGTCCTGAGACTGGTTTGATGCAGCTCTCCATGCTACTCTATCCTGTACAAGCTTCTTCATCTCCCAGTACTTACTGCAACCTACATCCTTCTGAATCTGCTTACTCTATTCATCTCTTGGTCGCCCTCGATGATTTTTACCCTCCACACTACCCTCCAATGCTAAATTTGTGATCCCTTGATGCCTCATAACATGTCCTATCAACTGATCCCTTCTTTTAGTCAAGTTGTGCCACAAACTCCTCTTCTCCCCAATCCTATTCAATACCTTCTCATTAGTTATGTGATCTACCCATCTAATCTTCAGCATTCTTCTGTAGCACCACATTTTGAAAGCTTCTATTCTCTTCTTGGCCAAACTATTTATCATGCACGTTTCACTTCCATACATGGCTACACTCCATACAAATACTTTCAGAAAAGACTTCCTGACACTTAAATCTATACTCAATGTTAACAAATTTCTCTTCTACAGAAACTCTTTCCTTGCCATTGCCAGTCTACATTTTATACCCTCTCTACTTCGACCATCATCAGTTATTTTACTCCCTAAATAGCAAAACTCCTTCACTACTTTAAGTGTCTCATTTCCTAATCTAATTCCCTCAGCATCACCCGATTAATTTGACTACATTCCATTATCCTTGTTTTGCTTTTGTTGATGTTCATCTTATATCCTCCTTCCAAGACACTGTCCATTCCATTCAACTGCTCTTCCAAGTCCTTTGCTGTCTCTGACAGAATCACAATGTCATCGGCGAACCTCAAGGTTTTTATTTCTTCTCCATGGATTTTAATACCTACTCCGAATTTTTCTTTTGTTTCCTTTACTGCTTGCTCAATATACAGATTGAATAACACAGGGGAGAGACTACAACCCTGTCTCACTCCCTTCCCAACCACTGCTTCCCTTTCATGCCCCTCGACTCTTATAACTCCCATCTGATTTCTGTACAAATTGTAAATAGCCTTTCGCTCCCTGTATTTTACCCCTGCCACCTTCAGAATTTGAAAGAGAATATTCCAGTTAACATTGTCGAAAGCTTTCTCTAAGTCTACAAATGCTAGAAATGTAGGTTTGCCTTTCCTTAATCTTTCTTCTAAGATAAGTCGTAAGGTTAGTATTGCCTCACGTGTTCAAACATTTATACGGAATCCAAACTGATCTTCCCCGAGGTTGGCTTGTACTAGTTTTTCCATTCATCTGTAAAGAATTCGTGTTAGTATTTTGCAGCTATGGCTTATTAAACTGATAGTTCGGTAATTTTCACATCTGTCAACACCTGCTTTCTTTGGGATTGGAATTATTATATTCTTCTTGAAGTCTGAGGGTATTTCGCCTGTTTCGTACATCTTGCTCACTAGATGGTAGAGTTTTGTCAGGACTGGCTCTCCCAAGGTAGTCAGTAGTTCCAATGGAATGTTGTCTACTCCGGGGGCCTTGTTTCGACTCAGGTCTTTCAGTGCTCTGTAAATCTCTTCACGCAGTATCGTATCTCCCATTTCATCTTCATCTACAACCTCTTGCATTTCCATAATATTGTCCTCAAGTACATCGCCCTTGTATAGACCCTCTATATACTCCTTCCACCTTTCTGCTTTCCCTTCTTTGCTTAGAACTGGGTTTCCATCTGAGCTCTTGATATTCATACAAGTGGCTCTCTTTTCTCCAAAGGTCTCTTTAATTTTCCTTTAGGCAGTATCTATCTTACCTCTATGGAGATAAGCCCCACATCCTTACATTTGTCCTCTAGCCATCCCTGCTTAGCCATTTTGCACTTCCTGTCGATCTCATTTTCGAGACGTTTGTATTCCTTTTTGCCTGCTTCATTTGCTGCATTTTTATATTTTCTCCTTTCATCAATTAAATTCAATATTTCTTCTGTTGCCCAAGGATTTCTATTAGCCCTCGTCTTTTTACCTACTTGATCCTCTGCTGCCTTCACTACTTCATCTCTCAGAGCTACCCATTCTTCTTCTACTGTATTTCTTTCCCCCATTTCTGTCAATTGTTCCCTTATGCTCTCCCTGAAACTCTGTACAACCTCTGGTTTAATCAGTTTATCCAGGTCCCATCTCCTTAAATTCCCACATTTTTGCAGTTTCTTCAGTTTTAATCTACAGTTCATAACCAATAGATTGTGGTCAGAGTCCACATCTGCCCCTAGAAATGTCTTACAACTTATAACCTAGTTCCTAAATTTCTGTCTTACCATTATATAATCTATCTGATACCTTTTAGTATCTTCAGGATTTTTCCAAGTATACAACCTTCTTTTATGATTCTTGAACCAAGTATTGGCTATGATTAAGTTATGCTCTGTGCAGAATTCTACCAGACGGCTTCCTCTTTCATTTCTTCCCCCCAATCCATATTCACCTACTATGTTTCCTTCTCTCCCTTTTCCTACTGATGAATTCCAGTCACACATGACTATTAAATTTTCTTCTCCCTACACTACCTGAATAATTTCTTTTATCTCATCATACATTTCCTCAATTTCTTCATCATCTGCAGAACTAGTTGGCATATAAACTTGTACTACTGTAGTAGGCGTGGGCTTTGTGTCTATTATGGCCACAATAATGCGTTCAATATACTGTTTGCAGTAGCTTACCCGCACTCCTATTTTTTATTCATTATTAAACCTACTCCTGCATTACCCCTATTGGATTTTGTATTTATAACCCTGTATTCACCTGACCAAAAGTCTTGTTCCTCCTGCCACCGAACTTCACTAATTTGCACTATATCTAACTTTAACCTATCCATTTCCCTTTTTAAATTTTCTAACCTACCTGCCCGATTAAGGGATCTGACATTCCACACTCCGATCCGTAGAATGCCAGTTTTCTTTCTCCTGATAACGACATCCTCCTGAGTAGTCCCCGCCTGGAGATCTGAATGGGGGACTATTTTACCTCCGGAATATTTTACCCAAGAGGATGCCATCATCATTTAACCATACAGTAAAGCTGCATGCCCTCGGGAAAAATTACGGCTGTAGTTTCCCCCTGCTTTCAGCCGTTCACAGTACCAGCACAGCAAGGCCGTTTTGGTTAATGTTACAAGGCCAGATCAGTCAATCATCCAGACTGTTGCCCCTGCAACTACTGAAAAGGTTGCTGCCCCTCTTCAGGAACCACATGTTTGTCTGGTCTCTCAACAGATACCCCTCCGTTGTGGTTGTACCAAGGTACGGCCATCTGTATCGCTGAGGCACGCAAGCCTCCCCACCAACGGCAAGGTCCATGGTTTATGGGGGGGACAAAAAAAAGGTCGTATCAACAAAGCCAAGAACTACCAACCCATTAGCTTAATTCCAATCCTAAGCAAAATATTAGAAAAGATTATTTCACTTTGGTTAGAAAACTTTCCTGTCAAAGAAAAAGTGCTACAAGAAACCCAACATGTTTCAGGAAAGGCTATTCAATATCATCTGCCACATGTGATGTAGTACATATGATACTTTGAAATTAGATGAAAAATAAAGGGTGTCATGTTTGTTCCTAGATTTATCACATGCATTTGGCACAGTATCTCATGACTTGCTACTTGAGAAACTGGAAACTTATGGTATCAGAGGACTAGCCAAAAGTCTCATACAGTCGTACCTACAAGACAGATATCAGGTCACACAAGTCACATAAAAAGTGGGCAACGTTATTACAGCTCCAGTCCAGCTATAGTAAAGTATGGTGTGCCCAAGGGTCAGTTCTGGGCCTTTTATTGTTCATACTGTATATTAATGATCTGCCCACAGAACTCAACAGCACGATACTTAACAATGCAGATGACACAGCTGTTGTTAACTGGGGACCCAACGAGAATGATGTGGCTCAAAATTGTTCTGGTGTCTTATTTGGATTGAAGAATTACTTCCAAAACAATCACTTAAGCTTAAACATCAGTAAAACAAATCTAATGGAATTTCAAATCCACCACAAACAAGATGAAATGCAATGGATTGTTGTGTCTGATGATGGTTCAGAAATAAAATTGACAGTTAAAACTTCCTTCCTTGGTGTAATGATAGATCAGCATCTCTCTTGGGAGCATCATATTGATTTCTTATGCCAGAAACTAAGTAAATCAATTTATACAATGTGGACAACGTCACAATTTCTTAAATATGAGCAAATGAGTATAATCTACTATGCTTTAGTGTATCCATACCTCACATATGGAATTGAGGTATGAGGATTTGCTGCCTTGTAAATAGGGTATTCATGCTTCAAAAAAGGCAGTTAGAATCATGTGTAAGCTTAGATATAATGAGTCTTACTAACACTCCTATCACTATATATTTATAAAACTGTTCAGCTGATGCTAAAATACAAGCAGTACAATCATCTAAATAGAGAAGTGCACATGTACAATACTGGGAGGGACGATGATTAGCACCTGAAAAGAAATAATACAAAAAGTGCAGACAAGAGCCCCTATTACAAGGGGATCAAATTTTATATCAAACTTTCAAAAAATATAGAAAGCTTAAGTGGAAGCTGCTTTGAAGCTGCCTTGAAGGAGTTCTTCAGCAATAAGTGTTTTTATAGTATTAAGGAATTCCTCTCAGAGGAGTAGAATACTTTCATTTGCATAAATAGAATTTACATGTACCTAAAAAAAAAGCAAAATAATTTTTTATCTGTAGGCCTATAGTATATAGGCAATGGCCTTGCCACACTGGATACTCCGGTTCCCATGAGATCACTGAAGTTAAGCGCTGTCGGGCGTAGCTGACATTTGGATGGGTGACCATCCAGCTGCAATGCACCGTTGCCATTTTTCGGGATGCACTCAGCCTTTGATGCCAATTGAGGAGCTACTTGACTGAATAGTAGCAGCTCCGGTCAAAGAAAACCATCATAACGACTGGGAGAACGGTGTGCTGACCACACACCCCTCCAATCCGCATTCTCAACTAAGGATCACACGGTGGTTGGGAGGTCCCGATGGGCCACTTGTGGCCTGAAGATGGAGTGCTATTGTATATAATTGTTTCCCACATTGTTATAAGGGGAAATGATCAATATGTAAACTATCCTAAACAAATCCTTGTATTTGTCCATGGAGAATAAACAAATTGCTGCAGATTGTGCATACCACCAATCTTTCCCTTGTTGATGAGATAGCTACGGGACCTTCCACAGCAGTCCATTCACAGTCACAGCCCATCCAATCGAAGGTAGGGCCCTCTGTGAAATCACTCACACCATATTATACTAGCTGTGCTACAATCACAATGAGTATTTGATATGAACATGATGACTAACCAGCTCGGCATGCATGAGTGGCCATTGCCAATAGTCATGGCTGACAACAAACTTGACTTCTTAGTTGCTGAACGTGCTGGATATGGCATTCATTACCAATAAATTGAACAGCAGTCAGCTGCTACAATACTTGTGCCATCTGAATATCACCCCCCCCCCCCCTCCTGAAAAAAAAAAAAATCCTATGACAAATTCCTCTTACACATACAGGTACGAATTGTCCCTCCAGAACATTCTCACAGTCCCTCTAGCTTAAACCCCCTCTAGTTCCCATCTTAAGCCATTCCCCTCTCCCCTTTCTTGCTCTGAATCTATTGTCTCCTGTAATTTTCCCTCACATAGCTCTCCAGCAACTGTTCGCTTCCGCAGCATACCTAAGCTACACATGTCCCCTGGTTAGAGTTTAAGAACAGTCATTTTGAGGCATCCAAACAATCCTTGATTTTGAATGTTGATCTCCTAGCTAACTGCACATCAACTATCCCTGATGTGAGACACACCAACATCCCTGACTATAGAAATGGCGTTTCTCAGAGCCTATGGATGAGGCCCCTTGGACCTATCATCTAGATGTGCCAGATTAACATAGAAGGAATAAGTTTGGCTAAACACCAAGCATTAAGTAACATTTTATATAGTGACAACATCTATCTGGTTGCAGTTCAGTAAACACTCACTGAAGATGAAGATCAACTTAAATGGAGAGGTAAGATCCCAGGTTACATGAAGTTGTTGTCAAGATAAGACAACTGTCAGTGACAAATGTGTACAAATCACCTGCCTCAAGAAGTCCTTCCCTACCTTCCACACCCAACCATATATGTGGGATATTTTAATACCCCCCCCCCCCCCCCCCCCCTCCTGTGGAAATACAGGGCAGCTGATGGAAATGGTGAGTCTTTTATTAACTGGACAGATGATAACAACTTGTTCTTAGTTTTTGACCCCAAGGACTGAGGAACATACAGGTCAGCAGCTTGGAGAAAGGAATACAACTAGTGTCTCTGCTTTTTGCTGAATGGTAAAAACCAAACACAAGTAAGTTCTACAAGACATGAATTAACAGACATTCCTCACATCCAACACCATTCAGTCCTGATCAAAACTGGAACTATACCACTAATAACAACCATGTGATGCCCAAGGTGGAATTTCAGACAAAGTGGAATACATACATAGAGAAACTTGATAAATTCTTGGGATGGATCCATCCAACAGCCAATAACTATCACAGAGTCATAGGTGCCATTAAAAGTGCAGCAAAAGCAACTGTCCCAAGTGGGTTCTACAAACAATATGTACCAAGCTGGGAAAAAAGTGTGAAAGCAAGTATCAAAATGCCTTGACAGTGGACACCTTGAGATTACAGACAACTTGCTGAACAGCTTAACAATGTTTGGTGAGAGAAATGGGTCAGAATCGTAGAGTTGTGTGATTTCAAAACATCTGTTAGAAAGACCTGGTCTCCTCCGAAAACTAGGTGGAGCTAACAAAATACATTGAACTCTACAGATTGCAGCTCCCACACAGGCTACATCCAGAGCTCCAATGGACAAAAAACATACAAGAACAATGTGCTACGAACGTTGGAGCACACTTAAGACAAGTAGCTTTTCTTTGGATCAATATTCTCCCAAATTTACCATTATCGAAATCAGGGATGCGCTGAATAACATCGAGGCAGGAAAAGCATCTGGACAGGCTGGAATACACCCAGAATTCCTTATTCACTGTGGGAAGCATGCCAAAAAATGGCTTGCAGAGTTTTATACAAATGTAATGACAACAGGAAGCAACAGAAAATGAAGAATTCAAAGGTCATTGCACTACTTAAGCCAGGAAAACCAAGTGATCAGCCAAAAAGTTACAGACCAGACACACTGCTCAATGTCATACAGGCTGCTGAAGAGTTTCCTATATGACTGAGCCCAAAAATACTGGAATCAATCCCAGGACGAACAAGCAGGATTCTGACCTAACAGAAGCCTGACTAAGAGCTTCCCTTAAAACCTTTTTGGAGGCAGGGTCTCAGAAAAAGCAAAAAACATCAACTGCATTCATAGATCTGAGAAAAGGCTATGAGACTCTCTGGAGACAAAGGCTATTGTATAAACAAATTCAAATAATTTCATGCAGCAATATGTCAAACTACAGACTGATTGATAAGAAGCTTGGTGGGAGAGAATTTAAAGTGTTTACTAGAGCAAGAAAGAGCTCCACCATGGTACTTGAGAACAGGCTACCTCAGGGGTCAGTCCTAGCCCCATCATTCTTCAATGCTTACATTTGCAACATTTCAAACACATAATTTAGGAAATTTGGCTACGCAGACAACTGGGCCCTAGCTGCACAACATGGCTACTTTCGCAAATGGAGACTGCAGCAAAACTCAAACAAGACTGAAGTATGATGCTTCCACCTTTGCAACCACTCAACAAGAAGAAACCTCAGTGTTATCTTTGAAGGGAAGTGCATTAACCATAACAGCTACCCCAAACATCTAGGAATTACACTAGACTGGAAGCTCTATTACAAGCACCATCTGACAAAGACTGCAGGCAAAATGAGGACAAGATACATCATCATCCATAAATTATGTGGCACTACTTGGTGTTTCACAGAAAACATGCACTCTGCACATCAGCGTTTGGGCTAGTCTATTCAGTGGCAGAATACTGCTCTCCAATATGGATTAATAGCATGTACACAAGCAGGATTGATGTGGTTTTAAATGATACTATGTGCATCATCAGCGGTACAATAAAATCTACCCCTACCTTATGGCTGCCAACCATGAATCATATACCACCATCAGAGATACGATGAACAAAATGCAGAGGATACAACATGGTAATTAATAACTCTCACCTGCCCATACATGATGATACAGCTGACCTGAAGCACAGGATACTCCAATCGAGAAGACCACCACTAATCACTGCCAAAGAGATGACAAACTCCAACTTTGACCTCCACAAACTCTGGTAAAAACACTGGTAAGAACACTGTCCACCAAAATTCCAAAGCTTCATGATAGATGAGAAACTGCTCAGCTTTAACCAGTCACACACAGTGTAGGACACTTTAAACCACATATGCACTAGCCCCAGAAGAAGTGCTGATGCCCTCTACAAATGGGGAAAGATACCAACTCCAAATTGTGAGTGCATGCTGGAAAAAAAAAAAAAAAAAAACCAATTCAGCACATAGTGGAAGAATCCCAGTTCAAGTTTACAAGGGAACCTTCATCGACTTCCTAACTGCAACAGAGGAGGCTATCAATTATATTCAGTGTCTGGATGTCAATTTGTAATTAAATTGTAATCTACTCTATATTCTCTCTTCTCCTCTACTCTACCCCCAATCCACCCCTCCCTCAGCCCCCACCCCTCCTTCTCCCCCCCCTCTCTCCCCCCCCCCCCCTCCCTCCTCCACCCTCTGTGGCATATGATTATGTGATTGTTATCATAATTAATTCTCATGTTTACATTGCTGCTGAGAGCCAGCTATCTTTCTCTCTCCTGTCTCCCAAATACTTTCCTACTTCTCAGCATGTCTTCCCCAAACCAGTTGCTACAATACCCTACACCCATACGCCCTGACAACTGCTATTTAACAGCATAAGAATAGGCATTTAAGTTTCTATTTAAACTAGAAGTAGTTTAGTTTAGTATTTCTAAAGGTAATTAAACTGTTTTCAGAAGCTAGAAGAGCATTAATCTCTGACAATTTAAAGATAATAACAGAAATTTCATGTCCATCTTAGAGCTATAAGGAATTTCAAGAATAAATATAAATACAAGATGTTTGTAAACTGAACTGTTTAAAACAGTTAATACTCTTAATAGACCTGCATCAAAGTGAATAACTGGTATACGGGTCAGTACTGCAGAATCTACTAGGTGCACCTTTTTTAATCACCCAAAAAAGTGCACAGCATAATTACTGTATAATGATATTATGTAACTGACAACAACAATTGGTTTCCTATGAGCTGCATTTCTCACAACTACGGACTAAGACACAAAAACAATATAGATTTTTACCTCTTTGTCTAGGGTTCAGGATGTGATTCTGTATTTTGGTGCAAAGATCTGTTGCAGAATTTGTACAGACAAGGGGAAAAATATTAGGAACCCCCGTCATTTGTAATGAAATGGTTCAAACGCCTCTTAGCACTATGGGACTTAACAGCTGAGGTCATCAGTCCCCCAGAACTTAGAACTACTTATACCTAACTAACCTAAGGACATCACACACATCCATGCCCGAGGCAGGGTTGGAACCTGCGGCCATGGCGGTTGCGCGTTTCCAGACTAAAGCGCTTAGAACCACTCAGCCACTCCGGACAGCAGTCAATATTAAAATGTGTTGGAAAATACTGAATATTTAGATTTGAGAACTGTAAGTTTCTATTAGCAGAATGTCATGTCAAGTAATAATGTCCATTTTAAATATGCTAGTACTCTTACAGCATATAGATAATTTCTGGCAATTATGAGTGTACTCACGCAAATACTAAGAAGTTGACCAGCCCGTGCTTAGTACAAATAAGAAGGTATTATCATTTCCCCAACTATAGATTTTTAAGATTATTATCTTATGTTCTTTTACAGACTTTTTAAGTACAAATAAAAGTTAAGAGATTAATTTTTGAACTTTCTAACTACTACTTTTCTCTGTTACTATTGTACCTTGACTCATTCCATATCTCTGAAGGTTCTCTCTCATGATTAGAGCTCCAGAATATATTCTAAGAATAAATCAATGAATGTATTTATAACAAGCTTATTAAAAGTCTCTGTTGTTTCTATTATAACATTGTGAATCTTTCTGAGCCATTATCATCTTCATCGATAAATATTGAAATAAGGCATATTTGGATAACATGCACCTCAAATCTGTTCTGTGTGTCATATTGGAGGAATGTAAATGATTATTGTCTGAAATAGATGCAAGTAGAATCATTTGCTTTTTTTTTAGATTTTGTAAGCCTTGTCACAGTACACTGCTGTGATAATTATTCTGTATAGTACTGAAAGGCTCTAGTCTGTTGACCACTCAAAATCCCTTCTTACAGAGATATAAAAGGTGATTTTATATGTGATATTGTTAATACTCCATTTATGGACTTAAAGCCATGGTCCAAGACATAATTTTCTACCTGTTTAATCCTCTACTGTTGGAGCATTCATCGGAACTTTGACTTGGAAAGCTGTAACAGACTCAAAACAAGCTCAGCAAGCCAAACTATTTATTTGTTTAAAACAAGGCTTTACATACTGGATTAACAACGATGTATTTCTACTAGTGTTGCTCTATTCACAATGATAATTGTGGAAATTAGTGCTATTTGACCACCATGATCATACAAACCACTTGTTATGGAGCTTAAAGCTATTTCTTAAAATACAGTTGAGTTTAGTAATAAATTATCAGTTGCTGTTGCGGTGTATCATAGTCTTGTTGTGGATATTACTGTGGAAAATAGACAAAAACTGGGAATCAGTAACTCTGCTCCCCTCATCACTACCATCTGAGAGTGAAGTTGATTGGGACTGAAGTCTTTCCTGGTGGACATTTCGAAAGAAAAAATTCTAGTGTTTCACCCCCGATGTATTTTGACATCAAACTGAGATTTCCTCTTCTGGTAACCATAATGCTAAGGTACTGGCACAATAACCACTGCACATGTATTTGATCCCTCCCATGAACCATGGACCTTGCCGTTGGTGGGGAGGCTTGCGTGCCTCAGCGATACAGATAGCTGTACTGTGGGTACAACAACAATGGAGGGGTATCTGTTGAGAGGCCAGACAAACGTGTGGTTCCAGAAGAGGGGCTGCAGCCTTTTCAGTAGTTGCAAGGGCAACAGTCTGGACTCTGACCACAATCTATTGGTTATGAACTGTAGATTAAAACTGAAGAAACTGCAAAAAGGTGGGAATTTAAGCAGATGGGTCCTGGATAAACTGACTAAACCAGAGGTCGTACAGAGTTTCAGGGAGAGCATAAGGGAACAATTGTAAGGAATGGAGGAAATAAATACAGTAGAAGAAGTATGGGTAGCTTTGATGGATGAAGTAGTGAAGGCAGCAGAGGATCAAGTTGGTAAAAAGACGAGGGCTAGTAGAAATCCTTGGGTAACAGAAGAAATATTGAATTTAATTGATGAAAGGAGAAAATATAAAAACGCAGTAAATGAAGCAGGCAAAAAGGAATACAAACGTCTCGAAAATGAGATCGACAGGAAGTGCAAAATGGCTAAGCAGGGATGGCTAGAGGACAAATGTAAGGATGTGGGGCTTATCTCCATAGAGGTAAGATAGATACTGCCTAAAGGAAAATTAAAGAGACCTTTGGAGAAAAGAGAGCCACTTGTATGAATATCAAGAGCTCAGATGGAAACCCAGTTCTAAGCAAAGAAGGGAAAGCAGAAAGGTGGAAGGAGTATATAGAGGGTCTATACAAGGGCGATGTACTTGAGGACAATATTATGGAAATGCAAGAGGTTGTAGATGAAGATGAAATGGGAGATACGATACTGCGTGAAGAGATTTACAGAGCACTGAAAGACCTGAGTCGAAACAAGGCCCCCGGAGTAGACAACATTCCATTGGAACTACTGACTACCTTGGGAGAGCCAGTCCTGACAAAACTCTACCATCTAGTGAGCAAGATGTACGAAACAGGCGAAATACCCTCAGACTTCAAGAAGAATATAATAATTCCAATCCCAAAGAAAGCAGGTGTTGACAGATGTGAAAATTACCGAACTATCAGTTTAATAAGCCATAGCTGCAAAATACTAACACGAATTCTTTACAGATGAATGGAAAAACTAGTACAAGCCAACCTCGGGGAAGATCAGTTTGGATTCCGTATAAATGTTTGAACACGTGAGGCAATACTAACCTTACGACTTATCTTAGAAGAAAGATTAAGGAAAGGCAAACCTACATTTCTAGCATTTGTAGACTTAGAGAAAGCTTTTGACAATGTTGACCCGAATACTCTGTTTCAGATTCTGAAGGTGGCAGGGGTAAAATACAGGGAGCGAAAGGCTATTTACAATTTGTACAGAAACCAGATGGCAGTTATAAGAGTTGAGGGGCATGAAAGGAAAGCAGTAGTTGGGAAGGGAGTGAGACAGGGTTGTAGCCTCTCCCTGGTGTTATTCAATCTGTATATTGAGCAAGCAGTAAAGGAAACTAAAGAAAAATTCGGAGTAGGTATTAAAATCCATGGAGAAGAAATAAAAACTTTGAGGTTCGCCGATGACATTGTAATTCTATCAGAGACAGCAAAGGACTTGGGTGAGCAGTTGAACGGAATGGACAGTGTCTTGAAAGGAGGGTATAAGATGAACATAAACAAAAGCAAAACAAGGATAATGGAATGTAGTCGAATTTAGTCGGATGATGCTAAGAGAATTAGACTAGGAAATGAGACACTTAAAGTAGTAAAGGAGTTTTGCTATTTGGGGAGCAAAATAACTGATGATGGTCGAAGTAGAGAGGATATAAAATGTACACTGGCAATGGCATGGAAAGCGTTTCTGAAGAAGAGAAATTTTTTAACATCGAGTATAGATTTAAATGTCAGGAAGTCTTTTCTGAAAGTATTTGTATGGAGTGTAGCCATGTATGGAAGTGAAATGTGGACGATAAATAGTTTAGACAAGAAGAGAATAGAAGCTTTCAAAATGTGGTGCTACAGAAGAATGCTGAAGATTAGATGGGTAGATCACATAACTAATGAGGAAGTATTGAATAGGATTGGGGAGAAGAGAAGTTTGTGGCACAACTTGACCAGAAGAAGGGATCGGTTGGTAGGACATGATCTGAGGCATTGAGGGATCACCAATTTAGTATTGGAGGGTAGCCTGGAGGGTAAAAATCATAGAGGGAGACCAAGAGATGAATACAGTAAGCAGATTCAGAAGGATGTAGGTTGCAGTAGAGATGAAGAAGCTTGCACAGGATAGAGTAGCATGGAGAGCTGCATCAAACCAGTCTTGGGACTGAAGACCACAACAACAACATGTATTTGATAAAGGTACCGCCATCAGTAGTGTGTGTACATGGAACCTTTGCCCATTCAACATGTCCAGTGGCATCTGGCTTTCATAACTGTGCTGTTGCAAAGTAATTAACAATTTCATTGCAATGTCCCATGCTTTTCCTGATGTAATCATTATCCTTTCTCATGAGATTTCATGGAAGATAGGTTTCACAGCCTCCTTCATGATACTTTCATAACAGGGTAATATATGACACTATTGAAGAATGAGGGTTTACAATGAAAACCATTCCTGTTTTCCTCTTATTCCTAATAAAGAATTGCTTACCTTGGCACACAGGGGTCTAGTGTTCCATTAGTATTTGTGTTCCTCTGGGGTGTATCTCATCCGCAACTACCACTGGCAAAGATACAAAATTTTTCCCCATTCCAAAATGGGACTGCATGCACTCTGAGAGGTTGACAAAGACCTTGTCGATGGTGTAACTGTGTCATACTTTTGGCTTTTATGTATGGTATAAAAGAGGCAATAAAAAATTCAGTTGTTTAAGTAGTTAACTTGTTTCCCTTAGTATTATCTCAAGAGAATCAACATCAGGGGCCTAGCAAGACTGAACTCAGTATGTGAATTGTGGTGAACTGTTCATTTCATATCCTATGATTAATTTTCGTGCTTGTAACACTACTATCACTGAAATTATCTACAGTTTTGTCACTATATAAATCAGTGAAATTCTACTTCAAGAAATAAGTTTGTATTTATAAAAGGAGTTAGTTTATATATAATATAAGAGTTTGAAAATATGTGAAGCATGGTGTGAAAACATTGCCCATCACTATGAATAAAATGCTGTCCAGAGTGACAAGATATTAAATAGGTATTTGATAAGAAAGTAGCATTGTTCAATTATGTATTACAATTAAGAGAAAATTATAAAAGGGTTTGGTAACTACTCATCATCAGCAAATTTGAGTGATAATGTTACAGCAGTAAATTACTATTATTCTTACATAAATAATTTATAGAAAAAGTAACTAAATAGTATTAATAATAACATAGCAAAAATAAGCCTAAAGTAAAAAGAATCTAATGTTAAATTAATACAGTTGAAATCTATTACTGTGTCTTACACAATCAGTTACTACATACATAAGGGTGTTTTCTTTCTTTCATTTCCTTTAAGCATTTTCAGATTTATAAATTAATGTAGAATGTTAAACAATATTCTCAGGCATTCAAATAAGATATTTTTTGTTTACATATGACAATATTAAATAAAAATTTGGGGCTATTTTGTATTGTGAGGACTGATTTGTAGTATTCTTGATTTTTTGTTAGACTATAAGTGCTGCATTTGTATACACTTCAAAATATTGGTTAATGAAACCTCATGCTTCTAGAGTATAAGAAAATATTTGCTGATTGCCAGTTTTAAGAAATAAAGATAATTAATGTAATTCTTGTTTTACTTCATTGAGCTTAAATCTCAACCATTAATTTCTTTGAGTTCCTTTTGATAATCTTTCTAGACACAAGTGAAGTAACAACACTTCTGAAAATATGTGAAGCACGGTGTGAAAACATTGCCCATCACCATGAATAAAATGCTGTCCAGCGTGACAAGATATTAAACGGATATTTGATAAGAAAGTAGCATTGATCAATTATGTATTACAATTAAGAGAAAATTATAAAAGGGTTTGGTAACTACTCATCATCAGCAAATTTGAGTGATAATGTTACAGCAGTAAATTACTATTATTCTTACATAAATAATTTATAGAAAAAGTAACTAAATAGTATTAATAATAACATAGCAAAAATAAGCCTAAAGTAAAAAGAATCTAATGTTAAATTAATACAGTTGAAATCTATTACTGTGTCTTACACAATCAGTTACTACATACATAAGGGTGTTTTCTTTCTTTCATTTCCTTTAAGCATTTTCAGATTTATAAATTAATGTAGAATGTTAAACAATATTCTCAGGCATTCAAATAAGATATTTTTTGTTTACATATGACAATATTAAATAAAAATTTGGAGCTATTTTGTATTGTGAGGACTGATTTGTAGTAGTCTTGATTTTTTGTTAGACTATAAATGCTGCATTTGTATACACTTCAAAATAAGGGTTAATGAAACCTCATGCTTCTAGAGTATAAGAAAATATTTGCTGATTGCCAGTTTTAAGAAATAAAGATAATTAATGTAATTCTTGTTTTACTTCATTGAGCTTAAATCTCAACCATTAATTTCTTTGAGTTCCTTTTGATAATCTTTCTAGACACAAGTGAAGTAACAACACTTCTGAAAATATGTGAAGCATGGTGTGAAAACATTGCCCATCACCATGAATAAAATGATGTCCAGCGTGACAAGATATTAAACGGATATTTGATAAGAAAGTAGCATTGATCAATTATGTATTACAATTAAGAGAAAATTATAAAAGGGTTTGGTAACTACTCATCATCAGCAAATTTGAGTGATAATGTTACAGCAGTAAATTACTATTATTCTTACATAAATAATTTATAGAAAAAGTAACTAAATAGTATTAATAATAACATAGCAAAAATAAGCCTAAAGTAAAAAGAATCTAATGTTAAATTAATACAGTTGAAATCTATTACTGTGTCTTACACAATCAGTTACTACATACATAAGGGTGTTTTCTTTCTTTCATTTCCTTTAAGCATTTTCAGATTTATAAATTAATGTAGAATGTTAAACAATATTCTCAGGCATTCAAATAAGATATTTTTTGTTTACATATGACAATATTAAATAAAAATTTGGAGCTATTTTGTATTGTGAGGACTGATTTGTAGTAGTCTTGATTTTTTGTTAGACTATAAATGCTGCATTTGTATACACTTCAAAATAAGGGTTAATGAAACCTCATGCTTCTAGAGTATAAGAAAATATTTGCTGATTGCCAATTTTAAGAAATAAAGATAATTCATGTAGTTCTTGTTTTACTTCTTTGAACTTAAATTTCAACCATTAATTTCTTCTTCACTTCCTGATAACAGGTTATTTGAAATAATAGCTGGTACAGTTTCTTGGGATGACAAAAATCATTGCTGTATGTAGCCTGCTCCATTGTGGAAAGTTAAACACACAATCTGAGGATTGGAAAAAACTACATGAAGTGATCTATCTCAAGCTGACCTCTGCTTCTCCTCTGTTGCTCATAATACATTAGATCTACAAGGCTCTTTGGAGAGATTATGAAGCATGTTTCAGGTCCCAAAATCTTATTACTGGCATACACTGATCCATTAAAACATATATCCATATTTCCAAGCTGCACAGAACTGCAGGTATTGATCATAATTTAAAAATTAAATAAATTATTTTTCAAATGGAGCTATGTTCATGTCTTATAACTTTGATCCCTGGTGCTATCATTACAGATAACATCTTACCTCACATTATTACTTCCTCATATTATACAATAATGACACATTTATAATTTTTCTTCTTGCTATTAATGCCAGCACAAAAAGGTTACATTTTACTCAGTATAATGCTACAGATATCTATCAGAGTCTAACTGTAAAGCAGCTGGAGAATTCAGGCAATTTCAGTGCTAAATGGACAAAATCCATAGGTGAAAGTGCCCCACTTTGAGAAATGTCTGCTTCCTTCAAAACCTGGAATAAAAGAAAAGTATTGAATAGTAATGAACCTTTGTGCATATTACTGAACTTGATGACTGTTAGGCTACCCTTTAGCAATCTCACGGCAAGATCTTAAGGTTTGTGAAATGACTTTAGTGTGTAGGTGATGCACCAGATTTGTAACTGTATGCTGTGGATGGCTGCTGTAAGTGCTATATAGGCATTTTAGTCTTTATGGGTAAAGGGAAGAATGCCAGCACAGAGTCTGCCCCTCTGGAATAGTGCCAAAGGGGAGCACTGAATTTAACATTCTCATTATTTATTACAGTACAAATTGCTAGAACTATAATTTAAATTCCTGACATGTCTTGTGTGTGAAAATTAAATGGATTTCAAAAAAAGTCATGAGAAGAATAAATCACAGTTCACTCATCCAGCAAAGAGTCATCATTATCAATAGCATCATATGTCCATGTTCACCAAAACATTCACTAATTTTTTAGACTATGCTGGATGAATCCAAACTTCACTGAGAAAATTTTAGTGGTTGTTCAGTCATATTTTCTTAGTATTTTCATACAAGGCATCACTGGTCTCTAAGGGCTTGTTACAGAGTAATAACCTAACTATGATTAATTTGGTTTGTTACACCAATTATTTTTTTTCTGTAAAAACCCTTTTCAACAATGAGAAAGTATGTTACAGTATATGCTAATATTTTCCATTCTAACATTCGAGGGCCTCGTTTTTTCACAGGCATCAAAATACAGATAATAAACTATTGTGATATGGTTCTCATCATTGTGGAAAAAATCCAGCACAGTGTCGTTGTACCACTGGTCCGTCAAATGTCAGTCAATTCTTCATCATTAAACCTAACTACACTGCTGTGCATCATTGTTAATGTACAACCAACACTGACAGAAAAATAAAACTCAAGACAGAATTGAGCTGTGCTGAATGCAAGCTTGAGGGCAAAGAGTGAAATGAATACCATTGTTAACAGCAAGTACCATGAGAAAGATGATAAAAGTTGTTTGCAAACAAGACACAGTTACATACTTTTTACATTTGTCCTCTGCTTCAGATAATATCAATGCAATATCTCGAATCTCAGAAAAGTTATGCATGGTTTTTTTCACTTAACAGGACTGACTAACAATATAAGTGGTTCCTTTTTTCCTCACTAGTGCATAGCACATTTGGCTTACTAACAGTTGAGATATGAAGTTTTCTGCTTAATAAAACAATACAAAGATTTTAGTTTTATGTAAATTGAAGGCAAAGGGTGGAGAAAGGGAAGAATGATGCACTATGTGATCAAAGGTATCCGGAAATCCCAAAAACAAATGTTTTTCTTATTAGGTGCATTGTGCTACCACCTACTGCCAGGTACTCTATAATAGCGACCTCAGTGGTCATTAGACATCGTGAGAGAGCAGAATGGAGTGCTCTGTGGAACTCACGGACTTCAAAAGTGGTCAGGTGACTGGGTGTTACTTGTGTCATATGTCTGTATGCGAGATTTCCACACTCCTAAACATCCCTAGGCCCACTGTTTCTGATTAGTTGAAGAGGGTTGTAATGTGTAATAGGCAGACATATATCCAGACCATCACATACAAATTCCAGACTGCATAAGGATGTACTGCAAGTACTATGACAGTTAGCCAGAAGGTGAGAAAATGTGGGTTTCATAGTCGAGTGGCTGTCCATAAGCCACACATCATGCCAGTAAATGTCAAACAACATCTTGCTTGGTGTAAGGAGCATAAACATTGGACAATTGAACAGTGGAAAAGCATTGTGTGGAGTAACGAATCATGGTACACAGTGTGATGATCCGATGGCATGGTGTGAGTATGACGAATGTCCAGTGAATGCCATCTGCCAGCGTGTGTAGTGCTAACAGTAAAATTTGGAATCAATGTTGTTATGGTGCGGTTGTGTTTTTCATGGAGGGGGCCTTCACCTCTTGTTGTTTTGTGTGTCACTATCACAGTACAGGCTTATATTGATGTTTTTAGCAGCTTCTTGCTTCCCACTCTTGAAGAGCAATTCGGGGTTGGAAGTTGCATCTTTCAACATGATTGAGCACCTGTTTATAATGCATGGCCTGTGGTAGAGTGGTTACATGACAATTACATCCCTGTAATGGACTGTCCTGCACAGAGTCCTGACCTGAATCCTATAGAACACCTTTGGGATGTTTTGGAATGCCTATTTCTTGCCAGGCCTCACCAACCGACATTGAGACTTCTCCTCAGTGCAGCATTCCGTGAAGAATGGGCTTCCATTCCCCAAGAAACCTTCCAGCACCTGACTGAAAGTATGCCTGTGAGAGTGGAAGCTGTCATCAAGGCTAACTGTGGGCCAACACAATACTGAATTCCAGAAATATTGATGGAGGGCACCACAGACTTGTAAGTCATTTTCAGCCAGGTGTCCAGATACTTTTGATCACATAGTGTATCAGCTGCATCAAGATTTTGTCCAGCTTGTTTCACAACTGCATATTCTGCATGGCGTCTGTTCTTTTTGATATGTCCAAAAGAAGAGACATCACATATTTATCTAATTTTAGTTTTAGTTTTGAGATACGAGGCTTGCATTCCAAGACAATGATAAATAAATGAAAGAAACCAAACAAAATATAATTACTCTGTAACAAGCCACTGGAGACCACAAGTAAGTTATACGAAAACATTCCAAAAAATTGTAGAACAACCTCCAAAATTTAATTGTTGGGATCCAGTTTCAACCCGTATATAGCATTAATTTAGAGAGACAAATTGTAAATTAATACCACAGTTTAAATGATATTCTTTACTAATAATTTACTTTGCCTGCTAAAATTTTATTTAAATCTTAACAATGAACCCTGTACATGAATCAAATTATTGTTTTAATAAGTGCTCACTTATGAAAGAAGACAATTGTCATATATGTGTGTGAATGTATTAAAACAGAAAGAAAATTACTTTTAATTATTTTCCCCCTTTGTCCATTATATCACTTTTATGAGTAGGCTGAATATGACATTTATAACAACTTTTACAACCTCCTAACAATACTAATTTCATTGTAAATCAGGCACTATTTGCTGCAATACTTGCACATAAATGAGTTTCTGATCAGTTAACATTTTCTGTTTTGCACAGGATCTGACAAAAAAGAAACAAGATTGCTCAGGAACTGTACATCACACCATATTAGTGAACAGTAGCTATTATTACTTGAACTATTTCATTATGCTGTAACAAATTTCAGTTTAATCATGTCAGCAGATGAGCATTGCATTACTGATGTGTCCTTGCACTGGAAGGCTGAAACTGCCCTGCTCCTGCACAACTTCATAAAAATGAAACATAGGAATTTTTGGAACAATAGAGGTAACAAAAGCAGATATGTGAACTCAAATGGCTCTGTTTTGAAGGTGAGCACTGCTAACTGAACATAAACTGCCTGACAAAAAAAAGTGAAACATCAATTAGGGGAGGAGAAAACAAAATAAAAGATCATGGATTGGCAGGGTACAGGATGTTATTTCAGTGATTATAAATTTTAGTCAAATTTACAAAGACCTTCGCAGTGTGAGCTCACTTATCAGTGTGATGCTGCACAGCCTGTGACCTGGATGTCTGCACTGATTCAGTTGGGAAAGAAATCATAAAGTCATTATACCCTTTCCTGAGGCAAGCTAGCCCACAACTGTTGTAACTGGTCCCTGATATTCAGGATACTGGCACTGAGACAAAGCTGTCATCCAAGCTGGTTCCATGCATTCACAAATTTTCTATTGGGGACAGATATGGAGACCTTGCTGGCCACAGGTGTACCTCAAGATCCTGTAGATAGTTCATAGATACATGCCATATGTGGATGAGCATTGTCTTGTTGAAAAAATAGTACCATGATATTGTCATACGAGAGGTTAACACATGAGAAAGTATGATGTGTGTGACTTGAAGTCATTCCTACAGCTTTACACGTTATGATACCAGGAACAACACTTTTGCGTCTCTCCAAAACAATGGAAAAATGAGACCTCTACCCTGATCACAACCATACAAGCCAATGATGGTCATTTGGGGTAGCACAGAAATGCAATTCATTACTGAACACAATGTGACACCATTCATCAACAGCCCCTGCTTCCTGGTCATGACAGTATTCCAAATGAGGCTGTTTCTGTTGTGGTGTTGATGTCAGCCTACACATGGAATGATGCTTTCCTAGCCTGGCTGCTGTTTATCTCCAATCAATGGTTACTCATGCAAAACTCAGCATGACTTTGATATCCTGTCAACCATGAAGGAAGGACAATAAGCAGATTCCATAATCATAGAGTTCCAGAAAACATTTCACATGGTGCCGCACTGCAGACTGGTGTGACATGCATGTTGTGTGGGGATAGTATTGACGTGCTTTGTAGGGCACTTACAAGTTAGGAGAAAGAAACAATTTTCCAGCCTCCATTGTTTAGGCTGTCTGGCACAACAGGCATGTAGTAGTACCAGTTCATGTTGTCAGCCTGCTTTGAATTACATCATGGGAGTAAAGGATTGACAAGCCCTTGGCAAATAGGCTGTGAGCATGAGAGACATGTTGTGTGAGTAGTAGCAGCCTGCTTTATCAACCTTGTTTTTGTAGATGAGCACTCCTAGGGGAAAGGTGAGATGGATACAACAGGAGATGGTGAGAGGGTGGGGGCAGGAGGGGATGGTTAGGGAGAAAGGGGACAGGAAGTGTTGTGTAGGGAGAGAAGTGTGCAGGAGGGAATTTACAGAGAAGGAGGGGGTGCGTGAGATGAACAAAGCGAGAGGGGAAGGAGAAGGTGGATCAAGAGATGTGCACATTCAATGCAACATACATGCATGAAACCGAAGCCATGGGGAAAATGCTAATCTTAGTTATATAAAGCTGATAATTTGTGTGTGTGTTCAAGCACTCCTTTCAGGCCCCTGGCTCAAATCTAAAAAACAAACTTCTGCTGTCCTGAGAAGCAGCTTTGGGGGGAGGGGGGGGGGGGGGTATAATGTTCTTGCACCAATACTAATGGAGGTCAAGACATGCAATATTTTTAAGGCCCTGCCATAAAGACTATCCTGCATGACAGGTATGATGTGTGGGAATAGCGTTGACCAGCCTTATCTATCTTTTTTGCATGACAGCCTATACAGCTCCTGACATGTAGACTGTCAGGCACAACAGGTGTGTTGTGGTGTAGTAGTATTAGCCTTCTTTATAAGACTGCTTTGCATGGCAGCCTATACATCATGACAAAAAAAGGGATCCAAGCCCTTGAAATGTAAGCTCTGCTGCACAAGACTCATATTGTGGGAGTAGTACCTGTCAGCTTTATCGACATCATTTGCAAGGGTTTCATGTGCATATGGGCATGCCTGGGGAAACAACAGAGATAGACAAAAGAGCAGATGGTGAGAGAGATGGGCAGAATGGTGTGGATAGAGAGAGGGAGGACAGAAGGTGTCGGTTAGAGAGAGAGATGTGTAGGAGGGGAAGTACAGATTGGGAGGAGGTGGTTGAGAAGGACAGAGAGAGAGTGGGAGGAACAGACAGACCAAGAGATGTGCACATTATATAGACACATAAACCAATGCTGAAACAACCATATTAGCATGTGTCTAGCCTCCATGGATGGCAATGCAAAGTACTGACTCTGGAATACAGTTGATTGTACAGATGGCAAATGCCATCTGCATGTGTTATGCCACATCTGCTCAACCTGTTCCGGTAGTTCTGTAAGAGTTGTTGGTTGACGAGTAACATGAGTCACTTCTCATCCCATCATATCCCATACATGCACAACTGGAGACATATCCAGAGAGTGTGCTGGCCAGGGAAGTTACTGCATGCCTTCCAGGGCACATTGAGTTTCATGGCAGTGATTGGGCAAGCATTATCATGTTGGAACTACACATAAAAAAAAATAGATATCCAAGTGAAATGAAAAAGAAAAGACTGAACTGGTTTACAGAAGAGCAAGCAAAACGTAAAGGAAACATACATATGCTGTGCCAAATGCATAAGCAAGCCGCTACCCAAGGGCAGAACAGAGCATGAACATTGATAGGTAATATCTGAAATGTAAAAATTTCTACAAAGCTAACTTTCTTCTAGCAAAAACGTGAGCAGTGGAAAACTATATATAAAGGGCTCCCAAAATGTAAGGCAGCATGGTAAATAACAAAACAAGGAAATACATCAAAATGCACAGAAACAGCTCTGATTGAACCTGAGGAATTAAATGATTACTTTTTAAACTCAGTTAAAGAAATAAGTAACAGTATTAAAGCAACAAATTCATCTGCAATGGACCTTGTTAGAACACCACTGCCTGTTAACCTGGTATTTCAATGGAGGGCTGTCATACTTGCTGTATTATAAAAGCTGTATCCAAATTTTCAGGCTCTAAAAATATCGACTGTTATTGGTTATCGAATAACATCATTAAAAAGCAATACACTCAATCACCAAACCATTAACTTTTATTTTTAACAAATGTGTGGAATTTGGAGTTTATCAGGTGCACTTAAGGTATCAAAAGTTGTCCCAGTTCTTATAAAAGGGGACAAACATCTTCCCCAAAGCTACAGACCAATCTCCATTGTTCCAATATTCTCAAAGATAATTGAGGCACTGATACATATGCAAATAAGCAGCTTCTTTGAAAAACACAATATCCTATGTAGCAATCAGTTTGGTTTTTGCAGGGGGAAAAACACAACAGGGGCCATCTTGGAAATCATTGACCAAACCTCAGCAGTTTTTGAAAACAATTACATGGTATCACTGGTAATACGTGACCTAAGCAAAGCTTTTGATTGCACTTCTGTCGATGTACTTCTGAGGAAACTAAAGTTTTATGGGGTGATAAGTTCTTTTTTAAGTAACAGAAAACAATTTGTAAATAAAATAGAAAGAAGCTTCCACATGGGAAAAATATATTAAAAACAAAGATTCCAAGACTTACCAAGCGGGAAAGTGCCGGCAGACAGGCACATGAACAAAACACACAAACACACACACAGAGTTACTAGCTTTCGCAACCGATGGTTGCTTCTTCGGGAAGGAGAGGGAAAGACGAAAGGATGTGGGTTTTAAGGGAGAGGGTAAGGAGTCATTCCAATCCCGGGAGCGGAAAGACTTCCCTTAGGGAAAAAAAGGACAGGTGTACACTCGCACACACACACACACACACACACACACATATCCATCAGCACATACACAGACACAAGCAGACATCTGCTTCATGCAGAATCTTGTTTTATCATTGAAGATTGCAGCATGCTATTCCATCTTCCAAGTGATTTTCTGATGGCACCAGTCAAACCATGTACATCGATCCTTTGGTGTCAGTGGCAAATGGCCTAATGGTGTGCTTGACTATAGTCCCATTGCTAATAATTGGTTTGCAACAGTTCATACAGATGTTTGTGGGCTCAGGCCCTCTTATCTGTGCTGTGGTAGCTGTACGATCTGCCACCAGTGCCCTTAGAATATGGTGATCCTGGCAGGTGCTAGTGCTGCATGACCCCTGGCACCAGCATCATTGCCCAACTGCTGCAGCATTTTCTCCTAAAAGACCATACCACCACTCAGAAGGCCTCAATTTGACTGCTTTGAAACTCACTGGAGGAAGCACAAGTGCATCTCCATGGCATGGTTGCCTGCTTACTTCTCACATTTGCACCACATTGAGCCTTCTAGCTGTGAGCATTCCCTATCAGAGGATAGACACAGATAGCACTCTGGCAGTATGGCACTACGCTATCTGTTGGCAGATGATATTGGAACCATCATCACTACATCTACTTTCCCCTAAGTACCATATGCTATCATTAGATCAAAATGAGCATCATCTTTCCAATTGTACTATTTTTTCCCCAGTACTTATATAGGTAGAGAAAAGAAGAGGACAAGGAAGAGTGGGCGGAGGGAGGGAGGGAGGGAGGGAGGGAGGGGGAGAGGGAAAGACAGAGGGGGAGAGGTAGAAGAGAATGGATAGGGAGAGATGGGGCAGGAGGGAATGTACAGAAAGGGTAGTGTGAAGGGTATAACAATGCATTGTCCAGGCCCCTGGACCAAATGTCACTAACACAAACTCCTTGCCCTGAGAGGATCAAGATACAGCCATGAATTTTCTTTAATCACCTGGTGTATGGGCTGCCCTGCACATCAGGTGTGTGTTGTGGGAGCAGTATCGACCTACTGTCAGGGCAGACTACACATCAGAGGCAAGAAATGGTTTTCCAGCCCCCGGCATGTAGGCTGTCCAGCACAGCATGCTGTGTTGGAGTCATATAAGACTGCCTTGCACAGTGTTTCCAAGCCCTTGGCACATATAGACTGTGTTGCTTGAGGGGTGTGTTGTGGGAGTAGTATCAGTCTGCTTTATCAACCTCTTTTGCAGGGTCTACATATGCAGATGGTAATTCCTAAGGGAAAGCTGAGATGGACAGATGATGAGATGGAGAGAGAGAGAGGATAGGATGGGATGGAGAGGGAGAGAGGAGGCAATAGGGGATGAGTAGGGTGAGAGGGGCAGGAGGAGATGTAAAGACAGAGAGGGAGGGGGATGAGGAGACGGACAGAGGGAGAGGGTACTGGACGTGTGTGACAGATTGAGGGGATGGTTGGAGGAGAGAGATGTGGAAAGATGAGATGGACTGAAACCAGGGTGAGGTGATGATGGATGCAGAGAGAGAAGAGGAGAAGATGGACCAAGAGATGTGTGCATTATATGTGACATACATGTATGCAGGTGAAGCTGCAGGGAAAGGCCTGCTATATATAAAGCTGAGTGTGTGTATGTACATATGTGTAAGAACTTCTCCCAGGCCCCTCAACTGAAGTGAACCAAATTTGACACACAATCTTCTTGAGCTGAAAGAGGAGGCTTATTAACTGTGTAGCACTAATATTTGAGGAGATGCAGACATATGTGTCTTTAGGGACGGGGAGATGGGCTGATAGCTGGTGTAGCCGTCACTGCCAAATGTAGATGTTGATGTGCGGTGGAGGAATGTTGGACACAGATGGAAACTGGCAGGATGTGCCATATTAAAAATCAGCCATGATCTCCAAGCACTTTATTATTCCCAGCTACAGTGCCGTGTTCCTCTCTGTCTGCGTCACAGGGTCCCACGATGCCGAGGATGCCATTTCACTGTCTACAAAACAGCTTGGCACAGAAGAGCTACGTTAGCGACCCATGTAATGTACTACAGAACAGGCGCAGCAGATTTATGATGATGTCAGGATGTGCCGCAGCCAACTCAGCAGCCTCTGTCTCCGTTGCCTCAGTGCCGCTCGTGGGGAGCTGCAGGGTGGCCCACTGCGTGCACGGTAGAGAGCCATCGAGTGGCCCACCACTGGCTGGCTACGGACTCCACTTTGCCCTCAGAGCGGTGAACCAGAAACCCACTGTGGACTGGAACACTGATGCCCCATTGGCTGCTGCACATAGCCAGTGGCGCGACATGCCCCACCGTCCAGGAGAGCTGCCACACTTGAATCCCCTAATTAGAAAACTGTCACCTATTTATAAGCACCTCTGTTTTGATAATGCAGTGCTCTGAGTCATGTACTCATAACACCTAGGTAGGCCAGTGGGCCCCTTCTGCCTGTAACTTGCGCCATGCTAACTGCCGTGTTTACTTTTTTCATTGGTTCTACAGCCCTGTGGCCTCCTCCTATTTTGCAACCACTGGTAAGCTTAACTTACTGGCCACAACCGCTCAATGTGTACTATCATTGTTCTAGTTGGCAGCTGAAGCTTAACATTAACCTCATGGTGAACTTCTTCCTTTTCCCTTTTGGCATATAGGGGCTGGACAGCATTACTCATTGCCCTACTCTATTGGGGTAAACTTCCTTTCTGCTTCGCTGTGTCTTCCTGCCTTTCCAAAGCCTTCGAATTCACCTTTTGCACCCATTTACAAACATCCCAAATTGTCCTTGTGAACTGACATACAGATTCACCGATCCTTCCTTTCTGTAGCTTCATTAGATAAAACAGTGATGGCATTTTTCACCCGTACACTACCTCAAATGGAGACAAACTGGTATTGGTATGGACTTTTGCATTGCACGCACATACAATATGCTTCAAATACTTGTCCCACTGACGGTGATGAGCATCCACATAAAAACTCAGCATCCTCCTGATTGTTCTGTGTACTCGTTCTGTCCTTTGATTAGCCTATGGATGCAACATGGTCATCCTCAGCTTCTTTACAGTCAACAATTTACACAGTTCCTTCATTAAATCTGACATGATGTTGGTACCTTGGTCAGTAATTATTGTCTCCAGTACACCAAACTTCAAAATCCAGTTGTTTATTAATGCTTGTGTGACCATTGCTGCCTGCTGATTTGGCATAGCCACCATCTCCACATACCTTGAAAAATGGTCTGTTATTGTCAGAACAAATCTGTTCCCTGATGGTGTTCAACTGAAAGGTCCTAAGACATCAGTTCCCAAGATAGAAAAGGGACATGTCGCTTCCAGCAATCGTTGTAGCTGTATCCGTTTCTGACTCAAATCTGCTCTCTGCATACATGGTATACAATTCTTGACACACTGATCCACATCTACTTTCCTATCTCTCCACGAATACATCACTCCTCTCCTATTCATCACTCTACTCCCACCATGACCAGATAACACATGATGATGTGCTTCTTTTAAAACCTCATCCTCAGCTTCACGGGGAATACTACCCTTGGCCCTAACTTTGTTTCCCTGTACAGAAGACCATCATACATATTAAATTGTGGCTGTGTCCAATCAATTTCCTGACTAAGAACACACCCTAATGCTTGATTCGATGCATCGCATGCTAGAATAAATTCCTTTTCAAAACCTGGAAACACAAGAACTGGACTTGATGTTAACATTTCTTTCAGTTTGTCAAACGCTTTCTGACATGCTTCTGTCCACTCAAATTTCACACCCTTTCATAACAATCACCTCAATGGCTGTGCTACATCTGCAAAACCCTTCATGAACTTTCAATATAAATTGCAAATTCTGATGAATGATTGCACTTTATTAACTGTTTTCAGCTCTTGAAAATCCCTTACAGCCTGTACCAACCTTGGATCTGTTTGCACTCCATCCTTACTGATGATATGACCTAAATATTTCACTTCTTCCAATGCAAAATGACACTTCTCCAGGCTCAATGTCAAAATGCTGCTCTTAACCTCATAAAGACTTCCCTTAACCACTGTCTATGCCGTTCCATACTACTTGAAAACACTGTTGTCCTGGGAACAACACATAAAATATAATAGTATCAAACTGTCTAGAGTAATTTATTTATTAAAGTGTCTTATAAAATATGTATCAGCAGCCTACGTTAAGACTTCGTATTTTGCATTCTTCCAAAGTATCATGTCATATGGACTTGTTCTCTGGGGAAACTCAAGCCATGTTCAAAATATATTACTTCTGCAGAAGAAAGCAATCAGAGTCATTACATGTTCCCAGCATAAAGCACATTGTAAGCCCTTGTTCGCCGAACTCAAAATAATGACTGTTATAAGTCTGTACATATACCAAGTGTTAATCTATACAAAAAATAACCTACATGAAGTAAAACGTAGAAATAATATCCATGGCCACAACACAAGGAAAAACAAGCCCATATATACATCATACTGTAGACTAGCAAAGACAGTCAATAGCTATGAGCTAGTGGGCCATAAACTATTTAATAAGCTTCCGCAGACAGTACAAGATCTTCCAGAGTGTGAATTTAGGAAAACATTAAATAAGTGGCTTGGTTCCAACCCCTTTTATGAATTAAAAGAATTCTTTGACTGGGACATTGAATTATAAGTAAATAATGCTTTATTATTCTGTTTATTAATGTAATGATTGTGCTGTACAAAAATTTGTCTATTGTGCAAAAATTTGTCTATTGCTGTAATGGCCTAACAACAATAAAATTACCTTATCTTATCTTATCTTATAATGTCATCCAAATAGACAAGACACTGCCATGGTTTCAAACCCCATAACAAACTGTCTAGCAACCTCTGAAATGTTGCCAGAGTGTTTTCCAACCAAATCGCATTCTGGTGTACTGGTAATGGCCTCCAGGAGCAGAGAAAGCAGTTTTTGGACAGTCTTCTGGAGCCACCTCTAACTTATGATAACCACTTGTCAAATCCATCGTAGAAAAGTACTGGAAACGTCCTAAGTGATCCAAAGTCTCCAATATGTTTAGAATGGGGTATGCATCCATTACTGTCTTATTATTGAGGTATCGGTAGTCACAACAGAATCTGTATTTCTTAGTTCCGTCCATAGATTCTTTAGCCACAACAACAATGCCTGCTCCCCAACAACTATTACTATGCTGTATAATACCGTCCAAAAGCTGGTGATCAATGAAATCCTCCACAATTGGCTGCAAATACCTCAGTATTCTGTATGGTTAATGGTAAACATATTTCATTCCCTGTTGGTATCCTATGTTGAACTAATGGAATTGCTGGTAACGGCCCTCACGGAAAAAACAAATCCTTAAATTCCCACAACAATTCTTCCATAAGCTCCTTTTCTCCTCCTTTCAAATGCTTAACTTTGTTACGCAATGCAATTCTATTGGGAGTTAGTGGTTGATCGCTGTGCCTACCTCTCAAACACCAGTCTTCATCATCTGGTACATCCAAAATCGCAACTAAAACTTCTTTTCCCAAATTCACGTCTACAGTGCTAAAATTATCCACATTCACAGGGACTACTCACCCGTCACATTGCTCTTGTATGTGTACAGTACTATGTTTCACAAACAACCTAATGGATCCAAAACTTCATTATCCTCCAATGGTTCAATAACACATACCATACCCACAGGTAGATTTGAATCTACACTTACCCAAAGCGACTTCCTGGTGCCACTAGACAAACACTCATGTGAATTAAGCCTTAATGCTAATGTATGCAGCTCAATTGGTTTCTTCATTACTCTGAATGCCCCTCATGACAGCTCTGCATTGACAGCAGTTCCCCTAGCTGAAATAACATTCTGCCTAGTTCCACAGTTGGTTGTCCAAGGTCAATTTTGACATGATGTTGACGCAAGAAATTTACTCCTAGGATCATGTCATAGCCCTCGCTTACCCATGGTACTGCCTCCAAACATACATTAAATTGGACTTTCCCTATGCAAAATTCAACTGTCCCTGACCCCAAAGGTGTGACCTCCATATCCCCCACTCATCGCAGCCTATAACATGGTGGTTCTAACTTCCTTCATCCCATTAAAATCTTAGTAGCCACTGACACTTGTGCCACTGTGTCCAACAAAATCCCAAACTTTTTAGTTCCTATGGATCCTACCACTGAACATTCCACCTCTGCATACGTCTTTGTAGCATTGAAATTAAATGGGAGCTCACTCAGGTGGGTATTAGGCCCCCCAGCTATTTAACGGTTGTCCATCTCTACTAACTCCACTTCTCCATCCTCTATGTTGCTGATTTCCACCCCTTCCTCAATTTCTCAGTAACTGGGTACATTGCCTCTGCACATGTCCCATACGACCACACTCATAACATTTTACACCCACTGTAAACACTGTTTGTCTATCACATACCCCATTGCCATGTCTGTTTCCTCACATTGGATTGCCAGCAAAATGGCTGAATATAAATCTTTCGGAGTCTCCTCATGCACTTTCTGTGCCATATGCACCAGTAACCCCTTCAAAAATACATCAAGTGCCCTTTGCTTGGCCTCCTGCAACAGAACACCATTTGCTTCATCGCTCTGACCCCACTCGTTAAGTATTCTCATTAATTTCTCTTATACTGCCTGCAAATATCTCTCCCATCTCGCCCTATCTCTTCATCATTGTACTCAACCTCTCTCTAAAGTACCAAGCGCTAGTCTGTTGCTTGTACCTCTGTAAAAGCCCTTCCTTTAACTGCTTAAACTGTTCTGCCTTCCTTAAGGCCTCAGTACACCTTACATATGTTTTTATTTCACCCGTTAATCTAATCTTGGCTACATGTAACAACTGTTCATCAGACCAACCATTCATCACAGCTGAAGTTTCCAAGTCCTCCACAACAAATGCATATCCTCAGTTGCCTTGCCAGAAAATGGAATAATCAAATTCATGGTGGCTGGATCAATCTCCTCCTGTGCACCCTAGGCAACAATGACTGATCAGACGTGGTTCCCCGCTCAGTCCTAAGTGTTAATTCACTTCTCAACTGCGTATTGTCTGGTGTTACTTGTGCTACCTTTTCTTACAAAATCCATACCACTTCTGGTTCCGACACACCTTGCATCCTTGACTCTGCCATTGTGTTGCTTTTGTTCCCAGTTAGTCACACTTCAACCTATAAAATCCCACAGAAACAAAACATTTAACTACAAAAATAAACTGAATTCCTACAGCTCAGTATCTCATCTTACATTTTAGGAGGAGATAAATAAAACATCATACTCAACCCAATACAAAAGTAATCAAATGCCACGAAAAAAAAAAATTACTGCCCCAATTGCACTAACACTTACTCTGACAACACAAAGAAAGAAAATGTCCAACACTCAAAAAGAGAAATTGGTCAACACTCACCACATTTTGTGACTGTAATGCACACGGCAGGCTCGAACATTGTACTGTACAGATGACGCCCACTATTCTGACACCAAATGTAACTATCACTGCCAAATGCAGATGTTGAGATGTGGTGGAGGAATGTTGGACTTGGATGGAAACTGTCAGGATGTGCCATATTAAAAATTGGCCGTGATCTCCAAGTACGAGGGTAATCCCAAAAGTAAGGTCTCCTATTTTTTTATAAGTACATAACTCTGTTTGTGTGGAAGTTGGTCACACTGTTATGAAGAGTGCCTCATGCGCTGTGTGTAAACATGTGCACACCATGCTGAGGCCCTCAGTCTTGGATTGGTAGCTGTTGAGAATGGAGCTCCCATTGGATGTTACAACCAAGCGTGAATTGCACGCAGTTATTTGGCTTTTGAATGCAAAGGGCACTACACTGAGTGTCACCAATTGACAGAAGTGTATGGTGAGTTGTGCATGGATGTCAAAAATGTTTATATGTGGTGTAGAGAGTTTGCAGCTGGTAGGACCGAAATTCATGACAAACAAAGGAGCGGGAGACCATCAGTTTCTGAGGAGACAGTGTTGGAGGTTGAGCAAAGCATGCGTGAAGATCAGTGGATCACCCTGGATGATCTCTGCACATTGGTTCCTAAGGTTTCCTGAAGCACCGCTCACAGAATTTTAATGGAAACATTGAACTACCAGAAGGTGTGCGCAAGATGGGTGCCACGCATGCTGACTGAGGACCACATGCGACGAGTTGATGCTTCCCGCACATTTCTTCACCACCTTACAGCCAAAAAGGACAACTTTCTGGACTCAATTGTCATGGGTGACAAAACCTGGGCATAGCACTTTTCACCTGAGACCAAGCAACAATCACGCCAGTGGCAGCATCCTTCATTGCCAAAGCCGCAGAGCTGGCGGTGAGCTGGTATGACATGAGCATACAAAAACTTCCACAGCATCTACAAAAATGCATCGACAGAAATAGTGATTATGTCAAAAAGTAGCTAAATGTTCAATCTGTAAACTGATGTAAATCATTGTAGAAATAAACAGGTCTATGTAATTATAAAAAATAGGAGACCTCACTTTTGGGGTTATCATCATATTTTATTATTCCAAGCTACACTGCTGTGTTCCTCTCTGTCTGCGTCACAAGGTCCTGCGATACCAAGGACACCACTTTGCTGTCTGCAAAACAGCTTGGCGTGGAAGGGCTACCTCAGTGACCCATGCAACATACTACGGCGTGCCGGCCGTGTACAGCCGCAGAGTTTTGACAACATCAGGATGCGCCAGCAGCCAACTCAGCAGCCCCCATCTCCGTTGCCTCAGTGCTGCTTGCGGGGAGCCACAGGGCAGTCCACTGTGTGATTCTTTGCTGTCATGGTTAAGGCCACATTGACAACAAGTGCCTGTGATCTGACAGCCAAATCTGTGGCCATCGCCTCGGGATGGCTCCGGCGTGTGTTGGGAGCCAACAAGACTGCTCACAGTAGCAATCCTTCGAGTGCCCGCTGCTGGCTGGCTACAGACACTGCTTTGGCCTCAGAGGGGTGAACCAGCAACTCGCTGTGGACTGGAATGCTGGCACCCTATCTGCTGCTGTGTGTAGCTGGTGGTGTGACATGCCCCACTATCCAGGAGAGCCGCCACACTTGAATCCCCTTGTTAGAAAACTGTCACCTATTTATACACAGCTGTGCACCTCTATTTTGCTAATGCACTGCTACAAGTTGTGTACTCATAACACCTAGGTAGGCCAGTGGTCCTCTTCTGCATGTACCTTGCACCATGCAAACTGCTGTGTTTACTCTTTTCAGTGGTTCTACACCCCTGTGGCCTCCATTCTAGTTCCCAAGTGCTGGTAAGCTTAACTTACTGTCAACAGTCCCACACCTGGCTTTAATTTGTGCTGCTACATGGTAGCAGGAGATGGCCACCAGATGGGAGGCAAGGAAGTGACGGGCAGAAGGGGGGGGGGGGGGGGGTTCCAGAAATAGAGCACGAGATGTGCACATTATATGTGATATACATGTAAGCAGGCAATGTCAAAGAGAAAAGGCTAGTGTATGATATTTTCCAGTGGAGTGCTACAACATTTTCTAGTAAACTGCTCTTTCATTGCTACTGAACTGATCATGCAAGAAACTTGTTACAGCACAAGGACACGGTTCAGAGTAAACAAGCAGTCTTGGCATACTATCATACTCTAAAATCTTAGGGCAGTCAGTTCACTTCTAATACAAGTGGCCTTGTTACCTTGTTACTTTTTTTGTCAGAAATTGCACTTAAATTCAACTGAACAAACATAAAGCTTACCCTTTTAACTCTAGTATCAATGCCCTTGATGGCCTTACATGCTCTCCATTTCCAAATATTTTATTGTGCTCAGTCACAATACAAGGTTAGCACTTTCCTGTTCACCATGGGCTAACTCTTACAGTAGCAAGACAAAAACGGCCCAGCCTGCCACAGTAACGGTAATGTTGTCACAAGCTGTGGGGCATGCAGTATGGTGTAGTGGTTAGTGTCACATGCTAACATCCTGAGGGTCATTTCTTCAAAACTAATCACTAAAAATTACTTGTTATTTAATATTTACAATTTATGGAAGTAACTTGAAATGTCTTATGTTTGTGAGGTTTATACTCTAGAATATTAAATGTTTGTGAAAATACCAACATTCTGAAATATTCAGTGTTGTTTAAATATTTGCATCTCTGTCCCGGAATTCAGTTTCATTCTGGCTATATGTTGGTGTTCACAGTAACTTTGTTTTCAGTGCTAAGTGTTGTATGTCAGTAGTCAGCCTGCTTTTGGACTTGTAACTGACTGTGGTTCAAAACAACATTGTTTGATGAAGACACCAAGCACATAAAAACATCTAAAGCCTGTGGCTCCAATTTATCAACATAAAATAACTTACATGGGCAATTAGTGGAATACAAACAGTACATCATTCCTAATGGCTATATATTCAGGAAACCAGTGAGTTCAAGACAGCAGTAAGTCAGCTGCACATCTGGCACACTTCAGTGTTCTCTGGAGAATTTGTTCAAAAACCAGTGGAATGGTTGAAAAGATTCAATAGAGTCACAAAATACAACAGGTGGGGTAACATGATGCATAGTTTTACTTGGATGGCTCAGTGGTTCATGGACAATGAAGAGAAGCTCAATAGCTGGCACTAATTATAGGCCAAACTGAAGAAACTGTCTGGTGACAATCAGCAGCAAGTCCATTTAATGGAAGAACAGTTGAAGAACAAGGCTCAATATCATAGGGTAAATAACAGAATCATACATACAGAACATTTTGGCGCTGTACCACAGTCTGCATCCAAATATGGTAGAAGTTGATAAAATCTCGTGCTTAATTAAATGAGTCACAGAAGACATGTACCAAGATCTTTTAGTAAAAGGACATCAAAATGGCAGAAAAATTTATCAAGTGGAGCCAGGAAATGCAACAGAAAAGAGGTGGATGAATGAGGTACAACTAACTGCTGAATGTGGTCCCTATGAGAGCTGTGGGAGACCACTATGAGCTCACCTCTCTCATTTGCCAGATAGTAACAGGAGAAATGTAGCAGAGCAGTGAATGGCAGCCATAAATGTCAGACCAAGTACACAAGAGATAGGAGCCACAAAAGTCTGGCCCATACCTCAAGATGTAATAGAGAAGTCAAAGAAGAAATTTGTTGATATTTAGAACCAATCTCCAATGCTAGTTGAATCTCCAATGGAGAATGGACTCTGCCAGCCTGGATGTAGGCCACAATCAACAGACGATAACACAGCATCAGACCAATGCAGGTATGACCAACTGCTCTGAAAAGTACAATGTCCTATAGAAGAACACATTTATAAGGCAGAGAAAATGTACTAGTATGCTTCCACTGAGGACACCATGGACAATTTGAACACAGATGTTCAGGGAGAGAAGAAAAGTGTTTGATGACTATTACAACACAATACATCAACCATCACAACAGGCCTATTCCCACCAGTCAATTTAAGTTGATTACAGTTGACTTATGGGATGAAGCCCATCACATTACCTGGGTCAAGATCAGTGTCCAGCCTGTTGTAGCCATTCTCATCTCTGTACAGATGTACCAGTCACTTGCCTAGCTGCTGACTTCAGGAAAACTCCATAGACAATAGTCAGATGTCAGGAAATCTCACTGGCATCATCATAGATGGTCATCCTCCCAGGGCACTAGCTTAGTCAAGGGGTTTCCTTTTCTGTGATGTTGGATGTTCATCATCATCAGCTAAAGAAGAGTATTTGCTGTGATATAAAAGCAGTTGTGCTGAAAGTCATAAATGGGAAACATGTCCAGTGACAGGCACACATATTCCAAGCACAAATATCAGTATCAGAACATAGCCCTTAGAATGAGATTTTCACTCTGCAGTGGAGTGTGTGCTAATACGAAACTTCCTGGCAGATTAAAACTGTGCGCCCGGCCGAGACTCGAACTCGGGACCTCTGCCGTGAAAGGAAAAGGTCCCGAGTTCGAGTCTCGGTCGGGCACACAGTTTTAATCTGCCAGAAAGTTTCATAGCCCTTAGAATTTGTCATTTTAACAGAATGTAGCCATAATGTTATTTTCAGGTGGGACTTCTTGCAAACTTCACAAGCAGTCATAGACTGTGGAAGGTCAGAGATCCATACTAAAGAAGCTGTTCCAATAAGCACTTGGAACAAAAATGACTCTGGGCTGTTGTCTGGCAAGTGCATAGGTACAGCTACACCAGTCCAGGAGTGGCAGCTTGGTGTCATGGATGAAGAAGTGTGCTCCACTGCCACAACAGATACTGCAATGGAGAAAGCTGCTGCCGAACTGCCAATAGGGTCTGGCCTGACCAAGAAACTTTGGCAAGTGATGGCCATTTGGCATAAGTTTTCTGATGCTTTCCAATGCGGAACAGAGAAACGGCAGACCATGTGGCCCATGGTAAAACACAGCACCAGCAATGGTGATCATTCACCAATTAGCCAACACTGATATAGAGTATCATCAGCTGAGCAAGAGACAGTCAGGAAGAAAGTGGAGAAGATGCTGCAAGATGACATGATTGAACCTTTAGAGAGTCTTACATCATCTTCTGTGGTCCTTGTGAAGAAGAAGGATCATAGTGTTGTTTTTATATTGACTGTTGATGACTGAATAAATTCGTGAAGAAAGATGTCTATCCAACATTGCACATTGATGACATCATAGGCTGCTTGAAAGGAGCAAAGTATATATCAGTTATGGGTATGAAGATAGGCTGTGTAACATTCACACCATCTTCATATATATGGTGGACAACCTTCTTTGATACCTTAAATTGCTATTTGGATGACACTGTCATTTTTCAAAGACATTTGGAGAACATCTGAGTGACTTGACAATTTTATTGAAATGTGTTCAGACTGCAGATCTCTGCCTGAATCCAAAAAAAAGTGTCTTTTTGCCACCCACAAAGTAAAAATCTGAGGGCACCTACTGAATGGAGATGGCATCAGTCTTGATCCAGAGAAAATACAGGTAGTCACAAAGTTTTCAACTTCTCAGCACATGTGAGAAGTTTTCTCAGAATGTGCTTGTACTACTGGCATTTCATACTGAACTTCTGTTCTGATGTTTGTCCCTTGTGAGAATTATAGCAGGGAGATGCCAAATTTTCATAGAACAAAGTGCAAGAAAAGTCATTCTATGTCTTTAAAGAAGTGCTAACAACTTCTCGGGTGTTAGCATTGTATGAAGAGAATGCCAAGACAGAACTCCATAAAAATGCTTGTGGTTGTGCAATAGGTGCAGTTCTAGCTCAAATTCGGCAAGGTACTGAAAAAGTGTTAGTTTATGCTAACAGAGAGCTCTTCAAGACTGAGATGAACTTGTCTATACAACTTAGAGAGTTCTTGCAGTTGTTTGGACCATTGGGAAGTTCCACCCATATTTATTTGGCAAACCATTCACTACTGTGACAGATCACCATTTCCTGTGCTGGCTGAAAGAACCATTGGGTTGACTGGCAAGATGGGTGCTAAAGCTTCAGGAGTATGATGATACAGTGGTATACAAAAGTTAATGGCAAACACAAGGACATTGTCTATCTTTTGAGTAATCCCCTGGCAGAACACAGTAGCACAGATGAAATCTGTGTGATCAACCCATTGAATGACATAACTGCTGATGAGAAGGAAGGTTCAGCACTGCTGAAAACTATAGAAGTCTTGAAGGAGAAGTAAACACTGAAAGGAGAATTCCAATTAATAACAGTTCCAGCTCTTCTAGAGTCAGCAATCATGAATTATTTCTATGATACTCCAATATCTTGTCACTTGGGATTTGTGAAGACTTTAGACAGGAAGAGAAATAGGTATGACTCTGGCCAGCCTCTGCCTATTTGTTAGACACTATGTGGCCCACTGCAAGTAATGCCAACAGTGGAAGCCTAGGCTGGTCACTTCTATTATCCTTCATGTAGAAGGATGTGATCTGTGCTTTTTTCCAAGAACTGGGCATGGTCCTCCCCCCCCCCCCACCCCCACCCCACCCCCCCCCCCACCCCCCACCCCAAGGGATCTGCGATACATTATAATTAGAAGAGGGGCTAACTCAGCTGCAAATTTAGTATAGCATCTGGCAGGGATTCCATTGAGGCCTGGAGCTTTGTGCAATTTTGATGATTTCAGCTGTTTCTCAACCCAATGACACTAATACATATTTCATTGATATTTTGAGTGGTACAAGGATTAAACTGGGGCTATTCTCTTGGGTTTTCCTTTGTACAGCAACATTAGAAAATGGAGTTGATCTTTTCAGCTTTTGCTTTGCTACCCTCAGTTTCAGTTCCTGTCTCATTTCACTGGGTAATGGACACTGATGCTGGTGCCGCTAACAGCCCCTACATATTAACAGAATTTGTTTAGGGTCAGTGAAAGGACAACATTTTGCTATAGTAGTCATTAAGGCTTCAGTTATTGCTCTCTTGACAGCCAAATTCATTTTACTTAGCATCTCTCTCTCTCTAAAGCCCTTTTCTTTATTGTACACCTATTGTGCAGTAATCTCTGTTTCTTTAGAAGTTTCTTTACAGTGATTATATACCATGTCCATCTAGACCCTCACACTGTATGTCTCTCCTAATATCCTTTGACCTCTAATCACTTTTTGTTGTATTTCTATGAACAAAAGACATATTCAAAGTACTGATATGTGAAAAACAGTATATAAACAATTATTTCAGTCGGCTCTGTGATTAGTACTTTTCATACCTTGGAACCTGCTTGTAATCACTGCAGCTACTTCACAACCATATAAGAAGTTTACAATCTTAGAAAATTGAGAGTAAAGTGCAGAGGAAGACTAATTTTTTACAAAACCCAATCAGAACTAATAAAATTTGATGGACCATTTCATGTCACAAAGAGCATGAGGCAGGATTACAGCTTGTGACTGCTAATCAAAGACAAGATGAAGAGTAGCAGAAAGAAGAATGACAAAGAAGAATGATTGCTTAATATCGAACTGTGGAATGACAGAAGAGTGGGAGAAGTGAAAGAATTCTCCCATCTATGAAGTGCAATTACACAGGTTGGCTGAACAAGGAAGACATTAGAAGCAGATTTTCACAGGTAAAGAAAGCTTTCTTCAACAAGAGAGCTCTGCTGATGTGGAAATGAGAAAGAAGTTCCAGAAACAGTGTGTATGGAGCACAACACCATTTGGAGGGAAACATTGACCTTGATGAATCCAGAGCAAAAGAAACCAGAAAGAAGGAAAATTAATGTTCAACATCCTGTCAACAATGAGGTCATTAGGGATGGAGCACAGGCTCAGTTTAGGTAAGTGTGGGGAAGTAAATTGGCCATTCAAAGGAACCAACTGGCATTTGTCGTAAGTGACTTTGTGAAATCATGAAAAAATAAATCTGGATGGCCAGATGGGGATCTGAACCATCATCGTCCTGAAAGTGAGTCCAGTGTGCTAACCACAGAGCCATCTTGTTTAGTGATGAAACTTGGAGCATTTTAAATGTGGTGCTATCAAAGAATGTTAAAAATTAAGTGGACTGATAAAAGTATAAAATCAAGAAATACTAAAAATATTAGTTGAGGGAGAAAGTATATTGAAGATCCTTTCCAAAAGAAGTTCTGTAACAAATCAATAATGAATTAACAGGCAGATGCAACTACAGCTAGCTACTTTTGTGAAGTATGCTAGCAAAAAGTTACAGCTAGTCTTAACTTACTGAAACTAGTAATTATGGTTAAACAATGGAAAGCCCAAGTTGGAAATATAAACAATACCTTGAAAAGGATGAATTGCTACTGACTGTAAATATGACAGATTGAGCTGCAGACAGACATGATGAAAATACTGTTACATATAAGCTTTCACCCAAAGCCTTCTTTAGAACAGAAAAACAAGCACACATCAATGTAAGCAAGCACATCTCACAAGCACATTGCTGCTATCTCAGGCCTGTCTGGCTGAAGCAACTGGAGATAATTTTGGCAAAATTAGAGGAAATGAAGACAGATAACAATAGAAAATTTAGTGCAGTTAATGGTCAGTTAACCAAAAAATTTACTTCGCTCTTTTTGAGGGAGGGGCAGATGACAGGGTGTGTGTGTGTGTGTGTGTGTGTGTGTGTGTGTGTGTGTGTGTGTGTGTGTGTTTCTTGTTCTTTTCTGTAGAAGACTTTGGCCAAAAGCTGATATATAACAGTCTTCTTGTCATGCCTGTCTGCAACTCATTGTGTCATCTTTAAGGTGAGTTGTTTCTTCTAGATTGCTTTGTACATGTTTGTTATGAGGAAACAGCTACTTTAACGAAAAGGCACTGTTTTGATTGTACTAGATACTGATAATTAGCTGTGCAAGTATCATCTGACTATAAGCATTCAGACACAAAGAATGCCACTTATGATGTGATTGAATGAGGACTCTGTTGTAAACAGAAGTTCTGAAGTAGTGGTGATGGGAAGAAGAGTCCATATGGAAGGAATCGTAGAAGTGACAACAAACTATTGTGCTGCATAATATGTTCTGCAGAAGGATATTATGATTCACCAGCAGACATTCTCTGCCTGTAATTTTCCATCACTCTATTCAACATGCTGATATAAAAGTTAAGTAGTGATTAGATTGTTCTTGGAAATTCTTGATGTTTATGTTTCATTTCCATAAATCATCATCTCTTGGAACCATTTAGATATTTCCTTCCCAATTTTTGGATTATGTTTTGACACCAGTAAACTTTTTTGCAGGAGAAAACTTTCTATGGTTGTGGTAGTCCACTTCATATGTCTCCATTTCATTAGGCATCATCTGCAATGTTTCTGATTAAATAATAAAATCCCTTCACTATTTCTATTGTAGGAATACAATGTTTAGCACATCAAAGCATTAGCATCTGTTGCATCCTGTTAAGCTTTCTTTTGTTCTCCATCTAGCAAAACTGTGTGCTAAATTTCCAGTTAGTACTCATCTAATCTAATTTCAGTTAATAAAGGAATCTTTCAAGTAGCTTAAAGCAAGAAAACCCAGTAACAAATGCTCTCAGTGATCATGATGCACAGTTATTTAGGATAAATAAGATTACATTCTCCTCAGTGATATTCAGAATAATTAATGTCTCCAGGAAAATCACTTTTAAGAATAAGTTATAAGAGAGAAACTGGGATAAGAATAGTTTACAAGAGACAACCTGAGGTGAAAATTATAGTGAACTAAACTCTGACAAAAAGTTTAATTTATTCCATGATAAATTAATACCAATTTTTGAAAATAGCTTTCCTCATAAACTAATCAGAAAGGGACACTAAACGGCCATCACTAAAGGGATTAAATCATCTCATGAATGAAAAACAAAGTTACATCTGTTGACAAGAACAAGTAAGGTGCCTGAAAGGTATTATAAACCAAATAAAATGCACATGATGTCAGAAATATGTAAACCAACAACAGACATAACTCTGTACAGGCTGCAACGAAATGAGAGACAGGATAATAGGCTACAGAACAGGATAACATCACTTTTGACTCAAATGGAAGAGCTATAAATGATCTGCCACACGTAGCAGGTATGTTTAATAATAACTTCTCAGATGTGGGGGAAAACATAAGGGCAACCAGTTAAAGAGCAAAATCAAAGCAGGATGTCGAAAATGTGACTCTCATAACATTCAGTCATATGGATGTTTCACCCATTTCTTCTGAAATTAAGAAAGTTATATATCCTCTCAAAAGTGAAAGCTCTTCTGAATTTTATTGTGTTTCCAGTAGAGCTCCAAAGACTTGTTCCCATAAAATAAGCAACGTCCTTTCTAAGACATATAATGCATCATTGGCTAAGTGTATTTTCTCCAAAGAGACTGAAATATTCCATTGTTATACACCTCCATCAGGAAGGTAATAAAAGAGATGTCAGTAACTGCTGACCAGTTTCACTGCTGGCATTGTTTTCCAAACTTTTTGACAAGGTAATGTGTTTTAGAATATTACACCACCTAAGCAACAATAATGTCCTTAGTAAATCACAGTTTGGATTCCAGAAGTGCTATGCAACTGAGAATGTCATTTACATGTTCACTCACCAATTTTTTCATGCATTAAGTAGGAAAATAGCTTCTGTTGGTATTTTCTGTGGTGTATCTAAGGCATCTGATTAAGTGAATCACACTATTCTCCTAGAAAAACTGATGGTATAGTCAATGAATGGATAATGTCATATCTAACAAAAAAAAATTAAGAAATTTGTACTTAATAATTCTACCAATGTAATTAATGAACATTCTTCTGAATGAGGAAGAACAGGGATTACTTATAGGTTTCCCTAAGGCTCAACATTAAGTCCATTGTCATTTCCATATGTAAATAAATAAGATTACAATCTCCTCAGTGGTATTCAGAATAATTAATGTCTCCAGGAAAATCACTTTTAAGAATAAGTTATAAGAGAGAAACTGGTATAAGAATAGTTTACGAGAGACAACCTGAGGTGAAAATTATAGTGAACTAAACACTGACAAAAAGTTTAATTTATTCCATGATAAATTAATAAATGATTAGCACAAATGAGTTCTTTTTGCATATGACACTACTATTGTAATCAGTCCAGAAATGTGCAACAACAAGAGAACCAGTAAATAATGTTCTTAAAAATATTACTGAATGATTTTCTGCAAATGGTTTCACTCTCAATTTCAACAACACAATATATATAGTTCTGCACATCTAGAGCTACTACAACAATTTTAAGTGGAAACCTTTAAATTGGTTTCCATACTGATCAGAATTTAAATTGAAAAAAAAAAATTGGGGACTTCTAAAACAATGTAGTTAAGCCACATAAGCACTTCTGACCATTGTAAAACTTGTGGGGAAACAAATCAGTAAATTAATAGTTTTGCATATTTTCATTTGATAACATCATGTGAAATAATGTTTTGGGCAATCAACTTTAAGAAAGAAGTTCCTCATTGCTCAAAAATGTGCTGCAAGAATAATATGTGGTCCTCACCCATGAAGATCTTGCAGACATCTGTTTAAAGAGTTAGGGATAGTGAACTGTGCTTCATAGCATATTTATTCCCCCATGAAGTTTATTGTAAATAATCCTTAACTGTTGAAAAAAATGATGTATGTTATTATAATAATGTTCTTGTTATGTTTTCCAGTCTGAAGACTGGTTTGTAGCCGGTCTCCATGTTACTCTATTCTGTGATAACCTCTTCATCTCCACATGTCTAATGCAGTCTACACCCTTCTGTATCTGCTTACGGTATTCATTTCTCTGACTTTTACCCCCGCCCACACATACACGCTTCTCTACAATACTAAATGGTAGAATGTCTCAGAGTGTACCCTACTAACAGATCCCTTCTTTTAGTCAAAGTTTGCACAAATTTCTTGACTCCCCAATTCTGTTCACTTCCTCCTTGTTAGTTGTGTGACCTACCCATCCAATCTTCAGCATTCTTCTGCAGCACCACATTTCAAAAGCCTCTATTGTCTTCTTTTCTAAATTGTTCATTGTCCAAGTTTCACTTCCATGCATGACTACACACACTCCAGACAAATACTTCAGAAAATACTATCCAGTGTTAAAAATTTTCTCTTCTTCAGAAATGTTTCTTTTCACTGCCACTCACCATTTTATGTCCTGTATATTTTGACTATCATCAGTTATTTTGCTACCCAAATAGCAAAACAAATCTACTGCGTTTAGTGTCTCATTTTCTAAATCTATATCCTTCAGCATTGCTTGATTCAGTTCAACTACATTCCATTATCCTTGTTTTACTTTTGGTATTGTTCACATTATGTCCTCCTTTCAAGACATTGTCCATTCTGTTCAACTGCTCTCCAAAGTTCTTTTATGTCTCTGACAGAAATACAATGTCATTAGCAAACCTCAAAGTTTTTATTTCTTCTCCCTGGACTTTAATGCCTACTCCAAATTTATGTTAGATTTCCTTTACTACTTTCTCAATGCACAGATTGAACAACATTGAGGACAGGCTACAACCCTGTCTTACTCCCTTTTCAGCCACTGCTTCACTTACATGCCTTCAACTTTTATAACTGCTGTCTGGTTTTAAAAAAATTGAAAATAACCTTTGCTCCTTGTATTTTTCTGTAGCTACTACAGAATTTCAAAGATGGTATTCAAGTCAAGATCATCAAAAGCTTTTTGTAATTCTAGAAATGATACAAACATAGGTTTTCCATTCATTGACCTATCTTTTAAGATACGTTGAATTGTCAGTACTGCCTCACATGTTCCTTCATTTCTCCAGAATCCAAACTGATCTTCTCTGAGATTGGTTTCTACTCATCTTCATGTACATCCTCTTCCACTTCTATAATATAGCCTCCAACTTCATTTCCCATGTATAGACACTATATACTTGTTCTACCTTTCAACTTTCCCTTCTTTGCTTAGGACTGGTTTCCCGTCTGAGCTCTTGATATTCATACAGCTGATTCTCTTTTCTCCAAAGGCCTCTTTAATTTTCCTGTAGGCAGTATCTATATTTCTCCAAGTGAAATATGTTTTTAAATCCTTACATTTGTCCTCTAGCAGTTTCTGCTTAACTATTTGCACTTATTGTCAATTTCACTTTTTAGGGATTTATATTTATTCCCTTTGCCTGCTTCATTTGCTGGATGTTCATATTTACTCATTCAAACAATTAAATTCAATATATCCTGTGTTATCCAAGGACTTCTACCAGGCCTTGGCCTTGTACCTGTTTGGTCCTCTGCTGCCTTCACTATTTCACCTCTCAAAACTTTGTCTTCTACTATACGCCTTTCCCCTGTGCTTGTCAATCATTACCTAATGCTCTCTCTGAAACTCTGGTTCTTTCAACTTATCAGGGTCCCATCTTCTTAATTTCCTACTGTTATGCAATTTTTTAGTTTTAATCTATAGTTCATAACTATACCCGAAGTTAGTTGAATACAAACTGAAAAAGTTTCTTCTTGACAACTGATCCTGTTCCACAAAAGAAATACAGTTTTTGTAATGTGTAAAAGGTGGTAAGTAGGAATTACTAATTCATATCTATAGTTAAAAAAAATTATTTAAAAATGCTTTTAAATGGTCAACATGTAACCTTTCAGCATGTAACCATATTTACAAATGAACATGGTATACAGGTATAGTGTCAGTTCTTTCAGACACAATTGAGTCAACCTGCAGCTGTGTGTATATAAAGAAATTTCTTACTTTTTGTGCAATGGGGCATTGAAATTCAGTAACAGATGAAAATTTGTGCTTGAGTGCGATTCGAAACTGGATTTTCTGCTTTATGTGAGTGGTCAACTTAATCGCTTTGGCTGTCTGAGAATGACTCGCATCCAATTCAAATGTCCACGTGAGAGGTTGGACATCATTGTGCAAATGCACTGAAAGATTTATATGCCATCGGGCACATATATTTCACATAGGTATCTGTGGCAGTGTCATTGGGATGATTTTGATTGCAAAACATAGTCACTTAGAGAGACCTTGAATGTCTTGGAGTTTGTATCTCAAGTTTAGTGCTGACTTACTTGCAAATCCATACTCTGTATTTAATGCATAATTCTATAGTGTTCAATAAATCCAGTACATTCATTAGCATCAGTATACACATATTTTTTACTGTGGCTAAAATTTCCTTGTTATGTTTATAAACTACAGAAGCAAACTGAAAAATATTTAAAAATACAGTGTTATTATAGTATCAAAAATTTTAACAAAGAAGAAGACATGTATCTATACATTTCTGTAGGTGTACAAATGCATTCATTGATGAAATATCAGTGTATCAACCAAATGATCACATATGGCATGCCATGTAATAATGAAGATTCTAATCTACTCTACTGAGATCATATTCTCCTGTAGCTTTGTGTTTCACTTTAGGAATGGAGCTGTTGAATGATGCTTTTGAAAAATTTTCTATAAGTAAAACAGGCACATGTTGTGCAATATAATCATGAAGATGCCAAGTTCTTGCATGCCCCATCACATTCAAAAACAGAAAAAAATGAGTAGGTACTGATTGTCAACAAATCAAAACACTATCGAACAGGTTGTCACTTTTGTTTTAATTTTTTAGGTTGTTAAATTTCAGCAACAGGTAGTGCTGAATGGACATTGCTTAGGAGTTTTTGAATGAAATCCACAACAATTCACAATTCCACAAATAGGTTTAACATCAGTTTAAGGGTAAGATGAGAAATTAAAATCCAGCCTTACCAAAGAAAGCTTTTTGAAAAGACATGAAATAAAGGAAAAGCTCAATGATTTCAAGTGATCATGAATAAATTGATGACTGCTGTCTGCAATTTCAATAGGGCAATGCTTCATGAGTTCGCCATGATGTATAGCCAATATTTCTATGCTATCTGCATGAAGCAATCAGAATTAAAAAATGAAATGATTATATAGCATTATTAGCTAGGAGACTCTGCCTGGGATTGTTGGTTGCCTAGTGCCACTTCACCGACTTGCTAATCTTTGTGATGATCACTTGAAATAATTAGAGCCACACAAACAACTGGTCAGTCAGTGAATAAAATCTCCATTCCAAGCAGGAATCAAACAAGGACCTCGTGATCTAAATGCAGAAATGCAAATCACTAGACCATGAGCTGCAGAGATCTGACTAAAATGCCTGGACTTAAGGTGAAACAATTAATGATAGTTACACTGCTCACATTTCACTGCTTCTTGTTCATGAATTTTTGGATGAACAAAAAAATGTAAGAAAAGAAATAAAATCTAATGTTGTGGTATTGCACCACTCATACTCTTTAGGTATGGCACTCCATGACTCCTTCCTATTTCTGGAGCTACACAGAACAATAGAAGGACAATGTGGCATTCACATGGAAAAGACAAAGAATCAGTAAATATCTAAACAAAATACTTCTTGTTCATGAATGCATGAGACACAGAAGTGCATCAAAGATTGAAAATATACTGTCACAAAAGTATTTTCTTTGATGAGTGTTAGCCTGAAGTGGAGAAATTTAATATCAATGAACAAAGCTGGATTTTTACATAAAAATGAAAATTCTATGTATTTCTTGATCATACTTTGTACATATCAGTAATCTGCACATTATATGATAATGATAATGGAAAATTCTGTGTGGAATTCAAACAACAGGATGAGTGAAGACAACTACACACAGTGTAGAGAAAACTGGGCACTGGGCAACAGACAGCCACATAAATAAGAAGTTTAACGCGTTAACAGAAACTTCCTTTGGTTCTTGGTAGAACAAGCACCAGTTTTCTTTTCATTTATTATAAGAAGTTTAACATAGTACACTGCACGAAGATGCAGAGCTCCCCCCCCCCCTCCCCCCCCCCCTCCCCCCCCCATCCACCCCCCCCCCTTGAACATACATGTACAGGTATAATTTTTAACTTCTTGCTTATGAGTATATGCCTAAATACTACTCAATGCTATTTAAAACTATTGTTCTGTTTACATACACCAAAATTCATTGAGTGCTTTCAGTTGATTGTGTTTGATGGGACTAAGAAATCAAACATTCAGCACCTGATGTTAAGTAAATAAAACAGTACTTACATTATTTGCTACAGTTTCCAAATCTCTGAATTCCAGAGTATTGATACCTGTTAATCTTCTTGCGACATTAATTAGATCTGATTTCTTGAGGAAAGTGTCACCATCAAAGTCTGAAATAAACATCGGTGTGATTTAAAAACCAAAATATAAGGGACAATCAAAAAGTTTCAGTTTGAAGGCTATGATGGGACCTCCTCCTCTAGCATTACTTTTCCTCAACCTTAGTTGTCGATACCAGTAATATTTTTCATATTTTGGACAGGTCAATATTATCTCAGCTGCTTTTCTGAAATATTTCATATAATTTTATACACAATATGTTATATTTTAAGATAAAATTTGTGAAAAGAAATTACTTTATTTTCGATGTTACAATCAATAAGTACTAGCTCTGAATGTAGAGTTAAAATTGTTCTTTTTAGGAACATTTGAAATTATGAATTATTTGGCACACTTAAAATTTATACCATTAATTACGCAATATAGTGTTGTTTACTATGTTTATTTCTGGATTCATTTATGAAACAATAATTGAAATTAACAGAAATTCATTTGTCAAGAAAAACTGTAAACCCTCTGGAATATGGTTATAACTAGACCGCAGATTTTCGGTAAAAACCTATTTTGTTCCTGAGTTCCTATCTGCATAAAAATTTGTACTTATGCATTTCATGACTATTTACATTTAATAGCGTTAATTCTATAGGACCTAAAAAAGCCTATTTCGACGTTAGTGCCTATTTTGGCTTTAATATCCTAAAGAAGTGCCTATTTCATCATATAAGACAGTGCATCCAAGTTTTTCCACACTATTCTGCCCAGCGTGCAGCAAGGTGGCTAGTTGATATGTGCTCATGCTACGTATTTGCCTAACACTTCAGTCTTTTTTTATTTTTTATATTGCTATCCCTGTTAATACCAAATACTCTTTATAGGTGTTTTATTATTCATATTAAAAAATAGATCACGGGTCTTTAGGTTAAAACCTATTTTTGTCCTAAGCTCCAATTTGCATATAAGTTGGTGCTTACACGTTTCATGACTAACTAAACTGAATACCGTTAGTTCTATAGGACCTAAAATTGCGTATTTAGACGTTGACGCCTAATTTTGCCTATTTCGGCATCAAAATCCTAAAAAGTACCTATTTCGTTAATCTGACATAGAGTTCTTGTGTTTTCAAAGATTAGAAACAGGAAGTAAACTTAGGGTTTTACGTCTCATCGAAGGCGAAGTTCATTAGAGACTGTTTACAATTCCTTTGCTTGCCTTACTACCAACAGCACTCGGCACGGGTGAATGGTCATCCATCCAAGTACGCGCCGAGCGCGACAGTGCTTAACTTCGGTGAGCGAATGGGAACCGGTCAAAGATTTGAGTTACACATTAGAATTGAACGTGGGAGTACTAAATGTTATATTTGAAAATATTTCGTTCGTAGGATTCTGGCCAGCTGTGTATTTTCACAAACAAACGGTTTCATAGGCCTTAAGCTGAGCACGGAGTAAAAAATCACAATGTTAATCGTAGACGCCCTCTATAGCTAAATTACTGCCATTCACGCATCTTCTCGCTGCTGTCTACAGGCGGTCCTATCAAACTACTCTGTTTCGTGAAAGGTATTATACGTGAATTTTCCGGTTTGAAAAATAATTTGCCAGTAGTGAGACGTTTTCATCTGAAGCACCGGTAGATTCCATTCGCTTGTTCAGAAGGGGGCGGCCATCTCTCAGGTGCCATATGTCCAGCAACGATTACCGTACTTCCCCTACCGCTCCCATGCACCGCAGTAAAATTAAAAAAAAAATCTAGTTTCTGTGTGAGATTACTACGCCATGCTGAAAACAACTAGTTCAAAGTCTTATCATATAAGGCAGTGGCTGCAAGATTTTCCGCATTAGCCTATACAACAGGTGGGAAAATTATTTTCTACCTAGCATGCAACAAAGTTTTTGATGTTTTTCTTAGACTTCTTATTTTCCTGTCACTTAGGATTATTTTTTATCGCCATCCTGTAGTAATATGAAATACTCTTTATATGCGATTCTAACTGCATTTCCCTTTTCTCTCGTATTAGGTTTCGAGTGTTAAGAAATCTCACTTAACTCAGCATGCAGATGGAATTGCACATATAGCTAATGTTGAATGAAAGTCAAAATTGAAGCAAACTATTTTAACCAATAAATCTGGTGAATCCTCTGAAAAAAAGAAGTTCTGCAGTGATTTGAGTCATGCACTTGTGGCAGCAAATATCCGCTTTCGGAAACTAGAAAACCCTATTTTCAGAGGTTATCTTGAGAAGTACTGCCATCAGTCTATTCCTGCAGAGTCAACTTTATAAGAATTATGCGGATTCAGCTTACAATGCTGCATTGCACACAATCCGAGATGATGTTGGAGAATCTTGCACATTGAGTTCTGTGGATGAAACTACTGTCAGTCTTGGCCGTTACATTGGAAACCTCATTATTGGTAAGCTAGGTCCAGATGCTCCAGCCAGGACTCATTTGATTTACTCAAAACAGCTTGCAAAAACTAACTAACAAACAATAGCACAGTTTGTGAACAATGGGCTTAAGGTGCTATACCCAAACGGAGTGAATGAGAATAAGGTGTTTCTGGCCGTCACTGATGCTGATGCATATATGATTGCACCATTTCAACTATTGAAAGTATTCAACCCATTGATGCTGCACTTAACTTGTGTAGTGCATGGGATCAACCACATAGCAGAGGAAGTAAGGCTAAAATTTCCTAAAGTAAATAAAAAAGTAATATCTATGGCGAAGAAAATTTTTGTTAATGCACCATCAAGAATACAGGCATTCAAAGAACAGCTTCCAGATGTCCCATAGCTGCCAGAGCCTGTTGTCACCCGCTGGGGCATGTGGCTGATAGCAGCAGAATACTATAGTACGCATCTCTCAGCTGTCCGGAAGGTATATACCGGAGGATGCTGCATCCGTAACTGCAGCAATGGTGTTACTCAAAAATTCTTCTTTAAAACGGGACTTATCTTACATTAGGGCCCACTACACATTTATGGCAAGAATAAGTTCACAATTAGAAGGCTCAGGGAGACCTATCTACGACAATATTTCTTTGCTTGAAGAATTCAAAATGAAAATTAATGAAGCGCCAGGTGAAGCAGGGGGAAAAGTACGGGCAAAAATGCAAACGGTTTTGCAGAAGAACAATGGCCTGAAGTAGTTGTGTGCAGCTGCTGACATACTTAGTGGACAAGCCGGCACTCCTGACTGCAGCATTCCTGTCCAATATGTGCCGAAAATGAAGTACGCCCCTGTCATATCTGTTGATGTAGAACGTTCTTTACCAGCGTATAAATTGATTCTGACAGACAAGCACCACAGTTTTTCTCTAGAAAACCTAGAAAAGATTTTGGTTATTTATTGTGAAGCCAACTATGGTCAGAATATGTGGAACTACGAGTGTATTAATTAAACCATTGCCACATCTTTTTTTACGGAGATCTTTATCTTGCAGGAACTCAAAAATATTTGGAGTTATGTTCAACATTAATGTTGTAGATTGCTGTGCTCTGTAACTGTGTAAATATTCATTCTCCTTGTTTTAATGACTAATAAGATGTTCATACTGTCAACACTGTGTATTTTAATTTATTTTTATTTTATCTGCATCATTTTTATTAGAGCCTATTTTAGGTTTTATATAGCCTAAATGAACTTCTGAAGGAGCCTATTTTAGGTGCCTAAAACACACTTTTTTATGACCTAAAAATCCGTGGTCTAGTTATAACCACAGAGTGAAGTAGTAGTAAGCATGCCTCTGAGGTGTTTGGATGTATTTTTGTATTTTGGGTGAAAAATGTAATTTCAGCTTTGTTAATGTGAAAATTAAAAAGACTATGATATACTAAAATGTGACAAAATATACTAACATAAAAACAAAAATTCTGCAACAACAATCTTCAAAATTACTTAGATCAATTCAACCATGAGGACATAAAATGTAAGAATTTCGGCTTCATGAATCAGACCCCTAGACAAGAAGAACTGGAGCCAACTCTACAAGAAAAGATAAGTAAACTAAAAAAGTTTGTTGCAATCTTACTCTTCTCAAATCTTTCGGAAAGACTTTGCTTATTGTAGATAGTAGCAGGAAATAGGAAGGAAGGGGGAGATTACAAATGGGGGCTCATCCAGAATTAATTGACTAATAATGGAGTTTTATTTGTTGCATTAAGTGCTTTATTTTGTTGATTTTTTAATTTTATGTACAAATAAATTTTTGATCACATGGTGCAAAAAGCAACAATGTACTACCAATAATTATGGACCAGATAGAATGAAAGTGAAGAGGACTTTACAATTGCAACCAGGGGCATCAAAAACGAAAGATAAGCAGAAACTATTTGTGAAGTTAATTTGTTTGTGGACTCATGTGCTTGTTTACAAAATGAATAAGGATGAAAGCAAAAGTTTGCTAGAAATGAAAGCTGCAGTGAAATCACAGTCTGTAGTGAAACAGTAAAAACTGATATTTTGCTATTAATTTTAGCAAAACTAGAGGATATGAAGACCGATAAAAATAGCAAATTTAGGGCAGTTAATGAGTTAACTGAAATAAGAACTGAAAACAATAGCAAAATGGACAGAGTACAAGATCAGATAGATCAACTCATTGATCAAGTTTCAGAGTTAACAAATGGGTTGTCAGAGGGGTTAAAAAGTGTGAATGAAAAAGTTAATATTTTAGAAAATAAATTTATTGTTTTGGAGAATGAATTTGTAGCTGAGTCAGTGAAACAATCAAAGAATGTTGATGACATCAGAGTTGAACAGAAGGCCCCAGCAGAAAAAAAGCAACAAAATATTTTATCAGTTTAAAACAAAAAATTTTAAATGTAGCAAAAACATGCAAACTGATGTAACTATTTTAGATCAAAAAATTTCAGCAGTTCAGGAAATTTATATTCACAGAAATAAGTGTCAAACAATGTTATTTTGTGGTCCAAAACTCCTATCAAAAGTTTTCCATCAGATAATTTACATCCAGTGGATTTTCTGCACCACTGTAGTGAGCTTTGTGTCACACATGAATGACAATCAAAAAGCATAATTTGTTCAAAGATTTCTTGAAGGCAAAGCTCTGTAATGGGTAAACATAAATTTAAGTCAGTGGGAAACATATCAAAGCTTCAAGAAAAGTTTTTTAAGTAAAATTTGGTCGGAAGCTGAACAGAGGAGAATCAAAACTGAATTTTTGAATTGTCCTAATTATAGGAATAGGGATGGTACTTTGAAAGAATTTTGTAAGAACCTACTTAAAAATTAGCACATCTTGACAAACCATTTGACAAAATGACCTTGACTGACGCACTTGACAGGAGATTACCAGAAAGGTTGCATTGAGACTTAGTAACGGACCAGACAATTGTCTTGAACCATTTTTACAATATGTTGACAGGCTGGCTAGAGGAGTAGAAAGAAGCAAGTATCTCAATAATAGGCATGATAGAAATCACAATGGGAGTAATCACAGAAACAAATATAATGGTGACTTCTATCCAGATCATAAGTGTGAATAAAGGTAGAAATTTTGAACATCAGCAGGATAGAAATAATGGGAACAACCATGGGCATTTTAATAGAAGAAACAATCATAGAAATAACTACTCAGGAAATGGCAGTCTGCCTCAATGAATGTCCACAGTTTTGGGTGAGCAAACATAACAAGCACAGGACACCAAGTTACAATTGCTATTAGACAATAATAGCAGTGTTAATGATATGTATTTGAAGTTGAACAGAAGGAATATCAGATTTCTCATTTATGTTTTGATCAAAAGTTTTGGGATATTATGTTTAATTATATTGATGTAGGTGCTAATCAAAAACCAGAATGTGAGGGTAGTGAGAATTTTGATGCAGCATGTACTAATGATTTCTTCTCTTGGGCAGAAAACAGTGTTATTCATGTATGTAAATCAGGTGATGGTTGCATGGGATCTGAACTAGGTGGTAGTTTTGTTGTAGATGTGAATGAGAACTGTGAAGTAACTGAGGTTGGTAAGTCTGAGACTGGTGGCGTATTCCAAATTAATGTAGGTGACGTAAGTAGCTTTGATGGAGATGAGATTTCGGTTGTCAGTGACGTCGTTAATGAAGTCATTTTGAAGAAATGTGACGATGATGATATTGATGATGATGATGATGATGATGATTATGATGATGATGAGTATCAGGTATTTGTGGAGTTTAAGAATAATGAAGTTTCAGAATTAGTTGTAAATGATGTTGACAATATTGCTAAGGTAAGTGATATATGTGATGTTATAAGTGAGGGTCATGGAGAACCAGTCCAGTCCAAACAGTTTTTCATTAATGTCATACAGAGTAAAGATTCAAACAGTAAAGATAAGGTATCTGTGAGTCTGGAGTATAAAGATGAAAACTTCTTGAAGTTTGTTTGGGACCAGATTGATGTTAACATGGATACAGGTGCATTCTGGAATAAGTTAGCTATGGTTAGTCAGACTTGTATACCAATTGGTGGAATTGAATGAAATAGATTCTAAGCAGAAAGTGCAATTTTGTCAGCAATGTGTTTTGTATTCCTTCTGTAACAAGTGATGTTACTTGTGCCATGGAATCTATTCATTGTGTTCAATATTTATCCACAAAATGAGTAATTCAAGTAATGTTATGATACCTATAAAATTGATAAAACCTTGTGAAGACAGTATGCATGTAGCATTTGTTGAAATTGAAAGTGATCTTTTGCATGAAGTGTCTGACAACAGAGAGGATGATTTAGATTTTGGATGTCCTTACATTAAAATTAAGACAGAACAGTGGAAGGGATCTGTTTGATTGATACAGGGAGCCCAGTTTATGGTACATCTCAAAAATTTAGAGACAAGATCAATTACAGTAAGAACTTTGTGGAAATGCCCATTGTAGGTGTAAACATATGAGGATCTACAGGTAAACAAAGCAAACTGGTAAAATCCGAGGTACTTTTAACTTTCATTAGAGAAGACAAGACCTTTGAATATGGGTGTCCAAGTCGCATGTAATACCTTTGTTTTGCCAAGCTCTTTGCAGCAGTCTGTGGATGCGTGCGAAAGTTTACACACATGGACAGAGAATCACGAACATATCTACTGTATATGAGTGCTTCTGAGTAATAAAATAGTGTTTATTACATGTGGTATAGAGTGCATCATTGGATTCGGCAGTCCTAAAGCACTAAAACCCATACTGGTGACTCCGAATTTTGTTCGCGAGTGCTACAATGAACTTTTCTACCATTGAGCAGTACACAATGAATTGCTTGCCACCTGCTACACCGCACATGTGCCAACTAAGTCTCCCAATGGATGCATCAGCATGGTTTTCCAATTATCCACCTTGTGTTCGCAATAGTTCAATGCAGTTCCCGAACACACCTACTAGCAGTACTCAACAAAACAGTGCTTCTGCATTCCCACAGCAACATGTGCTGGCATCAGCTATGAACAATAACTTCCCATTATTGGACGTGATTTAACAGTCATGTGGCAATGTTCTGTATCAACAGAACGTTTTCATGCACAAAACTTAAAATTCAAACATTTTACGTCGAGTATGAAATTTCCACGTGTTCTGAGTGCTCAACAGTGGCCAACACAATGTGCTCAAGCCCCAGTGACTATGTTTATGGGTTTCCCAAGTGCCGATGTGAACTTTCCACCCAAAGCAGTGGCAGTACAAATTGAGCCAGATGCTCAAGACAGGAAATTTCATATTTATCGCAGATTTCCACAGTCTGCACCAGATCCCCCTCCTCCCCCCCCCCCTCCCCTCCCCCTCCCCCCCCTCCCCAATCTGCGTCCACTTTACAAGTGTTTCCAACAGCACAACTCACCATTCCATTGTGTCTAGCTTGTGTGTTTAACAAACATTAGATGATTTTATTGATTTTAATGCACCTATAGGGGAGGGGCCTGGAAAATGTACTCCATCGTTCTCCGCACATTGGTCAACTTCGGTTGAGTCTACCACACCAGTCCATTCCACACCTGCTGGCATTACTCCGTCAAATGGAAGATTCATTGATTTCTCGACCAAGGTTGAGCCAGATGCCGCTACCGTACCGCAGGCCACTAACAGTGTTGGAAGCTGGTACACCGCTACTGCACCCGAGCCAATTATGCTGCAGAACTATGGACAGGGAGTGGCTGTTTCTAATAAGTAGTTATGTCAAGCCTTCCCCATCCATTGGTCGAAGCTACCACCCCTTCGCAAGGACCACCCAAGCACATGGTTTGCCTTGGTCGACCACATCCTGCAGCTCCACGGCATCACAGATGACAATTTAAAGTTCCATTGACTACTGTGTCACTTCCATGATGAAATGGGCCTGATCTGTGATATTTTGGCTTCGCCTCCCCACTACGGATAAATATGCATTCGCTCGATGCACCATCCTCAAGCAGCTATCCACATCAACAGAGGAAGCTATCTGCCTCATCAGTCACGAGTTGCTGGGTTCCAGAACCATGTCACAGCTCTGGCATCACCTCCATGCAATGATAGACACACATCACATGCCAGATGTTACATTTTGGTCCATATGGTTGGTCAAACATCCTCTGGAAGTTCAAATTGCTGCCGTAACTCCTCTCACACCAGCACTACTGCAGCGCTGCCACTGAAGGAACCTACAAGGGAGACCCACTCCACTGCCACTTCAACCCCAGCCAGCAAGATAGACAACACCACGCGCCATTCCAGTTAGTGTTACTTCCATTCCTGCTTTGGTGGTGTGTGGTGTGGCTAAGAAGTGTCATTCTCCATGCACATTCCAAAGCTAATAACGTGCTACAGGCCGCGTTGCACTGCACAGATGCTTCACCGCACGCACCAGGATGCTTGTATGTGAAAGACACAGTGTCTTGCCTTTCATTTCTTGTCGACATGGGGGCCGAGGTTAGTGTGATACCTTTGTCCGTAGGTATTAAATTCGAGCATCAGCCTTGCCCCTCTGCTTTGAGCCACTAATAAGTCCCTGATTCAGTCTCATGGAATAACTAATTTAAGCCTTAAACTGCAGGACATTACCACCCCCTTACAGTGGACTTTCATTATCGCGGAGGGGGTGGAACCCGGCTCAGGGTAGATTTTCTCTTAGCCCACGCACTGTCACTGAACCTACAATAAGGTACACTAACCATTAACTCGATAGACCATACCACCAGTTTAGGTATTTCTTCCCTCTCATCTGAGAGTGCCACTCTATTGAGTGAGCTAGCTGAAACCGCTGTTGCAGTGCTCTCTCTTAGATCACACAATGACGAACTTCAATACAGCAATAAAGCCCTTCACTTACGCATTGCCACCATAGAAGCCAAGCTCACAGACGCTTGTAAGCAGGTCACCCAGCTGTCACACATGGCCACGCCCCCAACCCCCGCACTGCTTCCTCGCACCTGTCGCCGATGCCGTGTGACGTTTCTACTGTGCTGGGCAGAAGCTGTACCTGTGACGCTAGCAAGTACCCCACCGAGCTCTACAACAAGGACCACCAGTGGATCACCGCCACTGCTGCTGACCCACCGGCTTTGGACACACAAGCGTGTTCATTACAGGTTAGTCATAGTGCATCGGGTGTGGGTCCATCATCCCCATCGGTGTTTGCGATCAGCAATGGTACTGTCCACAGAATCAATACCACAGAAGGCCCACCGGTACGTGCAAAGGCTAGGCATTTAAATCCGGAAAAACTTAAACACTCCAAAGCTATTATTCATGAACTTTTGGATAATAAGACTATTCGCCCTTTTGGTCTTCACCCATTCATTTGGTGCCCAAGAAAGATGACAATTTCCACCTCTGCGATAATTATCGGACACTTAATACCAGAACAATTCTAGATAATTATCCCATCCCAAATATTCAAGACTTTGCTTCCCAACTGCACAGGGCACAAATTTTCAGTGTAATAGACTGTCACAAGGGGTATCATCAACTGCCAATGCACATCTGTATTTTGTATAGTATTGTTCACCCTATATGTGAGTATATATATATTATGTATTTTTTGACGAAATCCATGCAATGTACTTTGTCTCTGGATGAATAAACTACTACTACTAATAGTCTCTGGGAGAACTGCCCGATACCCCCCCCCCCCCCCCCCCCCCCCAGTCAGACCCGATCCCCTGCTACATCAGCCTCGCATGAGCCATCTACTGACAGTCCGTGGATGAGTGACACCCATTCCTGCACTTGTGACGTTACCCACTCCCAGTCATGTGACATTGCTGGAGGTTCGTGTGACATTCCCATACAGAGTGATGCGAGTGATGACTCCCCCTCCTACAGGCAGCCCCCCCCCCCCCACCTCTCCCCTGTTAGGATTCAGTGACGATCAGGGGCCAGCCTCGGAATGGGTGATGTTGCCACCAAAAACACGCGTGGAGAGCCTGTCAACCTGTATGCAGGAGTGGTAGTGAATGTCAACACAGATTTTATTTGTGGCTCTAAAGTGCTTTTTGTTCTGCAGCCAGACAATGTGTGTATCTTCTACGAACAAGTCAGCTCCCCTAATGACAACTTAACCCACATTCACCTTCTCCAGTCTGTCCCCTTGCCCATTGCTTTTGACCCACCAATGGTCAAAGTACTGCATACCGCAACAGGCCTTCAGGTCCACTACCATGGCCCCTCACAACCCACCGTCCCCTCCCCACATCCCTCAACTGCTGTATGCGGATTCACCCGGTCAGGCAGGACCATCCGCCCCCCTCGCTGGCTTGAAGACTACAATTAGTAATGTAATGTAAGGTATTGTTTTGGTTTAAACACCCTCTCCCTCCCCCCTGGGTGTTTCCTTTACATATTTATATTTTGTGCTCCACACTCTTGAGGGGCGGGGGGCTAATTTGGCGACTATCGACCAAGTCGCGTGTAATATCTTTGTTTTTCCAAGCTCTTTGCTGCAGTCTGTGGCCACGCACGAAAGTTTACACACTTGGACAGAGAATCACGAATGTATCTACTGTGTATGTGTGCTTCTGAGTAATAAATAGTGTTTATAACATGTAATATAGTGTGCATCATTGGATTCAGTAGTCCTACAACACTAAAATCTATAATGCTACTAAATGTCTAGTAATAAATTTCTTATTTTAGAATGCTATTAGTGTTAAATATTATTATTATTATTATTATTATTATTATTATTATTCCTGTCTAGTCTGCAGAGAATAATTAAATATATTTGTCATGAACTCTTTTGGGAAAAGTCATGGTGTTGTGGTAAATTCAGTGAAGACTCGTTTTATTCATGTGTACTGTACATATTAGGAATCTTATCTTAAAGTTTCATATGTATAAATCGAATCCATATATATGTTAAACACAAAATTCTTATGTCAGTACATTGTGGATTATGGTCCATATATCATTTTGTAGGCGTTTATCGAATGGTGCGTCAGTATGGTCCAACTTGTCTTGTTTTTGTAGATAATTTTTTCTAATCTGCTAATTGCTAAGTATATGTTACTTTGCGACATCTTTAGTATATCTGCGAATATTACCTTACTAGTTCTTTTTTCGTTGCAGTTAGCACTGTTTATTAACGTACCATATAAATATGAACAATTTTTAATCTCTTCTGACGTGAACCCTGTATACTTATTTTTTCAATATAGTTAGGCAAAACATATGCTGAGTGATATGAGGGAGGTATTGAACAACATTCTTAGTACACAAAACAATGTTTGAAGATTTGATGTGAAAGCTAGACAGGAAGTAACCTATGTGTTGGAGCATGCGAAGAGAAATCTAGGGAGGAAACTGAAAGATGTGGATGGATCCACTCCCGTACTCCTGTATGGCTGCACCCTTGTTGGTCCAGTCAACTTACAAGAGATCATAGGTGCTGGGTAATGCACTCAAGCATTCGTCAACTACATCACTCTTCTGACTGAAATTTGTAAATTGTTAGCTAAGAAATTATCTTATAGGAAGAATTCGTGGAACTATTTAGAAAAGTAGTCACTGCTGTTATTCCACACAAATATATGTTTTTTCAAGTAGGGCGTTTAACTTCCCAATACATTATGTAACTTTAAACAGTGCTGTGGAAGGTTGATGTTCTATAACTGTTGATTTGTTATGTTCAGCACAGAAATGTGTAAACTTAAAAAGTTCAAGAGTATATTATATGAACCATGTTGTAAATAATTATCAGAATCTAATAAATTTAGGTACTATTAGGTTAGTAGTCATCCATTTTTTTTATCAATTGTAAATCATTCTTCTAGACTTCTATTTACATAGGTTACTTTGTGTGTACAGTTAGCAAATGGTGTGGGAGACATTTACGGTTGTGATCATACATCGAGTATAGACTGTTAACAAGAGGAATACATTTCTGATTTCACACACTGATTTTGGTGCTCAAGCTACTTGATTATGTTATCATTCAAAGCTATTTATGATTCTGATTACCTTGTGATGAATCAAGCTGGGATATGTTTACATCCCCTCTTGTTTTGCTGTCTGCCTCCTTAAATTAATTTTTTTATGTCTGACTAATTGTGATTAACATATGTGAGTATAATCTGCATTTTCATGAAAGAGAAAGGTTGGCCTTCAGTTTTAAAGAATATAACACCAGATCTAATTGTGTGCTTAGTTTTATGTATGTAACGGATTTTCTAATTTATTTTGACTATTAGTAGTTAGTATCTTTTATTATAGGGTGAAATAAGTAATTGTTAACTTATAAACAAATATAAATTCTGTGCTAATTATAAGCATTTGGGAGATAAAACAATAGCATTCTTTAAATATTTATTTGGATCTATCCAAAAACATGTTAGCAAAGCCAGCCCTTAATTAAATCCAAAATAATTAACAGTTTTGTCAAAAGTATTGTTTGCATAATGATATCTTTTAATTTCATTATTTAAAAAAAAAAAAAAAAGAATGCGGCCTAATTCTTGTAGTAGAAGAAACTGTTAAAACGACACAATTTTTCGATGAATTCAGTTAATTGAACAAGTTATGTTTTAATTGTAATTTCTGTAACTTTAACTTTGAACAATGTATACTTTCAGTACCTATTACTGTCTGGATGTATAAAGGCCCAATTTTTGAGCCCACAACAGTCAATCCATAGCCGAGTTTCAGACAAGAAACCTGTATTGGTTATAACAACAACAATGCATCACCGTAACTGTGAAATAAGTGTAACATAATTAGGCCATCTGTTAAAACAATGACAGTGTCTGCTCAATTTATTTGAAAGACTGTAAAATGTGTGGTTAGGTTTTTACTGCTTATAGATGTACGACAGTAAACTATTGTAGCAGTATGTGGATGTTTGCCTGAAACCCATTAATGAGGCTTATCGAAAGTTAAACAATAGTGCACTGGCCATATAACTGTGTATTATTGGGAGGTTGTGAACAGTGAAAGTAAAGAACAGTGAAACACAAATGTGCACCTGTCGGCTATATCATTTAAAGTAGCCAGTGTTGAACTTCTACCTCCATTTTTCAGCCAGTGTAGCACTACAGTACATCGACACCAAGGACAATCAATGATGAAATAAAGCAGGTGAACATCACAACCTGTATTTATCCTGAGTACTGCATTACTGTATCTCATTGGAACTTGAGTTGTGTGCAAACTTATGCTTAATTCTTGGGTATCCCTGATCATCATGACTGTGCATGCGTACTCACGGAGAGTGCGCAACTATTGATTGAGGCTAGATGCTTCCTCTAATTATTCTTTACATATGATTGAACTTATTGATATATGATTATGAACTTTATTCATTTTATTGTGTCAAAACGTTTCTGCTGGTGTTTACCCCTTGCATCTTGGATTCATGGGTCGGTCCCCACTTTGTAAGCATAGGCCCTAATATTTTTTCATTATTTTCTCCTTTCATGAGCCGACATATCCTTACCTACTGTGGTTTATGTGTCTAACTGATTTTGTGCTATACTCCTACTCATGATTGAGTATATTCTTCTGGTCTGTACCTATCACCATTGAGTTTTTCAAGTTGACTCACTCATCGTACACTTAGGCATTGAATTTCTTTTCTTCTCTTTTCATGATTTTGAAGGTGTGACTTTATAGACATAAACCTGCAATCTGTAATTCTAGTAATCTACATTGACTCTGCACTTATCTCTATAGGTTAGTGTTGTAATGTTGTAATTTTGACTTTGTATCATTTGTCTTGAGACAGAATGTTCCACAGATCTTAGAATCTGAATGCCTTGTCCTCACAAATTTATAGATTACGAATTGTATAATAGATATTCTTCCTCTGCTGTATACTTCTATACATCTGTATTCTATCTTTTGGAATCCTCTGTACTCCATTTGGCAAACCTTATGGTAGGTCACAAAATACTGTAAACACATTGTTTCCATATTATGTGAGGGGAATATTGTAATGAGACATGCTCATCTAGCATTACTTTTCCTCAACAGTAGTTGTTGATACCAGTAATATTTTTTGAATTTTGGACAGGTCAATATGATCTCAGTTGCTTTTATGAAATATTTCATATAATTTTACACACAGTATGTTATATTTCAAGCTAAAATTTATGAAAAGGAATTACTTTATTTTCAATGTTACAATCAGCAAGTAGTACCTCTGAATATGCAGTTAAATTTTGTGTTTTTTGTTTTTAAGAAATATTTGAAATTATGAATTATGTGGCACACTTAAAATTTCTATCATTAATTACACAATCTAATATTGTTTCTCATGTTTATTTCTGGATTCATTTGTGAAATAATAATTGAAATTAACAGAAATTAATTAGTCAAGAAAAATTGTAAACCCTTTGGAATATGGTTATTACCAGAGAGTGAAGTAGTAGTAGTAAGCACACCTCTGAGATGATTAGATGTATTTTTGCATTTTTGGTGAACAATGTAATTATGGGTATGGGTATGATATACTAAATATACCAAGTAAAAACAAAAATTCTGCAGCAAGAATCTTCAAAATTATTTAGATCAGTTCAGCTATGAGGACCAAAAATGTGACAATTTCAGCTTCATGACTCAGATCCTTAGACAAGAAGAACTGGAGCCAACTCTACAAGAAGAGATAAGTAAACTAAAAAGTATATTGTAATCTTACTCCTTCCCAATCTTCAGAAAAGACTTTGCTTATTGTAGACAATAGCAGGAATTAGGAAGGAGGGGGTAGATTACAAGGCCTGAAAGACCAGAGTCAGCATGCCAATCAGGCAAAATTGCCATGAGCATTGGGGCAAACATCTGACTGATGCATCAGGTTGGTAAATCACTGTGTCCTGCTGCATGAAGAAGTTATAGCTAAATGCCACACATCCTCCTCCAACAGGAATCATCAAACTTTAAAGGCTTTGTCTAAGGAACTAAAGGCATGATAATTGCATGGGGAGAGATCAGGACTGTAAGGTAGGTGCTTAAGTGTCTCCCACTTGAGTTGGTGCAACTTCTGCATTACGACATTTGCAGTAAGGGGATGTACGTTATTGTGAAGCACAAGCACCCCTTGGCACACCATTCCACAATGGTGGTTTTTGACAGACACACTATCCATACACATGCTTCATTCTCTGATAGATATCTAACAGAGATTGTCCTATAGAGGTGAATTGGACAAGGCATTACCAATTACTATGACAGGAGAGGGCACTAGAGCATGACGTATGAGGAACAGGAGGAAACCATGCTGTGGCTGTGGCTGAATGGGCTTGAAATTGTACAAGGGTGGTACTTACATGCTACTGACTCCAACAGTGTTTCCACTTTTGGAAACATTTCTCGAAACTTTTTTCCTGAAGTGTGTTAAGACCGCTCTCTGTATTTGCCTGGATGTCTTCAGTCGAGCCAAATCATTTCCCTTTCAGTGAAAATTCAGTTTAGGGAAGAGGTAGAAGTCTGCAGGGGCCAAATCAGAGGAATATGGCAGTTGTGGAAGAACAGGAATTTTGAATTTGGTCAAAAATTCAACGATGTAGAAGGCATGATGAGCCGGAGCGTTGTCATGGTGTAGCACCCAACTACTATCTTTCCACAACGCAGGCCTTTTCTTCTGCCTTTTCACACAAACGCTCAAGGGCACATTTTTAGTATACCTGGTTAATTGTCTGTCCTCTAGGGGTAAATTCATAATGCACAATTGTGGTAGAATTGAAAAAAAGTCACCAACATTGTCTTCACCTCCGAACGACTTTGCTGTGCTTTTTTCGGTTGTGGTGAACCTGGAGTCTACCACTGCGAAGACTGCACTTTGGTTTCAGGATAATATCCATAGCCCACAATTCATCACATGTAATTACCCTATTTAACAAATCTGGATCATTTTCAGCCTGATTAATCAGTTCTTGGCACACTTCAATTCGGTATTGTCTCTGGTCACTTGACAACACTTTTAGAATGAATTTTGCAGACGCTCAATGCATGTTCAGATCTTCAGTTAATATTAACTGAACTGCATAGAAACTTAAACAAAGTTCAACAGCCATCTCCGTAATAGTAAGTCTACAATCAGGGCACACTAAGACATGAACTTTCACAACATTTTCATTCGTTTTTGAGGTGGAAGGATGGCCAGACCATAGTTCATCTTCAAATGATTCAGGGCCATTTTTAAATCTGTTGAACCAGACAAAAACATTTGACTGGTTCATACAATTATCTACAAAACCTGTTTTTGATAGTTAGTAAGTCTCAGAATATGATTTCTTGGTTTTAAAACCAAATTTCACACAAACTCGTTGCTCCATTTTTACGTCCGTTTTCATGCAGATAAAATCTGGGAACAGGCCCTAACACACCCGCATTCAATCAGTTGCCACAACGAACTGAATAAAGCAAGTGCAGTTTCCTGTCAGAGGACATTCAAGGACAAGGAAATGACTCACTCCCCACCCTCCATGTACCCACCCGCCAAACCAGTAAGCAGTAGCAGATCCATTCTTAAAACTTTCCACTCACACCTCGTATGTGCCAACAAAACTTAACCCTTGAAATACCAAAGGGGGTGAGGGTGGGGGAGGGAGGTACTTTATACCTACCTTTTGAAAAGTATTGTAATCGAGTCTGTTGCACTAAAATATAAAATTTTGAATTTTTTTATTACTTTTAATTAATTCTTCTACCAGACTGCATAAATGTTTTAAATTTTTTAGTCATACTTAGGACAAAATTTTTAATGGACGTCACTTTTCCCAGTGAATGTCATATTCATTATTTTCTGTTTCAGGACCTTACACATCGATATCCCTTAAAAAAATGTTGTGAGTGCATGACAATATCAATTAATGAAATATACTTTTATTTTGGGGGGGGATTATAAAGTCCCCACCCCCCACCATCTTGGTAATGCACATTATGGAAAATAAGCTGATAAGTTAATTAAGAAGTTCTGGCTATTGTCAAAATGTTTGTGAATAAAATACATAATATTACTACTGATTTACATCACTATCTCTCATTACAGACTGATTTTTTAGATGTGATTAAATGACATTTACCATATATTTTAAAGATCCACAGTGCTTTAACCCTGTCAGGGCAGTTTTCTGAAAGCACTGAAAACATGTCCAGCAAATCCTCAAAAGACAAATGGTTGTCATTTTGAGAAGAAAATACTTCTATTATGCGATCTGCAAAAGGATTTGCCTGTGAATAAATAACACACAACAAATTAGTACTTTTCCTCTGAGTAGTAATATTGTTTACTTCATACACCACACATCAGTAATTTACCACAGTTCTTGAGGGTGTAATTTATAGCTATTTCTTAGTTTAAGTACACAGTAGTATATTTCTGCCACTGCCAATATTATGTCCTTTCAGTGGTCTCAAACTTACCAATTTTCTGCATTTCTCTGATTAATTACTGTCATTAGGATTATATTTTGACCTTTTGTAATCATAGTAAACTAACAAAAATTCTGTTTCTGAAGCAATAAACCTTATTACACATAAAATAATAGCCAGAATCAAAGTTTTTACTCAAAACATGCTGCCTTTGGTAATGGGTTTAATATTATTTCCTGTAAATAATTTCATTGCTTCTGAAATACATGAAGGAATAAATATATTTAGGAATAAAACTAGTATATAAAATTATGTATTGTTATCACATTAAAAAAATTCCCATGAATTAGCAATTTTTGAAAAATTATCGTAGTTAGAGTTTCAGTAATAGTTACCTCTAATTGAACAATCTTCTTTGACCACACAATTCCACAACATTATGCTATCAGAAGGAGTAAGTATGTAAGCTGTCACAGAAACATCAGGAATATAAATTAGTGCAAGAACTGTCACAATTATTTTCATTAAGTATGTTGTGTTACAATCCAATGGAGAAGTGATACTGATCGTTTGAGCTGTAGCTGTATTTGCCAATATCACCATATTATAAAGGAAAATGATTTGACAGTTGGGAATGAAGGGTTAATATGGTCACAAGATGTAGTGCATAACAGTTTGGACCATAACCCCAACTACATAGGCACAGCACTAATAATGTTTCTTATACTAAAATCAGGATTCACTCAGTAAAATGGGACAAATGGTCTTGTAACTGATGTAAACCAAGTATTGCCCACACTGCAACTGGAGTTTTGGAATATTTACAAAATTGGTTTGAAATGAACAAGTTAACTTTAAATATTTCAAAAACTAATTGCATCTATTACAGGAAAACAAAGCCACAAAACGACCTGGGTGTCAGAATACAAAATAAAGAAGTTAAGAGAGTAGCTGACACAAGATTTTTAGGTGTCCATATAGATGAAAATTTAGATTGGAAATCCCATATCCACCATCTCACTAGCAAGTTAAGCTCTGCTTGCTTTGCATTATGTGTAATTAGTCATGTGTATATATACACATGCATGCGTTAATTCTTGTTCCTTAGATCACGAATACTACATTTCATAAAGACATGGAATGTGTCACTTTTAACATAAGTTCTCTTTACACAATTTTTTTTAACAGTTACTACTTCATATTTAAGAAATCATCTAGAGAGTAGAAGTTGTTGCCATTCAGAAATTCTTTTAATTTGCTTTTAAATGTTAGTTGGCTATCTGTCAGACTTTTAATATTATTTGCCAAATGATCAAAGATTTTTGTGGCAGCATAATTCACCCTTTTCTGTGCCAAAGTGAGATTTAATCCAGAATAGTGAAGATCATACTTTCTTCTAGTGTTGTAGTCACACCCTTCGCTGTTATTTTTGAATTGGGATGGATAATTAATGACAAATTTTGTAAGTGAATATATGTATTGTGAAGGTACTGCGAATATCCCAAGTTGCTTAAATAAATGTCTGCAAGGTGATCTTCGGTGGACTCCAGCTATTTTTCTGATTACAACTTTTGTGCAATGCATAATTCCTCTCTTAATGACAAATTGCACCAAAATATGATGCCATATGAAAGCAGTGAATGAAAATAGGCATAGTAGGCTATTTTGCTTATATGTTTATCACCAAAATTTGCAATAACCCTAATCGCATAAACAGCTTAACCTAACCATTTCAGTGGATCATCAATGTGTTTCTTCCAATTCAATTTCTCATCAGTGCACATACCCAGAAATTTTGAGTATTCTGCCTTAGCAACACACTTCTGTTCATAGTCTATATTTATCAATGGTGTTGTGCTATTTACTGTACAGAATTGTATAAACTGTGTTTTCTCAAAATTTAGTGAGAGTCTATAATGAAATGGCCTTCCCCAAAAGTCATAGAAAATATCTGATACCACACTCTTTGTATGAATCTGGGTGATTGTCAGACGATTTGGTGCTTTCTAGGACATTATAGGGATACACATACAAGTGTCATTTGACTGAATTTGCTGTAACGCTGAATATCTTGTGAAGACTTTTCGGAGGAATGCATATTGTCATCATTATCAAGAGATTGTTGTTAATAGCAAAATTACGTTCAAATGCTGGACTGAGTGAATAATAAAGAAATTGAAGGGGTAAATATTTGGCAGAAAATATTAAAATGCCGTGGAAATGTTGGCATGTGTGTCCAGCAACTCTAATTACCATAATTACAATCAAGTAACAAGTTAACACAAAGAACCTCATTATCTTGAGAAAAGGGTTGAAAGTTGTTAACAAGTGATGCATTTTCATTTGTTATCTATTTTTATGCCATGTTCTGTAACTGATATTCTTTATAAATACTTTTCTGATTAGCTATCCGCTTGTTTACATTACACAGTTTTCCGATTTCTATAATTTAAAGTCTCGTTTGAGCACTTTATGCGTGTAATTCGTTAAAGCATGAGTTCTATACCACCATTAAATATTAGTATCCAAAACTGAACTGTAATTAATTCCATAACTAAAATAATACAAGAGACATTACTGTAGTTAAAGTTGAGATCAATTTTCATATTTGGGACTAGTGATGATACTATAAAAATTATATCAATTAATATTTTTTTGCAGACTATCTGTACTGTTGATTTCAACCTTCTGCATTCTTCCAGTTAAGTATGAATTAAACTATTTGTGCACTGTCCCACTCATACCACAATACTTAAGCTTATCTAGAAGAATTTCATGATTCATATATAGAATTTTCTGTTGAAAAGCGTTTCTGAAAACCAAATTGACATTTTGTTTGTACTTCATTTTTACAAATATGGGATGCTACTCTTGAATATATAACTTTTTCAAGAATTTTGGATAAAGCTTTCAGAAGTGAGATTGGGCGGTAGTTGTTAGCATCAGATCTACCCTCTTTTATATGCAATGGTTTAACAACAGCGTATTTCACTCTATCTAGAAAAATGCCCAGTTTCAATGAGCTACTACAAATGTGGCTGAGAATCCTACTTATTTGTTGTGACCAAGTTTTTAGTAGACTCTGTTGGAAATGTCATCAATTCCATGTGAGCTTTTATTCTTGAGTGAATTTATTATTTTCCTAACTTCAGTAGGAGAGGTGGGTTGAATTTCAATTTTATCAAATTTCATAGGTACTGCCTCTTCCATGTACTGCCTTGCTTTTTGTAATGAATAGCTGGACCCTATTTTCTCTACAACACTTAAAAAAATGATTATTAAAAATGTTTTCTACTTCTCAATCCTTGTTAACAAACTTTTCATTGTGTTTGATAGAAATACAGTCTTCCTGTGCTCTCAGTTGCCCTGTTTCCCATTTAACAATATTTCAAATTGTTTTAATTTTACTATCAGATGTGCTAATTTCAGACATAATGTACATATCTCTGCACTTTTTAATAACTTTTCTTAATACAATGCAGTAGTTTCTATAAAGTTTCACTGTTTTGGGATCATTACTCCTCCTAGCTATAAGATATATTTCCCTTTTCAGTTTACAAGATATTTTTATCTCTTTAGTAAGCCATGGCTTTTTACACTTCACTGTTTCCTTAGGGAAACTGTTTTCAAATATACTCATGAAGGTATCATGAAATAGGTTAAATTTTAAATCATGTTCCCTGTATGTCTCATCCCAGTCTAACTGTTACAAGCTTTGTCTAAAATATTGAATTGTTTAATCATTAATTGAACGCACTATTTTGTGACCTGAGCAGAGCCTTTGACTGTGTAGAGCATGACACTGTGCTGAATAAGCTAGTTTACTATGGTTTCGATGACAACAGTATAAATATGTTCAGGTCTTTTCTAGAGAACCGTCAACAAGTTGTGTGCATTGGTAGGGAGAAATCAAATTTGGTTAATGTTAGGTACGGAGTGCCCCAAGGGTCGGTGCTTGGACCTTTACTGTTTATACTAATGATTAATGAACTGCCATTATTCATAAATTCTCATACAATATTGTATGCTGATGACACAACTTTTCTACATAAAAGCTCTGATCTAGGTACACTGAAAACACTGACCGAAAATACCCTTGTTCAGTCCTCATTATGGTTCAAAGCTAATGGCTTCTTGCTAAATGAAAACAAAACCCAGACACTTTACTTTAGCCTCAAAGAGATTCCTAACTACCAGGAATTAGAAACTGTTAAATTTTTAGGTGTTACTATTGACAATAAATTGATGTGGGAAACACACATTAAAAATATATTGGCTAGGCTTTCAAGAGTTATTTATCTAATTAGAAATTTAAAAAGACATGTTCCCAATGACTTATGTGAGCTCAGCATATTTTGCCTTCTTCCAAAGCATCATCTCTTATGGAATTTTACTGTGGGGTAGTAGCTGTCATGTAAATGACATTTTACTTTTACAGAAGAAAGTAATAAGAATAATAACGGATTCTGATAAAACAGAACATTGTAAACCTCTGTTTATTAAATTGCAATGTCTTACAGTAGTAAACTTATTCATCTACAATGTTTTAATGTAAATTAGAAACAATGTGTCTAATTTTGTGTTGAGAAGTGATATTCATAGCCATAATACTAGAAACAGAACATCTGTAGACGTACCATATCATAGATTATCAAAATCGCATAACTCTTACCAAACAAGAAGCTCATCTACTTTGTTTTTTAATGACCTGATATTCTGATGCAATATATTAACATTATTTTTCACTGTGCTTTTATGTGAATTTTGTAACATACTAACATTATTTCTCACTGTACTGTTATGAGAATCTTGTGATATTTTCACATCCCTGGTACCCGCCTGCCTGAACTTCTCATTAAGCTTAATTTCAATCAATGTAGGATGATTGGACACTAGCCTAAAAAAGTACTCCCATGAGTTTCAGTGTCCCCCCCCCCCCCCCTTAAAGATTTAGCTATCGTCCCAGCCAGTTTACCCTTCCATTTCCTATTGAGATGCAAGCCCTGTCTTGTGAAGTCCCACCTACCAATACCAACAACAGTACCAAAACTATGCCTGACAAAGTAGCTGCCCACAGCAGCTGATCTAGCTCCATATTGACCCTCCTGACAGAGCTGTTCAGTTGTGTCTAATAAACAGTATAGCATGACTGTCTACTTTGCTTAGATACACACTGCTATTACCTATGGCCTCACTTTATGGGGTCATAATACAACAAATCTAAAAACCATCTTCATATTGCAGCTATTTCAACAACTAAATATTCCACCTTTACCATGACAGTACATACAAAAAAATGTAACTAACATAAATAGGTGCATTCAAAATTTCAAAACCAACTCAGATCTGCATTCATAAAATATAAGGATGTGCAATGATATCTATGTAAAAAAGAGTAAACAAGGCCATTACACAGAACATTCAAGGTACAAAATTGTGTAACAAACTTCTAGCATGTGTGAAAGAAATGTAAAAATTATCTACATTTAAGGAAGAAGTATTCAAGTTATTAATGACCAAATTACAGTGTAAACAAATACCTTCAACAACCTAGCAGCAAGTAAGTATATTCATGCACTACACTGGGACTATACACCATAGTGAATGTCAATAACATTTTCAGTCAAATGTTTGCTATGATCTGAATTAGTATTTTGAACAGAAGTATTACAACTGTTATGTGTTTTTACTTAAATCTTAAAAATAAACCATGACAAATATCTTTTATGCAATTATTAAAAATTGTATACACTGTTTTAATGTAAGTTTGTGTAGGACACTGTGCACTCTTGCATATGTAGGATACTATGTGTGCGTGTGTGTGTGTGTGTGTGTGTGTGTGTGTGTGTGTGTGTGTGTGTGTGTGTGTAAGTTTATTTTTATATCTTATGTTTTCTCTGACGAAATCCATGCAATGTAAATTGTCTCTGGATGAATGAACTACTACTACTACTACTACTATTGACAGACGAAGTGACTGACACATGCTCTTTGATCTACATCTGAAAGCTCCTGGTAAGAGGTTACTTGCACAACTAATTTCTAGAAACATTTAATGTAACTCAAAGCACTGTCTATCCAGTACCTGCGATTTCCAAAATTTTCACAAAGTCCCTTTTGGATAAATGCACACAGTGGCAGCATTTAGTGAACAAATAAAATATGGACATTTCATCAGCACAAAGGGTAACAGTCATTACACATTTAGACTTTTCCATCAAATCTGAAGAAGCATGTTAAATAAAAGAGATGATCATATAATATTATTACATGAAACTGAAAAATCTGAAGGTATTTCTGCAGATGAGATATGCAAAACATAACCTCTAAATGAAGCTGCAGAAGCTGACCAGATGCACTCAGATAGATACAAGTTAATGTCTGATTACTACATTACAAAAGAGGAATAACGATCCAGGCTATAATGATAAATGATTACTGCATTGAACAGCCCACAAAGTGCGATGCTTTGGTAACAAGCTCGTAAATATACAAGATAGCAAACATTTTAAACTTCATTAATTAGAGAGGATACGAAAAACCCTTAGTGTAAATAACTGGGATGTCATGCATGTCACAATTTCAATATTGATTTCATTTCAGAGACCACTAATTAAAAGCATTCAGAGCTGCTGATGTTCAGTATTGGTTTATTCCCACATTAACATTACAGCAAGAACAGGACACAGTGGAACATCAATCGCTAATTTATTTTTAAATCCAATTATCTTTCATAAAATAAATGTGAGGCACAATAAATGGTTTGTCCAGCCATAAAGGTCAAATTGCAGTAATAAAACAAATCCATTAAATCGGGTTTAGGTAAGAAAGTAAAAGTAGCTTTTCACAAATTTAGAAAGGCAAATTAAAGAAAATGTACATGATGAGCAATGGGAAGTAGTTTACTGAGATCACATATTAGACAAGACATTTAATTTTTTCTTTAAAATGTTCTTACAACACTATGATTCAGCTTTCCTTCTGTTTTGTCAGGAATTATTACAGTAGAAGCCAAGAGAAAGGTTGTTATGAACCTGGGATCAAAGTATCTAGTGATGGGAGGAAGCAGCTTTATTTAATGCAGAGGACTAACTGTAATCAAGAATAGGAGATACACTACAAGCAGTACTGCAAAATCTGTACAACACACATTATTGTTTTAAGTTTGATCAAAATTTTTGACATGCGTCTGGTAAGGCTGAATGCTATAAAAGATAAGGACACAGTTTTCTGAGATCCAGCACGTCATCATACTTCTCCCAAGTAAATTATGCTTTATAATATTGCTCTGCTATTCCAGATTTTCCACTGTAAGTTTAGTTTACTTGTAAGTTATCTCAATACGTTGTCATTTGGGTTAAAAATTCATATATTTATCCTGTAAATAGGACAGTGAAGTAGAAATTGTCTTAGAAACTGTCTGTAATTAAGTCAGCAAGAATGTTTTGATGATATCTTCCAAAGTCTTAATGAATTTATTGTTTAGCTGTACTAACCTGTATTTGAGGGAATGTATCTTTTATCACAGAAGCAGGAAACCTGTGCTGTAAACTTATTTTATGCCCATCTGCCATTGCATAAAATATCTTTTCGATCCTGCAGCATAATTAAAAAATAGTTACATTAATATAAGTACTAAATACAATAAATTATTTTGATGAATTGCAGAATATTATTTCACAAGTGATATAGCAGAATCAGTGTTACATTTCACTCAGTAACTGGACACAAAACTTAGTTACATAGACCCTATTGTACTGAGTTATAAATAAATAAATTTTCACCAGTAAAATTGCACAGTTGTTTCACTGTATGTAGTTACATTACCAAATGAGGATGGCATCCAAGCACAAAATGCTGATCTTTAGTGGTGTTCATGATGTTAACAAAACAAAAAATTATACTCACATTTTAATTTCTCCCATATTTAAGTATGACAGATCAATATAATCTTCCATATCTTCTTTCAATATTGTTGAATTTTTACCTCCCATTATGAAAAGCTAATCTGAACACCTGAGCAGCTCAGATATGAAACAGAAGTATCAATGTCCACTGAAAACTTGAAATGTTCCAGATTTGCTCTTTCCGCATTTGTGTTGCTGCTTTTGTTTGCAAGAAATGACATTGGTCCCACAAAACCGTGATAAAAATGCTTATCTATATATATTATCTGAACACCTGAGATAAATGCTGAAAGCTTATCTTCCTTGACAGCAATGCCAGTTACTATCATTGGCTTCAGGTTCCTTAGATGTAGACAGTATTATTAATCACTGTTCTATTTCTTCAGGTCTAATGTTTGTATGACTTCATGTATTACTGATTTGAACTTGTGTAAAGTGTTATTGTGATTGTGACTGTTTAGAAAACTGAATTTAATCAATATCATGGTGTGAAGAAATGATATGTAGAATGAATCTTTCACTCACTTTGAAGCTTCCTTGTAGATTAAAACTATGTGTCTGGCTAGAACTCAGACCCATAATGTTGTCTTCTCCAGAAATGTCCCCATCATCTGAGCTACCCATAACTCAAAACTCAACCTCAAATCTTCAGTCCTAACACTACCTCTCTCTTGATGTATCTCCAACTACTTTCCAAATTTCACTGTAGCTTATCTGTAAAGCTTACTTGAATTTTCTGCAAGAAAGGAATGCTGGTCCAGCAGTTTATTGTCATAAACTCCAGTGAAATTTGGAAAGTAGTCAAGAGGTAAACCAATGCCCATCTTATTAGGCTAATTCCATAGTGGCACAGCAAACATTTTTTGATGTGAATGTCTTGTGAATCATAAGAACTGATCCCAAGTCAAGGTGGATTTGAGAATTGCCTTGGAGAGTTGTAAGAGGAATGGCTGGTAACTTCCCAAGATTTTTTATTTAGTTATGGATAATACACAAATATGATATTTATATTTTCAAGTTCCTTAAGAGTGATAATCAGATCAAACCTGATAAAAGGAAAGAAAGAAGGCCTAGAACTTTCACAATTTTTCTTTTTTGGGCTAAGAACTTTGTCCCATTTTTGTAATTCTGGTACACTGAAAATGTGATATTCATCAATCAAAAATCTGAAACCAGTGCCCTCAGGCCCAATTATGCAGTATGCTAACATACATTGCTACAGGTTAGTTATTGTGAGAAAAATGGAGTGCAGCAGAAAAAAGAAGACCCACAAAAACCAATTTATGGGGCTCCTTGCTGTTGATATTGCTGCATTTCAGGTTTTGTTAATGAGCAGACTTTTTGGGGAAAGTGGGAGAGAGAAGGACCATATACTTGTTCACACAAACCTGAGTGTATTTGTGGCATGATATTTGATTTCTTTCACATTTTTTTGATCACCTCCCTAAGGTAATGAAGTAGCAGAATGATACAGAGGGATATTTCAGAATATTTCTGTATGAATTTTCTTAACATTCTTTAGCAATAGTGGAGACTTCAACTTGTCAACTATTGACTAGGAGACTCACATCATTAAAAAAGGTGGTGGCACAGTGGCTCATCTGAGATTCTCTTAAACAACATTCCTGAGTAGTTAAGAGTAACCACTCATGTGGGCAATGCATTAGATGTGTTTGTTGGTAACAGACCTGAAACTTTCCACTCAGAATTAGAAACAGATTGCAGATTATCAGAACATCAGCCAATGTAATGAAAAATTCTGGTATGAGGAAAGTAAGCAGTTTCAGATATTTTTGTAATATTTTTGTTGTTTTCGTATACTCTTTCATTGCAGTATGTATTTACTTTTCTCTTCTAGTCCATTAGATTATCACTTCAACAAACAGCTAACATTTTTGGATCAGTCATTTTAACATTTGTTGGACTTAATAAATTTATATGAAGTAAACAAGAGCAAAGTTCATAAACTGAAATTTCTTTAAATATCTTGCTAAGGGCAAGAAAATTTAATTTTTTATTATTTCTTTATTTTATTTTCTTTCTGTATCTGGGTTTACATAGATTCAAAGTCTGTGGCTTTAGATTTCAGTGAAACATTGCTAGAGATGAAGCAGATGTGAAATATTGATGTTTAAAAAACTTCTGCCTCAAAACAAATTTGCAATCAGAGGTAGAGCAGAAGAGATCACACATTTGACAGGTTCCAGCTGACAGGTTTCTGCTTATCATGTGGTACCTGATATTGTGATTCCTGGTACCAATATCAGATATTCATCTCTGGAAATGTAGAAGTGGAGTACTAATGGCTAAAACTCAACAGGATTGACCATATGCCGCAAAAGTCCACCTACTTATTACTTCTTGACTCCTGTTCCAGGAGCTACATTTCTGTGTTAATCTCCATCCAGGAACCTTGTGCAGATTCCTTAAGCATAGGTGCAATCAAACTGAATGCTTTCATTTAAATACCAATAATTACCAACACATTCTTCACAACCTGTATTCACTTTTTATACTAATATTCAGAAAGTGTTTTTGAGCTCTGCTTACTGCAACACACACACACACACACACACACAAACACACACACACACACACACACACACACACACACACACACACATCAGTACATTCCAATTCTTCATATTCCCATTAGCTTCCTTAATATTTTTATTATTATGTCTTAGTCCTATTTGTTCCCTACTTTTGAGAGCATTATTACACAGCCTCCATCTGACCACCCAGCAGCGGCTGGCACCTGTGGCCTTCATCCAAACTCTGCAAGTGATTGTCACAGGATCCATGCCAGTGTCCTGTGACTTGGAGGAAACTCTGAGACTCACTACGTATCATAATAAATAGTATCATATCACGGATCTGGAGATGAATGCATTTCAACTCACTTTCCATCTTACTTAAATAGGAAAGATGCTAAATGTGGTGCCTCCAAAATTAGGCCATGGTTTGAAACAGTAAACTTACCACATTGATAAGCTGTCTGTCCACATGAATGGCTACCAAACAACTGTGGCCAAAAAACAGCTGGACTACCCTATTGCTGAGCATGCAACCCAACAAGACATTCTTCATTTCAATGACTGCTTCACACCGAGTGTCATCTGTATTCTTCCCACCAACATCAGTTTTTCTGAACTGGTGTTCCTACATTCCCATAGCCCTCAAGCTTTGTTAGTCATTGCCCTTACCCATCTAGCCCCTTCCCTGATCCAATTCCAGCTCTACACAGCACTCTATTCTACCAACACACCCAGTCTTTCTACTTCTCTTCTTTTCTGCTAGCCCCCTCCCTCTCCCTGCCCACTGACTTACCTCCCAACTGCACTCAGCTGCCCCCTACCCTCTTTCCACCTCATCCCTGCACATTCCCATAAGAAGCACTTTACCATCACCCAGCTATCCCTCCCACTCTTCACCCCAGCATCCTTTTTACCTCCACCACCCGGATGTCTCTCCCATCATGCACTGTTGCTCACAGTCTGGTTTTACCCATAAAAGACTATGGGCATGTGTGTGTGTGTGTGGTGTGTGGTGTGTGTGTGTGTGTGTGTGTGTGTGTGTGTGTGTGTGTGTGTGTGTGTGTGTGTGTATTGTTTATTTTTGACAGAGTCCTTATTGGCTGAAAGGTCACTTTCCGACAGTTTTTCTGTTGTGCCTATCAGTAATTCAACTATTCTAATCATCTGTATGTGCTACTAGATGGGTTCTGAACTGTTAAACTAAAGTACAAGACTCAGCATAGGCTAGTATACTTCAAAAAAACCAATCAGGAATCATGGGAGAGAGATCATGTGACTGCCTTTGCACCTGCAGCTAGACACACAACTGAATTATGCTCCCTTACATCTAAGACTTCTTACAGGGCAAGACTCAGCATGGGCTAGTATTCTTCAAAAAAACCAATCAGGAATGGGAGAGAGATCATGTGACTGCCTTTGCACCTGCAGGCAGACACACACCTGAATTATGCTCCCTTACATCTAAGACTTCTTACAGGGCAAGACTCAGCATGGGCTAGTATTCTTCAAAAAAACCAATCAAAAATGGGAGAGAGATCATGTGACTGCCTTTGCACCTGCAGCTAGACACACAACTGAATTATGCTCCCTTACATCTAAGACTTCTTACAGGGCAAGACTCAGCATGGGCTAGTATTCTTCAAAAAAACCAATCAGGAACGGGAGAGAGATCATGTGACTGCCTTTGCACCTGCAGGCAGACACACACCTGAATTATGCTCCCTTACATCTAAGACTTCTTACAGGGCAAGACTCAGCATGGGCTAGTATTCTTCAAAAAAACCAATCAGAAATGGGAGAGAGATCATGTGACTCCCTTTGCACCTGCAGCCAGACACACAACTGAATTATTCTCCCATACATCTAAGACTTCTTACAGGGTAGATGGCTTTACATCCCCTGACCCCATTTTTCTTCCATTTGGCATCTGCTGCTGCTGACCTGTACTGAGTATCTCTCCCAAGGCTATCTCCCACTGCTCTCTTATATAAGAAGCATCCTGCAAAGCTGACGGTTGTATGTCATCTGCCTCTGTCTCTTTTTGTAGTGTGTGTGTGTGTGTGTGTGTGTGTGTGTGTGTGTGTGTGTGTGTGTGTCATCCTGTAACCTCTCTATTCTTTTTAAAAATAATCAAACTTCTAAATGCTTCTTGGAGTGTCCCTTTCTAAACCTTGAATTTTGTATTGGGACTTACACTGGTTTTCCTATATGGGCTCCTGTTTTATTTTTCTGTGTTAATTCTTAGTCATTAATTTGTCTAAGTAGTTTATGGCAAAGATTACAATGCAGTATGCCCACACAATAAAGCCTGTGAAGATAATGAGGAAAATGGAGAATATTTATTTTCTTATGTTTTGTAAAAACTCCTATCAGCTGTTTCATCAAACTTGTACTGTCTGTCTTTTCCCATCAGTGATGGAGAGAGAACATGAATTTCTGTTTGATTCACTATTATGGTGAAATACATTGATTATTATAGTATTAAGCCAAAGTTGAATAATAGTTCTTTATTTCAACTGATCTATCTATCTGTGTCACTGGTACCTGTAACACTTCAGAGAATCAAGAAGTTTAAGCAGAGCAAGCTGGACACCATAACATTGTCTTGAAAGAAGAAGAGAAAAATAACTTCAAGGCTAGAAGAAATATCATCTAATAATCTAGCATTATATGTTACATATTTTTTGCATTTACAAAAAAAAAAAAAAAAAAGAAAAAAAAAAAAAACCTGATCCTGCTGGTCTGGAGTGTGCGTCCCTCTGCAGAAATTACCTGAAACACACATTCCTGAGTGAACTCACTATTGTTGCACCTCTTTCGTGGCATCAGAAATATTTTATCATAATTATTATTCTTAAAATTATTAATTAATAAGTAAAACTTGTGACCAACCCCTGGACAGCGCCAGATTGATGAAACAGGTGCAGTAATCACGTAATATAAAACATGTTGTGTAGCATTCTACTGGACTATTTTTTTATTTATTTACTTCATTTCATGATGGAAAAACACCACATGGTATGCATAAATTACGAATAGTTATTCATAAATTACGAATAGTAATAGTTAGAACATTTAAGAAGTTTGTCTATAACATAGAAAAGAACTCCTGCTTATAGCTCCCATGATTGCATTTGGTAATGCCTCGATCACAAGTATTATCAGTATCTTATCCTCTCAAGTCATAAATCTGAAGCATTTTTCTTAAGCAATAGAGTTTTGGGTTGAAATTATTTTGACTGTTTGGAATTTGGATATAAAAACTGTAAACAGCAACAATAAGCTGCAATACTGGCATGGAATAAATCAGGTACTGATCTGGAAAGTTCTCACAATCAATTTTAAGTTGAAAATTTAATTTTATTTCATATTTATAACTTTAAAAAAGATTTACGAAGTAGAACTGTTTACAAAGGTTGTGACAACTAATGAAAATAGTGTAAAGATACAAAATGTGACTGCTATGGGTGTGATGAAAAATGATCACGACAGCATCGATCATATCGATAGCAGTCAGCAATATTACACTTATTAATTTTGTTGTAGTTGTGGTCTTTAGTCCTGAGACTGGTTTGATGCAGCTCTCCATGCTACTCTATCCTGTGAAAGCTTCTTCATCTCCCAGTACTTATTGCAACCTACATCATTCTGAATCTGCTTAGTGTATTCATCTCTTGGTCCCCCTCTACGGTTTTTACCCTCCACGCTGCCCTCCAATGCTAAATTTGTGATCACTTGATGATGTCCCACCAACCAGTGCCTTCTTTTAGTCAAGTTATGCCACAAATTCCTCTTCTCCCCAATTCTATTCAATACCTCCTCATTAGTAATGTGATCTACCCATGTAATTTTCAGCATTCTTCTGTAGCACCACATTTCGAAAGCTTCTATTCTCTTCTTGTCCAAACTATTTATGGTCCACGTTTCACTTCCATACATGGCTACACTCCATACAAATACTTTCAGAAATGACTGCCTGACACTTAAATTTATACTCGATGTTAACAAATTTCTCTTCTTCAGAAACACTTTCCTTGTCATTGCCAGTCTACATTTTATATATTCTCTGCTTTGATCATCATCAGTTATTTTGCTTCCCAAACAGCCTAACTTATTTACTACTTTAAGTGTCTCAGTTCCTAATCTAACTCCTTCAGCATCACCCGATTTAATTTGCTACATTCCATTATCCTCATTTCGCTTTTGTTGATGTTCGTCTTATATCCTCCTTTCAAGACACTGTCCATTCTGTTCAGCTGCTCTTCCAGGTCCTTTACTGTCTCTGACAGAATTACAAAGTCATCGGAGAACATCAAAGTTTTTATTTCTTCTCCATGGATTTTAATACATAGTCCATTTTTTTTTTTTCATTTCCTTTACTGCTTGCTCAATATACAGATTGAATAACATTGGGATCCATGAACCATGGACCTTGCCATTGGTGGGGAGGCTGGCATGCCTCAGTGATGCAGATGGCCGTACCATAGGTACAACCACAACAGAGGGGTATCTGTTGAGAGGCCAGACAAACATGTGGTTTCTGAAGAGGGGCAGCAGCCTTTTCAGTAGTTGCAGGGGTAACAGTCTGGATGATTGACTGATCTGGCCTTGTAACAATAACCAAAACAGTCTTGCTGTGCTGGTACTGCGATGGCTGAAAGCAAGGGGAAACTACAGCCATAATGAAACTTCCTGGCAGATTAAAACCGTGTGCCCGACCGAGACTCGAACTCGGGACCTTTGCCTTTCGCGGGCAAGTGCTCTACCAACTGAGCTACCGAAGCACGACTCACGTCCAGTACTCACAGCTTTACTTCTGCCAGTATCCGTCTCCTACCTTCCAAACTTTACAGAAGCTCTTCTGCGAACCTTGCAGAACTAGCACTCCTGAAAGAAAGGATACTGCGGAGACATGGCTTAGCCACAGCCTCATTCTGGATACAGCCATAATTTTTCCCAAGGGCATGCAGCTTTACTGTATGGTTAAATGATGATGGCATCCTCTTGGGTAAAATATTCCAGAGGTAAAATAGTCCCCCATTTGGACCTCTGGGTGGGGGCTACTCAGGAGGACGTTGTTATCAGGAGAAAGAAAACTGGCATTCTATGGATCGGAGTGTGGAATGTCAGATCCCTTAATCGGGCAGGTAGGTTAGAATATTTAACAAGGGAAATGGATAGATTAAAGTTAGATATAGTAGGAATTAGTGAAGATTGATGGCAGGAGGAACAAGACTTTTGGTCAGGTGAATACAGGATTATAAACACAAAATCAAATAGGGGTAATGCAAGAGTAGGTTTAATAATGAATAAAAAATAGGAGTGCGGGTAAGCTACTACAAATAGCATTGTGAACACATTATTGTGGCCAAGATAGACATGAAGCCCACACCTACTACAGAAAGGGAGAGAAGGAAACGTAGTAGGTGAATATGGATTGGGGGTAAGAAATGAAAGAGAAATCTGTATGGTAGAGTTTTGCACGGAGCATAACTTACTCATAGCTAACACTTGGTTCAAGAATCACAAAAGAAGGTTGTATACATGGAAGAGTCCTGGAGATACTAGAAGGTTTCAGATAGATTATATAATGGTAAGACAGAGATTTAGGAACCAGGTTTTAAACTGTAAGACATTTCCAGGGGCAGATGTGGACTCTGACCACAATCTATTGGTCAGGAACTGTAGATTAAAACTGAAGAAAGTGCAAAAAGGTGGGAATTTAAGGAGATGGGACCTGGATAAACTGATTAAACCAGAGGTTGTATAGAGTTTCAGGGAGAGCATAAAGGAACAATTGACAGGAATGGTGGAAAGAAGTACAATAGAAGAAGAATGAGTAGCTCTGACAGATGAAGTAGTGAAGGCAGCAGAGGATCAAGTAGGTAAAAACATGAGGGCTAGTAGAAATCCTTGAGTAACAGAAGAAATATTGAATTTAATTGATGAATGGAGAAAATATAAAAATGCAGTAAATGAAGCAGGCAAAAAGGAAGACAAATGTCTCAAAAATGAGATCAACAGGAAGTGCAAAATGGCTAAGCAGGGATGGCTAGAGAACAAATGTAAGGATATAGAGGCTTATCTCACTAGAGGTAAGATAGATACTAGGAAAATACAGGAAAATTAAAGTGACCTTTGGAGAGAAGAGAACCACTTGTCTGAATATCAAGAGCTCGGATGGAAACCCAGTTCTAAGCAAAGAAGGGAAAGTAGAAAGGTGGAAGGAGTTTATAGAGGGGCTATACAAGGACAATGTATTTGAGGACAATATTATGGAAATGGAAGAGGATGTAGATGAAGATGAAATGGGCGATATGATACTGCGTAAAGAGTTTGACAGAGCTCTGAAAGACCTGAGTCGAAACAAGGCTCCGGGAGTAGACAACATTCCATTAGAACTATTGACGGCCTTGGGAGAGCCAGTCCTGACAAAACTCTACCATCTGGTGAGCAAGATGTGTGAGACAGGTTAAATAACCTCAGACTTCAAGAAGAATATAATAATTCCAATCCCAAAGAAAGCAGGTGCTGACAGATGTGAAAATTACCGAACTATCAATTTAATAAGTCACAGTTGCAAAATACTAACACGAATTCTTTACAGGCGAATGGAAAAACTGGTACAAGCCAACCTCAGGGAAGATCAGTTTGGATTCCGTAGAAATATTGGACCACGTGAGGCAATACTGAACTTACGACTTATCTTAGAAGAAAGATTAAGGAAAGGCAAACATATGTTTCTAGCATTTATAGACTTAGAGAAAGCTTTTGTCAATGTTGACTGGAATTCAATTTCAAAAGGTGGCCAGGGTAAAATACAGGGAGTGAAAGGCTATTTACAATTTGTACAGAAACCAGATGGCAGTTATAAGAGCCGAGGGGCATGAAAGAGAAGCGGTGTTTGGGAAAGGAGTGCCAGGGTTGTAGCCTCTCCCTGATGTTATCCAATCTGTATATTGAGCAGGCAGTACCAAAAGAAAAATTTGGAGTAGGTATTAAAATCCATGGAGAAGAAATAAAAACTTTGAGGTTTGCCTATGACAATGTAATTCTGTCAGAGACAGCAAAGGACTTGGAAGAGCAGCTGAACAGAACGGACAGTGTCTTGAAAGGAGGATATAATGTGAACATCAACAAAAGCAAAACAAAGATAATGGAATATAGTCAAATTAAGTCAGATGAAGCTGAGGGAATTCGATTAGGAAATGAGACACTTAAAGTAGTAAAGGAGTTTTGCTACTTGGAGAGCGAAGTAACTGATGATGGTCAAAGCAGAGAAGATATAAAATGTAGACTGGCAATGACAAGGAAAGCGCTTCTGAAGAAGAGAAATTTGTTAACATCAATTATAGATTTAAGTGTCAGGAAGTCGTTTCTGAAAATATTTGTATGGAGTGTAGCCATGTATGGAAGTGAAACATGGACGATAAATAGTTTAGACAAGAAGAGAATAGAAGCTTTCAAAATGAGATGCTACAGAAGAATGCTGAAGATTAGATGGGTAGATCACATTACTAATGAGGAGGTATTGAATAGAATTGGGGAGAAGAGGAGTTTGTGGCACAACGTGACAAGAATAAGGGACTGGTTGGTAGGACATGTTCTGAGGCATCAAGGGATCACAAATTAGCATTGTAGGGCAGTGTGGAGGGTAAAAATTGTAGAGGGAGACCAAGTGATGAATACACTAAGCAGATTCAGAAGGATGTAGGTTGCAGTAAGTACAGGGAGATGAAGAAGCTTGCACAGGATAGAGTAGCATGGAGAGCTGCATCAAACCAGTCTCAGGACTAAAGACCACAACAAGAACAATGGGGACAGGCTACAAGCATGTTTCATTCCCTTCCCAATCACTGCTTCCCTTTCATGTCCCTTGACTCTTATAAATGCCATCTGGTTTCTGTACAAATTATAAATAGCCTTTTGCTCCCTGTACTTTACCCCTGCCACCTTCAGAATTTGAAAGAGAGTATTCCAGTCAATGTTGTCAAAAGCTTTCTCTAAGTCTACAAATGCTGAAAACATAGGTTTGCCTTTCCTTAATCTATTTTCTAAGGTAAGTCATAGGGTCAGTAATGCCTCGCATGTTCCAACATTTCTACAGAACCCAAACTGATCTCCCCGAGGTCGGCTTCTACCAATTTTTCCATTTGTCTGTAAAGAATTCATGTTAGTATTTTGCAGCCATGGCTTATTAAACTGATAGTTTGGTAATTTTCACATCTGTCAATGCCTACTTTCTTTGGGATTAGAATTATTATTAATTTTATGCTGATGATAAAAGCATCTTACCTCATGATTCAATCATGTTCATGGCAGACAAGACTAATTCTCAAATCTCACCAAGAGCCATTTTCTTGCATGAAGCCAGTGAAGCAGGGGCTAATGTGGCAATGGAAAAAACCTTTTAGTAAACTGTTTTATTGGAATGGATGCCTTTCGTCAACACAAAGTACAAAATGACTTAGGGCAAGAAAAATGTTTCTTTTAATCAACAAACAGAGGTTATCAGTAAATTTAATTCGAACCAGCACAACTGAAAATACACACAAAGTGAGTACTAATATAAGAGTGCAATTCTCATATCCAAATGTACTGACTCGTGATACCCAAAAAGGTGAGCAGCTGTTGGAAGAAAACATGAACCCAGAAACACAGGTAAGTGAAACTGCTTGTTTGTCAGAGTACCAGAAGGAGGAGTTACAAGAAGTAATACTAGGGTATTTGCAAGTATTTAGAAGGCCTCCCAGGCTAATAAAGGGTTATGAGTAGAAAATGAGACATTCTGCTTTTCTTCATGTCCAATTCCTTGGGCAAAATAGAAGCTTCCGAGGAAAGGAATTGAAAGGGCGCTAAATTGGAAGATCATACAACCCGCCTATTCTCCATATTTTAGGCCTATCTTAGCTATCACCAAGCCCAATGGTAGTGTCAGGCTTGTGCTTGATGCCCAAGTATAAATGAAATCATTGTTCCTGTCAGATCATGCCCTGACAATCTCAAAGAACAGTTATTGAAATTTCACAGTGTTAAATACCTCACTACAATAGATTTAAAGGTGTTATATTGGGCAATAACATTACATGAAAATAGTAGGAAGTACACAGTCTATGTGTGTTGGGGCAGTAGCTATGAATTTTGTGTTTTGCTGTTTGGCTTGAATGTTAGTATGGTTGTTTTAATTTCTGCATTGGACAAAGTTTTGGGACCAGAACTCCTCTGTAGAGTCCCTCTCCATGTTGATGACCTGCTAACAGCTGCTCCAACATGGGAAGAACATGTGAGACTTTTGGCAAAAGTTTTATACCGATTTACAGAATGTGGGGTCCCAATAAATTTAAAGTAGTAGTCATCTGGAAGAGAAAAGGTCAAATTCATGGATCATACAATCGTATTATCTCACCATAGGGTATGTATTAAAAGAAGTCTGACCATCAACAAAGGTATTTTAAACCCTGGTCTGGACAAAGATACAATATAAGTTATGACTTAAAACAAATTTTAATATGTTATGATTGTTTGTAGAAAGGACACCATCACTGTATATTGTGATCCAGTAATTGTGAAGCATGGTAGCACACAGCAGGAGACCAGTTGTGTTGGGACTTACGTCAGTTTATCTATATGGGTGTATGTTTCATTTTTCTCTGTTTACTTTTATCCATTAATTTGCCAAGTAGTTTACAACAAAGATAAAATTATGTATACCCATGTCAATCAAGCCTATGGAGATAGCAACAAAAAATTGAAGAATATTAATTTTCTTAGGTTTTGTAAAAACTCCATCAGATGTTTTGTCAATCTTTCACTGTCTATCTTTTCCCATCCATGATAGAGAGAGCATGTAAATTTATGAACAGTTCACTAATAATGTGAAATATATTAATTCTTGTAGTTCTAAGCCTATGTTGCTTATTAGTTCTTTATTTCACCTGATCTATCTATCTGAGTCACTAGTACCTGTAATACATTGGAGAAGCAGGAAATCTAAGCAGACCAAAGAAGAAACAGAGGTAAATAACTACAAGGTTAGAGGAAATATCTTCTAATAATCTAGCATTATATGTTGCAGATTTTTTGTGTGTACGAAAAACCAAAAACCTGACTGTATGAAGTGTCTGTCCCTGTGCATAAATCGGCTTCAGACACATGCTCCTGAGTGAACTCACTACTGTTATTCCTGTTGTGTGGCACCAGCAAATTTCTGTCATAATTATTATTCTTAAAATAATTGCAGAAAGGACACCATTACTGTATATTGTCATCCAGTAATTGTGAACCATGCTAGTACATAGCAGAGGCCAGTTGTGTTGGGACTTATGCTGGTTTATCTACATGAGTATATGTTTCATTTTTCTCTGTTTACTTTTATCCATTAATTTGCCAAGTAGTTTACAGCAAAGATAACTGCAATTAATGCAAATATCCTTTTCATTGTATTTATGTCTTTTACTTGCCCCATATTACCTTTTCTTCCATTTCTCTCAAATCTTACATGTACCATCTGTTCAATATAAACATACAGTTCCAATTCCCACACCTCTCACTGCTCAATAAGACAAAATGTATACAATTACAAATTTTATTGATATAAATATCAGAATATATTTACAGAACTTGTTTAGGAGCATTTCAGCATCACAGCAGCAATGTAAGTATTTTCACATATAATTATTTGTCTATTATACATATGTTTGAGCACAATACTCCATTAGATTAATCCTCAACCTGTCACAGCCAGGTAGTGTATATTAGCTCCACTCAGTTGTACCTCATACTATTCAGTTGTTGCTAGTCACTAAGATTTCCATGAATTAAGTAGTATGTTAAACTGTTAATTGGACTTAATTCCTACTATATCAACAAAATGCGAACATCTACTAGTTATAACCAATTCCCCATAAAATATGAAATACTCCTTACTTTCATTTTAACCAAAAGTTAATAAAGGAAAATATAACTTAACCTCATGCAAAAGACTGTCATCTTTTCCCCTCAAAGTATCAATCACAATTACCAGTAACTTATAATTATTAATAACATAATCTTAAGGTTATTTCACCAGTAACAAAAACTAACTGCTAATTCTCTTCTCTCATGTTTCTCTGTGATCTGATGGCTCCGAAAGTCCGGTAAAATGTTCTTTAAATCTTGTTAACTACATAAGCCACATTCTGGGGTGTACAAAAACAGCTGGTTTTGGATGGGGAATGGCTCTGATATGGAGTGATCCTTTGGAGAAAACAGTTTTTCAGTTTGCTTATCAGGTTTGGAACTCAGCTGATGATTATAAAACAACACCAAATCTCCACAGTGAGTGTGACAGTATATTCCTATTCCCTCATTTCTTTCTGATTTCTCCAATTTCCTGCAACTGACTGTGAATATTTTTCCTGGTTTCTTTTTCTGACATAGTTTCTTTTTATGGCCCAACACAGCCACTGCTACAACAATTCCTCCTGGTCACTTGCCCATCTATTGAGTACCATTAGCAGTGTCAAATATAGCAGTTCGCTCAATACTTGTCAAATTCTGCAACTTTAATTCATTTGCCTTTTGAACAATCAGTTCACAACAAACTTCCTTAATCTTTTATCACTCTTTCCACTGGTTTCACCTGAAGAAGGTAACTGGGTACCAACACATGTTCCATCACTCCTTCCCAGACTAAAAATTTAATGAAGTCATTTGACACAAATTGTTAACCATCATCGGACAAAAACCTTCTTGGCTTACGATTGTGTTTCAAATAATGATCTCTCAGACATCTTACCTCTGAATAGTCGCAATACCTTGTTGGATATAACTTCACTGATCTAGACCAATATTCCAGTGGTAGAGATATATATGTGCGACCTCCTTGGCCATAAGGCAGTGAACCAAAAAATTCGACAGCCATTAAGTCCCATAAAGCAGAAGGTATTATAGTATACAAATCAGTATGTTGGGATTTCTGCTTATTTTTGTTTTCTGGAAGACACTGCACCAACATACAGATCTTTTGACATAATGAGTCACATTCTTGAAATAATACGGAAAAAACATTAATTCTAACTATTAAAAAAATAAACAAAAACTCCTCATATGCAGTGATTTCAATATAGTCTTAAGCAAACCCCATAAAATAAGGCCAACTGGCGTGGCCGAGCAGTTCTAGGTGCCTCAGTTTGGAACCACACAACCTCTATGGTCACAGGTTCGAATCCTCCCTTGGGCATGGATGTGTGTGATGTCCTTAGGTTAGATGGTTTAAGTAGTTCTAAATTCTAGGGGACTGATGACTTCAGGTTTTAAGTCCCATACTGCTCAGAGCCATTTGAACTGTAAAAGAAGAACAGAACAATTGAATCTCTTAGTTTCTTATAACCTGAAAATCACAATACATTCCCCAACATGAGAAACTTGATCTACAAAATCCACAATAGACCAAATAATAATTAAGTGTAATCAACAACATTACAGAGCAGAAATAATAAAGACAGGATGTGGAGACCACTATGGACAAACTATAAGCTTCAATACTGAATGTGATAAGTCCAACAAACTGACAAGTACATATGAGACCAAATCTTATAACGAACATAATATAGAAATATTTAGAAATCATTTAAAAAAAGAATCATGGGAGCAAATTTATGGTGCTAGAAATATATCTGACAAATTACATACATTTATGGATCCAATTAAATATCATTTTGATGTAGCATTTACACTTAAAATTAGGATCTCAAAACTCACTCACACAAACAAATGGTATCAGAAAATCATGTGCAGAGAAACAATTCCTCTACAGAGTTATAATTTGTTTTATAGTTTAAAAACTATAAAATAATTCTCAGGAAGGTAATAAAAAGTTCCAAAATGATGGAAAATGACAGATACATAAGAAATCATCTAATAAAATGAAAGTTGTTAGCAATACTGTAAAGAAAGAAACAGGAAGTAACAAAACAAAAACTAATGATATACAGTTGAATGAAAATTAGCACACTACCTGCAAACCAAAGGACGTATCTAATACATTTAAAAGTTAGTTTTTAAATGTAGCAGAAAAATGTACTGAGCAAAATGTCACCCATAAACATCCCTCACAAATAACGTCAAAAATCGAACAAGTAGAAAACACAGTATTTCTCTTGCTACACAAGAAGTACAGCAAGAAATCAAGCTTCTAAAAGTAAAACATTCATCAGGAATAGATAACATACTAGAGTTTGTTGTAAAAAAATGTATATACTTAATTTCTGAACCACTGATGTATCTTGTAAACCTTTCCTCAACTGGCAACTTTCCCACATGTTTAAGAAATGCTAAAGTTAAACCACTACACAAAAAAAGAAACCCAGAAGAGGTGTCACACTATTGACCAGTTTCTATACTATCTGTGTTTTCTAAAATTTTAGTGAAATTCCTTTACACCAGAATGTCACATTTCATAAATAAATATAATATACTAAACTCAACATGGTTATAGGAGAAATCACTCTACTGAAACAGTAATCTTTTCTTTTCTGTATGAGACTTTACAGGTCCTAGATAGGTAAGAACATATTTCAAGTACATTCCTAGTCTTGTTGAAGGTGTTTGATGCCATCCATCATCATAAATTACTGGGTAAGATTCAGAACTGGGGTATTAGGGGAGCTGCACATAACTGGATTAAATCATATCTCCATGAAATAAAACAGCTCATAGAGATAATACATGAAGTAAATGGAACAACCAAAACTCACCAGTCAGATTTATTGGTGGTCAAACATGGAGTTCCCCAAAGTTCCATATTGGGTCCAATTCTGTTGTTACTACATGTAAACAATTTACATATAAATAGTAAAAACAATAGCCTATATCAATTTGCAGATGACACCAGATCTTAATTACAGGAACTAGCAAAGAAAACTTTGAAAACAACACTAAGACAGAGAAGATAGTACAGTACTCTTATGCAGACAGTTTGATTATCAATCTGGAAAAAATTGTCGCAACAGATATTTTCAACACCCAGAATAGGACACTAGCTAATCCTTATGTAGAAATAAGTGAACAAGAAATTGAAAAAAAGAAAAAAAAACAGGGAGTACAAAATTTCTCAGTATATGGATTCAATGAAACGTGAAATGGGATACACAAATGGCCTATGTGACCAAAAAATTGAGCAAAACATGTTTTGTAATGAGAGTAATAAGACTGTCACATGATACTCTCAGGACCATATATGTTGCTTATGTTCATTCAATACTGAAATATGGTGGTAGTGTTTTCAGTAAATTGTGGAGCTGGTAAAAAATCATTTAGATTGCAGAAAAAGATTAATAGATTAATGGAAGGGTTGGATCAAAGATCATCATCATACAAGCCTCTATTTAGGAAAAATAAAATACTACCAGTTCCGTGTATTTATATACTTGAAAATGTGATTATTATAAAAGAAAAACTAAACAGCAGCTGTCCAAGCATCACCTGTAATGAATCTGTACATAGGTACCAAACAAGACAAATAAATGATGCACATGGACAACAGACAAACACAGCGCTATTATAGAAAGGCATACACCACCCTGGCATCAGATTGGACAATGCACTACCCAAATCCACAAAAAGAATAATGGACTTAAACAAGTTCAAATCAACTGTGAAGGATTTCTTGGTCAAGTACTGCTTCTACACAGTAAGGGAATGCCTAGAAAAACAAAACTGCATCACCAATTAAGAGTGTTTATATAAAATGTGTAGAGTAAGAAAATATTGTATAATTTTATCTTTTGTTAAAATGATGTCTGAAAAAAATTTAAAAAAATCAAGGAATGCGTTTTGTAATTAATGAATGGTCCAATATCTTTTGTACAATGTACAGTCCCAGATTCACAGGACCAATAAATAAATAAATAAATAAAATACTATTTACTTACAGGCTCTTCTTAGCTCCAAAATGGGTATACCCCATATGTAAGTAACATATTAAAGAATCTATTCTTGTTACTAGTACACATCATAGGCATCTATTATTGTTAGAAGCTTCCTTAAACAGAATATTGTGTATACATCTCCAAACTAGAGGTGTGTGGCGTTATCCAATTTCTGTGGAAATACTTACCCTGCTACATGTGGCAATATTTCTTTAAAAAATAAGATAAATAAATAAACTAGCAAACATCCATAAGGTACAGGTAGTCAAGGCACTTCATCAGATACTATATTTTCAAATCTTTTAATACCTAATTTGGAATCAAAATTCCTGTAAGTACAATGCCCATCTAGTAAGTTATGAAAGTAATAATTTGCTGCTCATTAAAAATGTCAGAACTCTGTGATCAGTAAGAAATGTAGTTTCATTCTTGCTCGTTGATATCTAATTTTCTTAAAACTCCCTACAACACACAGAGCTTCCTTTTTGGTACCTAATATCCATCATTTAATGGATTTCCATTTAGAAATTTACTGGAAAATGCAGTTGTGCAATGACCATCAAACCTTGTCCTTTAATAATTTGAAAAACAGTGCATCCCAGTCAGTTATCTGATACATCTGCTTACATCCAGGAAGGATGCTCAAAATTTGGACAAAGTAACAGTGGTGCATTAAAAAAATGCTGAATTGTATCAAATGGTTTCTGTGGACATAAGTAAATCTCCAATTTCTTTTAGCTTTAGTTGAGTCCCACAACTCTGGAGCATTCAAATTTTGATCTTTTACAAACGTATGATAAAAGCTTACAGCCCCTAAAAAATTGTTTAACTGAGTCTCATTTTGTAGTTCCAGGCATTTACTTATAGCTAATAGTTTCCCTGGGTCATGTGTACTACCACTCCTATTAAAACTTCGTGGCAGATTAAAAATGTGTGCCGGGCCGAGACTAGAACTCGGAACATTTGCTTTTCGCGGGCAAGTGCTCTACCAACTGAGCTACCCAAGCATGACTTATGACTTGTCTACACAGATTCAATTCTACCAGTACATTGTCTTCTATCTTCCAAACTTCACTGAAGCTCTTCTGCAAAACTTGCAGAACCAGCACTCCTGGAAGAAAGGACATTGCAGAGACATGGCTTAGCCACAGATTTGAGAACGAGGTACTAGGAGAATTGAATCTGCGAAGACGGGTCATGAGTCATGCTTGGGTAGCTCAGCTGGTAGAGCACTTGCCAGCAAAAGGCAAAAGTGTCGAGTTTGAGTCTTTGTCCGGCACACAGTTTTAATCTGCCAGGAAGTTTCGTATCAGTGTTCACTCCACTGCAGAGTGAAACTCTCATTCTGGAAACATCCCCAAGGCTGTGGCTAAGCCACGTCTCTGCAATGTCCTTTCTTCCAGGAGTGCTAGTTCTGTGAGTTTTGCAGAAGAGCTTCTGTGAAATTTGGAAGGTAGGAGATGAGGTACTGGCAGAATTGAGTCTGTGAGGATGGGTTGTGAGTCATGCTCAGTGGCAGAGCACTTGCCCGCATAAGGAAAAGGTCCCAAGTTTGAGTCTTGGTGCGGCACACAATTTTAATCTGCCAGGAAGTTTCGTATCAGTGCACATTCCACTGCAGAGTGAAAATCTCATTCTGGAACCACTCCTATTGATAATATGACCTAAAAATTTCAGGTTCCAATGCTTAAATTGTGATATTGTTGTTCACAGTGGTTCTCCCTTGTAGAACATGTATAAATGTCCTGCTCTGATATTATCTGGGTGCTGTAGATGTGTATACATGCGCCACTTTGGTTTTCATGCAGTGTTACAGACATCTGTATGCGTCCTGAGCTGTCAAAAGCTCACTGCTACAGATGAGTTACTTCCACATCTCCAAGTTTCAAGTACTTATCATATAACATATGTGCCTCATTGTGTGCTATGATTTGCAAAAAGCCTTGCTTCAGTACATTAAACCATTTATGAAACGTAACAATTGTTATAACTGCATGACTTATGATGTGCAAGGATGTGAATGGGCATGTTGTGCACCTCTATCCATCAGATATAAAACTCAATAACTACAGAACAAAATGAGATATTGTTCTCCTCTCAGTTTTAAATAAAATTTCGATACCTTATTATATTTCATTCAGTGCAATGTATGATCAAAAACTAACCATATACAAATTTAATGTAATGTGTCTTTACCTCTGCAAAACTTTTATAATTTCATGCAATGTTTCACAGATTTTGATGCAGTGCAGTAACTATAGCATATAACAAAAAGAAAGTATTTCATAGCAACTGGTTGCATTGTGTGTGACCATCTGTTGGATAGAAAACCCAAGAACTCAAGACCAAAATGAGATGTCATTCTGATCTCAATTTTAAATAAAATTTTGACATCTTATCTACATTTCATTCACTGCAATGTGTGAACTAAAATCAACCAAACTCTTTAAACTTTCATGCGATGTATTACTTAATTTGATGCAGCACAGTAATGTGACAGATAGTGAAATGAAATTTAGTTCTTTATTAAGGGAAGGTATCAAACTATAACATGTGCATTTTTCAGCTAATAGTTTTCTTAAAATCAGATCAAGTATTTCGTACTGACCACAATGCTGTGTCTCAGTATAGGCACTAGCATTTGGCAAGCAATACAGCCATAAAAAAGCCCCCCCCCCTCCAGCACAGAACACAGAGAACACATATGTAGCAGTGAAAGGGTATGGATAATATCATCTACATATGTCAAAATCTTATCATGTAGGTATTCATTTTAAAGTCTTAGTAAAAACTTTACTTTGGTGACTCATTCCTTCAAAGAGGGAAGCAATGTACTGCCTGGATTTCTTAGCTAATAGCACTGTTGTAAGATATATAGTATTAATATACTGATCTCCTGTAAATCAACAATGGGTGGTCAGGGCCACTCTTAGTGAACCATCAACTTTCTTTATAGTTATTAAAAGGCTGTTGTAACTACACTCTATTTCTTTTTCTACAACAATTTTAGCTGCTACCTGGATAGGAATAGTTTAACAAAACAAAAGAGAGTGATTTTATCTTTAATTCGTACACAAAAATCCTTTATAATCTAAGGTATTGATGAACAGATATTGCTATATCATCTCAAAAGACAGAGTATTTGTGACTATTTCTGTTTGTTTAACATTGTTTTATTGCCAATAGCTTTAGAATAGTTGTCCTCTCCTGCCACACCTCCCTTATCATTCTGCCTCAATTATTTTCTTTGTTCTGTTTCAGATATCATTAAGAATATGTCAGCTGAGCTTGTTTTAAGGTATTTTAGCCTAGAATAAAATAAGGATACCTCCTTAGCTCATTTCCTATTAACTTTAAATCCCTACATTCCCTTACATGTGTCAAACTTCCACTGCTAAAAATCAATGACTGCATCACAACTCATCAACCAATTAACATGCAAAATTAAGGATATATTCATAGAGTTCAGCCTAAGCATAGGCTGCTCAGTTTTAAAACAGAAGAATTAGAATCTATTTGCCATTTTCTTTGTTTCAACTTTCTCATAGTCCCTACTACTTCTGATATGTTAACACCAGATACCAGTAAAGTATGGAAACTACTTACACACAATTCATTTTCAAAATAATACTTATTTATAATACTTAACATTACTACACTAGTTGAATACAATATTAATATTTTTCTGTGCTATTTGTCCAGTTGTGTGTTTTCCCTTGTTGGTTTTTCCAACAATTCATATTACAAGTTTTGCTGATCATGGAACCAAGCACTTCTCTTATCCTTTGTTATGTTTAGTTTGACTGTTGCTATATTTTGTTTTATAATTATAGTCACTAATATCATTGTGATAACCCTGTGAATTCTGGTTATGATTCTTCTTAGTTGAATTTCTATTCTGCAATGAATGGGAACACATTATCAAATTTTCTGTCACCTGTGTTTCATTTTCATTTAGGAACTCAGTGCTGATTGGAGTCTCGTCGCTTTCCTCCTTCCCATCATAATGTTTGGGAGACTATAATTGTATCTGTTCCATACATAATCCTACAATGCTGACATTTTAGTGCTTTCTTTTCCTAACAGATTTACCTTTAGAAAACTGGTAAGCACTTCCAGTAAATTATCTTCCCTCACTGTCTCATCTTAATATTTTGAATTGGTGAAATCTTAAACAAGCTGGATGAAAGAGATGAGGCAAGCGGCACTTTGTTGGATATGGTAAGTCTTCTGATATTGTGAATCTTATCAAATTAGAACAATACAGAATGGGAATAGTAGTCTTGCAACCACTTACCTCCTATTTGAAAGACAGGAAACAGTATGTTATTCTAAATTATAAAGGGAATGAACAGTTGCTAACAATTAAATCAACTCATGGGATACATCAATGCAGTGTGCCTCAAGGAAGTATATTTGGGTCTTTTATGTTCCTTGTGTAGTGAAATCAATCACAGTATTCTGTCAACTTACCTTACTAAAAACCACCACCTGAACAGGCTGTTATATCATCCTCTGTCCTTCGACATTACCATATCGCTGATGGCACTACACTACTTATTGATAATTCAGTAGATAAACTTGAGGTAACAGCCATAAGGTTTTACATAAAATGGTGAACTGGTTTAACATTAATGGTCTTTCTTTAAATTACTGTAAAACAAACTACATTCAGTTCCACACAACGTCCAAAGATGAGGAACTAGTAGTAAAAATAGTTGAGCAGACAATAACCAGGGTAGATTCCTCAAAATACCTAGGCTTGCATATTGATATCAAACTTAATTGGTCAAACCATATCCTGGATCTATGCAAAAGACTAAGTTCAGTACCAGACACATTGCACATTGTTTCTTCTTATAGAAATATGGAAACCATGAAGGCAGCATATTATGGTTACTTTCATGTAATTATGGAATTATTATTATATTTTGGGGAAATCAGTCACTGGCTAAACAAGTACTGTGTGTACAAAGAAGTGCCACAAGGATCATGAGTGGAGTCCATCCTAGAGCCATATGCAGGAATCTTTTTAAGAAGCTTGAAATACTTACATCCACTGCACAATATACATCCTCTTTGATGTGCTTCATAAGGAAAGAAAAATCCATCTTTAAGCTGAATAGTGTATATCACAGTCACAATACTAGAAGGAAACATGATATCCACTATGAGCAGCCAAATCTAAGTATGGTGCAGAAAGGAGTCCATTTTAGTGGCTGTAAGATCTTTAATGCCCTCCCTTCAAGAATTAAGTGTTTGTTAGATGATGATCTCTTGTTTAAAAAAAACCTTAAGGCAGTTCCTCTTGCAAGGATCATTTTATACAATAGAAGAGTTCCTGAACTATAGTGTCTAACATTTCTTCAAGAATTAAGTGTTTGTTAGATGATGATCTCTTGTTTAAAAAAACCTTAAGGCAGTTCCTATTGCAAGGATCATTTTATACAATAGAAGAGTTCCTGAACTATAGTGTCTAACATTTCTTGTATTGTAAATTGCAAACGTATGCCCTAATTTGTATTTATAATACTAAATATTTTTACTGTCAACATATATTTTGCAATATTTATTTCTCTGTAACAATTATTATTTTGTAATCTTTATCTATTTCTAAAATGTATTTTTGTAGTGGGACCTAAGTTACAGTTTACTGTTTTTGTTTTGTAATCTCTATCTATTTCTAAAATGTATTTTTTGTAGTGGGACCTAAGTTACTGTTTACTGTTTTTGTTTTGTTTTATGTATTACCACAAATTCTGGCCAAAGCTTGTAAAATTGACACTTTCCATATCCTATGATAGTGTCACAATATGTATCATTGGAACAAGAGATAAATAAATAAATGTGTATAAAGAGGTGTGTGTGGTCAGCACACCACTCTCCCAGTTGTTGTCAGTTTTCATGACCACTGTTGCTGCTTATCAATCAAGTAGCTCCTCAATTGGTCTCATAAGGGCTCAGTGCATCCCTCTTGCCAACAGCACTCGCAGACTTGGACAGTGACTCATCCAAGTGCTAGCCAAGCCCGACAGCACTTAACTTTGGTGATCTGATGGGAACTGGTGTCACCATTGCACCAAGGCTGTTGGCTTATTGCAACTAAGCTACTTATAAATAAAGAGAAGATAGTGACACTGCAAGTCATGCTTAGCTATACTCTCAACGTAAATGATACTCCATTTCATTTACACCTCAGTTAGCACTTTGTTATAAAAATAAACAACAATTTTTGGACATTATTATAGATAAACACCTGTTTTGGAAAGAGCAAATAGATCATTTTTATATGAAAATCAGTTCAAATTTGTATCTACTGAAATGGGCCTCAGACTGCCTGGGCCATGATACCTTAAGGGCAAATGCACTGTTGGAAAAAAATTTCTGTACCAAAAAATAAGTAATGTAGAGTAATGAAATTTTGGAAATACATTTGTCTAGGCAACATATTTAAGTGATTAACATTGCAACGTCACAGGGTAATGTAAGCATGAGATAAGCTAATGCAAATGTGAAATGATCATACATTAATAAGCAGTACCACTGCCAGAATGTTCAATGCAAGCATGCAAATGTGCATGCATTGCACTGTACAGGTGCCAGATGTAAGTTTTTGGTATGTAGTTCCATGCCTGTTCCATTTGGCTGGTCAATACAGGGACATGAATGATGTTTGTGGATGATGCTGTGAGCTATCAACCAACAATGTCCCATATGTGCTTGATGACTGACTGGATGACTGAGCAGGCCAAGGAATTGAGTCGACACTCTGTGGAGCATGTTGGGCTACAATAGCAGTATATGGGTGAGCACTAAAATGTTTCATATGGCTCTGAGCACTGTGGGACTTAACATCTGAGGTCACCAGTCCCCTAGACTTAGAACTACTTAAACCTCACTAACCTAAGGACATCACAAACATCCATGCCCAAGGCAGGATTCGAACCTGTGACCGTTGCTGCAGCACGGTTCCGGACTGAAGCGCCTGGAACCGCTTGGCCACAACAGCCGGCAGTGAGCACTATCGTGTTTGAAAACACCCCCTGGAATGCTGTACATGAATGGTAGTTCATCAGGTCACATCACCAGACTGACACAATTTTGCAGTCTGCGTGCATGAAACAACTATGAGAGAGTTCCTGCTGTCATACAAAATTGCACCCCAAACCATAACTCTAAGCGTAGGTCCACTGTGTCTAGCATGCAGAAAGGTTAGCTGCAGGCCCTCAACAGGCCTCCTTCTAACCAACAAATGGCACCGAGACAGAACCAGCTTTCATCAGAAAACACAACAGACCTCCACCCTGCCATCCAGTGAGCTCTTGTTTGACACCACTGAAGTTGCAAATGGTGGTGGTTTGAGGTTAGTGGAATGCATGCTACAGGGCATCTTGCTCCTTGAAGTAACCAATCAGTATGTGTTTGTTGTGTCTTTGTGGTGGCAACTGCTACTCATTGCTGCTGCAGATGTAGTACTGTACAGCATAGCCGTATGCAAAACATAATGGTCTTCCCTCTTGGTAGTGCCAAGTGGCCATCAGGAAACTGGTCATCTTGTGACTGTACAGACTTGTGACCCCTGTTACCCACAGTGATATACAGTGGTTACATTACTGCCAAGTCTTTCTGCAATATCACAGGAGGAACATCCAGCTTCTGATAGCCCTATTACACAATCACATTCAGACTAGAGTGAGATGTTGATAATGACATCTTTGTCACCTTAGAGGCACTCTTGATTAACGTCAAGTCACCACATCCAACCTCAAAGGTAACTACAGCTTATGACTGTTACAGTGCATATTTAAAGAAAACTTGATCTGCATCTTCGTAGTTGTGCTATTGGTGTCACTCTTGTGCGACTGGTGTGAAATTTGAATAGACATCATCTTTCAAATGTAGAAACATGCTACCAACTGTCGTTTATGTCATGCAACTCCTTCTTGGTGAAGACTTTTTTTCAGTCTATATTTTGGACTGATACATCCACATCTTCAGTGCAGTGTTGAGATAAAGGATAGGGCACAAGCAGTTTATACAGATAGGGCTTTTAGACTACAGAAAGGGCGATAAGAGTTGTAGCTAAGAGAAAGCTTATAGAGAAATTTTGAGAAAAAATAAAATACATACCAGCCACTCTATGTACATCCTGCAGGCATTCATCTTTGTGGAACTAAATCCAGAACATAATGTAATAAATGGTAATGTACAAAACTACAATATACAGGGAAGGGAAAACTTTCATAGAATTGAAAACAAAAGGCTGCAATTGTAGCACATAGACAACAGCAATAATCTCTTTACAACATACTACCATCTGATCTCAAGACAGCTAAATTAAACACCTTACAGAATAAACTGAAGCATTTATTAATAGAGAAAAGCTGTTATTCAATAGAAGGTTTCACGTTGTAATGTCTCTTCATAAAAGAGTGCATATAGCCATAATTTTGTTTTTGCAATGAAAAAATGATAATTTTTTAGCCTCATACTTTATCAAAATGTGCTACAGAAGAATGCTGAAGATCAGATGGGTAGATCACATAACTAATAAGGAGATATTGAATAGAGTTGGGGAGAAGAGGAGCTTGTGACACAACTTGACTAGAAGAAGGGATCGGTTGGTAGGACATATTCTGAGACATTGAGGGATCACCAATTTATTATTGGCGGGCAGCTTGGAGGGTAAAAATCATAGAGGGAGACCAAGAGATGAATACACTAAGCAGATTAAGAAGGATGTAGGCTGCAGTAGGTACTGGGAGATGAAGAAGCTCCCACAGGATAGAGTAGCATGGAGAGGTACATCAAGCCAGTCTCAGGACTGAAGGCCACAACAACCGCAGCTTTATATCAATATGTGCACTTATATAGGTGTGAGCTAAACCTTTTTATATGTGAGCTAAATCTATGACAATGTCCAAAAACTGATAGATGTTGTTGTTGTTGTTGTTGTTGTGGTCTTCAGTCCAAGGACTGGTTTAATGCAGCTCTCCATGCTACTGTATCTTGTGCAAGTTTCTTCATCTACAAGTAACTACTGCAACCTACACCCTTCTGAATCTGCTTAGAGTACAAGGTGGAATTCAAAATTTTTGGGACTGGTGCTCCCATCTGGAAAGTAGGAGTAGTAGATCTTTGCACCACTAGGTGGCAAGAGCTGGATATCTGATGAGTCAGTGTTCAGAGAGGCATTCAGGTGGGAGGACATGTTGCTTATCCACAATGATTTCCATAATACTCTGTGTTTGGTGTGTGGCAATTTTACAATGGATCCGCGAACAGAACAATGCGTGTGTATCACATTCTGTGCGAATCTCAGGAAAAGTGCTACAGAGACCCTTGCAATGATTCAACAAGTGTTTGTGGGACAGAGCATGAGCCATATGTGTGTGTTTGAGTGGCATACTTGCTTCAGGGCCTGCCATACAAACGTCAAAGATGGTGTTCACACTGGAAGGTCGGTTAGCCACACAACACCAGACATTGTTGGCAGACTGCAACAATTGGTTAATGCGGATCAACGTCGAACCATTCAAGACTTTGTGGATGAAGTGGGTATTGGTCATGGGACATGTCAACGAATGTTGACGAATGAATTGGGCATGCATCATGTCACTGCAAAATTTGTGCCAAGGATCTTGACTGCCAATCTGTGCATGGACCTTTGTCAGACCACATCTGATGAATCAATCTTCTTGTCATGGGTTATTACCGGTGACGAGAGTGTGATTTATGGTTATGATCCAGAGGCAAAGCAACAATTCTCCCAGTGGAAGATCCTGGGCTCTCCAAGACACAAAAAAGCAAGACAGCTGAAGAGCAAAGTGAAGAGCATGATCATTGTTTTCTTTAATACCAAGGGAATTGTGCACAAAGAATTTGTCCCACCCAACCAGACAGTGAAGATTTGTGATGGCTCCATGAAAACTTGAGGCAATGACGGCCTGAACTTTGGAGTCAAGGGAATTGGCTTTTGCATCATGATAACGAGCCCTGTCACACATCCTTGCTCACCAGAACCTTTTTGGCAAAAAACAACATGGCAGTTGTACCCCACCCACTGTACTTGGCAGATTTGGCACATTGGGACTTCGCACTATTACCAAAACTGAAACTCAAATTGAAAGGCTGTCGGTTCAACACTCTAGAGAGGATTCAAGAAGCATTGCTGGCGGTGATAAACATCCTAAAAGAACAGGACTTCAAGAAGACATTTTACAGTGGCAGAAGCACTGGGACCAGTGTGTAAGTGCAGATTGGAATTACTTTAAGAGTGATGGTGACCATTAGTACAAAGGCAATGTTTTCAACAGATGGCAGCACCAGTCCCACAAATCTTGGATAGCATCTTCTATTCATCTCTTGGTCCCCTAATATCATTTTTATCCTCCACACTTCCCTAATATTAAATTGGTGTTCCCCTGATGCCTCAGAACATGTACTACCAATAGATCCCTTCTTCTAGACAACTTGTGCCACTAATTCCTCGTCTCCCCAATTCTATTCAGTACCTCCTCATTAGTTATGTGATCTAACTATCTAATCTTTGGCATTCTTCTGTAGCACCACATTTCGCAAGCTTCTATTCTCTTCTTGTCTAAACTATTTATCACCCACATTTCACTTCCATACATGGCTATACTACATACAAATACTTTGAGAAAAGGCTTCCTGACACTTAAATCTATAATCAATGTTAGCAAATTTCTCTTCTTCAAAAATGCTTTTCTTGCCATAACCAGTCTACATTTTATATCCTCCCCACTTCAACCATTATCAGTTTTGTTGTTCCCCAAATAGCAAAACTCACCTACTACTTTAAGTGTACCATTTCCTAATCTAATTCCCTTGGCATCACCTGATTTAATTTGACTGCATTCCATTATCCCCATTTTGCTTTTGTAGATTTCATCTTAGACCCTCCTTTTAAGACACAGTCCATTCCGTTCGACTGCTCTTCCAGGTCCTTTGCTGTCTCTGACAGAATTACAATTTCATTGGCAAACCTCAAAGTTTTTATTTCTTCTCCATGGATTTTAATTCCTACCCCAAATTTTTCTTTTGTTTCCTTTACTGCTTGCTCAATGTGCAGACTGAATAACATCAGAGACAGGATACAACCCTGTCTCCCTCCCTTCTCAACCACTGCTTTCCTTTTGTGCCCCTTGACTCTTATAACTGCTTTCACTCTCTGTATTTTACCCCTGCCACCTTCAGAATTTGAAAGACAATATTCCAGTCAACACTGTCAAAAGCTTTCCCTAAGTCTACAAATGCTACAAATGAAGATTTACCTTTCCTTAAACTATCTTCTAAGGTATGTTGTAGGGTCAGTATTCCCTCATGCATTCCTACATTTCTACGGAATACAACATTTCTATGGATCATCCCAAGGTTGGCTTCTACCAGTTTTTCCAAGCATCTGTAAAGAATTTGTGTCAGAATTTTGCAGCCATGACACCTGTCAACACTTGCTTTCTTTGGAATTGGAGTTGTTATATTCTTCTTCAAGTCTGAGGGTATTTTGCCTGTCTCATACATCTTGCTCAGCAGATGGTAGAGTTTTGCCGGGGCTGGCTCTCTCAAGGCTATCAGTAGTACTAATGGAATGTTGTCTACTCTCAGGGCCCTGCTTTGACTTGGTTCTTCCAGTGCTCTGCCAAATTCTTCAAGCAGTATCATATCTCCCATTTCATCTTGACCTACATCCTCTTCCATTTTCACAATATTGCCTTCAAGTACACCACCCTTGTATAAAACCTATAAATATTCCTTTCACGTTTCTGCTTTCCCTTCTTTGCTTAGAACTTGTTTTCCACCTGAGCTCTTGATATTTACACAGGTGGTTCTCTTTCCTCCAAAGCCCTCTTTAATTTTCCTCTAGGTAGTATCTATCTTACCTCTAGTGATATATGCCTCTACATCCTTACATTTGTCCTCTAGCCATCCCTGCTTAGCCATTTTGCACTTCCTATCAATCTCATTTTTGAGGCATTTTTATTCCTTTTTGCGTGCTTCATATACTACATTTTTATATTTTCTTCTTTCATCAATTTAATTCAATATCTCTTCTGTCACCCAAGGATTTCTACTAGCCCTCGTGTTTTTACCTACTTGGTCCTCTGCCACCTTCACTATTTCATCTCTCAAAGCCACTCATTCTTCTTCTACAGTATTTCTTCCCCCATTCTTGTCAATCGTTCCCTAATGCTCTCTGTGAAACTCTCTACAACTTCTGGTTCTTTCAGTTTATCCAGGTCCCATCTCCTTTAATTCCCACCCTTTTGCAGTTCCTTCAGTTTTAATCTACAGTTCATAACGAATAGATTGTGATCAGAAGCCACATCTGCCCCTGGAAATGTCTTACAATTTAATACCTGGTTCCTAAATCTCTATCTTACCATTATATAGTCTATTGGAAACCTTCCAGTGTCTCCAGGCCTCTTCCATGTATACAAACTTCTTTCATGATTCTTAAACAGAGTGTTATCTATGATTAAGTTATGCTCTGCGTAACATTCTTCTCTGCAGCGTCCTTTTCCATTCCCTACCCACATTTCATATTCATCTACTACTTTTCCTTCTCTTCCTTTTCCTGCTATCAGATTCCAGTCCCCCATGACTATTAAATTTTTGTCTCTCTTCACTATCTGAATAATTTCTTTTATCTCATCATACATTTCTTCAATCTCTTTGTTGTCTATGGAGCTAGTTGGCATTTAAACTTGTACTACTGTGGTAGTTTATGGACAGCAAATGAATAAATAAATGAAATTAATTAATTAATTCCTCCTGCTTATTCTCTTTTTAATCTGGTGTGCATTTGTTATTATACATCTCCCTGTATTTAGATTGTACTGTCTTGATCGTCACACCTCTTTCCATCTGTAATCGAGTAAAATATTCTGTTAGCTTCTTTGCAATTTCGTCAATTTCCTGATTCATTAATGACTATACTAAATGTCTTACATGCTCAGGTGTCATACAACCCAAATCGATTTTTTCTTTCATCAAAATCTTCAACATTTCCTTCAACTTGATTGACTCATCCTTGAATTATTTGCATTTCTTCATGCCTCTTGCTTAGTCTAGCCTTGATATCATTGGTGTCAGTCTTGCTATTGTGTACATTTAAATCTAACTGTAATATTTCACATTCAACTTCTCCTCAGGATTTAATAGCCTTGGCTCACAAATTATGAGTTTGCTTTTCTCCATTAGAAGATTTAACTTCAACAGTTTCTATTTGCTCATCAAAGTATTTGCCTTTTTTAATAATATCATTTTGCCATTATCTAACTGGTCCATGTGATGTTGCATGTGAGTCTTAGTGTCTTCTAAAAATTGCTCGACATGGTCAAGCCTAGTATTTACTTGAGTTTTAAATTGGTCCATCTTTCTTTCCGATATATTAACTTGACTTTGGAGGCATTCAACCATCTGCAGTATTAATATACATGCTTAAACCTTCATTAACATGGATATTATTAATATTTATTAGCTTTACAACCTTTTAAAAGTAATTAATCTAATGGATGTTGAATATTTGAATCTTAAGATGGGAAATATTTGCTCCTCAATTGCACTCATATAACACTCACTGTACATAAATCATAAATTTACTTTGCTTTCCATAATGAAACAACAAATCTCTGATACCCTCTCAGTTCTAAAAATCAATATAATTCTGGAAAAGGTCCCCATAATTGTCATCATACAGGGTGTTTCAATAATGACCGGTATATTTGAAACGGCAATAAAAACTAAACGAGCAGCGATATAAATACACCATTTGTTGCAATATGCTTGAGACAACAGTACATTTTCAGGTGGACAAACTTTCAAAATTACAGTAGTTACAATTTTCAACAACAGATGGCGCTGCAAGTGATGTGAAAGATATAGAAGACAACGCAGTCTGTGGGTGCACCATTCTGTACGTCGTCTTTCTGCTGTAAGCGTGTGCTGTTCACAACGTGCAAGTGTGCTGTGGACAACATGGTTTATTCTTAGAACAGAGGCATTTTTTCTGGTGTTGGAACACAGTGTTGTTGCAACAAGACGAAGTTTTCAACGGAGGTTTAATGTAACCAAAGGACCAAAAAGCGATACAATAAAGGATCTGTTTGAAAAATTTCAATGGACTGGGAACGTGACGGATGAACGTGCTGGAAAGGTAGGGCGACCGCGTACGGCAACCACAGAGGGCAACGCGCAGCTAGTGCAGCAGGTGATCCAACAGCGGCCTCAGGTTTCCGTTCGCCGTGTTGCAGCTGCGGTCCAAATGACGCCAATGTCCACATATCATCTCATGCGCCAGAGTTTACACCTCTATCCATACAAAATTCAAACGCGGCAACCCCTCAGCGCCGCTACCATTGCTGCACGAGAGACATTCGCTAACGATATAGTGCACAGGATTGATGACGGCGATATGCATGTGGGCAGCATTTGGTTTACTGACGAAGCTTATTTTTCCCTGGACGGCTTCGTCTATAAACAGAACTGGCGCATATGGGGAACCGAAAAGTCCCATGTTGCAGTCCCATCGTCCCTGCATCCTCAAAAAGTACTGGTCTGGGCCGCCATTTCTTCCAAAGGAATCATTGGCCAATTTTTAGATCCGAAACGATTACTGCATCACACTATCTGGACATTCTTCATGAATTTGTGGCGGTACAAACTGCCTTAGATGACACTGTGAACACCTCGTGGTTTATGCAAGATGGTGCCCGGCCACATCGCACGGCCGACGTCTTTAATTTCCTGAATGAATATTTCGATGATCGTGTGATTGCCTTGGGCTATCCGAAACATACAGGAGGCGGCGTGGATTGGCCTCCCTATTCGCCAGACAGGAACCCCTGTGACTTCTTTCTGTGGGGACACTTGAAAGACCAGGTGTACCGCCAGAACCCAGAAACAATTGAACAGCTGAAGCAGTACATCTCATCTGCATGTGAAGCCATTCCACCAGACACGTTGTCAAAGGTTTCGGGTAATTTCATTCAGAGACTACGCCATATTATTGCTACGCATGGTGGATATGTGGAAAATATCGTACTATAGAGTTACCCAGACCACAGCACCATCTGTTGTTGACAATTGTAACTACTGTAATTTCGAAAGTTTGTCTGCCTGAAAATGTCCTGTTGTTCCAAGCATATTGCAACAAATGGTATATTTCTTTCGCTGCTCATTTAGTTTGTATTGCTGTTTCAAATATACCGGTCATTTTTGAAACACCATGTATTAACTGCACAGCTCACTGTTGGCATACTGATGACAGCTCAAGGCAGCAATAGCTCCAATTGCTGCTGACATGATATGTAGCAGTCAACATGATGTGTAGGAGTTGTAAGTAAAGTTGTGCTCCTAGGGCGTCTGAGCATATAGATCAAGTAAGAGAAGACTGGTTCTCTCCTCTTCTCTTTTCGTGGGGTATAGTTACTTTCTTATAAGTACTGCTATCTTATCTCCACTTTTCTGCTGTCTCCTGTTTTCTTTATTCTGCTGATTCATTGCATACATTTCAAGCATGTTGTGCTCAAGGGAAAAAGATTCTCTTTCTGCTATTATTCAATTGATTTTTTGCTGCCAGGAGCTGTCATTTTTACTGTAGTGATTATACAATTACACAGTTTCAGTTTTAGATTTCTGTCAAGTATCTATAAAATGGAAGCACCGTATGTTCAACATATTGGCAATCACTTAAGAATTAAAAATAAAAACAGGCCAGATCTTAAGACATGCTAGCAAACACATAGCCTACTCTACAAAAAATTCATTGATGACACATTGTTCCATACAAGTCTCTGCAATGTCGTATACTTAAATTGCATCCACAATTGTTCTGCCTAACTGCAGCTGTGATAATAGTCATAAAATTTTAAATACTAGCCCTGTTATTATGGGTACACATCACAGTTTTTAAAACTATGAAATGTACGTAGTTTTAAAAACTGTGACTTGCACACATACTAATGGGGCTAGTGTTTCCAATTGTATGACAATTATGACATCAACACTCATACACACAATAATGGTGGACTTGATTTAAGCACACTCATGAAGAGACTTGTATGGCATAATGTGCCATTGATAAATTTTTTTGTAATGGAAGTTACTTGCTTCTTAGCATATCATAAAATGTGACAAGGTTTTATGTTTCATTCTTAAGTGACTGCTAATACATTGAAAATATGGTGCTTCCATTTAGTGGATACTTGATAATATTCTAATACCAAAATTCTACAACTGTACACCTATAAAGGAAAAATGACAGCAGTTTTAAACCATATAAACAATTTATCACAGCTGTGGATCCAGTCTCAATGAAGGTCATCTTTCTGTTATTTTTTTATTTCACCCAATATTTTTTGAAATTAGCTTATTAAAGATTTCTTCTTATGCCTCACTGTCTTCTTCAAAATATTTAACCTGAATGCAACAGCCAAATCAAGTTGGAAGCTTATTTATGCTTCTTTACATCTATTGCTAAGCAAGCAGGGTTTCTTTTCTGTGACTATCTCTAAGGAAATGAAAATTTCTGATCTTCTAGAAATCATTAACTGCAGTCTTGAATGGTAATTATTCACTTCCACTTCATAACAAGATAATTTTTTTCAAACTTGTGGCTGATTCTGTGATGGATTAGGAGCATCCTCTGGTTGGACTGGAACAACTGAACCATATCCTTCAACCACGAGATTCATTATTTACCATCACGTTGGAAATGATATGAAGGACATCCTTCCCACCACTCTTAAAGAAGTATTCTGTTGCACACCTAACCTACTCTGCTCTTGTCTCATTCCTACGCCACATGCAATCCCTTGGCACAGGGATCCTATCCCTGTGGAAGACCCAGGTGCAAGATCTGTCCAATCCTCCCACTCTGGACTTCCTCATTCAGTCCTATCACAGGGTTATCCTACTCCATCAGAGAAAGGGCCACCTGGAAAGCAGCTATGTCATATATCAACTCTGCTGCAGTAGCTCTTTATGTCAGCATGACGACCAACTAACTGTCCACCAGAGTGAATGGCCACCACCATACTGTAGACAAGAACAAAGTTGGCCACCTAGTGGCAAAAATACAGGTGAGGACAAAATGCTTGATTTCAATGACTGCTTCACAACTCAGGCCACATGGATCATTCCTTCGAACACAGGCTTCTCTGAACCATGCCGACTGGAGTCATCCTTGCAGTACACCAGTCATTCCTATAATCTTCCTGGCCTCCATCTCTGTTAACCTACTGCTCCCACACCCTCTATCCAACAGTTTGCCCTTCCCCTGTCCTATATTCTCAACCCCTCCCTCCACTTCGCAATCCATGTACCCATGTCACCTTCATTGTGCATTGTGCCCCATCAGGTCCAGTACTTGGGCATCACATGCCTAGCCCAAACACCTGTTTCCACTCCCTCCCACATTCTTAGTCAGCAAACCTGCTACCTCCCTCAAAGCTGTTAGCTACTCACCATTAATGTCTTTTTCCTGCCTCACACCTCCCTCTCCCTCTACCCACCCCACCTAACACAACCCCCATCTCCCCCAACTCCACCTGCCAAAAGCAATCTCAGCATTGTGTGTCCAACTGGCACAGTGTAGAGAGAGAGAGAGAGAGAGAGAGAGAGTGAGAGAGAGAGAGAGAGAGAGAGAGAGAGAGAGAGAGAGAGAGAGAGAGAGAGAGAGAGAGTGGTGTGTGTGTGTGTGTGTGTGTGTGTGTGTGTGTGTGTGTGTGTGGGCGCACCAAACTGGACAATATGCTTTCAGAAAGAAGTCCACAATACAAAAGGCAATAAATTGAAAATTACATTAACATAATACAAAAGGATTGAAATTAGAAGTACATCTAAATGAAATGAAACCAAAACTCCTATTTATCAGTAAATGTTATCATCTTTACAACATCATTGATCATGGGACATGGGACTGAAATTTCCCAGGCACAGAAAGTAAATGAAAAGTTTGGTTAATTTATTACTACAGTCACATATCATTTTAATGTAGCATTCCCCAAAATAAGAGTTAACTAAAGCTGAAGGCTGTAGTGCACTGCATTGCCAGTGAAATATTAAAACACCACACAAAGCTTCAGGATGGGTGAAGCTGAAAACAACTGTATTACAAGAAAATAATGAAAGAGACAAAGGCATGATAAAATATCACCACCACAGTGACATCAAAAATTAAAATGAATGCAGCTTGGAATATATTCATTGATAAACTAAAGAGAAAAAGATAGATCAAACAAATAAATAGAGATAATGTCAATAAAAATGTATAACACAATGTTTTGGGCAGCCTACCCAATGATCATTATCACCTTACCATTAACCCCAAGTAGTATGGAGTCTGCTGAATCAAGATTCGTAAATTTATTTTATTTGACTTTGCGACCAGATGCCCTTCCTCTCATTGCTGTCAGTAGTTGCCTAACACTATGCCCATGCACCACATAGGCATGTATGTATCAGCCGTGTGAACATCACACGTTTCTTGTACAGGTACAGCTTTTCCATTTGAGGAAATGTTTTCTCCCACATACTACATGCTGACTGTAGGATAGCCATAGTAGTTCATACACTGAAGCGCCAAAGAAACTTATATAGGCATGGATATTCAAATACAAAGATACGTAAACAGGCAGAATATTGCACTGTGATCGGCAGTGCCAAGCGTCTGGAGAAGTTTTCTCATAAGACCATTTCACAAGTGTAACATGGGTATCAGGAATCCAGTAAAACATCAAATCTCCGACGTCACTGTGACTGGAAAAAGATCCTGCAAGAATGGGATCAACAATGACTGAAGAGAATTGTTCAACATGACAGAAGTGTAACCCTCCCACAAATTACTGTAGATTTCAATGCTGGGCTGTCAGCAAGTGTCAGCGTGCAAACCATTCAATGAAACATCATTGATATGGGCTTTTGAAGCTGAAGGCCCACTCATGTACCCTTGAAGACTGCACAACACAAAGCTTTACACCTCACTTGGACCTGTCAACACCAACACCGGACTGTTTGATGACTGGAAACATGTTGCCTGGTTGGACAAATCTCGTTTGAAATTATATAGAGCAGATGGACATGTGCGGGTATGGAGATAGCCTCATGAATCTATGGACTCTTGCATGTCAGCAGGGAACTGTTCATTCTGGAGGAGGCTCTGTAATGGTGTGGGGCATGTGCGGTTGGAGTGATATGGGACCCCTGATACCTCTAGATACAACTCTGACAGGTAACACATACATAAGCATCCTGTCTCATCAGCTGCATCCATTCATGTACATTGTGCATTCTGATGGACATGGGAAATTCCATTCCCCAGACATGAACATTATTGAGCATATCTGGGATGCCTTGCAATGTGCTGTTTAGAAGAGATCTCCACCCCTCATGCTCTTATGGATTTATGGACAGCCCTGCAGGATTCATGGTGTCACTTCCCTCCAGCACTAATACAGACATTAGTCGAGTCCATGCCACATTGCGGAGTGGCACTTCTGCATGCTAGTGGGGGCTCTACATGATGTTAGGCAGGTATACCACTTTCTTTGGCTCTTCAGTGTATTTTGTCTGCTAGATACAGTAAGAGTTGATTTACAAGTGTATCTTTACTGAACTTGTAGGTACATCAGAAGACACACTCTCTCAGAACTTCATGAAGAACCCAAAGGGCTTACCAACATGGAAGCTAAAGCAGAATGATTTTTTTCCTTTCCTTTTTTTTCCTTTCTTCAAAGAGAAGCTCTTAGTCTAGCACTGAAAAGGACAAATAAATTTAATGTACATTGCTTCCTATAAAACATCAGGCAACCAACAAAGATATTTCTGGATGCTCAAAAGGAGGTTTTACAAAGGCAATAAAGCCAAAAATTATCATAATGTAACTTGAACAAGACTGCTGTAGGCCACGTCAATCAGCTCTACAGCTACTACCCATTCACAAGAAAAACAATGAAGTGATGGAAAGAACTTCTCTTTCACATTTCCCCAACGTATACTTTGAATGGATTTATTTTGTACAAGGGTGTTAACAAGTAAAAAGATATATCTAATGGAGCCTCTAAATAAACATTAGCAATGGGCTTGGTAGCTGCAGGAGGAGACACCCAGTCACTGGACCAACACCAAACTTTCCAGAAAAGGTATTACCAATGCCAAGAAAGTAAATGCCACTTGCAAAAATAAAGTTTACTCTGACAAAGAAAAGAAAGAGGCTGACAGGTGAATAAGGAAAGAAAGTGGATGGGGGTTACAAAGATTGTAGTGTTAAATAAATATGGACTTGTCAAGTTATTATTTTGTTTTTATATGCAAGCAAACGTAAATCTTTTTTCATGTTCATGGCAACACTAATACACCAGTAGCAAATGTATTTCCTAATCTGTCATCTATGGGGTTTAAAATGATGATAGATGTAAGCCTCTAAGATGCTTCATTACTCTTTAAATTTGGCAGAAAATTACCAGTTCACCTATGCAATCAAAGAGGAGAGAGAGCAGCATTGAATGTGCTAATGAAACTTGCCTGTGAATTGTGTAAACTCCTGCCTGCAAGTAAGTGTATTTTAACTGTTTGTGTATAATATTTTACAAAGCAAAAAAGTAATGGCCGGCTCAGCATTTGCCTTAATGAACATGAGGAAATACCTAAAAACCAGACTCAGGCTGGCCACTTCACCAGCCATATTTGTTGATCTCCCACCCCTCTGACTCACCTTGCTATATTGCAAACTAGTGAACAGTACATTATGCTAAGTGAACCAGTCAAAACTGATGCAATGATAATTATATTAATGTGAACTAGAACTTAAAACAGGGAAGAAACAGTCCAAAAAAGAAGATACCTGCAGATAAAATTTTTGAGTACAGTCTACTCATCAACAAAGTTGCAGTGAGCCATTGTATTTTGATTGTGCAAAGCCACGATAATCACTAGTCTCTTAATTAGGGGCTGAAATAAATAGGTTGACAAAATATCCTGCTGGATCTCATTGTGTAAGAGAATTTAACTTTTAAGTGGAAAGGGAAAGCATTGTAATGACTTGAGTTAAGCATAATATCCTTCCCTAGTTTCAGGAGGATTATGGAATCACTTCCCTCCACAGGTCACGATATCGACATAATATCAGATTAGATTCAGCTGAAGTCTGCAAGAGATCTTCTAAATTTCAAGATGAAATGTTGTAGCTGCACTAAATCTTATCAATGCTAGACAAAATACAATTGGACAGTGACAGCTGATTCCAGTTTATTTGGAAATATGTAGTTGTCTATTGAAATAATTGTTCATATATGTGGTGCCTCTGAGTTTTGCTCTGTCTAAAATAAAAACATGTATGTTTCACACATACTCTGCCATGATAAAGGCTGTTTCTCGTGTACAGGGCATAGCAGATCCCTCCAGGCCGACTCTGGAATTTCACAACATGTAGGTCACTACAAATTAAGATTACATAGCTAATCTTGTCACAGAAATTTATGCAATGTTATTTTTACACTGGACAGTTTTATAACCATTCAGGAATTATGAGAGGTGTGAAACTCCCCTCCACAATATCTCATCCCTGGACACAAACTCTACAAAATATACCAATAATTCATTATACAGATGAAACCTGATGGTATGACGAGAGAAAATAATGGAATAGATAAGTCCACAGTCCATGTATACCTATAAATGTAAAATTCATAAATATGTGCTGGAATAAACACTATTTCCGTATGAACAACACTTCATTCCAAGGTGCTTGACAGTGAATACACTTTCTATAGTTACGTAACACAAAATTCTCAGTTTTCCAGTCAAGTTTAAATGGCTCTGAGTACAATGGGAGTTAACAGCTACGGTCATCAGTCCCCTAGAACTTAGAACTAATTAAACCTAACTAACCTAAGGACATCACACAACACCCAGTCATCACGAGGCAGAGAAAATCCCTGACCCTGCCAGGAATCGAACCAGGGTGCGGGAAGCTGCGGACTGAAATGGTGTGACATTTCAGTGGGTGTCACTCCCATTACCTTATGACCAGAAGATTAGGAAAGTGACCTGTAGAAATATATGGCCATTCTAGTTAACTCCCTCACTAGGAGTCCAAGAAGTTTATGTTAGTTAAACTCAACTTAAAATACAACGAAAAACATTTTAAATGGTCAGTGCTTTAATATTAGATTGGCGGATAGGTTCATGGCGTTTTTATTTTGCATGGTGGTATTCCAGTTGCTATATATTTATTTATTGATCACCTTTTTTACTTGTAGTTCACTGTTGCTTTTTGCATTTACATGTCATTTTGACATCTGGAGATAGTGAGTGGAGCTGTGGATGCTAGAAATGGAGTGCCAAGTGGAAAAATTGGAACATTTCTGACGTATTCTTCTGTTTAAGATCAGCAGAGGGGTGAGAGCAGTGGAGGTGGCCAGAAACATTTGTGTATTGTCTGGAAAAAATGATATTGGACAAAGTATGGCAAGAAAGACGTTTTTTCATTTTAAGGAGGATTGTTTTGTCATTAATGACGCACCACATTTAGGAAGACATTTGGGGTTTCATGAAGACCATTTAAGCACATTCATGTCAGTGTACTTGAGAACTGGCAAATGTGATCAACTGTGATCACTCCACCATTGAGTAACATTTGCATGCAGTGGGGAAGGTTCAAAAATTGGATATATGGGTACAACTTGCTCTAAGCAAAAATCATAAAATTATGTGCATCTCTGCTTGGTCATCATAAATTGGTTCTTGAACAACACTGACTATTCCTATCCTATACCGTTACTGGTGATGAGACTTAGCTAGTTAGTTATGTCTTCCACTGATCAATGTCACAATAACCATTACGATGTGGAACATGTCAAGTGCACAAGAAATGCACACATGAATCAAGGGTTTCTTTTTCTTTCCTTTTTTTTTTTTTTTAAAAAAAAAAAACTAACATAAGGAAAAGAACAGACTGGTTGAGCCTAAACAAGGCAACAACTCCTTGTACAAAGACCTGCATGCATTCACAAAAGATAATGTTTAGCATTTTGTGGAACAGCCACAGTGTGGTGTACTATGAACTACATCCCAGAGGTGTAATCACCACTGTTGACATTTATTGTCAACAACTGAGATGTTTTGCAGATGCAGTACAAGAACATTGACCAGGAAGTATGCAGAAGTGCCGCTACTCCATAATAACACCCATCTGCATTCTGCTAGACTGACAAAAAATACTATACGGAAGATGGGTTGGGAAGTCATTCTATGCCCGCCTTATTCACCTCATCCATTACTCTCAGATTTTCACCTTTTCTGTCCCCTGTTGAACAACCTTCAATGAACTTCCTGTCCATATAAAAATGTGCTCCAAATATGGCTCAATGAGTTCTTTACCTCAGGCACAGACACAGGATTGAAAAGTTAACCTGGCAGACACTTGTAAACAGTGAAGTAGAATATATTATTGATGACTAAAGTCTCTGTCATGGGTATCTGCTGTGTTTATCAAACTTATGGAAAAACACTATGAACCTATGCACTAACCCAACTTGGCCCACCTTTAGATTCCTAAGATGAGGTACTGATTTCAATCCCAGATAAATCTCTCCTACTTACCACCACCCAGTTATCATTCTCCTCATGCACTGGTGCTGCTCATTGCAGTGTGGTTTCAGTTGCCTGAGACTGCAGTCATGTGTATGAGTTCTGTTTGCATGGGTGTGTGTGCATATGTCTGTCATCTATTGTTGACAAAAGCCTTACTGGTCGAAAGCTTTATTTGTAACAGTTTTTTTGTTGTGCTTATCTGTGACTCAGCATCTCCACTATATGGTGAGTAGCAACTTTCATTTTCATAATATTGTCAGATCAAATGTAACGTTCACTGAGTTTCTAAAACTAACAACAGTTTCTTGTAACACTAATTTGAACATATTAAAAGCAAGGTTAAAATTAACTCATGGAAAATCATGGATGCAGTTGTCGTTGTGGTGTTCAGTCTGTAGACTGGTTTGATGCAGCTCTACATGCTGCTCTATCCTGTGCAAGACCCTTCATCTACAGCAACCTACATATGTTTGAACTTGCTTGCCACATGCATCTCTTGATCATCCCTACATTTTCTACCCTCCTAACTTCCTTCCAATACTAAATTGGTGGTCCCTTGATGCCTCAGAACATGTCCTACCAACCAAACCCTTCTTCTAGTCAAGGTGTGCCACAAATTCCTCTTCTCCCCAATTCTATTCAAAACCTCCTGATTAGTTATATGATCTACCCAACTTATCCAGAATTCTTATGTAGCACCACATTTGAAAGCTTCTATTCTCTTCTTGTCTAAAACATTTATTGTCCATGTTTCACATTCATACATGGCTACACTCCATAGAAATAATTTCAGAAAAAGCTTCCTGACACTTAAGTCTATACTCGATGTTAACAAATTTCTCTTCTTCAGAAATGCTTTCCTTGCCGTAACCAGTCTACCTTTTATATCCTGTCTTCTTTGACCCTCATCAGTTATTTTGCTCCCCAAACAGCAAAACTCATTTACAACTTTAAGTGTCTCATTTCCTAATTAATCTAATTCCCTCAGCATCACCTGATTTAATTTGAGTACATTCCATTATCCTCATTTTCCTTTTGTTGATGTTCATCTTATATCCTCATTTTGCTTTTGTTGATGTTCCTCTTACATCCTCCATCAAGATACTGTCCAAACCATTCAACTGTTCTTCCAGATCCTTTGCTGTCTCTGACAGAAATACAGTGTCATTGGCAAACCCTGCAGTTTTTATTTCTTCTCCATGGATTCCTACTCCAAATTTTTCTTTTGTTTCCTTTACTGCTTTCTCAATATACAGTTGATTAACATCAGGGATAGGCTACAACACTGTCTCACTCCCTTCTCAACCACTGCTTCCCTTATGTGCCCCTCAACTCATATAACTGCCGTCTGGTATCTGTACAAATTGTATATAACCTTCGGCTCCCTGTATTTTACCACTGCCACCTTCACAATTTGAAAGAGAGTATACCAGTCAACATTGTCAAAAACTTTCCCTAAGTCTACAAATGCTAGAAACACAGGTTCACTTTTCCTTAATCTATCTTCTAAGATAAGTCGTAAGGTCAGTATCGCCTCACGTGTTCCAATATTCCAGCTTTATCATTCACATTTCACTTGCACAAGGCTACTGTAGTGTAACAGCCAAGCTCTGTAACTGAACAAACCCAAAATGAAGTGTTACCTCCCAAATGATCTGATATGCTGATGCTATTTGTGATACCTTCTTCCCTTAGTTATATGTTTTTTTCCAGTCACCTTTTTCAAAGTTTCTTTATGCAGTAAACCTCCTATGCAGTACCACAAAATCTTGCTGGGTGACTTCTTCACCTTCTGCAGAGGGTAGAGGGCTCTAAGAGAGCTTCAAACTATGCGAGCTACTAAATAACACAAATGTCTTTCAGAACTCTTCTCTGTATTTTGTATCCAGTGTATAAGAACGTTTACAACTGTGGGTGGACAGATCTCTTTTCAATTTGTCAATTGCATTAATCATTACACATAATAATTTCTGTACAGAATTCATAACAGAATGACATTTTTGTTAAACTTCCTTCAACTGTTTCCGAGCATTGCCATTATCACCAGTATCTCTTGGTCTATGCCTTCCAAGATACTGCTATGTTGTGACATCAAAGTATAAGTAAGCTCGCCACCCGAGGTGGAGATGCTCAATTGCCATCACATCTTGACTATATTCTGTGCTCACGGTTCTCTCAGCACATCTGCACATACATCAAACCACAGCACACACATTGGGAAGTTCACTACTGAAATACTACGTAAATAACACTTTTTTAAATGCACATCTTTCATCAACTTGAGAGGAAGAAGTATAACATGTTGTTCTGCATCAATAACATGTCACACCACAGTTCACTCCCCATCCACTATGATAGAAGATGTCATGTCAAACAACTTATGTAACTGTGACAATCATTCTATAACCTTTAACTTTTGTTAAATTGTTATTATTAAACTTAAGGTCTCTTAAGACTGAATTCCTTTCCATTTACACAATAAAACATATCCAAGCACATTTCTTATCTCATTTCTTTCAATTAACAATTATTTGATTTACCAATACCAAATATCATAGTACACTATTTCCATTTTAGACAAGTATTACCTAATTCAGCTTCCTTGAGAAAAAGGTATTGTGTTGTTTCAATGTCCTCATTTATTTCTTAACATTACTTGTTAAAATTTTTGGCAAATACAGGTATTGTACTTACCATGAGGATGTTTCGCATATTCCAATCTAGTAAATGAATTTCCTGTTTCACATTTCATTGTACTATTATCTCCCTTCATCTCCTTTGCTTATACATTGCTGCAGTGTCTTAAAAACTCATGAGAGATATATTCCAATTGATCAGGTTCTATCATGGTTTCAGTATACTTACTCAAAGGCAATCCCATTTGAATAGCTTGTAAGAGCATAAGATTTACAAATTTATTGAGATGTACAAAGTTTATGTCTTTATTTGCCGTAAGAAGTTACATACTGATATTCTAGTCTCCTTTACTTTCCAAGATTTCATATCTCAGTTCTCTATTTAGTCAAACATGTACAGAAATGAATAGTCAAAGACTCATCATTGCTCAGGAAGTCTATTTGCTTTTAACTATTTGGGAGAATACTTCATTAGTGTGACTCATAGTCATTTTCCATCTTCCTGTCACTGCAAGAGCCACACTTACACCTTATCCTGCAGACAGATACTGTGTAAATACATTGTTGCCTTGCAATGTGAGTGCGCCTTTTTTTTTTTTTTTATCCTTCCATACAAAAATGGTTCAGGTCATTCCTTCTATAGATTCACCAGAACAAGTATTAGATCTTACCTTCCTTTGGTTTGCCTAACATTCCTCTCTCCCATACCTACATAAAACTGGGTACACCTCATCTTAAATATTTTAACAGTATGCCCAGCCTCTGATCCTAACCTTTATTTCCTGCAACAATGAAGTTTCTCTGCAGCATAACAACATTATCCAGTTATTTTAAATGTGCGTCTCCTCACTCCTTCTTCTGTTCTCCTTTTTCTATGCTTCTTGCAGTTCTATAACTTATATACATAGTTTTGAGCTATGTAATAAAAAGCCTTTTCTCAGGTTATTTGTCCAATTTTTCACCAATCAACTGCAAGGAATCTTCAAAGGAACTTTGGTAAACAGAGACACATCATCAAAACTAACAAGCAAATCTATGGGACTGAGACACAAACACTTCCAACGCTGAATAAAAAACCAGAGATTTGGAAATATGGTGTTTGCATTTTCTGACCTGGGGACTGCGAATGGACACTAAATATTTGGCTAAGTTGTAAGTAGGACTGCCCAAATTGCTGACAATAGGCCAAAGGGGTACCCCCTGCTTGCACACCTTAGGTAAATCATACAATTTGGCAGGACTGCAGCACCAGGTTGAAGTTTTTATAGAGCCACATCAAGAGTCTCTATGGGGAGAAGATGTTTAAGCTTGTAAGGAATTTTGATAAACTTTGTGAGAAGAAGGGGAAGTTGCTGAGGGCTCACGCTTTTCTGCCAAGATGCTGGAATGATAATATATAAGTTTTCCAGAATTGTTCATTACATTGGGACAAGAATGGCCATCAACATTGAGAAGTGTGCTGGTTTTGCCTTAGTAAGGGAGCACATTGATTTTACACATAGACAACTGGATTTCATATCCAAGGATTTATTTTATTTGCATTTGAAAGTTTCGGCATTGCTGTCTGCTACATCCTGGGACTGGGCTGACAGTTCATCCTGGCAATATCAGACTGGGTCCATGCAAATGCCGTCAGTAGGCAATCTTCGAAGTTTCAACGGCTTTCTTCTCAGTCTACACGATGACACCCGTCTACCTCTTGTGATCAATCTCACAACCAAACAACAGGATTTAGTAATTCTTCCAGCAGACAAGGGCAATGGAATGGTTCTTCTTTTGTTGGATGATTATGTGGATAAGATGGATCTTTTCCTTGCAGGCTCAGCATTCCGAAGATTGAAGAACAATCCAACTGAATGTATAAAGTGCAAGGTACTTTCACTTTTGAAGAATTCATACACTAGTCAACAGTGATTTTGGTACAGACAAAGTACATATAAAACTTAATTCTACCTTTAATGTGAGATAAAATGTGAAATCAGAAAGTATCTGTCGAGTCAAGATTAAAAGTTATGACCTGCAGGTGTATAACATTGCTGAATTTACTGTATAATTTTTAACTGCTTGGCGTTTTAAAGGAGTGTAATAAAAGTTACTGCAGTGACTTTTTTTGTTCTTAACTTTAATGTGAACTACTTTTTAAATGTAATATGTAGTATTAGTGTATTTTACATTGTGTATTTAAACCCTCCAGCCACATACATTTGCTTACCCTTCCTTCTATATAATCTCAAGTCGTTGAATTTTTCTTTTCTTTTTCAGAAATTGATCTGGCTACGTTCATTCGACAGAAAAGTGTTTTGTAGGCATTGAAAATACAACATGGAGAAATCAAAACACAAACCATTCCGAATCATAAGATTCCAAGACTTACCAAGCGGGAAAGCGCCGGCAGACAGGCACAATGAACAAAACACACAAACACACACACACACAATTACTAGCTTTCGCAACCGATGGTTGCTTCTTCAGGAAGGAGAGGGAAAGACGAAAGGATGTGGGTTTTAAGGGAGAGGGTAAGGAGTCATTCCAATCCCGGGAGCGGAAAGACTTCCCTTAGGGGAAAAAAAGGACAGGTGTGCACTCGTACACACACACACACACACACACACACACACACACACACACATATCCATCCGCACATACACAGACACCAGTGTGACCGGTATATTTGAAACGGCAATAAAAACTAAACGAGCAGCGATATAAATACACCGTTTGTTGCAATATGCTTGGGACAACAGTACATTTTCAGACGGACAAACTTTCAAAATTACAGTAGTTACAATTTTCAACAACAGATGGCGCTGCAAGTGATGTGAAAGATATAGAAGACAACGCAGTCTGTGGGTGCACCATTCTGTACGTCGTCTTTCTGCTGTAAGCGTGTGCTGTTCACAACGTGCAAGTGTGCTGTGGACAACATGGTTTATTTCTTAGAACAGAGGCATTTTTTCTGGTGTTGGAACACAGTGTTGTTGCAACAAGACGAAGTTTTCAACGGAGGTTTAATGTAACCAAAGGACCGAAAAGCGATACAATAAAGGATCTGTTTGAAAAATTTCAATGGACTGGGAACGTGACGGATGAACGTGCTGGAAAGGTAGGGCGACCGCGTACGGCAACCACAGAGGGCAACGCGCAGCTAGTGCAGCAGGTGATCCAACAGCGGCCTCAGGTTTCCGTTCGCCGTGTTGCAGCTGCGGTCCAAATGACGCCAACGTCCACATATCATCTCATGCGCCAGAGTTTACACCTCTATCCATACAAAATTCAAACGCGGCAAACCCTCAGCGCCGCTACCATTGCTGCACGAGAGACATTCGCTAACAATATAGTGCACAGGATTGATGACGGCGATATGCATGTGGACAGCATTTGGTTTACTGACGGAGCTTATTTTTACCTGGACGGCTTCGTCAATAAACAGAACTGGCGCATATGGGGAACCGAAAAGCCCCATGTTGCAGTCCCATCGTCCCTGCATCCTCAAAAAGTACTGGTCTGGGCCGCCATTTCTTCCAAAGGAATCATTGGCCCATTTTTTATATCCAAAACGATTACTGCATCACGCTATCTGGACATTCTTCGTGAATTTGTGGCGGTACAAACTGCCTTAGACGACACTCCGAACACCTCGTGGTTTATGCAAGATGGTGCCCGGCCACATCGCACGGCCGATGTCTTTAATTTCCTGAATGAATATTTCGATGATCATGTGATTGCTTTGGGCTATCCGAAACATACAGGAGGCGGCGTGGATTGGCCTCCCTATTCGCCAGACAGGAACCCCTGTGACTTCTTTCTGTGGGGACACTTGAAAGACCAGGTGTACCGCCAGAATCCAGGAACAATTGAACAGCTGAAGCAGTACATCTCATCTGCATGTGAAGCCATTCCGCCAGACACGTTGTCAAAGGTTTCGGGTAATTTCATTCAGAGACTACGCCATATTATTGCTACACATGGTGGATATGTGGAAAATATTGTACTATAGAGTTTCCCAGACCGAAGCACCATCTGTTGTTGACAACTGTAACTACTGTAATTTCGAAAGTTTGTCTGCCTGAAAATGTACTGTTGTCCCAAGCATATTGCAACAAACGGTGTATTTCTATCGCTGCTCGTTTAGTTTGTATTGCCGTTTCAAATATACCGGTCATTTTTGAAACACCCTGTATATATATGGTGAATTCGCGACAAGGAAACTAACACAACCAATTGCAAACATACTGAAGACACTGTATCATTTATACTTCAAATGTTAACTGGGATATCAAGGTAAGGATTGGGCACCTCACATAACTTGCACTAGGTGCAATTCTAAACTAACACAGTGGTTCAAAGGAAAAAAAGAGCGCTTACCATTTGGCGTACCAATGATCTGGCAAGTGGCTCAAAATCACGTTGACTGCTACTTCTGTTTGACTAATGTAACTGGCTTTTCATCAAAGTATAAGAAGAATATTAAGTACCCTATTCTGCCCTCGGCAATTAGACCTGTTCCCCATGGGGAAGACCTGTCTGTTCCATCTCCTCCACTATTGTGAGAGGAAGTCCCTAATTCTGATCATGAATCTACAAACATTGAGGAAGCACAATATCAATCAAGTGAAGAGGTGCACTTTCCAGAACAAAGACCACATTTAATTACACAAGCAGACTTGAATGACCTAGTTCATGATTTATACTTATCCAAGGTGCATGCTCAAATTTTATCTTCACATCTTAAGGAATGGAACTTACTTCATGAAGAAGCAAGAATTACTTACTTTAGGCAAACTTAATAAAGATCAGATGACATACTACCATATGGTGGGCAACATTTGTGCTTGTAGTGATGCTGTAGGATTAATGAAACAGTTAAACATACCATACAATGCTGCTCAGTGGCACTTGTTTGTTGACACTTCCAAGACAAATCTGAAGGCTGTATTGTTGAATAATAGTAACACATTTTCATCTGTACCTGTAGGGTACTCTGTGACTACGAAAGAGAACTATGTAAATTTGTCAGAGATACTTGAAGCTATTAAGTATAACAAAGAAAATTGGAAAATATATGGTGATCTTAAGGTGACTGGTATACTAAATGGTTTCCAAAGTAGTTCTACAACGTATTGCTGTTTCCTTTGTCTTTGGGACAGCCCTGCAACACATAAACATTATACAGTTAAAGAGCGGACACCGAGAGAGAAATTGGCTCCAGGAAGAGAAAATGTGAAATATGTACCTTTGGTGGAATCACAAAATGTTTTCCTTCCCCCACTGCACATTAAGCTTGGCCTTATGAGGAATTTTGTCAAGGGAATGGATAAAAATGCTAATGGTTTCGTGTATCTACATGAAGAGTTCCCTGAATTAAGTGATGCCAAACTGAAAGAGGGGATTTTTATTGGGCCACAAATTAGGAAGTTAATGCATTATAAGAACTTCAAAGAAAAATTAAGTCAGTTAGAACTTGCATCATGGCATTCTTTTAAGGATGTCGTTGAAGGTTTCCTAGGGAATACATGAGCAGAAAACACTGACACATTAGTAGGAACTCTTTTAGAGAACTAAAAAATCTTGGATGCAGAATGTCAGTAAAACTGCATGTACTTCATTCTCATGTAGATTTCTTCTCTGCCAATTTGGGAGCGGTGAGTGATGAACACAGAGAAAGGTTCCATCAGGACATTTTGTGAATAGAAAGCCACTATGAATGTAGATGGAACCCTTCAATGTTAAGTGACTACTGTTGGTTTTTGAAGTGTGAAGGATATACATCCCACAGAAGGAAGTTGTCATAGAAAAGACTCAACCCTCCATCATCGATATCATTATCGAGCAAATGAATGTTGCAATTTTTCTTGTAAAAATATACATTAGGCCCAGGACACTAGAGTAAGATAGTTTTATGGCATTAAGTAAGTTATATATTGTCTAATTTAGTGTAGAACACCTTAGTCTCTGTTTTTAAAAATAGGCATTTAAAAACTTCCGTAACAAAAAATTGGAGTGTGATGGCGAAAATCTAACTGCATTTTCAGATTCAGCAAGTCCAAATTAGCTAGGTCCACCATGTTTTATCTCTGTACCTGCAAAAAGTTTCTTTTATTGTATAGTGTTATCTGATGAGGTTGTTAAAAAACTTCGTCCTGGTGCTGCAGTCCCACCAAGATTGTACAGTGTACCTAAGGTACACATGCTCATTAGTTTTGATGTTGTGTTTCGGTTTCCTAGAGTTCCTCATGAAGATTCCTTGAAGTTGATTGGTTAAAAATTGGATGAAGAGACAACTAAGCTTTGTCACCATGCATTGCTGTCGACATATTTTTTATTTAATGACAAATATTTTGAACAAATTGACGGGGTGGCTATGGGGAGTGCATCATCCCCCATAGTTGCCAATTTGTTTATAGAAGATTTTGAGGACTTGGCAGTGAAGACGGTGTTCTGAAACCCAACTTACTTCTGGAGATACGTCAACGATACAGTTATGGTATGGCCGCATGGGAGGGATGCTCTAGATAATTTTCTGGATCATTTTAATTGCCTGCATCCCAATATTAAGTTCACGATGGAAGTTGAAAAGGATGGAAAACTTCCGTTTTTAGATGCCTTGGTCTACAGGAGGGATGATGGGATATTAGGACACAGTGTTTATCATAAACCCACATAAACAGATCAATATCTTCATGCATGAAGTTGTCTTCCACTGTACCAAAGAAATGGTGTCCTACATACATTGGTAAGAACAGCTTACGCCATCTCAGATGAAGATAGTTTGACACAAGAAATGGACCATCTAAAAGCTGTGTTCAAGCAGAATGGCTATGCTGACAATCAGATCCGTCGTGCTCAACAGATCGGACCTCCATGGGAACCAACGGAAGATAAAAGCAAAACAGTGGCATTCCTACCTTTTCCATCCACCTGCTAAGACCAGAGCCCTGTTGGGCTCAGTTAAGAATGATTTACGTTTGAGAAAGCCCAGAGTCTTCTCAAGATTCCCTGCCATTGTGGGAAAGTCTATATTGGACAAACTATTCATGCGGTCCAGGATTGCTGCATGGAGCATCATCGTCACATGCGTTTATTTCAGACAGAAAAATCTGCAGTGTGGGGCAGTGTATTACAGGATGACATAAAATGCTGTACGACGAGACAAAAGTGGTTGCCCCTGAGGTGCGGTATTGGGAGTGTTTAGTGAAAGAAGCCATTGAAATCCAGCTATCTGACAATATTATAAATAGAGATAAGGGGTATCATTTATTCTGTTTGACATTAAGAAACGATTCTTGTCTCAGTCTTAAAAAACTGTCAATAGTGTTTTATATCGATTGATCGTTTCTACGAGCTTTCACTGCCTGTGCGCTGTTGTCCCTGTCATGCGATGGCCTACTCACCTGAAGATGGCGGCCAGATTGACCACCAAAATATTGTGTCCAGATGACAACATGTTAGAGCTGGAGACTGATATGAATACAACTATCAAAAATTTCTTACATTGATGAGAATCCTTTCTGCAGCAGTGCACTCTTATTGGAGAAAACATCACTTTTCTTAGATAAATTTTGCTTCTCATCTGTTAAACAAGTCAATGGTACTCTCTTACCAGTGGTAACACTAATTCCATCTACTACAGCAAAACAGTTTGCATGCTGCACTGTTTCATTTTCACTGACATATTAGCACATTACAGTCTCCTTTAGGGATTTATATTAGTTCCCTTGCTTTGTCCCCCATCACATAACATTGCTAATATGTACTTCAGATCATAATACAAAAGATCTTCAATTTTAATATGAAAATCTGAGCAAGAAAGCAGATGGCTGTCATGTCAAATAAATAACTGTCGTAATCATGTTTTTTATATTAATGCTGTTGTTATATATGGTTTCTGAAGTACATTTGAATTGTAATTTCACTGTTGACAAGTCCCCTGGTCGTTAAATATCTGGTTTAACTGTTTAATGTAACTGGATAGCTAAAAAATATACTCACCAAGCGGTAGCAGGAGAACACACATATAATGAAAGGCTTTACATAAGCATGCTTTCGGAGCCGGCGGCTCTTCCTTCCAGCAGAATGGTTGAAGGTGAAGGAAGAGGGGTGAAGAAAAAGGACTGCAGAGATTTAGGAAAAGGGGTAGAGTTTGAAAAGTCATGCAAAATCCCAGGTCTGGGGGGACCAATAAGATTAGATTTAGATTAGATTAGTTTTTCGTTCCATAGATCCGTGTTGAGGAGATCCTCATGGATGTGGAACATGTCACCTTTTTTTATTTTATTTTATTTTATATTTTTTAAGCTGAAATAGCAATACTAATAGTATAAATATATACAACACATCATTTGTTTCTATTAAAAAATTCGTCAATGGAGTAGAAAGAGTTGGCCACTAGTAAGTCTTTCAGGCTCCTTTTAAACTGATCTCTATTTGTAACTAAATTTTTTATGTTTGCTGGCAAATTATTGAAGATGAGTGTTCCTGAGTAGTGGACTCCTTTTTGAACTAAAGTAAGTGCTTTTAAGTCCTTGTGCAGATCATTTTTGTTCCTGGTATTGTATGTATGAACTGAGCTGTTTGTTGGAAAAAAGAGATATATTATTTAGGACAAATTTCATTAAGGAGTAAATATACTGAGAGGCAGTAGTTAGTATACCCAGTTCTTTGAAGAGGTTTCTACAAGACGTCCGTGAGTTTACTTCACAAATAATACTTATTACACGCTTTTGGACTCTGAAAACTTTTGTTTGACTTGAAGAGTTACCCCAAAATATTATACCATATGGCATTATGGAATGAAAGTAGGCAAAGTATGCAAGCTTTTTCACTTTTGTGTCGCCTATGTCTTCTAACACTCGAATTGCAAATACAGATTTGTTAAGGCATTTCTGCAATTCTGTGGTGTGCTCCTCCCAACTGAATTTATTATCAAGTTGTAATCCCAGGAATTTAAGACTGTCAACCTCTTCTATCTGCTCTTCTTCGTACTTTATGCATATGCTGGGTGGAAACCTCTTACAGGCTCTGAATTGCATACAGTGAGTCTTTTCGAAGTTTAATGTCAGTGAGTTGGCTTTAAAACATTTATTAATATCCATGAAAATATCAATAGCAGATCTTTCTAGAACTACACTCGACATACTATTTATTGCATTACTTGTGCCATCTGCAAACAAAACGAACTCTGCTTCTGGCAGTGTAACTGATGAGAGATCATTAATGTACACAAGAAAAAGCAATTGCTCTAAGATGGGTCCTTGTGGGACACCACATGTAATTTCTTCCCATTTTGATGATGACTGATGACTTAATTCACTAGTCCCTTGCACTGACACCCTTTGTTTCCTGTTAGCGAGGTATGACTTGAACCATTTTGCAACACTGCCTGTGACACCATAGAATTCTACTTTATTTAAAAGGATGTTGTGGTTTATACAATCGAATGCCTTTGACAAATCACAGAAAATACCTGCTGCTTGTAACTTATTATTTAATGAATTAAGTACATTTTCACTGTATGTGTAAATAGCCTTTTCAATATCAGAACCCTTCAGAAATCCAAACTGTGTTCTTGGTAATATGTTATTTGTGGTCAAATGGTTGAGAAGCTGCGTGTAGATTAATTTTTCTAAAATTTTTGAGAATGCTGGCAAAAAGTGAAATCGGTCTGTAGTTTGATGGCATCTCTTTATCCACTTTCTTGAATAGAGGCTTAACATCTGCATATTTCAGCCAGTCAGGAAATGTCCCACTTATAATTGACTGGTTACACAAGTAACTTAGAATTGTACTAAACTCACAAGAACATGTCTTAATTAACTTTGTTGATATTTCATCGTAACCACTAGAATGCTTTGTTTTTAAAGATTTTATTATGGAAGTTATTTCTTTTGGTGATGTGAGTGATATATTCATGTACCTGAAGCTATTTGTGAAGGCTAGTTTCAGATATTCAGGGGCATTATTTACTGATCCTGACAATCCCATTCTATCAGTAACGGATATAAAGTACTTGTTAAATAGATTTGCCACACTATGCCCATCGGTTACTACTGTGTCATCTACCCTTAGTGCTATTTGCTCCTGTTCCTTTCTGGTTCTACCAGTCTCCTCTTTCACTATATCCCATATTGTTTTTATTTTGTTCCCTGACATTGCTATCTTCTTCTCGTAGTGCATTTGTTTAGATGTCTGAATTACTTTTTTTAATATTTTACAGTATTCCTTGTATTTAGCTAAATCATCAGCATTGGAGCTATTCTTGGACGACAGATACATTTTCCCTTTTGTCTTACAGGAAATCTTTATTCCTTGCATAATCCATGGTTTTATTATAGACTTCTGCTTAATTTGAGTAACTTTGAGAGGAAAACTGTTTTCAAACATGGTACTGGCATTGCTCATGAATGTGTTATATCTTTCATTCATGTCATGAGCACTATAAACATCTTTCCAGTTCATATCTTTGAGCAGTTTTCTAAAACACTCAATTTTTGGTTAATTGACTACTCTCCTGTACTCAGATTTAGCAGTCTTGATAATCTGCTTAAAATTTACATCTAAAACAAGGAGCTGCATGTCATGATCTGATAGTCCATTTATTACAGGTTTTATGAAATGATTTTGTTCCTTTGATTTGTCTATAAAAATGTTATCAATGGCTGTCCTTGAGGATTTAGTGATCCTAGTTGGGAAGTTTGCAGTGTGAGTTAGATTGAAAGACAACATTACTAACTGCAGTAAATGTTTACTGGAAGATTGAATTAGAAAATTTGTATTAAAGTCACCAGCAATCAAAATTTCTTTGTTTCTTACTGTTAAATAACCCAAAAGAGCTTCTAGATGATTTATGAATAGATTATAATTTCCTGCAGGTGCTCGGTAAATAGTTACTATTATATAGGATCTGTTATGGAACTCTACTTCTGTTGCACATGCTTCTAGATGCTGCTCTAAACAGAAATAAGTCCATAAGTTTCCCCTGTCCAGAGGTTCTGGGTGACTTTTCTGAACCCTAGACCTTTTCCTAAACTTCTCCAGTCCCTTTCCTTCATTCCTCTTCCTTCCCCTTCAATCTTTCTGCTGGAAGGAGGAGATAATGGCTCTGAAAGCTTGCAAACATAAATCATTTTTTTATGTGTGTATTCTCCTATTACCATTTGGTGGATGTATTTTTTAAATCTATCCAGTAACATTATATTGCCAAAAATGGATTATATTCATTTTCTAATTTAACTGTGTATGTTATGGGGCACTAAAAATCCTAATTGTAAATACGTCATATGTTTGTTACCCTGTATCTCCTGAATCACCTCTCAGCTTTACCTGTGAAAACATGTTGTAATTACCAAAATGTGGTATGGATAAAAGAAGGGTTTCAGCAAGATAAGCATATGAACCTAGAAAGAGGGAAAACAGATCCAGTATTACTGTTGAAGAAGAAAGAAAGTAAATATAAGAAAAACTGTCTTAGGATCAAATGAGTAAATAAGATAGCTTGATAATGGCTGATTCCCATTACCGCCCCCCCTCCCCAAAGATAGATCCTGGAGGATGAACTGTGTTAGTCATACCCTACATAACGGAGCTGTCTCAGCCTTGTGAATAGTCAGTAGAGACTGGGTGGCAAAATGTCTCTATGTCGATGGTTGCTCACAATATTTCACCACTGTCAAATGTATGTCTGCATGTGGTGGCGTAAAATATTTCAGCTAGGCCATAAGTATCTCTGTACTTCATTACTAAAGGTATGAACTTAACATCTTACTTTACCTAACCTCCCCTACAAAAGATATATAAAACCCAACCATTATTAAAAAGAGGAAAGAAAAGTTAGAAAAGCACGCATACAAAAAAAAAAACATTTTCTATACTCAGGTAAAGCTTATACAAAAAAATTCTTGTGTTTGTTGCTTTTGTGTTCAGCTCACTCATGTGGCTTATAATCATTATTCAATAACATATGTACTTTATGCTCAAATAGCGTACCTTTCTTGCTTCTTTCATACTGCTTCTTAGGACAGCACAGTACGAGATGGACGTAGATTAAAGACAATAGAAGAATTGAAAAGGAAGAAATTGCTTCATGGAAAACTAAATATGAAGTAATTAACTGGGACTGTCAATGGACGTCACTCCACTCTCCTGGGGATTTAAATACCTGTAATGGATACATATTATGTAATTGTTTTCTTGCCCAGTTTTGGCATCTACCAAAAAAGAAAAAAAAAAAAAAACACTGCTTTTCAATGTGGAATACCCACTATTTTAAAAGGTCGACAGTATTTTGGAAAAAGTTACTAGTCTCTTCTTTATATTTGAACTAAAATGTAATCCTCAGTGAGTAATAATTTGTCTATATTACATAAGGGGGTTTTCACATGTTCACTGTATTTCTTCACTCTGATTACTGCTTGCTTATGTATACTGTAATCTACCACCTTACGTAATTTCTCTGCTTCTACATTTTTAATGGGTGGTCATTTAATAATATTAAAGCCTGAAATCCAAGTCTTGAGTACTTATTGCACACATGACAATAACTTCAAGATCATCACCTTGGAACTCAGCAACTGTGTGATTATGTCAGTGTACAAGCCTCCTTCCGAAAAATTCTCCTTTGTTCCTCCTAAAAACTTTGACTCACGGAAGATATCTGTGGTAATAGGGGATTTTAATAGCCACAGCCATACCTGGGGATACACCTGAGAAGATGAAAATGGAGAAGCCGTTATATCTTGGGCGGAAACTAACTCCCTCTCCCTCATTCATGATAGTAAACTTCCTTCATCCTTTGACAGTGGAAGGTGGCAACGAGGGTACAACCCTGACCTCTTATTTGTGAGTGAAAATGCAGCGTAACAGTGCCACAAATCAGTGTGTCACCCTATACCTAACACACAACATAGACCAATAATGTGCCGATTTCTTCCCATCATAAGACCCCGAGAAATTGGTTTTAGACGAAGGTATAATTTTAAGATGGCAGATTGGCCAAAACTTTCTAAAATCCTGGACTGTGCCTGAAGAGTATGAACACTTTGTTGAGCTTGTTAAATTCTGCTCGCGAGCATGTATCCCAAGAGGCTGCAAGACAAACTACCTGCAGGGCATAACTTCAGAAACAGCTACACTGCTCGAGGAGTATTATACCCAATACTCTGAAAACCCATTCAGTGAGGAAACCTCCCAAATAGCTAGATCTGTCCTCTCCTCAATCTCAGAGGCAAAGAGAAGACAGTGGGAGAAACTGATGGAAGACTGTGATATGAGTAGAAATAGTCAAGAGGCCTGGAGGCTTCTAAAACGCTTGAATAATGACCCTTCACAGGCGAATATGCATGCGAATGTCCGAGCTGATCAAATTGCACACCAACTCGTACAAAATGGGAAACCACCTTATTCAGCCAGGCCTGGTAAGAAGACATGTGAGAGACGACCTGACCAAGAAACCAATACTCTGCTTCAACCATTTACCCAGACTGATGTGGATCTCGCTCTGAGTAAGTGTAAAAATGGAAAAGCGGCAGGCCTCGATGATATAAGAGTTGAGCAGATAAAGAACTTTGGGCCGATAACAAAAGCATGGTTGATAGACCTAATGAACAACTGTGTCCAATCCTGCAAGATTCCTAAAATCTGGAGGAAAGCCAAAGTTGTAGCTATCCGCAAGCCAGGCAAGGACCAAAATGATCCTAAAAGCTACTGCCCTCTATCTCTCCTATGTCATCTGTATAAACTCCTTGAAAGACTCATACTACATCGACTAACGGAGAAGCTAGAGACAATATACATCCCACAGCAGGCTGGATTTAGACAGAGAAAGAGCTGCACATCTCAAGTGTTGAAACTAACACAGCACATCGAAGATGGTTTTGAAAGGGAAGAGATCACAGGAGCTGTATTTATAGATCTAACAGCAGCTTATGACACAGTTAATCATAGAAGACTTCTAATGAAGCTGTACAATGCCACTAGAGACTAACAGCTAACCTGTTTCATAAGGAATCTCCTTGAAAATAGAAGATTTTTTGTTGAATTCCAGGGCAAGAGAAGCAGATGGAGATCACAGAAAAACGAATTACCCCAGGGAAGTGTGCTCGCTCCAGCTTTGTTTAATATCTACACAAATGATCAACCACTACCTGAAGGAACACAGACCTTCATCTATGCAGATGATTGTGCTATCACCGCCCAAGCCCGCTGCTTTGAAACTGTTGAAGAGAATCTATCCAAAGCATTGAGAGAACTGTCAGCTTACTACAGGGAAAACCAGTTGAGACCAAATCCTGAAAAAACACAGACTTGCGCTTTCCATCTTAAAAACCGACAGGCAGCTAGAGCCCTTAAAATCACCTGGGAAGAAACATCACTAGAACACTGTACGTATCCCAAATACCTAAGGGTCACCCTTGACCGTGCATTAACATACAAGAGGCACTGCCTGAATACCAAGCAAAAAGTGGCAGCCAGGAACAATATCATCAGAAAGCTAACAGCACAACGTGGGGAGCACACGCCAATACTGTGAGAACCTCTTCCCTTGCGTTGTGTTACTCTGCCGGAGAATACGCAAGCCCAGTGTGGTTCAATTCTTGCCATGCCTAAACAGTAGATGTTGCTCTTAATGATACTTGTCGTATCATCACCGGGTGCCTGAAGCCTACTCCTCTGGATAAACTGTACAGCCTCGCGGGAATTGCACCCCCCCCCCCCCCCCCCCCCCCCCGACATCCGCCGGGAGGTAGCAGCAAAAAGCGAGAAGGAAAAATCAGAAACTTCTGCAGCTCACCCCCTATATGGCTATCAGCCAGCAAACCCACAACTAAAATCCAGAAAGAGCTTCCTCAGATCTACCGAGGCTCTAGTTGGGGCACCACAGCAATGCCGAATCGAACTATGGCGTGCAAGGCTTCCCAGTACTGTGGGATGGATTACACCAAGCGAAAGACTACCACCCGGCTACACAGAGAGTTGGAGTACATGGAGATCCCTCAACAGACTACGCTCGGGTGTCACGAAATGTAAGAGCAATCTGACCAAATGGGGTTTCCTAGAGGAGCCGCCACTCTGCGAGTGTGCAGCAATGCAGATGACCTTCCACCTGCTCCAGTGTACCCAATGTCCAGCGACATGCACAACAGAAGACCTGCTACATGCAACACCAAATGCAATAGAGGTCGCTAACTTCTGGGTGGCAAAAGTGTAAATAATTATCTTGTAAATGTATCTACAAACAACATGTAAATATTGTACATTATTTCATATATTGTAAATTCTTCTGACACGAATAAATAAATAAATAATATTAACAACAGCGATAGTCCTGTAAATATATGCAACAATTCATTTATGGTCACTTGAAACCCAAGAATGATCTGAGCCCATGTGAGTTTTTCTCAGAACAATATCTTCTACACAACTGTCCTATCTCTTTCATTACTCACTTACAAGGGTCCGACTGTGGGTGTCATTTTGAAACAATCATGTTTGTCGCGTTCCCATGCTAGAAATACCTTAAAACTGTTGCCTGTGAACTGTGATCCATTATCTGTTACTAATTATTGAAGTTTCCTGCATCTTTAAAATATTATTTCAAACAGTTTATTATGATAGTCTTATTTGCTTGTTTACTTGGTTATAGTTTTACATATTTCAAAACGTACATGTGACTCCTCCTCTAACTTTAGACAATTGGCCAAATGATCTGCTGCCATTAGCTAATTTAAAGGCTTTCAGTATTTCATTAATGGTGTAACTTAAAGCTAAGACATTTATTGAGAAAATAACCCCTTGTCCTCTGGTTCTAGGCATTTCATTCATACCTAAAGATACTTGTAGCAATGCATCTGGCATTTTATTTTGTGAATCTTTTATGCAGTTAATCTCTATTTTATATTCTTGAAGGAACAATATTCATCAGAGTAATTGGCTATGCAGTAACATACTTTGCTTAACAAGTATTAATGCTTGATGATCCATATTTTATTATTATTGTGAAGCTACTTTAAGAAAAACAAAAATTCACATTACATTTTGATCCAATATCATAGACTCCTGTCACTGGTAACATGGGACAAATACTCTTACTTCTAATTCTCTAAAAAAAATCCTGTGTAGCTAAAGAAATCTCACTTCCTGAGTTTATGTAAATATATACATGCTCTATTCACATTTTGTACTATTATAGGTTTTGTTGCTCCTCTTCTAATAACTTATGTTCTTGTAATAACCATTCCCTTATAGTATTAGTACGTGTGAAAGCAAGCGGCTTCTTGGTATATGGGCCTATGATTTCATTGTTATATCATTCATTCTGGTTCATGTTCCAGGATACTACCCATTTCCTGTTACTATATTGGAGTAATTACTCTTTTGTGTCTTGATTAGTAAAAAGACAAGATATATTTTACTGTAGTGTTGACAGCATTCATATTTTTGGTATGAATATCTGTGAGTTATTATTCTGTTGACTCTTTCCTGTTTTGTTTCCACTATTGTTGAGCCTTTTATCTAAATAACAGAAGTTACTGTCTTTTCTCTTCTGAAACTTCAGTGGATAATAAATGTCTTCACTATTTTCTGTGTTGTGGTTTTTCCCTGTGTGTAATGTCCTATTTCTTTATGAAGCATATCCAGGCCTTCTATAAAGGTCAGATACAAATCCAGGTAGGGGTGGGGGTGCTATTGGGTTGCAGCTCCCTCCCCCACTCCCGAACTAAAGTGATTTTTTCTTAGTAAAAGTAAATTTCAAAAAAGTAAATTCTTTGCTGCAGAACCTTCAGACAATGTCAAAAATTTTCTCATCATTGTAGTTGGTTTTATAATATATTAAGCAAACAGCTTCATTTACTCTAGAGAACTTGGAGATGGCACAGTGCCACAAAATTTCTATGAGCTCCACTCCACTCCCCTCCCCTCCCCTCCCCTCCACCTCCACCCCCTAACCCAGACCCAAATCATGGATTTGACTCCAATAAAGATTAATAGGCCATCAACAGTGTTCTATCCCCTATACCATATTTCTTTCCTCACACAGTAAGGTAACCTCATAATGAGGACCTGTACCAAATGTTTTTCCTCTAGTGGGCTATCCAAATATTTAGATCTAACCGAGTGTCACTCATTTCATTTCTTGTAAGTACACCATGTATTGTTATAGCATTTAGGCTCTAGTAATTCTAGTATTAATTTCTCCTGTGTACTGGGTGACCAATATTTTCTTTTGAATTATTCCTGGAAAACTTCTTAAGATTTAAGTTCTTCTGAATGAGCCATTCCCCATTTTGCCATGTCAGCTACTAGATAACTAAACATAAAATCTATTTTCTTACAATCACCCCTGGTCTTTGATAAAGATCGAGAGAACACTCTGAAAAATAAGTAAGTTGTGCAACACCATCTAATTTAAATTTAGGAAATTGCTTTGACACATTCATCCCATTTACTATATGAAATTCCTCTATTAAATCATTTGACACCCCAGGATTACTGATAATCATTTAATACTTTCTAAGGCTTGCCATAACTTCTGAAATTAATTATGGTTTTTGAGAGCGTCATTCAAAGAATTAGCGATAGGGCTTGTAGATTCAACTATCTCCAGTATCTTTTGTTCAACTAATGACTGCAAATGTTTTTTGCAAATTTGTCACAGAATTACATCAACCAGTTCCCTACTTTGTTCTAGAACTGCTACCAAGCCTCAGGAGTCTGAGATTTGATTATTCATATTTTCGAAATTACTAGTTGAAGATTCTTCTATTTGTTTCATCTTTGTGTTTATACATCTAAACTATTCTTCAGCTTCTTTCCAGGTTAGGTCACACTATTTCTGTTTCTAACTCCCTTGATAATTTTTCTAAGGTTTCTTCTATTTTACAAATTTTATCTACTTTCATGTATAGCATAAAGCATGACTACTTTACCCCTGGACAGGGGTAAGCTATGGTGCAACTCTTAAAAGGTTCAATCCTGTCTAGCACCTACTCTAATAAACATTTCGGACCAGTTCTGATTCTGTCCAACAGTTGACAGTTTCTAAAAGCTCATATCTATGAGTTATTCTGTCACTCACTCTTACTTTGTTTTAGAACTGATTCAACTTGGGATGAATCTTATCACATTGAAAATGAGTATTGATAAGATGATGTTATAGTCAATGACTCAGTGCTGTTTTTCTGGGGGAACGCTGGGGGACGCGTACCCCTAAATTGTTCGTCAACAAAGTAATTTTTTTACGATGTTGAGAACTTGGAAGAGTGGCAAAGATTTATTAATTTTTTTATTTCATTTTTTCGTGTTGGTAATTGCAATATGAATGATACCAGTGCAGTTTTTGGTGGGAAAAGCGATGTCATTGACTGTTTCAAGCATTTCGAAGCTGTGGTAACCGTTCTCGACAACTGACTCGCTGGTAGCCAGTTCGACAAGCATGTAGTGCCCTCGCCCGCTAATCGTGGGTGATGATAGTGCTAAACGATTTTGTGATTATTATCAGTGGTGCAAATGACATTTATAGAAACGAAGGGGAAAAAGTGAAAAACTCATTGAAAGATTCATTGTCATCACTCACTCACACTAATGTAATTGTCGTAAATATACCACATTGCCATGACTTGATGGAAAATTCTTGCGTAAATTCAGCAATGAAAACAACAAACTCTAATATATTAAAGGTCAGTAAGCACTTCAAAAATGTTCAAGTTGTAGATATTTCTAATCTTGGAAGGGGAGTGCACACCAGATATGGACTTCATTTAAATCATGGACTTCATTTAAATCAGACAGGAAAAAGATTACTGAGTGATGAAATTTGTAAAATTGTACTATCTAAGCATAAGGAAATTAGTAATATGTTCCCATTAGAATGTTATTCAAGCTCAGGCAGTCAGGAAAGTAATACTTTTTTAGATTATAAATTTGTACCCATAACAACTGCACTGAGAACGCCTTACAAAGTAATTGTAAAACAAGGCACATAGCACATAATACTCAGGAATACAAGCAGAAATTAGCGAACTTTTCTATTGAGAAGGATATTTTAAGTGTTTTTCATATCAATGTAACAGTGTCTGAGAAACAAAATACATGAGCTAGAGAATTTTCTGGAAGATTTTCCATGTGATATTCTATGTATTAATGAGCACTGGCTCTCAGAGGTTGAAGGAACTCTCTATGTTCCATCTGGGTTTGAATTAAAAACAGGTTTTTACAGACAGAGACTTGGTCATGGAGGTGTCTCAATTTTTCTAAGAAGTAATAATCATCTATACCATCAGTTATTGAATCTAGGAACTTTCTGCTTAGAATAGTCATTTGAAGTAGCAGGTGTCCTTTTCTCAGGAATTAAGCTTATTCTGATCTCACTCTACCAAACCCCAGACGTAGACATAAATATATTTATAACCCACTGGGAACAACTGACACAGCATCTACAGAAATACAAGAATTTCAGTATAATTTATCTAGGGGACATTAATACTGATGTCTTAACCCAGTCAAATGCTATGACCCAATTATGTAATATTTTGAGATCATACAACTTCTATCTGATTAATGACCAACCAACAAGAAAGAAATCTTGCCTAGATAATATTCTCACCAACATGGATAGAAATTCATTTTCATATGTAGTTGAAGATCCACTCATCTCTGACCACAGTGGGATCTGGATTAAATTTCCAATGACAAGAACCGAGCATTATAAAAGGGAACAGAAAACGTTCAGAATGTTGGGGGGAAAGGAACACAGAAAAACTGAGATTCATTTTAAGGCAGATGGACAGGGAGAATAAAGTTTTAAACTGTAAGAATGTAAATGAGGCCTTTACAAACTTTTTGTCAACACTTAGCTTTAATATTAATAAATACTGTCCAAAGATAACAAAGGTATTAAATAACAAAGAGATCTGCAAATGGTTCACTCCAGAACCTGGAGTCCTTAGGAAGATTACAATCATCCTTCATAAAAAAGCCAAACAGGGAAACCAGGCAGATAAAGATAAGTATACCAGGGCAAAACAAGTCTATAGAAGGGAAATAAAAGCAGCCAAGATAAGAGCCAATGAAAATTTTATCAATAATTCTAAAAATAAGTGTAAAGCTGCCTGGGGAGTTATAAATAAAAAAATTAGGAAGAAAAGTAAGAAAGGAATCAGCGCCTTTTGCACCCAAAATACTTAATGAGTTCTTTGTAAATAGTGTTCAAAATATTACTCCCACTGACAATCGCGAGTTAACATACAAACATAGAGTGAGCAACTATACCACAGACAGAACTAGGGGATTAAATTTTAGTTGGAAACAAGTCACCCCTAGGGAAGTGTCTAAAATAATTGCAAAATTGAGTAACTCCAAAACTGAGGATTATTACGGTTTCTCTATTGCGATATTGAAACAAATCTCAGACACATTATTGTTAAAATTAACTTACCTCATAAATTGCATCCCTGAGGAGGGAATCCTTCCAGATTGTTTAAAAATGACTATCACAGTTCCAATCCACAAGAAAGGGGACAGAGACTGTCCAAATAACTACAGACCAGTTTCGATTGTCCCTATTTTATCAAAAGTCATTGAATATTGCATGAAAACACAACTATTGAAGTACTTTGAAACGAACAATTTATTTAACAATGCTGAGTTTGGATTTAGGACGGGTAAATCAATCATTACAGCCATAGATAATATCATCAACAAGATTGTTACCAATTTTGAGCTACATTTAATTACTTGTATTACACTCTTAGACCTCAGTAAGGCTTTTGACACTATTTCCCATGAGATCTTATTTTCTAAGTTAAAACTATACGGAATAAAGGGCTCACAGTTACCGCTAATAGAATCGTACCTTGATAACAGATAACAAATGGTCATAATTGAGAACCAACTATTAGACATACTCAAAATTGAAACCAGAGTTATTCAAGGATCAATAATTGACCCACTTCTCTTTCTAGTGTATATTAATGACCTCCCACATAACTTGTCAGACAAATCTATTCTATATGATGATGACATCACCTTAATAACATCAGACAGAAATCTGAAAACTTTACAGGAGAAGAATACAGACATGGTTGGAAACTCCGCCACATGGCTGCAAAGCAATAAATTGGTCTTAAATGGCAATGAACCAGAGACAGTATATATTCATTTGAGTAAGTTGAAACCAGAAGGGAAGGTAAATACATCTGTCAAACCGCTAGGAATTTATTTAGACCCGAATTTGAACTGGGGCGAACATACAAAACAAATATGCAAGAAACTATCCAGAATAATTTTTTTACTGCACAAACTTAGGACTTGGGTCAGTAAGAGCCAAATGTTAGAGGCATACTATGGGGGAAATCTTCAGGGGCTCAGGAAGTGTTTAAGTGGCAGAAGAGGGCAGTTAGGGGTATAAAGGACTTACCCAGCAATGAGTCATGCAGACCAGTATTCAGGGAGCTGAAAATAATAACTCTCTCTGCAATATTCATTTACCACTGTCTGATAGACATCAAAGAAAGCCAGAGTAACTTCACAGTAAGGGGGGAGGTACATTCACACAACACAAGAAATAAACATTATGCTAAAGAAAACCCAAAACTGCCATAACTACATGGGGATTAAGCTATTCAAGAAACTGCCTGTAACACTGAGGGAAATGCCAGTACAGCAACTAGGGAAGAAACTAAAAAATTGGCTGATTCTGAATACAACCTACAACATTCTAGAATTCGAAGAAAACTTGAGATGCCTCCAGAATGAATGATGATTATAGCACGTAGTGAAAATATAGGCAGTATCATACCCTGTGACAAATTTGATCCAAGGAGATGTACAACTGTAAATACTTTCCTTTTCTGTATATTTTTTAAAAACTAATTGGTACTTTTAAAAAAACCTGTATGTATGTATTGTATTGTGTTTTGGTACCTTTCCTTGTATTTTTTGACGCTGTCTATTACAACACTAAGTTGTTTCATGACAATAAAATCTGATTTGATTTGATTTGATTAAACGGATATGCGTACGCTCAAACGCCAAGTTACCAATAGGTATTTCTACGGTCCCGCTACCATGATCCTTCGCGATTCATTGCCATCTTTGTTTTGTTGTTCTTTGTTTGTTTGCATTTGCTGTTCCGTTCTTGTCGGTTGTGCAAAGTTTTACAGTGTGTCCTATCTTTCGCTGCAACTTGTACGTTAAGTTGGAGGTGAGAGATGAGCAGAAAACTAACAAACTATTTTACTTGTTTCTCATCTAAAAACCAAAAACTGTCAATAATTCGTGTGAAAAGCCATTAAGTTCAACGTCAGTGGATGACGAAAGTAAAACTGTAAACCAGAGCACTGAACCTACCTGTGAAAATGCAGTGAACGAATGTATGCATGATAGGAAATTAAATGATCATCCAGAATGTTGGACTTTGGAACAAGAAATTACATTTTGTGAGAAAAATGACTGGTTCATGGTTTCAAACTAAAAACCTGGCTGTAGAATTTGCAAAGAAGTAGGAAGTTTAGGAGTAGAAAGAAATAAAAAAGGTATGAACATTGCACAGCCTTGGGCTACAGTATCTGTGTCATCTTCAGGTGGTTCCAGAAATGAAGAAATGGTTTCATGGGGAAAAAAATATTTATAATCATAAAGAAAGATCCGCTCATCAAGCTGCTGCCCAAAGAATACTTTGTGCCAAATAGAAGACTATGGAAAATGCTTGCATTAGTGTGTTTCAAAATGAACAGGAAGTGACAGCAAATATATTTCACACTGCTTATAAAGTCGCGAAAAAGAACCAAGCATCCAATGATTTTGAGACCGAACTGACTTGCAAGAACTTAATGGAGTTGACATGGGCCACAATTTACATTTTAGAAATGCATGCACTAACATTATTAATCACATTGCACAGGAAATGAGAAAGACAGTGATTAAAACAATTATTGAAGCAAAATCAAACATATTATTATTAATGACAGATGAGAGCACAACAATTAGCCCTTTATCATCTTTAATAATTTATTTACAAACCAAACTGCTTAACAAGGCAGAGCCCACAAATATTTTCATTGATATAGTTAAGCTGGACAGTGTTACTGCTGAAGATATTTGTAACACATTGCTAAATTGCCTGGAATCCATGGGATTTTCTAAAGAATTTCTGAATGACAATCTTATTTCAATTGCAACAGATAGAGCAGCAGTGATGATGGGAAGAAGAATAGGAGTTGTTACCTTAATGAATCAGCATTTCCCACAGATTTTGGTTTGGCATTGTGCTAACCATAGGCTCGAGTTATCAGTTAATGACGTAATAAAAAGAGACTTCCCATCTCATGTGAATCACTTCCCTTCAGGTCTTTCTTAGACAAGTTATATCCACTGTACCACCAGTCGCTGAAAAACACTCGAGAGCTAAAGCAACATGTAGAGCTATAGGAAATTGAAATCTTGAAAATAGTCAGAATCTTGGGCACCAGATGGGTAGCATCGAGCTTCAGAATTGTGTCAGCAGTGTGGAAAAACTTTAAAGCTTTGGTTGCTCACTTCACAACTGCAGAAGGTGGTCAAAGCAGGGAATCAACTGACAGAGGTATGTACGGTGGTTTATTGAAGTACATTATCAAAGTTGACTTCATTCTCCACTGGCTCTAATGTGTGATGCCCTTCAAGAATTATCAGAATTAACTCTTGAGCTACAGTTAAGAGACATCACACTGTATTCTGCCCAACAGAAGATCAGAAATCAGCTGTTGGTGCTTGAAGAAAGAAAACTCAGCTGTGGTCCTCATTACCGTAAAGCTCTCAAAGTAGTCCAAGAGCTGAACTTCAGACGAATTCCACTGGAAAAGGGGGGCAACTATCAGACATTTTGAGCCCAACAATTTTACGATTGTCTGAAACAGCGGATGGAGAATCACCTTCTGCAGACAGAGAATATTGCTATCTCTGAATGTGCGAAAGTTTTGGACTCGTTAAATTGACCTGAGAATCCTGGAATAAAATATGACGAAACAAATATCAAATCTTTATGTTGTCGTTTTTCTCTTACAGAGAGAGAAATATGTAGAGGAATCAGGAGTATTTGATGGAGAAGAAAATTCCAGCATCCCTCCTTCCTCTTCAGAATGCACTGAAATGTGTTCCTCTATCAACGAGTGAATGTGAACGTGGGTTTTCCCAAACTAATCTAATCGTCTCGCCAACAAGAGCTTCATTTCATCTTTCCACAGTCAGCAACATGATGTTCATAAAGTTGGTTGGTCCTCCACTGATGTTGTTCCAGCCCATGGACTATGTACACTCTTAGTTCATGAAAGGCAGACATCTTGCTACTGGTAGCAAAAGTAAAGTAAGAAGGCTTGAAGACTACAGCATCGGTTTGATTGCCTCTCGAAGTTGCGGGGTCCAAACGATACATATCGAACGTGCAATCATAAATCGATCACACGACTCTGGTGGTGGGCATTATGAGTATGTTTACGTTTGTCACTATAGCAACAACAAAAGAGCGTTGCAAAAATACTTGTAATTACAAAGGAGACGACTTACTTTACTCATTGTCAGTGTTGTCATTATGTGAAAGTCCATGTGATGTGTACGCTAGGGAACAATTCCCTTTATGCCATTAATTCGCGGAGGTGTGTATCTTAGAGCAACTAAGGGAATGACAGAAAATGGATAAAAATGACAATCACAAATAACTGATCATAACGCCCACCACCAGAGTCACGTGACCGATTTAGAATCGCATGGTCAATATGTATCATTTGGACCCCGCGACTTCGAGAGGCAATCATTCTTGGAAATTACCACAGCACCCATGAACTAAAGTCAGTTTGGAAACTGTTGTAACGTTATTAATGTAAGTTACACTGTAGTTTTACAGTTAAATAAAAATTGGGTCAGCTGAAGTTCGAGGTACCCCCACCATCTATGCCATTTCGGTAGCCAAACAAGGTGGTGGTGGTTAGTGTTTCACGTCCCGTCGACATTGAGGTCATTAGAGAGGGAGCACAAGCTCGAATTAGGGAAGGATTGGGAAGGAAATCGGCCGTGCCCTTTCAAAGGAACCATCCTGGCATTTGCCTGAAGCGATTTAGGGAAATCACGGAAAACCTAAATCAGGATAGCTGGAGACGGGATTGAACCGTCGTCCTCCCGAATGCGAGTCCAGTGTGCTAACCACTGCGCCACCTTGCTCGGTGGTAGCCAAACAAGGTTACAAAAGATTTTTGTAGTGTAGTTTCTATTGTTGTTGATGATAAGTGTGGATGGTTTTTGTTGAATTGTGTCTTTTATTGGTATTTTATAGGTTAAAATATGTGTTCGGTAATATTTCCTTGTATTGTTTTGTATGTCAGAGGGTTGATTCGACTCACCTGTTTCATTTGAGGTGTACTGTAGGTCAATTGAAGTGTACGATATCATTTTCTTTTATTGTTCAGGAGTTGTTGGGAATCGCTTGCTTCATTTGAGGAGATGTAAACTGAAGTGTTCGATACCACATTCTCTTGTATTTTTGGGTGTTTCTCGGTATTGCCTGCTTCATTTGAGCTGTAGTAAAGTCAACTGAAGAGTCCAATACCATTTCTTTTTTTTAGTTCGACATGTTGATGTCGTCATGGCTAAAAGCAGATGGCTAGTATCCTATGCTTAAGTTATAAGTAATTTTTGCTGCGTTCTATCCAATGTCAGAGTACACTCAAATTTCTGTTTAGAAAAAAAAAAGCACTGGTTATAGTATAGTCTAAAGTAAACAGCCACTGGATCTCACCAATATGCAGTTCACAGCACCGAAAATTTGAAAGAATGCCTGGGATCCATAAGAAATAGAACTATTGCTTCAAATGATGCACATGCTTTTAACCCATTGTCAGATACCAGTAAACAACTTCAGAATAGGAAAAACCCAGACAGTGCTTGATTATTCTGGTGATGAAGATCTATTTGAAGAACACATTCTTGGGGCAGTTTCAGATGAAGATTGTAACAATATTATGAGTTGTTACTCACAATATACCAGAGATGCTGGGTCGCAGATAGGCATAACAAAAAGACTGTCAGAAACTGAGCTTTCGGCCAACAAGGCCTTCGTCAGAAATAGACAAAACACACACACACACACACACACACACACACATTGTGTGTGTGTGTGTGTGTGTGTGTGTGTGTGTGTGTGTGTGTGTGTCGAAGGCTTTTGTTGACCAAATGCTCACTTTCTGACAGTCTTTTTGTTGTGCCTATCTTGACTCGGCATCTCCTCTGCTGTATTGTGAGCAGCAACTATCCTTTACATAACACTGCATTTTCCACTGTCAGATGAAGACTGGGAACCATACAGATGAAATTGAATGGAAATATTAGCAACATCTATGGAGAATGAAGAGAGCCTATCAAAAACACAGGAAAAACTGAAACCAATTGGCACGGAGATCACTGTGTTTATGGTTACAAGTATGAAAATAAACGTTACTATGGTATTTTTGAAAGCTTCATCGAAGATGGTGAAATCATAAAAACAATGATAACATTTCTTGATAACTGGAAATGGCCTGTAACTAGAAAGGTACTTTTTTTGAAAATGGGATGAAATAATGAAAATATAGACCCCTCAAAATGATTAAGTAAAAGAGGTATTACTCAGTGCTACAGCTGGTCAATGGTGATGAATTTTTGCTAAATATTCTGCTAGTGTAGTTGCTGACATTCTGACACTCCAATATACCTAACGAAAACATTGGCCTTCTCTTTGGTAACAAAACATCACTAAATTTTGTTCATGCTTATTACTTTCTTTTTACATATTAAATAAAAAGTTACACTACCCTGATTTGTAATTATTTTTGTCCCTTAATACCAAAAACTACAAAAAATTTCAAAAATATATATTTGATGTCTCTGTATGTTACTAGACAGTTTTTAAATTTATTGATAGACTAACCTCATTTTAAAAAGTCATTTTACAAAATTACTATGCATTAAAAGATTTTGTCTAAAAAACTGTCCAAAATGGAACAAAGTAACCCCACTTTACAGTACCTTATCTCCTTGCCTCTTTACACCTGAAACTTTCCTCCCTTTGGGTTTTAAGCATAGTAATACTATTAGACATTTCATCTAATTATCTCCTTTCTCTACTTGAGCTTTACTACTGTCTGACAATTCTTTCAATTTCTTTAATACTTCTGACTTCCTACTATCCATTTTGAAGATAGTAACTGGCATACAGTGTAGACAAAATGATATACATTAAATAACACTTCAATAGCATGAATCTGAACACAACTGTCCCCAATTAAAGAAATATCTTTCAGTAACATTTTACACACTATACTATAAAAAAAGATTTCAGTTCTGGGCTGTTTACAGCTCACCTGATAGGTCGTACCGCTGACTGCCCTGCACTACTGACGCATCATGTGAGGGCAAAGTGACAAGCCGCTGTGCAGTTGTGTAGTCAGCTGAGTGACTGCTAAACTGAGAAGCAAAGCTGCGCTATTGTCACACTGACCGACACTGAGGCACCATTGAATGTTGAAATTCTTCTATATAGTCGACTTAATTGTTCTTGGCTCACATGCAAAAAGTTTTTAATCAAGCACATGAACATGTCTTACTCTTGACCTGATTGCTATTGTCAACTACTTTAGTTTATCCAATTCCTTGGTTTTCACCAAATGAAAATTAATTCTTCTTAAACATTTTAGCTACTTGGGCAACACTATAGCCAGTGCTCACCTATATCTTCTTCACTGTTTAATTAGGTTACTCTGGGCAAAGTTGCATTTTCTTCCCTTATTTCTTGAAAATTCTTCTTATTTTCAAAAACGTTCTCCTTTATGCACCCCTTATTTGCACCTTGCACTCAGGAGTGTAACAGCTGGACTAAGCCAAAATGAAGTATTACCTTCCAAATGATCTGACACCTTGAAGCTATTCATGATAACTTTTACTTTAAGTATATCTTGTTTCTTAGTGGCCATCTTTCTCTGCAGAGGACTGAGGGCTGTAAGAGAGCTCCGAACTATGCAAGCTACTAAATGGTGTAAATGTCTTTCAATGGTTCTTCTGTATTTTGTGCCCAGTGTGTAAGAACACTTGCAACTGTTGATGGACAGATCACTTCTCAGTTCATAACTTGTATAAACTGTTACAAATAATCATTTCAATAGAGAACCTCGGAACAGAATGATATTTTTGTTAAGCTTTCTTCAATTGTTCCCAGGTGGTGGTGTTATCACACAGCTTCTTACGCTGTGCCGTCTAAGACATAACCAAGCTGCAATGGCAAAGTATAAGAGATACTGCCACTTCAGGTGGTGCGTCTTGATGATGTACAGTACTCCACTTCTGTCACCACATCTGCACATACCTCAAACTACAGCACAAACAGTGGAAAGTTCTCCACTTAAATACTACATAAACAATGTTGTTTTTTTTTTGTTTTTTTCCTACATGCTCGTCCCTCATCGTTATTTTGCAGCCCAAATAGCAAAACTCATCTCATCTAATACTTTTTGTCTCTCATTTCCAAATCCCCTCAACATTGCCTAATTTGACTACATCCTATGACTCTTGTTTTGCTTTTGTTGATGCTCATCTTGTATACTCCTTTCAAGACAATGTCCATTCTGTTCAACTGCCTTCCAAGCCCTTTGCTGTCACTGACGCAATTACACTGTCATCAGCAAATCTCAAAGTATTTATGTCTTCTCCCTGCATTTTAATTCTGCCTCCAAACTTTATTTGGTTTCCTCTACTGCTTGCTCAATGCACAGATTGAATAACATCAGGGATAGGCTACCACACTTTCTTATCTGTTATCAACCACTGCTTCCTTTTCATACCCCTCGACACTTTATAACTGCCATCTTGTTTCTGTAAAAGTTGTAAATAACCTCTCCCTGTATTTTGCCTTGCAATCTTCATTTTTCAAAGAATGTTTTCCAGTCAACATTGTCAAAAGCTTTGTCCAAGTCCACAAACATTATAAACACAGGTTTGCCTTCCCTTAACCTTTCTTCTAAGAGTATTGCTTCAAGTGTTCCTACATTTCTCTACAAGCCAACCTGATCTTCCTCAAGGTCAGTTTATACCAGTTTTTCCATTTTTTTGCAAATAATGTGTGTCAATATTTTGCAACCATGACTTATAAAATTGATAATTCACTAACATTCACACCTGTCAGCACACGCTTCTTTGAATTTGGAATTACTCCATTCATTTTTAAGTCTGAGGGTGTGAGGATACTTTGAAAAGTTTGTGGAATCACCACCAGATGTCATCTCTAGTGCACTGAGGTTCCCGCATAATATTAGGTCATCCTTTATGAGTAAATGTGACAGGTCAGTACTCTGGTTAGAGATCTATAGTGTGGACATCTCTCTGTTATTCCCATATAGTGATTTGTGAAGACAGAAAAAAAAATCGAGATTCAAACAGTGATTTAAGTATTTCATAAGGAAAAGTGTGAAAGCAAAGGAAATTCATGCAATTTTTACAACACACTGGAGGGACTATAACCCTTCATATTCAATTGTTGCCAAGTAGACAAATGAATTTAAATTTGCATGGGCTTAGATGAGAATCTGCTTGGTGGTCAGACAATATGTGCCACTATGCCACAAATTATGGCAAAAGTGCATCAAATGGTCATGGAAGATTAGATTAGATTAGTTTCTCGTTCCATAGATTTGTGCTGAGGAGATCCTTGTGGATGTAGAACATGTCAATATTTTTTTTTTGTTTACTTATTTATTTTAAAAGCTGGAATAACAATACTAATAGTATGAATATATACATCATTTGTTTCTATTTAAAAATTCGTCAATGGAGTAGGAGGAGTTGGCCACTAGTGAGTCTTTCAGGCTCCTTTTAAACTGATCTCTATTTGTAACTAAATTTTTTATGTTTGCTGGCAAATGATTGAAGATGAGTGTTCCTGAGTAGTGGACCCCTTTTTGAAATAAAGTAAGTGCTTTTAAGTCCTTTTGCAGATCATTTTTGTTACTGGTATTGTATGTATGAACTGAGCTGTTAGTTGGAAAAAAAAGATATATTATTTAGGACAAATTTCATTAAGGAGTAAATACACTGAGAGGCAGTAGTTAGTATACCCAGTTCTTTGAAGAGGTTTCTACAAGATGTCCGTGAGTTTACTCCACAAATAATACTTATTACACGCTTTTGGACTCTGAAAACTTTTGTTTGTCTTGAAGAATTATCCCAAAATATTATACCATATGACATTATGGAATGAAAGTAGGCAAAGTATGCAAGCTTTTTCATTTTTATGTCACCTATGTCTACTAACACTCGAATTGCAAATACAGATTTGTTATGGCGTTTCTGCAGTTCTGTGGTGTGCTCCTCCCAACTGAATTTATTATCAAGTTGCAATCCCAGGAATTTAAGACTGTCAACATCTTCTATCTGCTCTTCTTCGTACTTTATGCATATGCTGGGTGGAAACCTCTTACAGGCTCTGAATTGCATACAGTGAGTCTTTTCGAAGTTTAATGTCAGTGAGTTGGCTTTAAACCATTTATTAATATCCATGAAAATATCATTAGCAGATCTTTCTAGAACTACACTCGACATACTATTTATTGCATTACTTGTGTCATCTGCAAACAAAATGAACTCTGCTTCTGGCAGTGTAACTGATGAGAGATCATTAATGTACACAAGAAAAAGCAATTGCTCTAAGATGGGTCCTTGTGGGACACCACATGTAATTTCTTCCCATTTTGATGATGACTGATGACTTAATTCACTAGTCCCTTGCACTGACACCCTTTGTTTCCTGTTAGCGAGGTATGACTTCAACCATTTTGCAGCACTGCCTGTGACACCATAGAATTCTACTTTATTTAAAAGGATGTTGTGGTTTACACAATCGAATGCCTTTGACAAATCACAGAAAATACCTGCTGCTTGTAACTTATTATTTAATGAATTAAGTATATTTTCACTGTAGGTGTAAATAGCCTTTTCGATATCAGAACCCTTCAGAAATCCAAACTGTGTTCTTGGTAATATGTTATTTGTGATCAAATGGTTGAGAAGCTGCCTGTAGATTACTCTTTCTAAAATTTTTGAGAATGCTGGCAAAAGTGAAATCGGTCTGTAGTTTGATGGCATCTCTTTATCCCCTTTCTTGAATAGAGGCTTAATATCTGCATATTTCAGCCAGTCAGGAAATGTCCCACTTATAATTGACTGGTTACACAAGTAACTTAGAATTGTACTAAACTCACAAGAACATGTCTTAATTAACTTTGTTGATATTTCATCGTAACCACTAGAATGCTTTAAAAACAAAGACTTTATTAAGGAAGTTATTTCTTTTGGTGAAGTGAGTGATATATTCATGTACCTGAAGCTATTTGTAAAGGCTAGATTCAGATATTCAGGGGCATTATTTACTGATCCTGACAATCCCATTCTATCAGTAACGGATATAAAGTACTTGTTAAATAGATTTGCCACACTATGCCCATCGGTTACTACTGTGTCATCTACCCTTAGTGCTATTTGCTCCTGTTCCTTTCTGGTTCTACCAATCTCCTCTTTCACTATATCCCATATTGTTTTTATTTTGTTCCCTGACATTGCTATCTTCTTCTCGTAGTGCATTTGTTTAGATGTCTGAATTACTTTTTTTTAATATTTTACAGTATTCCTTGTATTTAGCTAAATCATCAGCATTGGAGCTATTCTTGGACGACAGATACATTTTCCCTTTTGTCTTAAAGGAAATCTTTATTCCTTGCATAATCCATGGTTTTATTATAGACTTCTGCTTAATTTGAGTAACTTTGAGAGGAAAACTGTTTTCAAACATGGTACTGGCATTGCTCATGAATGTGTTATATCTTTCATTCATGTCATGAGCACTATAAACATCCTTCCAGATCATATCTTTGAGCAGTTTTCTAAAACACTCAATTTTTGGTTGATTGACTACTCTCCTGTACTCAGATTTAGCAGTCTTGATAATCTGCTTAAAATTTACATCTAAAACAAGGAGCTGCATGTCATGACCTGATAGTCCATTTATTGCAGGTTTTATGATATGATTTTGTTCCTTTGATTTGTCTATAAACATGTTATCAATGGCTGTCCTTGAGGATTTAGAGATCCTATTGGGAAAGTTTGCAGTGTGAGTTAGATTGAAAGACAACATTACTAACTGCAGTAAATGTTTACCTGAAGATACCATTAGAAAATCTGTATTAAAGTCACCAGCAATCAAAATTTCTTTGTTTCTTCCTGTTAAATAACCCAAAAGAGCTTCTAGATGATTTATGAATAGATTATAATTTCCTGCAGGTGCTCGGTAACTAGTTACTATTATATAGGATCTGTTATGGAACTCTACTTCTGTTGCACATGCTTCTAGATGCTGCTCTAAACAGAATTTATTAACGTCAATGTTCTTGAATTTATGGCAGTTTTTAATAAATGTGGCAAATCCTCCTCCATCCATATCTACTCTGCAGAAGTAGGAAGCTAGCTTAAATCCTGAAATGTCTAACATATCTATACCATCGGTCACTTGATGTTCAGAGAGGCAGATTATGTCAATTTGGTTAGATGAATTCATTTCATCGATACAAATGAGTAGTTCATCAGCTTTATTTCTGAGTCCCGGAATGTTCTGGTGTAATAAAGATAACTGATACTGCATACTAATGGGATAATAACTGCTTTGGCTAAGATGAACTGGCAGTTTCTGATTACTTTCTGTTAAACATTGTTTCAATGGAGGCTGTATGCTAAAATCTGACTCCTGTTCATCTGGTTTCTCAAACTGAGTGTGTATGCCAGTCTCTCTTAAAACTTGTTTTCCTTCCCCGTTCCCTATCCTAAAAAAGGCATCCCTCTGACACCTGTGACCGCTGGTATTTTACCACTTGTGACAGTGTCCCTCCCTTAAGTTTTCTGCAATCAACCCAGACAGTTTTCCGGTCCCTTTCCTATTGAGGTGATGGCCATGCCTAGTGTAGTCCCACCTATCGATAGCATCCACAGGAATCAAACCAATATGGGACCCTATATCCGTCCTAAGCAGCCACTCCAAGTTCACTCTCCCTACAGAAGAGTTCAAATGAGGCCAATCATGGCGTTTCAACAAAGACACAAATCCACACTCGTATGCTTAATTGCTGATGCTATCTTCACCAGGTCACTCTCTATGGAATATTCAGAGTCTCTGTCAACGCAATTTCCCGGAGCACCCACTATAACCACAGCATCCTCCTTTGTGAAATCCTTGCATAAAGAACCTACATCCTCTGTTTCCTGACCCAGATCAGCACTAGGCTTGAAAAAGTTTGTGACCTGGTGCTCTGGACCTAGATTTTCCTGCAGTAGTTGGCCAACACCCCTAACATGGGAACTACCTAACAACAGAACTTACTTTCTCTTTACAAATTTCCCTACCTTTTTCAAGTCCTTAAAAGTTTGTTGCGCCCTTTCTACAGCTTCAGCTACAAGAGGCTCATTCAATTTTGACTGAGGCAACAGGTCAAATCTATTTTCAAGATTTATGACAAAGCTGTCTGATGCTCTCCTTTGCCTATTCACTCTATTACCTGTTGCCACTTCCCACTTCTGTTCACCCTTCTCCCTCTTTAACCTGTCCAGATCCTCCCTTGCCTTGTCTGGGTAAGCTTGAAGAGCTGCAATTTTCCCTTCCTGTTCCAGTATTTTCCTATCTCCACTGCAGATCCTACAATACCACTGGTGAGCCTCATTTACGTCCCCATTTCCCACGCCACTACATTTGCCCCAATGAAAGAAACTACAGCACCCATCACACCATACTCCAGAACTAACAATCCTATGGCATGTCACACACTACTCACTCACGATAAAAACAGAAATGATATAAACTGATTTAAGTACTGACTAAAACGTAAACAAAGGACCCTAGAAACTATCCAGGCAGATATAAATAAATTGAGAGAGTACTGAATTAAAAAAAAACTGGTGATTACATATAAGTTTAAGTCACTGCTTGCTTACAATCCGTGCACGTGAAATGTATCAAATGGTGATGGAGGATCACTAACTAAAATTTTGAGAAACTGCTGAATCAGTATGGATATCATCTGAATGGACATATCAAATTTTAACAGAGGAATTGGATATGAGAAATTTTTTTTTTTTTTTTTTTTTTTGCTGCCCTACTTCCGACCACAGATAAAACTTGGGTCCACTACTATACTCCAGAGACAAAACAACAGTCAAAACAGTGGTAACACATTGATTCTCCACCAACAAAGAAATCAAATGCAATATGGTCAGCCAGAAAGGTCATTGTGTCAGTTTTCTAGGACGCGAAAGGGATTCTGCAGATAGGTTACCTTCCCACATATCAAATAACTATGGAATAATGCTATGTTATATGTCTGGACCACCTACAGCAAAAGAAACACCAGGAAAGGGCAGCAGTTAACATCCATGTTTTGTACATATGGTTCTTGCTCTGTATTACCTTCTCTGTCTACCACTTTTCGAATATGGTCTGTTCATGGTGTAAAACATGATTGAAAATGGTCACTGTTCTTAAATAAAGGTGTTTATGTGATTAAAACTGCTTTTTAAAAAAAAAAAAATGGTTCAAATGGCTCTGAGCACTATGGGACTCAACTGCTGTGGTCATTAGTCCCCTAGAACTTAGAACTACTTAAACCTAACTAACATAAGGACATCACATACATCCATGCCCTAGGCAGGATTCGAACCTGCGACCATAGCAGTCGCACGATTCCGGACTGCGCGCCTAGAACCGCGAGACCACCGCGGCCGGCAAAACTGCTTTTTAATTTTTGTTAAATCCTAGTAGAGTACCCAGCATTGCCCAGGTATGTATTTATTTAAATTCTAATAGTCCACCTCCTAATTTCTCCTCTCTCAGTCTACCTCTTCCATCCCCGCTCTCTGTGCTCTCCTCTCACCCTTCTTTCTGTACATCTGCTACTCCCTCTCCTCTTTTTATACATCTCCTACTTTTCCCTTTCTCTGTACATCTCCTCCCCTTCTCTCTGTGTCATTCAATGATATAAATTTGTAGGTACATTCAAGGGCATATATGAATACTGTGTTTTAAACATGTTGGAAGTAAGGTTAATAGCAATGAAGTGATAAAGTTAAACATCATGATGTCGTGCCTGATGCAACAGTTTTAATTAATGAATGGCAAAAATTTAGTAAGTGATAAACTTATTTTCATTCATCATTTTGTGGGAGCTGCAAGTGAGAAAATGTTTAGCAAATGTCTGAAATTATGTGTGAAGTTTGCTGCAAGTCACTAAGGGTTCTCGTTCCCAAATACTTGATAGCATGCATAGTAGCTATACATTATACAATGGGTACATTATGCAGCAAATATTGTGTAATTATGGGTTAAACACATTGAAGTTGAATCATATCATGAAGCACATATCTACCAATAAAAACATTTTCACAAATATGATAAAGTTCAAAAGTCTAAGAGTAAATAGCTTTTTCAAAGAGTAACCATTTTCTAATCCACGTAATATGCTTCGAATCAAGTATCTTGTGCTACACACTTTCTAAAGTAGCTTACCCCTCAGGGTTCAACACAGCAAGGCCATGTTAGCTAACATTACAAAATCACATTAGTGCTTCATCCAAAATGTTGCCCCTACAGCGATGGAAAAGGCTGCTACCCCCTTCAGGAATCAGATATTTCTTTGGGCTCTTCACAGATACTGGATAAACACTAGAGAGGACCTTACTATTCAGAGGCGCTGAGCGGCAGACTCACTCTCTCTCTCTCTCTCTCTCTCTCCTCTCTCTCTCTCTCTCTCTCTCTCACACACACACACACACACACACACACACACACACACACACACACACACACACACACACACACACACAGAGAGAGAGAGAGAGAGAGAGAGAGAGAGAGAGAGAGAGAGAGTGTGCACCACTGTTAGTTCTGGTACTGCAGCTCAACTGGAGTGAGCACTAACCTTGGCTGGAATAAGTGTGAGATATATGACACTGGGTGAAGTTGTGGATCATAGCCTTGCAGAACATTTAGTGCACTCAAGATGGGAGTATGGCAATGGCCTAACCACAGTAGATACACCGGTTCCCATATGTGCTGTTACCATTTTTCGGGATGCACTCAGCCTTGTGATGCCAAATGAGGAGCTACTCGACCAAATGGTAGCGGCTCCGGTCACAGAAATCCATCATAATGACCAGGAGAACGGTATGCTGACCACACGCTCTAACGCTTCCAACTTAAAGTGTGAGTGTGAATTTGGGTTATTTCTGTTTATTCCCCCACTCTTCTTTACTGGATAGCCGGCTGCTGGAAACCCTCTTGACATCTTCTCCATCGAACAACACTAGGTACAGGAATTTTCAGACTCTTTCTACTTACGAAATAAGTAGATATACAAACTTGGCTTTTCGTCAATTAAAGATGTATTTGACTTTCATACACAATAAAAAAATCTCACTTTCAACATAAATATATAACTTCCAGTAAGTCTCTCATACAGCTGAACATCAGAAGCAAACTGAGTTACAGTTAAAACAACATTGGCTTAGATACCATACCTTTTCTGAACATGAATCAGAAAAATAAGTCTTGCCTATTGCAAGCTTACGACAAGTGTTTTCAAGAGTTCTTTTTCAATGGTCCTTGTTTTAATAACAATAGTCAATGACACAATATGCACATAGCTGCATATAAACTCTGTGGTTCTTCCTTACACACTCACTAAAACATCTATGGATTGCCCAACAGGTACTTGTCGGTGCCGTTCATCCGCCTTGTGTACTTTCTTCCCGCAACTGATTTTAAACCTGCACACACGAATATGTGACGCACAGTAGGTAGGATTATGCCATCCCACACTCATGTTCAGAATATTGTGTGTTCGAGACGGTAGAAGGCTGAGTGGTTCTAGAATTTACACAGAAATTCTCGAATCACTGCGTAACCCCCCTTCAACTCAAACACACGATATTTTATACATTATTATTATCCAAATAATATCACTCATAATAATATTTCATATATTAACAGTATACAATTCTTACATATGTTTATATACATATCTTTCCTTTCAGTAACAATTCTCTATCCTCTCTTGAACAATATTTCGCTTATTGCTTCTCTACTCTTTTCTTATTTTACTTTGTTATTAAAACATGAGCATTTACTCGTGGTTTTAGTGAGCTTTACTAATATTTAGGAATTGTGAGGACTCTTTTTCTTTATTCAGCCCCCCCCCCCTTTTTTCCCCAGTCGTAAACTTCAGGTGTTTATGACACATGAGTAATCTATTTTCTATTCTTATCTTTTGTACTAGCTTTTTTCTAGTATGTACTATTTTCATTATTTGTAGCTTGGTGGAACTCTGGACAAAATAAAAGTCTTCTTTTGACATTCATTTGTTTTCACGAAACCTTATAATCCTAGATGTTCATAGAATTCACACTTCCCAGAATAATCCCTATAAAATTTGTGACTTTTGTCACGATACTGTCCCCTTCTCCTAGGAGTCAGCACCTATTCTTTGCTTGTGGGTTGATCTCATGAGAACACTTACTCTTTCCATTCTGGTAGGTACACCCCTTACAAAACATCTCTATTTTTTAGGCCACAGAGCATCCTATCTCCACATAGGTACACCTGCACTTCATACTTAGTGAATTCTGGGTACAGCCCCCTTATCCTTTCTAAGTAGGCCTCATGGTTCATTACCCTAGTATATTTCTATGTATACCATAATTAAGTATCTTTTGGTAAAGATATATATCTATTTTAAACTTCGCATTCATTCTTTAATATATCATTTACTCCCTAGAGTCCTCCTCTACTTATCAACTTCGATATTTTCAATAGATACTCTGTCTACATATAATATTTACGTCCCACTATCCTTCAGTTCATCAGACTACTTATTACACTGACGTTTCTTAATGATCAACATGACTAATTCCTTTCTTACTTTCATTTTCTTTCTTTGCTCACGCCTCTTTCTTATTTATCCATTACTCACTACTAATTTATACATGCTGTTGTCTCTCCTTGTGCACGAGTTCATTGTGCCTATTCGAATCTGTATTTAGAATTCATTCTTTAATATATCATTTACTCCCTAGAGTCCCCCTCTACTTATCAACTTCTATATTTTCAATAGATACTATGTCTACATATAATATTTACGTCCCACTATCCTTCAGTTCATCAGAGTACTTATTACAATGACGTTTCTTGATGATCAACATGACTACATCCTTTCCTACTTTTGTTTTCTTTCTTTGCTCACACCTCTTTCTTATTTATCCATTACTCATTACTACTTTATAGTTGTTCATTATGTAGCGTTTTTGTTCCATAAACTTATATGCTTTTGTCTCTCGTTGTGCATGAGTTCATTGTGTCTATTTTAATCTCTATTTAGAACTGTGACTGTTCTTTGTTTATGTGCACCTCTTCTTATGTACATTCTATGTAGAATCAACATAGTTTCCTATATGTAGGTGCATATTTCCATATGTACACGCATTTTCCCCAACAACAGCTGGTGGTTCTGACATCATGACAGGCTTTGTCTTACATAATTTAATGTTTGTGTAGAACTGTGTATTTGTGTATATGTGGATGTATGTTCGCATAGTCTGATTTTTCGGTCTTCTCAACTAAAGATAAGATTTAGGTTTCTAGTAAACATGGAAATAAGGAAGGGCTTCAGCTATAGAAGTTTGTGAATATGAAAAGAGGGGAAAAATAGACAGGTCTTCAAATGAGAAGCAATAAAATAAAAAATAAAAATGATGTGGATGCTAGGATCAAAGAAGAGAAAGAAGATAGCCCCAAAGATAGGAAACCGTCCCAACCCCCCTTTCCTAAGATCCCTACCCATCAAGTACTTCAGTGAGACACCGGAGGTCTGGCATTAAATCGTCCCCTATGGAACGGACTTGTCCCACTTTCACCCATTGAGGTCCCCGAAGGAAATCCTAGCAACCCTATGGAAATGGCAAATGATGAAAAAACAGGCACACTTGTTTGAGAGGGTTATTCGAAAGGAGTGATGTGTGTTAGTCATGATTTATCTTTTCTTGTAAATCATGCTTTTAGCTACAATACCCACCTCTTTCAAAATTTATACAAACCCTCTCACCTCTATCACATCTCATAAAAGGTATAAAACACTCTATACACAAAAGAAAAGCTATATACTACCGGTATAATAGTTGTTCAGATAGTCACACAATATTATATTTTCCACAAATATAATACTCTATTCAGTTTATTTCGTCTAGATATCACTTTTTTTCTGTGATTCTCTTAAGTTGTTCTCTATTTTATAGTCATATCCAGTTTTCTAAGCAGTAAGATTACAGACTAGCTTTAGATTTTAAAGGAATTCAGTGCAGGAAAACTATTTTGGCAAAACACCAAAAATAACTCAGTATCTGACAGTCGTTACTCTGCCTGTTAACTCAGAATTTTAATTTCCTTGAGGGATAGATCACAGAATAGTTTAAGATTTTAAAGGAATTTGGGGCATGAAAACTATTTTGGAAGAAACACTGAAAACAACTCAGTATCCGACGGTCGTTCTCTGCCCATTAGCTCAGAATGTTAATGTCCCAGGGGGATATACAATTTTACACCCTTTACTTTGTATTCCCCCCACCCCCCATTAAAAAAAAAAACAGACAATCGAAATATTTCCTTATAGTACCCCAAGTATTATTATATTTTGGGTCCCACAGATATGATATTAGCTTTACTTGAACATTGACAGACCAGTACTTCTCTTTCAATTTCTTTTGAAAGTCTCCCCAAGAGAAAAAATTCTCAGTATTTACTGTTCCCCATTCTGAGGCTTCCCCTAGAAGGTACCTCAAAACAAATTCGATCTTCTTGGTATCTTCCCAATTTTTTGGTAAAGCTTGGTTAATCTTTTTAAGAAATGGGTCGGATGTACATCTCCGTCCGGCTTAAATTTAGGGAATTGTCTAGATAACCCTGAATTAGCTACCCATTTCAAATCATTCTCCGCTTCACTAGTTAACACAACATCACGAGAAGTTACCCTTTCTTCTACTTTTTCTTGGATAAGCTTAAATTCTCTCTACTGGTTCTTCATACCCTTCCTGGTATCACTGAGTTCAGAAGAAGGAACAGGCAATACATTTCTGAATGTTATTCTCTGGGTAACCTTTTGATCTATAATTTCTCTAAATTGTTCCTCTAAATAATTACATTTATATCATCAGAATTAGCTATTTTCTCTTTGAAATTTCCTTCTACATTATCTACCCATGTATTGACATCTGTAATTTGCGATTGAATGATCGGCATTAATTCATTATTCTTCTCTACACTAACTTTCAAGTATTCATTCCCTGTCTTACATAATTATATTTCATATTGTACACATTTTAAAAAAGATCCTAACTTTTCAATAAACTCATATTATATATTATTACATTTGTTCTCAATGTTAAGTTCTAACCTTTTAAATAAATCTTGAAAAGTGTCATTCTGCTTCTGACTAAGATCAGTAAACATATGATTTATATGAGTGGTCAAAGGATTTGTCGGCTCGTTCTTTAAACCTACTTTTATATTCTCTACTTTATTACTTATAGCCTCAAACTCAGTTTTCAAAGCACCCATACCTTCACATAATAACTAAATTCTTTGCTTTGAGAGTCGACTTTGGCATTCAGCAAACTTAAATTTCTCAGTGGAATACTTAGAGTTTCAGTCTGAGCACTTAAAGCTTCACTCTGGGTATTTAATTGAGAACTTAATGAGTTTAACTTAAGACTCTGAGCTTTGATTAAATTTATCAACTCAGCCCACTCAGGCATTTATTTGTTAATTTTCATGACCATAGCTGGATCTTGAGTTTCCCCAACCTGCTGTATATTTTCCATACTTTTATACCCCTTATCTCTTGTAAGCATTTAAAACTAACTTTAAATATGATAATTACACAATAAAAGTTCACTCAACAATATCTTGTACCACTTAGTACTAAAGTAATAAAGTTCTGTTTCACACTCACCCGTCGTATAATTCGCGTTGCGTAGGTGAGCGGATGTGGAAGCAGGTCAGCACTGGCGAACAGCAGCTGGTGCCGGCGGCATCGGATGTATGTTGGTTTCCACACCTGCATCTGTGTCCCCGTGATGTGTGTGAGAGCTGTATACTCCCGGCACTGGATCTTCTTGGTTGAAGCGTTCTATGCCTATTTCTTCTTAGACAAATACGTCAAAATCTTCTTTGCTGTTTTATTGCTGTGAATTTTTAATTTCTTCACCTTTATCTATTTAAATTTTGCTCCAATGTATAATTGAACAATTTCCAATTTTTCGGAATAATTCCCTTGTCTTCATGTGCTTGGTTGGAATGTGAATCTGGGTTATTTCGGTTTATTCCCCCAAACCACCTTCCACTTCGGCACAAGGGGACTTACTTGGAATTTGCAGTCACTCTTCTTTACTGGATAGCCAGCTGCTGGAAACCCTCTTGACTTCTTCTCTGTCAAATAACGTTAGGTACAGGAATTTCTAAACTCTTTCTACTTATGAAATAAGTAGACATACAAACTTTGCTTTTCATCAATTAATGATGTATTTGACTTTCATACACAATAGAACTCTCACTTTCAACATAAGTATATAACTTCCAGTAAGTCTCTCGTATAGCCAAATGTCAGAAGCAAACTGAGTTACAGTTAAAAGAAAGTTGGCTTAGATGCCATAGCTTTTCTTAACATGAATCAGAAAAATAAGTCTTGCCTGTAGCAAGCTTACATCAAGAGCTTTCAAGAGTTCTTTTTCAACTGTCATTGTTTTAATAACAATAATCAATGACACAATAAGCACAGAGCTGCATATAAACTCTATGGCTCTTCCTTACACACTCACTAAAACATCTATGGATTGCCCGACAGGCACTTGTCGGTGCCGTTCGTCCGCCGTGTCAACTTTCTTCCCGCGACTGATTTTAAACTTGCACACACAATAGATAGGATTCTATCATCCCACACTCATATCCAGAATACTGTGTGTCCAAGACAGTAGAAGGCTGAGTGGTTCTAGAATTTACACAGAAATTCTCGAATCACCACAACGCCCCTCGTACCCGCATCCTCAGCTGAGGATGACATGGCGGTCAGATGGTCCCAATAGGCCACTTGTGCCCTGAAGATGGAGTGCTTAAGATGGGATTATGGTTGGGGTGGTGCCTATGTTTTGAAGGAGAGCGACAGACTGAGATAGAGGGCTGATAGAAGAAACACTGAAGAAAATAGAAAAGGGATGAATGTGGAGATGCTGAGTAAGAAGAGTTAAGGGGGATATATGTCAGTTAAATTCAAACAATGGAAAATCCAGGATGGAATGTGACAATATTGAGAAAAGGAAAGTTGCTGCTCACCTTACAGTGGAGATGCCAAGTCACAGATAGGCACAACAAAAAGACTGTCACAAATATTGCTTTCAGCCAGTAAGACCTTCGTCACAATTAGCAGCAAACACGCACATACACACACAAAAGCAACTCACACACATTACTGGCTGAAAGCTATATTTGTGACACACTTTCTATTGTGCCTATCTGTGTCTCTGTTAAATTCAGATGGAAAAGTAATTTGGTGGTGGGAATGTGGGGAGATGAGTAGCACGATGGCATATTAACTAGAGGATGGAATATAGTAGGGAGAGCAATGGTGGTACAAGAAGCAAATGGTGAATAGGGACTAGGGAAGGGTGAGACCACATGTTTTGGAGCAGGAGTTGCATAGGAAAGACAAAGATATTGAATAGCACAGGAGGACTGAAAAGACAGAGGGGAGATATTCTCAGTTTATTGGTAGCTGGCAGGTAATATGGGTCAGTTGTTCCATTTCTGAGTGGTGTGGAGTTATAAAAATGGATGTCGTTTTGTGGCGGGATAGCAGACTTGCAGGAAGTAGATTGGAGAGTGATAACCGGCGTGGTCAAATGATGTGGAAATAGCATTAATTAGACAAAAAGTTTTGTTGTTGTATTGTTCATAGACTGTGCTAATAATTTCAAACCACAGATCACCATCCAGAACATTCAGCCAAATATGGCCAGCAATTATGACAGACTCAACTGATCAATATTTGATGTTATTACATGTGAAGGAATAGAACTATGACACCATGCCAACGACTGCCTGTCCTTGCTGTAGCCATCAGAAGGGTTATACCAGTTGGAAATGGGTGCTGAATGCTTAAAGAAAATACTAGGTAAGTGAAAAGACTAGCAATGTCTGTAATGTTCACCGTTCATCACAGGGTTTACAATGAACACAACCAACAACATGTGCAATGAACAGCTGATCTAAGTGCTACTGTTAATTTCACAGATAAACACTAGTTAACTTCCAAAGTCACAGAAGATGTACGTGTTTTGGCAGTAAACCAGGGCCTGTAATCATCTATTAAACAATGATGAAAGAAATACTTTTGGAGGTGACTGTATACTGGAGTGTGGAGACTGACACATGGTGACACACACACACACACATGCCAGTGTAACATGTGATTTTGTCCAACAATATGGTTATACCCAATCTCACAGTGGTCATCTCATGTGCGAATATAAAACGAATGATCCAGTGGCTGAAGAAGGCAGCTCAATCTTCCAAACTGTGTTGCATATATACATGTTTGGAATGCTCTCATGAGCTGTGTTCCTGCTTGTACTTTCCAAACACCCGTTACTCTGATAGCATCATAGAAAAATATAAACAAATAACATTCATGCCCTTAGAACCTCAAATATATTATCATTTTCGACACGCAAAGAAATTCTTATTTGGAGTAATCACACTCTTAGCTGCCCTATAATGAACTGACCGATCTAATCTGAAATTTTAAACATGTTCTAAATTTGAACATAACATGTATGCTGCTCTTGTGTTCTTCACTCGTACATTTTGAGTTACCATTACCTTTGGGATATTTGAATGAATAATGGAAACAAGTGCATAAGAATGGAAAAAGTTTCTCATCAGAAGAATAATTTGAGCTACCATCCATATTTTTTAACTCTGTCCTGATGTATACTAATTCACAATAGAAATACATCTGTTCTGCTGCAGTTATTGAAATTTTCGAAGATCAATCAAAGTAAGCTCCTATAATTACACAAATCTGGTATTACTGAAGTATGTCAAGGGGGCCAGAGACACCACACTAGTAAGTTTTCCGTGTCACATACACTGCTGACTGACTATTAAAATTGTGACACCAGAAGGGCAGCATGCTTGGGCATGCAAAATATTTGCATTGCAGCTCTACTTTGCAAACTAGGTAAGAATAATGCCATCTTCATTCTGCACTACAGAAATGTTATGCAGTAGGTTTATCATTCATAAATCATATTTGAATGTTGGGTGGTTGTGATATATCATGTTTTACTTCCTGTAAGAAGAAAAAATGTCTAGCAAAAGTTTCGTAGTTTGACAATGATAGCTTCATGACGCAGCAGGTTTGAGCTTTATTATTCTTCAACATTGCTTCTCGCATTGCTCGGAATCCTGCAACTGTCACGCAAATATGGAACTGATTGGTTCAGTAGAACCATACTCCACACCACACAGGATCTCAACTGCCCTAACAGGGTTGTACAGTGACTTCACACACCTTGAGTCAGGAAGTAGTCTTGTTTGCAGCAAGACGAGTATCCACACAGACAACGTGAATTGGAGTACAATGGACTGTCAGTACAGTGACTTTGATGTGGCAGCAAAGGAGTGCGCCCAACAACAGTGGACCTAGAAGTGGCACTACACTGTGAAACTACCTGAAAGATTAAAACTGTTTGCTGGACCGAGACTCGAACGAGAGATCTTTTCCTTTCATGGGCAAGTGCTCTAATGACTAAGCTACCAAAGCACAACTCACAACCTGTCCTCACAGCTTTACTTCTGCCAGCACCTCATCTCCCACTTTTCCGACTTCACAGATCCCACCTGCGAGTCTTACAGGAGTAGCACTGCTGGAAAAAAGGATATTGCAGAGATGTGACTTAGCCACAATCTGGGAGATGTTTCCAGAATGAATTTTTCACTCTGAAGCAGGGTGTGTACTGATATGAAACTTCCTCGCAGATTAAAACTGTGTGCCAGACTGAGGCTCAAACTCAGAACATTTGCCTTTTATGCGCAAGTGCTCTACTAACTGAGGTACCCAAGCACAACTCAGGAGCCGTCCTCACAGCTTCACTCCTGCCCCTATCCCAACTCCTAGTTTCCAAACTTCATAGAAGCTCTCTTGCGGAACTTGCACGACTAGCACTCCTGGAAGAAATGGTAGCTTCGAAGATACAGCACTTGTCCACAAAAGGCAAAGATCCGAAGTTCAAGTCTTGGTCTGGCACACAACTTTAATATGGCAGGAAGTTTCAGATCAGCACACACTCCTCTGCAAAGTGAAAAATTTATTGTGGCACTGCACCATCTTTTCAGATGACTCCCAGTTTGGTATACAGCGTCATGATGGACTCGCTCATGGGGGGAAGCCCTGAGGAGAACAAGTATTACAGATTGCATTTGTCATCACTGGCACAGAGTGTCATTGGGTACACAACATGACCATCCATGGTTCACAAAGCCTGTAGTTACACTTATGACATACTAAGGCCATAGGCTGTGCCCTATCTTTGAGATCGGTGATGTTATCTCTCAACAAGATAATGCAAGACTGAAAATTGCCTGTACTGTCTTGAGCTATCTAGATACAGAAACTGTTCGACTGTTGCACTGACCAGCACATTCTCTAGATCTTTGACCCACTTAAAAATTCTGGTCATGAGCTGGCAAGAAATTAGTAAGCAAACACTCACCAGTAACTAAGACTGATGAACTCTTGGCATAGAGTTTAAAGAGCAGTCATCCAGACTCAGTATTACTCTATGCTCAGTTGAGTAAGAGCCATTGTTACTGGCACAGGTGGTACATCTACGTACTTAATTTTGCAGCCTACAAATTTAATCATGTATTCTTCCTTCTGTACGTTCGCAATACGGAAAATTTCATTAGTGTTGTATTTGTAATGATCAACAATGTATAATCGTAACATCCATCTGATGCTTATCCCACAAAAAGATATTTTTCCTTATAATTGATACCATTGCATTCTATCATTGGTGGTAAAATTAAGATTCCTGTTTCTTGTAAGCCACAACAACCTGCCACCAAAATATGACTGTATATACTGAATGTCTGCCACATAACATAGAGACTGTCTTGTGGGCAAATGTATTTAATGGTAAACAATTCAGATGATTGAATGATGATGAGACCTACTTTTGTTTTTAAATATGTTGGATTCATGACTCACGAGAGAACGGCAAAATAACATTATATTTTACTAAAGTTAGTACACTGGTGTTTTATAACCATTGCTCGTGTTTAATATCAAATGTAAAACTTAATTACATTAAAAACAAAGATTCCAAGACTTACCAAGCGGGAAAGCGCCGGCAGACAGGCACATGAACAAAACACACAAACACACACACTCTTTGCCTTTAAATATGTCTGCTTGTGTCTGTGTATGTGCGGATGGATATGTGTGTGTGTGTGTGCGAGTGTACACCTGTCCTTTTTTTTCCCCTAAGGGAAGTCTTTCCGCTCCCGGGATTGGAATGACTCCTTACCCTCTCCCTTAAAACCCACATCCTTTCATTTTTCCCTCTCCCTCCCTCTTTCCTGACGAAGCAACTGCCAGTTGCGAAAGCTCGTAATTCTGTGTGTGTGTTTGTGTGTTTTGTTCATGTGCCTGTCTGCCGGCGCTTTCCCACTTGGTAAGTCTTGGAATCTTTGTTTTTAATATATTTTTCCCATGTGGAAGTTTCTTTCTGTTTTATTTACATCGTCATTAAGGTAAAACTTAATTACTATTACAAACCATAGGAGTAAACTCTGGTGTCAGGCTCTGCAGAACTTGAAAGCCCACCAGAGGAAATGGACACAGGTCATCATACTGCTCCTGCATCGCTGACTTCGGATGTACCAGCCAAAAATGTGATTTCTCTTGTGCCAATCAGGGTTTCAAGGCTTTGTAGACAAACTCCTTGATTTATGGTGTTGTGGTTTACCTGGCATCTGATCCAGAGGTCTGCACAGTTGCACTGAAACTGGATAACCCATTTTGGAGGACACCTTGCGAATCGCAAACTGGTTCGTAATATGCACATTGTTAATGAATAACTCATGGGGGGCCAAAGGTGGCACCATATGTTCCACCCTCGAATTGCAGACGTCAAACAACCCCTAGCCTGCAGCAACAGTGATGTGTCGTCGTATGACATCTCTATTATATCCGAGCCTTCAGCCATTCCTTACTGGCAGTCATGGGAGCTGCTCACTTCATGCCTGCTGTACTTTGGTTTTTTTCCTGCTGTATTTTTCTGCTCACTCCCGAGGAGACTGGAGATCTTGCACCAGCTGTGGTAAAGAGGGGCACCTTCACTCAGTGAGTGTACCACCTGTTTCCCCTCAAGAAAACACTGGCAAATAGTATTTCTTGCAGCTGGCCAGTACAGCCAAGTGAAATAAATATGGCTGCCCAGCATATGGTCGGTCAGTTCCGAGCTCACATCTGATACTATGTTACTATTGTCACTGTACTATTGACCATTTGATAACATCATCGTTTGGGCCTTGGTTGTGCTCTCTGGTCACAATGAGGAATGTCTCTCTCTTTGATCTTAGCCTGTTGGCATCACTGTGGAAAAGGTTTTTGTTTTCACCTTGTTGTTGCATAGGCTGCTTTGGGCTTGTTCTAGTCTGTGTCTTGCCTGGCATCCGTCAACAGACTTTAGCTTGACTACGGCTCAGTTTTGTGTTCTCTTCCAGAGGTTGGCCTTCTGCCTTGCAGCACCACCCATTTCCCTTCTGGGCTCTGATGCATGTATTGATATCAGGCTACTCGTAGATATAGCAGAAACTGCAAAATTATAAGGCAGAAGAATGGATGATAAGTATTTACCTTGGTCAGATCCTCCTTATTGGGTTGGGTTATTTTGGGGAAGAGACCAAACAGGGAGGTCATCGGTCTCATCGGATTAGGGAAGGATGGGGAAGGAAGTTGGCCATGCCCTTTCAAAGGAACCATCCCGGCATTTGCCTGGAGCGATTTCGGGAAATCACGGACAACCTAAATCAGGATGGTCGGACGCAGAATTGAACCGTCGTCCTCCTGAATGCGAGCCAAGTGTGCTAACCACTGTGCCACCTCGCTCGATTCCTCCTTATTCTCACAACAGGTGGGTCCTCTTCATCCCAGTTTCGAGTGACATGCCCCTCCTTCAAATCAGTCTCTCTTTCCCTCCTGAAAAAGGAACTAACAATTCGAAGAGCTAGGAACAGATTTTTTATCTGCTTTCCTGGAATTTTGCCTCCTAAAGACATGAGAAGACTGGCCAGTCATTCAGCACCTTTGTAATTTTGCTGTGATAGACACATATGTTAGAAAAGGGTCAAATATTGAACCATCGAATTAAGTTGAATGATATTTGTGATTAAAAAAAAAATGAGAGAAACCCAAATATGTTCACAGTATAAAAATATTTTATTTCAAGTTGGCTAGTAAAATCAGTTTTATATCTGTACACAAAATAAGGCCTCAATGTTACCACAACTCTTCAGTGTTTTCTTAAAAAGATAACTGCTAGTTTAAAACCCTTCTGCTGAGTTAAATATAAAAGATATATCTCATATAGGCATACAAAAATCTTGTCATTTTATTTTTAAAAGAGGGAACAGTAATTGACTAATGAACACAATTTTTAACTGAGTCTTTGGCTGTTATAACCTCTCAACACACTACCAGATGCACACATTGATCATAACAAAACAACTGAACACCTACTGACATCACACACAACACAATGTATAACATGGTAATTAGAAGTTCGGTTCAATTTTCAGGTGAACATATGAATTCTAAATACATTTCATTTCAACAAATAAACAATATATAGTAAAAATATTTGTATTTTACACTGGAGGGACTATGAACACAATCATTGCTGTACTTCCCTGAAGACAATTTCATGAGATCGTTAAATATTCTGACAAACGCACAAACATGCAAATTTGGAATCTGCATGCATTTCAACAAGCATAACTATGTATGCTGCACGCGCACACACACACACACACACACACACACACACACACACACACACACACACACACACATTCTGGAGAGAGCTGTACACATATTTCAATACATGAGGTGTCAAAATGAGATGCAGCTGGAAATATGATATCACACTCCATTAAAACTGTCAGTTTCTGCATCAAATACAGTGAATAAGGCATCTCACTTTGCAGGTAAGTCAGTTCAAATATGGATAAAAATTAATATAATTTAACAGATTTTACAATCATTAACTGCAGCCAGCTTCTGTTTTCTGAACAACAGTATGTACATGCTGCAGTGCAGTTTCTAATAACTGCTCACTAGTTGTCTTACAAGTATCTTCTCTGGACTGTACAAGTAATGTGTTGCCTACAACCTTTAAAAGAAGCCTTGTCAGTGATGACGCACAAGGATGGAAAAGATGGTGAGTCATTGTGATGCCCTTTCTCCTCAGAGCCTCAGCCACAGCCCACAATAATTTCTGAAAAATTAAAGAGACTGGTTCACACAAAAACTTTCAAACATTTACTAAGTGCATTACTGGTTAAATATATTAGAGCTGTTTATGCTTGTGGGAAAATTACCTTCTTGTATGTGCCACTTATTCTACTCTTTGATGCTGCTTGACTTGAAGAAAGTGGCTGTGTAAATACTTGGCTTCTATGGCTTCCATTAACGTAAGACGAATTTGACTTCTTTTCTGACAGCTGTCTGCTCACTGATGAGTGTCGGTTAAATTCTGCATTATGTGATAAGGAATGCCCCACTGGCTGAGAGGCATCAAAGACCAGTCTACGTGAAATCTTTCTTGGATGGGATTGTGAATCAGACATCACTCTTTTTCCATTTATATTGAAATTTTCATTAAGATTGCGACTTCTGTTTTCTGCAAGCTTTGTCGTTCCTCCCCAAGCATCTGTTTTCGTATTATTGGATTCTGTTCTGGGTTTTAAATAAGAAGAAACTTTCTTGTCATCAACTGGGCTCTGGAAGAGCGCTCTCCTTGAACTTCTTAACCTGCTATCATCTTCTCCTATACAGATTGTGTTTCTCTGGAGTCGGCGATTATTAATTTTATGTTTCTGTTGTTTCTCTTCTTTCCTATAATACAAAACAGTAAAATCAGGAACTAGTCTCTCTCTCTCTCTCTCTCTCTCTCTCTCTCTCTCTCTCTCTCTCTCACACACACACACACACACACACACACACACACACACTTCCATCTTCCAGAGGTTACTAATGTTTATGAGATCCATTTCATAAAAACAAACATGGTGAACAACACTAGTTTAACAGCAAACAGAGTACTTGAGATCCACAACAAGTCTGTTTTTATTAATAATTGTGACTGTGTTTGGAACTATTGAGAGAACCAAAAAAATCTCATAAGTTAAATACAAAATTAATCTGAATATAGGTGAACACGATGTGCGCACACAAGCACATGCGCATGGGGCAGGGGGGAGGACAGAGCTATTCCAAATGAGTTAATTTATCATTTAGCACTCATTTCAGAAAGAAGTCTAGGTAGCAATCATACTCATTTTTAAAAACACAGTATACACAAAAAGAAAAACAAAACCACTGCAAGGTGAAGACCCAATTAGCAACTTATTTTAGTAATTATTTTTCTATTACCCTAAGAAACTGCAGTGCCCAATTATCTCTTGTCCAGGCAGTAAATGACATAAATGTACAATATACATGAGGTGAAATAAAGCACATTAGAATGGTATCAGTTGTCTCTTCTGTGGAGAATACAGGTGATTATCAAATCCAATTGTACAGCAGAAAACATACCATGCCAAGAGATTGATGGTGCAGTGAGCTATTAACAACTACAGCGAATATGATATGCTATATATGGTAAAGCAAATACTGCTGTCAAATAGGAGGAGGGGAGGGAGGTGGGAGAAAATAAAGAGAAAAAACATGTTTTCAATCACTCTCTACACAGTACAGCTGAAAACAAATAGCACTGACACAAGCAGCACACAAGAGGGATGTCATTAAAACCTATATTAAAAGCATAATTATGCTAAATTAAAGTTCATCAAAGAAGAAATAAAAAGAAATTAGTGAAAATGTCAATAAAAAAGTGTGCAAACAGATGTAGCCTGAAAACATCCTACAGATAAATGGCTGATTCCAGACAGGTTGATGACTATTCTGTACAAAAGCTGAGATGCTGACTAGCGTCCTGAGCATTTCCCACTTAGTGGTCATTTTCTCCTGGAAAATTAATGAACTGTCTTCTCATTAGAAAACTGGGTGATACCTTCCACTATGTTGCATACAGATAGCCATATGCCAAAAGTATTGCACATTAGTGGGTCTCGTTGGAGAAGAAATCCTTGTACCAGAGACCAGTGTCCAATCAGAAGCAAGAAGCACAAACTTAAACTTTAACATCAGTAGATGAACGAGTGGCAAAGGTACAGCAAGCATGGAAGAACTATACGTCAAATATTATATGGAGTGCTAGGAAACAAGTATTAGGTCCCAAATTTTTTCAAGTCAAGAGCAAGTCTTGGCCAGGTGATAGGGGATATACACTAGGTTGTTTGTGCACAGATTTTGGAAAGGAATATAATGTTGTAATAGTAGATGGAGCAGGAAACAGTGCTGACTGGGGCTATGGCTACATTATGAAGAACGACGTGGTATAGATAGCTATACAAATGTTGAGTTTATTCTTGTTTGGAGGCCTTTTGATTGGCTCGTTTGAAAACCTCTTTGAGATGGGTAATATGGAGTTAGATCAACTGGTTCTGTTAGGTGCAGGCTTGAACATGCTCCCCAAAATCCACAAACCCAACAATTCTGGATGCCCCATTGCGGTCGGTTATTGTGCCCATACCGAAAGAAATTCGGGCCTCACCGATCGATACCTCCAACCAGCTGCCCATAATCTAGCCTCCTATGTCAAAGATAACAATCACTTCCTTCACCGACTCTCCACCATTTCCATCCCTTTACCTCCTGGATCCCTACTCGTCACTGTTGATGCCACCTCCCCATACACCAACAACCCTCATGCTCATAGTCTGACTGCTATTGAACAATAACTTCCCTAACGTCCATCAGGTTCCAAAACCATTATCTCATTCCTCATACACCTTATTAACTTTATCGTAACCCACAACTACTTCTCCTTTAAAGGGAAGGTATACAAATATATCCTCATCACAGTCATGGGCACTCGCATGGCACCCCCTGTGCCGACCTGTTTATGGGTAATGTAGAGGAGACCTTCCTAGCCCCGAAAATGCCAAAACCCTAGCCTGGTTTAGGTTCATTGATAATATCTTCATGATCCAAACTCACAGCAAAGACACTCTATCCTCATTCCTTCACAATCTTTAATGCATTCTCTCTCATTTGCTTCACCTGGTTCTCCTCAACCCAGAACGTCACCTACCTAGACGTTGACCATCTCCTCTCTGATGACTCCATCTGCACCTCCGTTCACATTAAACCCATCAACAGTACCTAGATATTGATCTCCTCCTCTCACAACTTCATCTGCACCTCTGTCCATGTTAAACCCACCAACCATCAACAGTACCTGCATTTTGACAGCTGTCATCAGTTTCACACCACAAAATCCCTCTCCATACTGCCTGACTACCTGGGGACGGTGCACCTGCAGTAACAAGAACTTTCTTGCCCAGTATGCCGAGGGCTTCACCAAGGCTCCAGACCTTGTCTGCAAACATATCTCCTGTGCCATTTCACATCACACTCCAAATAAACCCGCCACCCTCAAGAACCAGCCACAAAGGAGTGCCCCCTTCATCATCCAGTACCACTCTGGACTGGATCAACATAACCACACCCTTCGACAGGGCTTCCATTACCTATCATTGTGCCCTGAAATGAGGGATTCCAACCCAAGATCTTCCCCACTTCTCCTGAAGTGGTGCTCTGTCATCCACCCAACCTTTACGACATCCTGGTCCATCCCTATGTCACTCCCACACCCAATTCCAATCCCATTCCCTTACGAAAAGGATCATATCCCACTGAAAGATCCAGGTGCAAGACCTACCCAATCCACCCAACTAGCACTTCCTATTCCAGTCTTGTCACAGTTTTACCCTACCCCATCAGGGACCTGGCCACCTGCGAAAGCAGCCATGTCATTTACCAGCTCTGCTGCAATCATTGCACAGCTTTTAATATTGTTATGACTATCAACAAGCTGTCCACCAAGATGAATGGCCACTGCCAAACTGCAGCCAAGAGCACAGTAGACCACCCTGTCACAACATGCAGTTGAACATAACAGACTTGATTTCAGTGGCTCCTTCACCACCTGAGCCATATGTATTATCCCCTCCACCAGCAGCTTTCTAAATTGCGCAGTTATCCTTACAACACATTCTACATTCCCATAATTATCCCAGCATCACCTTACAGTAACATATTGTCCCTACACCCTCCATTCAAAAGTTTCCACCTCCTCTGTCTTCTCTCCTTCCCATTCTTATCTCCCAACCTGTTTATTTGCAACCCTCTGCCAATGCATCCGCCCATCTTTTCCCACTCCTCTCCTTTTCAGCTTCTTTTTTCCCCACATCCCTGTCCCACAACCTCATGAGGCTGCATCTGTTGGCAGTCTAGTCCCTGCACACTCCACTGCATTTGTCTCTCTTCCCACCCACACACTAATATCACTTCCCCTTCTCGACACCCTTCAGACTGCTTCTTGCATCCCACATTGACAGTTGCATTACGACCCGAGTTGTTGGAGATTGCAGTCGTGTGCATGAGGTGTGCTTGCTCCAGTGAATGAATGGTGTGTGTTTCTCTTTTTCTGATGACAGCTACAGCTGAATGCTTATGTATAAGTTTTTATGGTGCCTGCCTGCAACTTAACGTGTTGTCTTTACAGTAAGTAGCAATCCATCTTTTCCTAAATCATTGTTATTCCTACCTGGAGTTTCCATTGTTTAATTTTCAGCCTAAAATACATGAAGGTAAAAGAGAGATTAAATTTAAATGTACAGCATCAAAATATTAGAGAACCAAAAACCAAAATCGATGAAATTCTGGTGTCTTTAGATGAAATGCAGTCTGCAAATCACATAGCTCTAATACATGTTTTTAAAAACCATTTGACAATAGATACAAGAAGGCTGAAAATGGATAGATATAACTTAGCATTCAGTTAAGGTAGGTTAGGTGTGAAGAAAGGGGGAGTTGTCATTAACATGAGAAAGGATGATAAACATGAAAACATTGATACTCGTAGAGTTTAGAGGGCTCAGGATTTTGAAGCCTGTGTTGTGGACAGTTAATAATAAGTCACAATGTACAGGACTCCATCTTGTAATTTTGATTTATTTATAAAACAACTTGATGCATTATTTAACTTTTTGACTTCCAAATTTTGGAAATTTGTGTTAAGTTTCTATTGGACCAAACTGCTAAGATCATCGGTCCCTAGGCTTACACACTAATCTATCTTAAACTAACTTACACTAAGGACAACACACACACCCATGCTCCAGGGAGGACTCGAACCTCCAACGGGGGTAGCTGCGCCAACCATGGCAATGTGCGTCAGACCACGCGGCGACTTCCAAATACTATAAGGTAACATTAGGTGGAGATTTTAATTTGAATGTTTTAGAGCATATCTAATCTAGAGTTATACTCGAGACTCTTGCCAGTTCATGTAATCTAGTTCCCCTCATACAATTTTCAACAAGAGTTCTGAGAACCAGCAGCTCTTCTACTGACAATGTTTTTATAGATGCAATGAGACTGCAAAGTCATAGTGTAGCCCCATAGTTAATAGTCTCCTAGACCATGATAGTGGTGATGTTTAATATCAGAGTGCATGACATAAAAAGAATTGGAAAACTACAAGAGTAAAAAATTTTATAAAAAAGGATTAAGGTATTCAAGAATTTGTGAAATACAGGCTGGAAAGAAGTACACAACACCCTTGTTGTAAACAAAAAAATGTAATGTCTTCTGTTACACAGTCTACTTTGAAACTATTTTCTTAATTAATCAACACATCTAAACTCTGGATTACAAATGGGATCAGAATACCAAGCAAAACTGTACTGTAAAATTTAATGCAAAATCATCTGAACATCAAAATGTTTGCACCTTCAAGAAAAGATAAGCTCTGTCAGCAACAACATAAAAAATTATTTTGAACATAATAAGAAATGAGACAGTGAAACCAAACCAAGAAAATGAAGAAAGTTCTTCACACATAGAATGACCTGATCAAAGGTAGCCCTAAAAGTGTAGAAGGTTTTTTTTCTGTCAGTAGCAGACAATTTAGCTATGAACACATCCTAAGCAGATAGCCTGCAGTTCCTTAAGAACTGTGGTCGAGTGCTTAGAGCCATTATGCAACTTAGTTGCATCATGCAGTGCGTATCCTATCACCCACAACTAGCATGGCACCAGAGAATAGACTATACTGATACGTCATCTTATTTGTGTACTTTTTTATTTTGCTAGCATGTTCTTATGCACATTATATTTCCAAAATACACTATGTCAGGTGATGTGCAATATTAGTAACCAAAAACTGGTAACATTTCCAATGAAGAAAATAAGGCTGTTTCAAACTATCTCTGATAAAATTTTTAATCTGGATACAATTTACTATGAAATAGCATCTATTAAATAATTTTGAGTTCTTGCATTTTGAGGTAGAATTCACATCTATATTAACATTTATTGCAAATATGTGAATTTTTCATGTCCACATTAATAAGTAAAGATTTTTTTTCTGGGGAAATTCAAGTTACAGGGATAGTATTTTCAAACTACACAAGTGTGATATAAGAATTATATCTGCTGTTAATTCAGGAACATCCTGCAAAGATCCTCTTCAAAAAATTAGGTATTCCGACTACTACTTCACAATACATATATTCATTAACGTCCTTTGTCATTAAAATATTCCTTCAATATAAAAATAGTGGAAAACCATGAATATAATAATAGAACCAAAAACAACCTCTACAAAGACCTTGAGGAGTTAATGTTAGTCCTGAATGGAACCAAATACATGCATACATATGTATTTGACAACCTACCTGAGCGCACTAAATGCCATGTAGATAATGTAATTGAGCTTACGACTGAATTAAAGCACTTTCTATTGGGCAACTCCTTCTATTATATAATCTTCACATAAACTTTTAATGTTTTAGGTTAATGTGCAATTAGAATTAGCATCGTAATACGTTTTGTAATGTCATTTCACTGTATCTCATTTAAATTAAATGAGCATTACTGAGAGAGTTGGCAGCACTGGAGGCAGCCATATGTTTGTTTATAAGTACTCGTGGGAAAAAAAGGTGATTAACCTTGCAATAAAAGTTATTTAAGTGAACATTAGACAGGCTATAGATCTATTCATGTGTTTTGTAAAGCAACTGTCAAAGGTTTCACTCTTTTATACGTATCATGACAAAGTATTGAAAAGTTTGTGAAGGCAGCAAATTGCATATTTTTGACCTACATTTGTTTTCAATTACATTTCTAGTTAGGACAAACAGGGACACTGTTCTTTATTTCTGTTCTCTATAACTAAATAATATTAATCATTTTATTATCTAATATACATTAAGGGGAAATAGTAAAATTTTAAATCTCCTGGTTTGGCAAAGCTGTAAAGTATTTCTTGATCTTAGGCTTAATTTTCTGAACAAATTCTTCCAGTTTATTCAATACTCATCAATTTATTCTAAGCATAATCATGTAGTTTACCATGAGTGAGAAGTGCTTGACTTGCCTTAGGATAGGGTGTGGTAAGATGATTTCCTTAGCTTTATCCATAGGTGTACCGTATTGTGGGTAGTGGCAAAATAAATGAGGCCTGGTATTACAGTTCTTCGAGCTAACTAAAGGAAAGATCTGGCCAGGTTAAGGAGGGAGATAGGTACAAAGATGTGGGAAGTGGCTACAGCAATAGAAGTAACTGACAGAAGACTGTATGAGACATTGTTAGGATCAATGTGAAAAATAGATTTATCTTGTTGCACCAGTCAGACACAGATGAGCCTCAAATATATGCAGCTGTAGAAAGAGCACAACAAACTTTCAAAAAGAATCTGAGAAATAAGAAGGTAGAAAAACCTTTAAGAACAAAGAAAATATTGTTGTTAGGTAGTTCACATGATAGAGGTGTTGGCCAACTGTTGCAGGGTGATATAAGTCCAGAGTACCAGTTCACAAACTTTTTTTCAATCTAGTGGTGGTCTTGATTACGGGATATAGGATGAAGACCCATTATGTAAAGAATTTACAAAGGAAGATATCTTGGTCATAGTGAGAGGTACTGACAGAGATTCCATCTATTCTATAAAGTGTGATTTGAGAAAGATAGTGACAGCAATGAAGCATACCAATGTCAGATTTGTGTCTCTTTTGGGATGCCATGATTGACCTCACTTGAAGTCTTCCATCACAAGACTTAATTTTAAGTTGGAAAGGCTGCTTGTATCAGCTATGGTGTCTCACATTGGTTTGATTCCTGCAGATACTATCAATAGATGAGACTACACTAGGAAAGGGAAAACTGTCTGGGCTAATAGCAGATACAGGGTGTTTCAAAAATGACCGGTATATTTGAAAAGGCAATACAAACTAAACGAGCAGCGATAGAAATATACCGTTTGTTGCAATATGCTTGGGATAACAGTACATTTTCAGGCAGACAAACTTTTGAAATTACAGTAGCTACAATTGTCAACAACAGATGGCGCTGCGGTCTGGGAAACTCTATAGTACGATATTTTCCACATATCCACCATGCGTAGCAATAATATGGCGTAGTCTCTGAATGAAATTACCCGAAACCTTTGACAACGTGTCTGGCGGAATGGCTTCACATGCAAATGAGATGTACTGCTTCAGCTGTTCAATTGTTTCTGGATTCTGGCGGTACACCTGGTCTTTCAAGTGTCCCCACAGAAAGAAGTCACAGGGGTTCATGTCTGGCGAATAGGGAGGCCAATCCATGCCGCCTCCTGTAAGTTTCGGATAGCCCAAAGCAATCACACGATCATTGAAATATTCATTCAGGAATTAAAGACGTCGGCCGTGCGATGTGGCCGGGCACCATCTTGCATAAACCACGAGGTGATCGCAGTGTCGTCTAAGGCAGTTTGTACCGCCACAAATTCACGAAGAATGTCCAGATAGCGTGATGCAGTAATCAGTTCGGATCTGAAAAATGGGCCAATTATTCCTTTGGAAGAAATGGCGGCCCAGACCAGTACATTTTGAGGATGCAGGGACGATGGGACTGCAACATGGGACTTTTCGGTTCCCCATATGCGCCAGTTCTGTTTATTGACGAAGCCGTCCAGGGAAAAATAAGCTTCGTCAGTAAACCAAATGCTGCCCACATGCATATCGCCGTCATCAATCCTGTGCACTATATCGTTAGCGAATGTCTCTCGTGCAGCAATGGTAGCGGCGCTGAGGGGTTGCCGCGTTTGAATTTTGTATGGATAGAGGTGTAAACTCTGGCGCATGAGATGATATGTGGACGTTGGCGTCATTTGGACCGCAGCTGCAACACGGCGAACGGAAACCTGAGGCCGCTGTTGGATCACCTGCTGCACTAGCTGCGCGTTGCCCTCTGTGGTTGCCGTACGCGGTCGCCCTACCTTTCCAGCACGTTCATCCGTCACGTTCCCAGTCCATTGAAATTTTTCAAACAGATCCATTATTGTATCGCTTTTCGGTCCTTTGGTTACATTAAACCTCCGTTGAAAACTTCGTGTCTTGTTGCAACGACACTGTGTTCTAGGCGGTGGAATTCCAACACCAGAAAAATTCTCTGTTCTAAGGAATAAACCATGTTGTCCACAGCACACTTGCACGTTGTGAACAGCACACGCTTACAGCAGAAAGACGACGTACAGAATGGCGCACCCACAGACTGTGTTGTCTTCTATATCTTTCACATCACTTGCAGCACCATCTGTTGTCGAAAATTGTAACTACTGTAATTTCGAAAGTTTGTCCGCCTGAAAATGTACTGTTGTCCCAAGCATATTGCAACAAACTGTGTATTTCTATCGCTGCTTGTTTAGTTTTTATTGCCGTTTCAAATATACCGGTCATTTTTGAAACACCCTGTAACTTAGGGGAATGCACTGTCTCAAGTGAGACACAGTGATCCTTGATTCCCGAAAAGCATTTGACTCAGAACCGCACCTACGCTTATTGTAAGAAGTATGATCATATGGGGTATCAAGTGAAATTTGTGACGGATTGAGATTTTTTGGGAGGGGGGGGGGGCATAGAATATTATCTTGGATGGACAGTCATCATCATATGTAGAAGTAACTTTGGGTGTGTCCCCAGGGAAATGTGTTGGGACCCTTGCTGTTTATATTGTATATTAATGAACTAGCAGACAATGATAACAGTAAAACCAGTCTTTTTGCAAATGATGCAGTTATCTATAATGAAGTGCTACCTGAAAGAAACTGTATAAATATTCAGTCAGATCTTGATAAGATATCAATGTGGTGCAGAGATAGACTACTTGCTTTAAGTGTTCAGAAATGTAAAATTTTGCACTTCACAAAATAAAACAATGTAGTCCTATGACTATAATATCAATGAGTCACTGTTGGAATCTGCCAACTCACACAAATACCTGGATGTAACGCTCTGCAGGGATATGAAATGGAATGATCACATAGGTTCAGTTGTGGGTAAAGCAGGCAGTAGACTTCAGTTTATTGGTAGAATATGGGGGAATACAATCAGTCTACAATGGAGACTGCTTACAAATCACTCACGCAACCAGTTCTAGAATCAAGAGTGTGGGTCCCGTTCCAAATAGGACTAACAGGGACATTGAATACATACAGAGAAGGCTAATATGATTGATCATAGGTTTGCTTAATCCGTAGGAGCATGACAGAGCGATACTGAAGGAACTGAACTGGAAGACTCTTGAACATAGGCGTAAACTATCCCAAGAAAGTCTACTAACAAAGTTTTATGCACCAACTTTAAATGATTACTCTAGGAACATACTACAACCCCTACATATCCCTCACATAGGTATCATGAAGATACGGTTAGAATAATTACTGCACACACGGAAGCATTCAAACGATCATTCTTCCAGCACACCATATGTGAATTGAACAGGAAGAAACCCTAATAACTGCTTCAATGGGATGTACTCTCTATCATGCATCTCACAGTGGTTTGCAGAGTATAGATGTAGATGTAAAAAAGCCATACTGGTCTATTTAACAGTGAAAAACAAAGAAATTGTGGTTGCCTGTGACTACATAGATCATCTTAAAAAGTCTTCCAGTAAACATTCATTACAGTCGGTAACATTATCAGTCAACCACCTACAGTAAACTTTCCAACTAGGATACTTAAATTCTCTAAGACAGCCATTGATAATATTTTTTAACCAAATTGTGTGGGTACAGAATTTGTCTGATTCAAATTTGAGAATTTTATCATAAACTTTTAGAGATGTGAAATTATCTGTTATCTTCATTGTCTACAAATTAACAAATGTGTGTACAACTAATTTTATTACAATTTTAATAACGATTAAATTGGATAACAACAGCTCAAAAAGTTGTTATTTATATGTACATGATATCTTACACACATTAAAATATTTGTTTTACGAATTATTTATGATTAAAGGAGACCATTCACTGAAAGGCAGAAGCGCTGTGTCGCCGACAGTACACAAACAAAAGGTACAGAGTCTGGCTAGCTTTTGGAATTCACTTTCTTTTTCAAGCTCGTAGGAAGGAAACACACACACACACACACACACACACACACACACACACACACACACACACACACACACACGCACACGCACAGGATCAGGATCAGGATCAGGATCGGGATCAGGATCAGGATCCTCACATCTGTTCCGAGAACCAAGCATAAAGCCCCGCCCCCCAGTCATCAAATACCAACTGGACTGGAAAGACAGAATCATGTCCTTTGTCAGGGCTTTCATTATTTATCATCATGCCCTGAAATGAGGGACATCATACTCCAGATATTTACAGCCTCTCCCAAAGTGGTGTTCCACCACCCATCCAACCTCCACAACATCCTAGTCCACCCCCTATGCTACTACCACCCCCAACCCCCTCCCATAAGGATCATACCCCTGTGAAAGACCCAGATGCAACACCCACCCAATCCACCCATCCAGCACCACCTACTCTAGCCCCGTCACAGGCTTCTCATGCCCCAACAGAGGCCAGGACACCTGTGAAATCAGCCACGTTACATACCAGCTCTGCCACAACCACTGCACAGCATTTTACATTGGTATGACAACCAAACTGTTGCCAAAAACAAGGTGGAACATCCAGTGGCACAACATGCAGCAGAGCACAACATGCAAGATTTTTCAGGTAGTGCAAGCTAGCCAAGCTCTCTACCTTTTGTTTGTGTACCTATTGACGAAGCAGCACTTCTGCCTTTCAGTGAGTCATCCCCTTTATTCCTAAATAATTCGTAACTCTCGACCAGAATGTTCTGTATGTTAAAATGTTTGTTTTTGATTGTTATTATTTGTATGAAATACTCCTTGGGCAGTGGGTGGAAATTGATGGCCAAAATTCTTATGTCACAGTAGGAGCCACCAACGTCGTATAGAATACCATGAGAGAACCATATTACTATGTATAACCACAGATGAGCAAGATAACAACACAAAAGAAGAACAAAGATTAATTCATGTAAACTTTTTTGCTATTATGAGCTTAGGTCCTGCTCAAACAAGATGTTTGTACTCACTTGCCCATCACAAAAGTTCATCGCCACCCAGAAAAGGAAGAGCTATTTTAATCAATGAGTAACAGAAGACTAATAAATCACTGAATCACTATTCATGTAGATTTTAGATATTGAAAATGTTGAAAAGCTAAGCTGCAGTAATTGGTGAAACAATAAGTCCTACAATGATGTATTTTACACGGACTTTATTTTATGAAAATCGTGGAAGGAGAAGAGACTTATTGAAAAGAAAATACTAATCACTTTCAATTCTGATGCTCAGAATCACCTTTCAGAATCAAACAAACAAAATCAATAATGCAGAATTGATTTACACTGGCAAAAAACTAATACCAATTTTGGTCACCAGGTGCAAATCTGGCACTATGAATGCAAGAAAGATGTATACAAATGTTTCCATATAAAATGGCTTACGAATGGGAATGAGCAGGAAAGGTCAAACAAGTGAAAAAACATAATTCTGATTTTTTTTATTAACTCTGTTTACATAATTTGTTCAATATGTGCACCAGAGATGTCGAGGAGATGCTGTATAGTGTAAGATTTTCATCTGGTAGTAGAAATTGTAACTAGTTTTGTCTACCCCCCCCCCCCCCCTTTCCAGTGTAAATAGGTTCCACATTAATGTGTTAGCGTATCTACCAAGCTTCACTGTCATATAATAATTGCAGCCTAAACTTGAGTGGCTTCACTTTAATTATAATCACCTGGTATCACAAAACCAAAAAATCAACAGCCTACCAGACCACAATATGCAGTTACTTGTTCCGAGTGTAAAAACTAAGCATGTTAAACTGGAGAGATTTTACAGTGCTCAGGAGATGAATGAAAAATACAACACATTCATTGATAAAGTAATTATCTTGATTGAAAACTGCTTTCCTCCAAAAGTAAATCAGATTAAACAAATGCCTACAAGAAAACCATGGATTAATCAAGGCATAACATTTCTTGTAGCAAAAAAGAAAATTGTTATCTTTCAGCCAGGGACAGCTCCAATGATGATGATTTAGTTCATTACAATCAATACTGCATAACATTAAAGAAAATAATCCAGACATCTAAGAAAATGCACTATGAAAAGAAGATAGCAACATCAGGCAACAAAATAAAAACAATACATGATATTGTGAAAGGGGGGGCTGAAAGAACTAGAAAGAAAGAGGAGAAGATAGCTTTAAGTGTAGATGAAACATTGGTAATAGATGCATGTAGTATGACAAATACCTCAGTACTTAGGTATGTTGCTGATACAAAAAAAAGTAAAATTCATAATAAAACCTTCAAAATCAAAGCATTCTAGTGGTCATGCTGAAATATCAGTGAAGTTGATTAAAGGGTATTCTTGTGGGTTTAGTAAACCTTTATGTTATTTGTGCAACAAGAACATTTCCTAATAAGCTGAAATATGCTGACATCACAACTCTGCAACTTCCAATTGCTCCTTCTTTCAATAACTCATTGCTTTGTGCTGCAACAGTGAGGTATTATTACATTTTGGTGAAAGCTCACATTGTGCTACAGTGTGTATTATTGTCCATATCTCACTGTCTGCTACACTTACCAGTTCATTGCTATAAATTCCCACATACCTTGGTACAGGGTGATGCAAAATGAACGCATGGATTTGAGTTTCAGAGGAGAAGTGAAAGGGAGTGGTCAATCATCCCCCAAGTGCTGTAATTTTGTCTGTTGTGGCATTCATTTCAGTAACAATGGCGCAGTGGAACTCGTCTTGTTTTCACTGTTGAATATTATTTCAAAAGTGATGAATCTTTTATCGCCGTTTAACGGCTTTTCTGTACACAGTTCAGTGCTGAGCGTAATGGTATGATACCTTATCACAACACAATATTTCATTTGGTTAACTCCTTCTGCACACCTGGATCAGTTGTCAATCCAGGCAGCTGGTTGTTCTTGTACTGTGTGGACTCCAGAAAATGACAACAAAGTGAATGTGTCTATTATTCAAGGTCTCCTCACTCCACTGTGCAGAGTGCTCCACATTTGGGCGTGTCTCATCACTTGCAACAGTGCATCCTGAACTGTGAGTTACATTTCCATCCTTATCACATAATGTAACTACAAAAACAATTATTATTGACAAGATTATTTAATTGGATAGATAAAATAATTGGATAGATAAAATAATGATGGTATAGAAGCATCACAAATGTGCTTTTGACAAAAGGAGACTGTTCTGTGAGAGAATGCTTGGTGTTCTTGCAGCTGATATTGTTTTGATAATGCAATGAAGCTTTCTTTCGCTTGGATGGTTTTATAAATAAGCAGAACTGTCACTATTGGGCAACAGACTATTCAAAAGAATTGTATCACAAACCACTGTACAGTGCAAAATGACCATGTGGTGTGGAGTTCCCAGAGTGGAGATCATTGGGGCTTATTTTTTTTTGTAGAAGGTGGCACTTGTGTGACAGTAATTTCTGAATGTTATGTTGCAGTGCTACGCAATTTCTTGTGGCCACAACTTGAGGCTTTGGGAACAAACATGGTGGAAATGTGGCTCCAACAAGATGGAGCTATAATCCACATGGCTAATGCATCCACAACAGTTGTCAGAAATATTTCCTCAATACTCGATCATATGTTTTGGCGATCTCCACTAGTCTGCATGCTTACCAGATCTGTCTGTTTCCAACATTTTCGGGTGTGGAGTCATTTGAAATGCCATGTTTAATACCACAAACCTTGTTCAATCGATGATTTGAAGGTTGCAATATGTGTTAAGTTAAAGAAAGGCTTCTAATGTATGTGTATGAAGATCTTTCTGACGAAATGTTATCTTTAAGAAAGTAACTGCAGTTCTTAAACTGGATAACTTTAGAGTACATTGGTGCAAATGCATTTTAAATGTAATAAAAATAAAGGTAATCACATTAGCTTGTAGTTCACACGTTCTTTTTGCACCACCCTGAACCTGTGAGAATAGCACCTACTCTACCTGCCATAAAATTGGAGCATGAACATATTACATTAAAAAGCTGAAAGTGCTGCAGGCTAGCAGCATAAAGCACAATGACATGACCTTGAAATCTATTCCACTCAAATAATCACTGTTAATGTCCTGTGTTCCAATAATAGTACATTTCAACTGAGCATTAAAATAAAGGCTGTATTTTCTGAGTCATCTTAAACCGAAGTGAAATGAGTAAATAAAAAACAAAAAGTGTACAATGTTTAAACTATAATTCACTTAGTGCTACTTACTTTGCATCTACCATAATAACACGACGCTCTATTGCACTCCTGTGCATAACTCCGGGCAATTTTCCTGAAATACTGGCAGGCTGCAAATTGCACGAAGAGAATGACTGTCGACGGCGAGCAAGATGACTCAACCGGCTTCCAGGAGACTGTCCAAGACTTCGCTGGTATCTTACTGAGCTTTTGCTTGCATTCCATGTTGTAAACCATGGATTGCAACTGGATGCAGTTTCGCGTCCCACAAAGCGTTCCTGAAGTCTCTGATACTGCCGATCTAGTTCTTCGGATACAGCACCGTGATTGTACCTTTCACAAATTTATACAAAAAAATTACTTAATGTAGATATATATGGTGACACTGAAAGATTTGACACCCCCATAAAAACGGCACTGTCAAGCAAAATGACATAAATACAGAGTATAGCATGAAAAATACACAGCAGAAATTAAACATCTTTTCCCTTTAAAGTGGAAAATGTGAGCAAGAGGGATAAAATAAAAACATAAATCAATATACAAGATATCCCAACCAAAAACATTCGTAACTCTACATACTAAAATTACAGCAACAACATGTTTGTGCCCATACATAAACACATAACAAGCGAATTACACAGAAAAATTATTTCAGCAAAAATCTACAAAATATGTATGTAATTTCTGAAATCTTTAACATTTAAATAAGAGTTTTATTACGAGACTACAAAGTTATAAATGGGCACATCATTCATCCTGGAATGATTAAAACCCGGCTGTTGAAGAAGATACTGAGATACAGATGAGCTGTTTATTTTTCAAGGAGCTCTTTGCAGAGTGGGGAGTGGCCATGTATGCCAAACATGATATTCCATTTAAATCTATTGAGATACCAAAACAATGGACTAAAAGGTCACTAAATGTTGTGCAGAATTAGTTGAATTTAGTGAAACTAAACTCATATATACACTCCTGGAAATGGAAAAAAGAACACATTGACACCGGTGTGTCAGACCCACCATACTTGCTCCGGACACTGCGAGAGGGCTGTAGAAGCAATGATCACACGCACGGCACAGTGGACACACCAGGAACCGCGGTGTTGGCCGTCGAATGGCGCTAGCTGCGCAGCATTTGTGCACCGCCGCCGTCGTGCCGTGGCATACGGAGCTCCATCGCAGTCTTTAACACTGGTAGCATGCCGCGACAGCGTGGACGTGAAACGTATGTGCAGTTGACGGACTTTGAGCGAGGGCGTATAGTGGGCATGCGGGAGGCCAGGTGGACGTACCGCCGAATTGCTCAACACGTGGGGCGTGAGGTCTCCACAGTACATCGATGTTGTCGCCAGTGGTCGGTGGAAGGTGCACATGCCCGTCGACCTGGGACCGGACCGCAGCGACGCACGGATGCACGCCAAGACCGTAGGATCCTACGCAGTGCCGTAGGGGACCGCACCGCCACTTCCCAGCAAATTAGGGACACTTGCCCCTGGGGTATCGGCGAGGACCATTCGCAACCGTCTCCATGAAGCTGGGCTACGGTCCCGCACACCATTAGGCCGTCTTCCGCTCACGCCCCAACATCGTGCAGCCCGCCTCCAGTGGTGTCGCGACAGGCGTGAATGGAGGGATGAATGGAGACGTGTCGTCTTCAGCGATGAGAGTCGCTTCTGCCTTGGTGCCAATGATGGTCGTATGTGTGTTTGGCGCCGTGCAGGTCAGCGCCACAATCAGGACTGCATACGACCGAGGCACACAGGGCCAAAACCCGGCATCATGGTGTGGGGAGCGATCTCCTACACTGGCCGTACACTTCTGGTGATCGTCGTCGAGGGGACACTGAATAGTGCACGGTACATCCAAACCGTCATCGAACCCATCATTCTACCATTCTTAGACTGGCAAGGGAACTTCCTGTTCCAACAGGACAATGCACGTCCGCATGTATCCCGTGCCACCCAACGTGCTCTAGAAGGTGTAAGTCAACTACCTTGGCCAGCAAGATCTCCGGATCTGTCCCCCATTGAGGATGTTTGGGACTGGATGAAGCGGCGTCTCACGCGGTCTCCACGTCCAGCATGAACGCTGGTCCAACTGAGGTGCCAGGTGGAAATGGCATGGCAAGCCGTTCCACAGGACTACATCCAGCATCTCTACGATCGTCTCCATGGGAGAATAGCACCCTGCATTGCTGTGAAAGGTGGATATACACTGTACTAGTGCCGACATTGTGCATGCTCTGTTGCCTGTGTCTATGTGCCTGTGGTTCTGTCAGTGTGGTCATGTGATGTATCTGACCCCAGGAATGAGTCAATAAAGTTTCCCCTTCCTGGGACAATGAATTCACGGTGTTCTTATTTCAATTTCCAGGAGTGTAGTTATCTATACGTTCTCAACTCCTGAATTTAGGACAGTCCTGTTCAAGCTAGGAAGAGTTCTCATGGTTCACTTTATAGAAAGTACCAAAAATTAGTTGAATGCTCTGACTTTAATATTAATTTTATAAGTCATTGTACAAACAAAAGAATATTAGAAGATCTTCTAAATTTATATAATCTGATGCACAATGTATTTTTTTCCAACCAGTATGCATGGGGGACAGCAGCAGAACTAAGGACAACATATTTGTTCATTCTTCATTACTAGAGGAGCATTCCATCAGTAAAAGGGTATGCACACCCACACACATATGCATGTTAAATATAATTAGCAGCTAATGATACGAATATAATAGAAAGAAACATTCCACATGGCAAAAATATATTAAAAAACAAAGATGCTGTGACTTACCAAACGAGAAAGCACTGATAGAGAGACACAATTTAAAAAAAAAAAAACATACACACAAATTTCAAGCTTTTGCAACCCATGGTTGCTTCATCAAGAAACAGGGAAGGAGAGGGAAAGACAAAAGGATGTGGGTTTTAATGGAGAGGGTAAGGAGCCATTCCAATCCTGGGAGCAGAAGGACTTACCTTAGGCGGAAAAAGGGACAGGTATACACTCGCGCGCGCACACACACACACACACACATATATATGTGCGGATGGATATGTGTGTGTGTGTGTGTGTGTGTGAGTGTATACCTGTCCCTTTTTCCCCCTAAGGTAAGCCTTTCCGCTCCCGGGATTGAAATGATTCCTTACCCTCTCCCTTAAAACCCACATCCTTTTGACTTTCCCTCTCCTTCCCTCTTTCCTGATGAAGCAACCGTGGGTTGCGAAAGCTTGAAATTTGTGTGTATGTTTGTGTGTTTTTTTTTTATTGTGTCTATCTGCCAGCACTTTCTCGTTTGGTAAGTCACAGCATCTTTGTTTTTTAATATAATTAGCAGCTATTTAGAAATGTTAATCCTTAGAAATAGAGGATTTTTTAAAACCTCATTACAGGAAAAGAGTGGCAGGATGTTGAAAGTGCTGATGACATAGATTATTTCTCATGCTCTTTCAAAACTGCTTTGTGTTAGAATATTTAGAACAGGATACTACCACAGGCTACCTGGGTGGCTGACTGATGGGATAAGGATACCACGCCGAAAATGGGGAATTATATCAAAATGTTAGAAACAGTAACAACAGGGCTGCAGTAGCCCATTACAAAACGTACTGTAAGAAGGTTAAAAATATCATTAGAAAGGCAAAAGGAATGTGGCATGGAAATAGTACAGCTTATTCTCAAAATAAATTTAAAACAATATGGTCAACCATGAAGGAAGTTCTGGCCAACAGCACAGGGTCGAGGATATTTTCTATATGAATGTTATTTTTTTTTATACTGATAATGCAGATGTATGTACATAATCTAACAATCATTTTCTGAATATAGTATGCGCATTGAATAAAAACAGGGAATCATATAACTCTCTTAGCAAATAGCTTTTTAAGACTGCTATCTGTAACACACCTCTGTGCAACTGACAAAGAGGACATTAAGTCAATAATTAAATTGCTGAAGACTATGGATTCTCATGGATATGGCGAGGCAACTAGAAGGACGCTAAATCACTATGCTGCATATGTCTGCCCTGTATTTAGCTACATCTGTAATTTTTCCGCTAGGAACGGTCAGTTTCCTGAATGGTTAAAGTGCTCAATAGTGAAACTGTTTTTTATAGAAGGAGAATGGGATGTCGACAATTTTAGATATATTTCTATACTAATTTCAGTTTACATAATTTGCTATTGTGATAGATCCTATTTTAGTTTAGCCACAAAGTATAAGTCATTTAATAAGTATCAGAACACTGTGCAGGGTAAAGACGCTGTGTGTGTGTGTGTGTGTGTGTGTGTGTGTGTGTGTGTGTGTGTGTGTGTGTGCGCACGCGCGCGCGCTTTTCCTTACTTCCCTTCTCTGATCCCTTCTTATCCCAAATGGTAAGTTTCTCCTTACCCATGATTCTGGGTGACTTTCCCAAAATCTAACCATTTTCCTAAACCTCTCCAGTCCTTTTCATTCACTGCTCTTCCTTCTCTTCACTCCTTCTGCCTAAAGAAGGTGCCACTGGCTCCAAAAGCTTGCCAGTTACAACCATCTTTTATGTAGATTTCTGGGAGCATGCAGACGAATAGTTGTGTGTGCACAGTACAGGGGAAGCGGCAAAGACTCTAGTGTGCACATAATCATTTACTCTTTGCTTTGTTTTTGTTTTTGTCTTAGATGTTCTAAGTTTATGTCTGGCTCATTGCTTCACAATAAAGTTGTACATTAAGAATACGAACGAGTCTATCATTAATAGAATGGAGCTACGTAGTGGCTACAAAGTGGTGACCCGAAAGTCAAAAGAATACGTATGGCAAGAGGCAGAGAAGGACAACGAAGGTACACTAGAACATACGCCAAACGGCAGATGCTCTACAGCACAATCAGTACACCGGCGGGGTACGCTGCGCGGTCAGGCTTGGAAATTATCGAACAACGTTCCACACCATGGAATGGATTCAGCAGAGCAGGACAGTGATATTACCAGGACAAAATCTGTGGCCAGAACACATATACGAGAGGAAGATTCGCTGGGACAACACACGAAAGTACGCCCACCGCTGTTCCTGGCCGATAAACCGCAACTTTGGTTCTCCATGCTAGAACTGGCATTCATGCATAATCGAGTAACTGACTGGGAAATCTTCACGATAGTGGCAAACAGACTGGATGCCAGGGCAACAATAGTGGTTGAAGAGATAATTAGATGGCCGCCGGAAACGCAGCAATATACAACATTGAAGGGCTTTTTAATAAGCCGGCTTACTAAACCGCTAGATGAAAGAATCTGCCAGGTGTTGTGAGGTGAACGTACAGGTGACAGAATTCCCTCCGAATACTGGAGACATTTGCATGGAATCGTGACAGAAAATTAATTTTCGAACACTACACTTCATTCTGTTTGGGGAGCACAGTTTCCGTTTGCAGTAAGAGCAGCTGTGGCAGCGAATGACGGATGCGATATACAAGTACTACTCCAACTCGCCAACAGGGTTCATGCGATGGTTGAACCAACAAATTTTCTCAGTATAGCAAAGGTGGAGGTGACGATGAAAGAATTCGAAGCGACGGTGATTAATAAGCAGTGGCGCACTGTTACTGGTACACAACTTCAAAAACTCAAGGAGCAGCTAGACCGGCTGCAGAGGCAGATGGAGGTGCTGAGAGCTACCGGTTCAGAGGTCCTGGAGACACATAAGGACAGCAGAGATGCCGGAAAGGAGTAGTTGTGTTGGTATCATCGACGATTTGGGGAGCGAGCCTCAAAGTGCATTCTACCGTGCAGTCACACTCGCCGCGTAAATAACATGGAGACTGTAAGTACAGATGTTTCTTCATTAATGGTATCCCGGCAACTTTATGTTCAGCATGAGACGGCTTCATGTTATTATTTGATAGACATGGGGTCCGATGTCAATTTGAAAGACATGGAGTCCGATGTCACGTGGCGAAAGGGGAAATGTACTTCCGTCAGTGACAGTACATGGTTTTCACTCAAGGTTGCAAATCAACAGCCCATAATGACGTATGGCAGTTGTGTCAAAGAAGTGAATTTACTACCTAGTATTATTTGTCATTGGAGTTTTGTCATTCCAGATGCGGCAGAGTGCATATTAGGAGCAGATTTTCTACATGCACTCGGTATTGTGCTGGACATTCTGTTGTCGCAACTTAGAAGGGGCAAAGAGGTGGTGGATGGTCGTGTAGGAATAATCACAGAGAAGGTACACGGTTCGGTTGGAGTGACAGAAGTATGCCGACTTAGAGAACCGTCAGTGCAGCTGATAGCCATGGTAGCCGATCATACAGTTCACCAGATAAACACCGTGTCCAGGCCTCCAGTCTCCCTCGAGAAGATCGGCTCCAGACAGATTTGCAGACACAACAGCTGAGTTCGAAGAGATGTTGGAAATAGGAGTGATACGAAGATCTGATAGTGCATAGCCCTCGCCTTTACATTTAGTGCGGAAGAAAGAAAGAAGTTGGAGACCTTGTGGTGATTCCTGGTTGTTGAATGCCTAGGCTTATGCACTGTTTTCAAACCCGACCTCGGAGCATCTACAGCGGAATTAGTACACGGGGAAACCTTACGCCTACCCGGAGAGTTTTTTCAGAAGAGTACAGGCGAGACAGATCAAACATACTTGTTAACAAGAGTAAGGGCTCAAGTGTCTGAGCTTAGGCCACAACCAGTGACACAGCATGGCGTTAGGCCGTCGTTTGAACATAGAGAATTGAGCAAATGCTCGCATGTAATGTTGCAAACCGACGTAGTCAGAACTCCATTGCAGCCGCCATATATGGGATCTTATAAAGTACTACACCGTAAAGACCAGGCCACGACTATCCTAGTTCGCGATAAGAGTGTTACTGTGTCAATGGACCGGGTGAAGCCATCTCACTGCTAGAAGATGTAAGACAAGAAGAGGTGTCGGACACACTTTCATGCGTTGTCCCAGCGAATCTTCCTCTCGTATATGTGTTCCAGCCACGGATTTTGTCCTGGTAATATCACTGTCCCACTTGGCTGAATCCATTCTGTGGTGTCAAACGTCATTCCATAATTCCTAAACCTGACCATGCAGTGTACCCATCAGTGTCCTGATCGTGCCATTTGGCATTTGTTGTAGTGTACCTTTGTTGTCCTTCTCCTCTGCCTCTCACTGTACGTGTTCTTTCAACTTTGGGATCATGTTGGCTATCGGCTGCTTTGATGATTCTCTAAGTCAGCATACTTCTGTCATTCCAACCGAACCGTGTACCTTCTCTGTGATTATTCCTACATGACCATACACCACCACTTTGCCCCTTCTAAGCTGTGATAACCGAATGTCCACCGCAATACCAAATGCATATAGAAAATCTGCTCCTGATATGCACTCTGCCACATCTGCAACGACAAAAGTCCAATGACAAATAATACTAGGTCCTAAATTCACTTCTTTGACACAACTGCCATACATCATTATGGGCTGTTTATTTGCAGCCTTGAGGCAAAACGATGTGCTGTCACTGAGGGAAGTACATTTCCCCTTTGGCCACATCCTGACATCAGACCCTGTGTCCATCAAATAACAAAACAAAGCCGTCAAATCATGGACATAAAGTCACCGAGATACTGTTAATAAAGAAACATCTGTACTTACAGTCTCCATGTTATTTACACGGCGAGCGTGACTGCATGGTAGAATGCACTTTGAGGCTCTCTCCACGAATCGTCGATGATACCAACACAACTGCTCCTTTCCGGCATCTCCGCTGTCCTTATGTGTCGGCAGGGCCTCCGAACCGGTAGCTCTCAACGCCTTCATCTGCCTTTACAGACAGTCTAGCTGCTCCTTGAGTTTTTGAAGTTGTGTACCAGTAACAGCATGCCGCTGCTCCTGTACTGTGCACCTGCAACTATTCATCTGCGTGCTCCCACACAGCCCCTCCCTGAAGAGCGGAGCTCCAGGAATATGCGGAAACTCATACTGGACCCTTCACCCGGCTCTTGTGTGAATTTCCAGCTGTACTTTCTCCATCGTTGTATCCTCTCGCGGTTTCATCCGACTTGCTGTCCTACCATCCGTTGCACCCTGCAGGGGCCCTTCGTCTTGCTGCAGGCCAATGGAGCTACATAGTGGCTACAGATTTTTTATCTATCCAATTAAATACTTTAATCAATAATTGATTGTTTTCGTTGTTATACCATATACTCTGTGTCATCATGTTCTACCTTGGAAATATGATGTGTGCCATCTACGAAAGTGGCGATAACAATGCCTATGACATTGCAGGGGCAACAGAAAATTTGTTATACATTCAGTCAACTGGAACCTGTTAAATATGACAGACCATTTTTGGACTTAGTACATATCAACATAATTGTGATGTTCTGAAGGATGCAGTACTTTTGTACTGTGTAGTTACTGTAAAGAAAAGAACTATATATAATATCTTGTTTAACAGAAACACTGTATTTATTTTGAGAACTGGATGTGAGAATTGTATTCTTTGCTTCCAGCAGTAAGTGCAAGACTTCGAGAAACAAAGTTCAATCCAAAGAGTTTGGCACGTGTGCTGAAATAGTATGATGGACAGGATTAAATAACAAGAAGTCTTAACTAAAGTAATCTCCTTGAAATTATGATGGACACAGGGGTAAAATACAGGAAATTAAAGACTGTTTACAGCTTGTACAGAAACCAGATTGCAGTTATGAGGCATGAAAGGGAAGCAGTGGTTAAGAAGGGAGTGCGACAGGGTTTTAGCTTATCCCCGACATTATTCAATCTGTATATTGAGCAAGCACTAAAAAAAAAAAAAAAAAAAAAAAAAAAAAAAAAAAAAAAAAAAAATTGGAGTAGGAATTAAAGTCCAGGGAGGAGAAATAAAAACTTGGAGGTTTGCCAATGGCATTGTGATTCTGTCAGAGACACAAATGACTTGGAAGAGCAGTTGAATGGGAAGGGCATTGTCTTGAAAGAAGGATATAAAATGAAAATCAACAAAACCAAAATAAGGATAATGGAATGTTGTCGAATTAAATCAGATGACGCTGACATAATTGGATTAGGAAATGAAACACTTAAAATAGTAGATGAGTTTTGTTATTTGAGGTGCAAAATAACTGATGATGGTCAAGGTAGTGAGGATATAAAATATTAACTGACAGCGATCATGAAAGACTTTCTGAAGAAAAGAAATTTGTTAACATCAAATATAGATTTAAGTATTCGGAAATATTTTCTGAAGATATTTGTATGGAGTGTAGCCATGTATAGAAGTGAAACATGGACGATAAACAGATTAGACAAGAGAACACGAGCTTTTGAAATGTGTTGCTACAGAAGAGTCGAGGTGGGCAGATCACGCAACTAATGAGCAGGTAATGAACAGAACTGAGGAGACATGAAATTTGTAGGACAACTTCACTAAAAGAATGGATTGCGTGATAGAACAGTTTCTGAGACAACAAGGGATTGCCAATTTAGAATTGGAGGCAAGTGCTGGGGGCAAAAATTGTAGAGGAATACCAAGAGATGGGTACAGTAAGCAGATTCAGGAAGATGTGAGTTGCAGTAGTTACTTGGAGACAAAGAGGCTTGCAAAGGATAGAGTAAGAATGGAGAGCTGGATAATTTTACACTGGTTCTCTACTGCGATGCGACATTGGGGGGAGGGGGGGACTGAAGACCACAACAACTCAACAACTCCAAATCATAATTTACTCCCCCCCCCCCCCCCCCCCCCCCCAATATCGTAGTAGAGAACCAGTGTAAAATTGCATGTGGTGATCATCAAAAACAACCCAGAACAAATAAAGTTGAGAGTAAAGAAAACTGATGAAGAAGAAATATAGTAAACAGAAACATGAGATTTTAACTCTCAAGTGGGTGCCTATGCATAAAGTGCAACAACCACATATAACATTGTCTTGTACCATTCCACTGTTGTTTTACAATTGCAAGCCCATACCTATTCCTTCAACACTACTTCAGCTAACACAGTGGTAAACTGTGCTATCAAATGTCCAAGTGAGCAGCAGTAATATAAAATACACAGCGAGCTAGGTGAGAAAAAATTTACGATTCATACAAGAAAATGCAACAGATTCTGAGTTAGTAGCACAATTCCATAATGAGACAGTTGTCTACAACATAATTAGTAATCAAATAAGCATTTGGCTGGGATCTAATGCCACTTAATTGTTTAATGCTCTGAGTGGGTCATTACTGTGAGGCAATACTTGGAAGCAGCAACATAGTGAAGCATTGACAGTAGTTTATTATTGTTTAATTAAACAGTGATTTAGCTAATATAATATGCATTTTATTTAATCATTGTTTCATTACACTAACATTAAACTGTGGTTTAGCTCATACATGTTTACCTTGGTAACATAAGGACCACTGTTCTTTACATGTCCACAAAGTACATCAAGTATTCAGTCATGTTAAGAAAATCAGCAAGCCTGATCAAGAGTTAAAGAGAATTGGTGAATTTTGAGTATGAAGAGTTGCGGAAATTGATATCTGTTGTCAATAGTGTTGAAAATCAACGGCCAAGATTATGCTGCAGTGCAAAATCCATTGCTAGCACTGCAAATCAATAATTCTGGTGACGTTTGGGTAGTCAATGAACAATTATTGAATCCTTTGACTACAATTATGATGGAGAAGAAAATACCTAGCCCACGAATAAGATAATTTCAACTATGAGTACGAAGGGGCTTCAATTGCAATAATCCCACAAACAGCCTATAACAGCAGTCATGGACTCCAGCTGCAGCTCATCACTATGCAACAGTGGCAGCATCAACAATGGACTGCACCCATTTTTGGTGACACAGCACAACTTACACATCAATCCAGCTTCCCGTCAGCATTTATGTTTGTCAAGAGCCTGGTGATCTGTATAAAATCTGAGTTGAATAGTTTCCAATTATTTTTTTCCGTTGTCTTTATATTGTGAAGAAACTGAAAGTGGTTTTTCAACCAGAGTTAGTGGTTGTGCTACAAATGCATAACTAGAGTGATTACAATGTTAAGGTGAGGACAGTTAAACATGTGGCAAGAAACATGAATGCAAAAGTCCCAGCTTGGTTTAAAAAATTTAGTAAACAGTTAAGTAATGAACTATAGGAGATAACTGTTAATATAACAATAACAAACATGACACTTGGACAATCTAGCACAACACTCGAGCAAACAAGCTTGACACTAAAGAATATTAAAATTGAAATATAGAATGAAATAAAAGCAACAAAACCCCACACAGCATATCAATGAATATGTAAGGAAGAGCAAGAAATACAAAATAGCCTACTGTAGTAACAGATGAAACTTCCAACCTTACCAGAGAAGATAAATTCAGAAATAATTCACACAGTGTAATTTACTTCAAAATGAAGTGAATGAGCAACTTAAGAAGTGTAAAACAGCACTTCTAACAATTAAAATAATTAACTGAGCATGAGTTTAATATAATACACACTCAAATCTCAGGCACACAAGCAAGTAGAGAGCATTGAATCAAGCAAAGATTATGATGTATCCACTGTTTTAGGCTCAACACCTACTAGTTTAGAGGTCATCCAAATGATCATAAAGCACAAGAAAGGAGTGAATCATCTGCAGACACACCTAACTCTAAAGTGGAAACAGGTAGAACAGAGAGTGAACTATGGAAAATTTGGGATGACTTAACTACAACCATGAAAGGAATCTCTGAGGACAGACATAATTTAAACATTGATACCACAGCACAACTAGATAGGTTGAGGAAGGAACAGGAGAAGCTATTGGTGCCCCAATGACAGAAGATTTCCAAGTGACAAACTCTTATTAAATATATTTTAAGCAAACATTTTCATATCCATGGGAGTGTACTAAAGTATACCATGCTCAGAAACTTAGCTTAGAAAGCTACTTAAACCGTAGTGAGTATACTAATGAAGATTTAAGCCTTGAGCACAGACTTTGTCATGGGAGGTGGAATATGACTGGATGTACCTAAGCTTACTGTAGTTTTTATTTTTATTGTTGAGTCTCTCAGAAGGCCACCCCCTCATCCATGTTAAGGCATGTGCGCAACACTACAAAGTAGGGGATGACCTAAAGCGAAGAAGTACAGTCGGGACTACTAGTGCCCCGGGACAAATACAGTAGCCACAAACGCTCTGTACGAACTCCAAAAAGTGGTGATCAATGGGTCTCTGGTGAAGCTGTAATAGGACTAACTAGCTGACAGTGGATTAACAACAAGCTATCAACAAAGAAACTAGCCTCCAAAAGGATGGATTTAAAATACATGACACAGCAGGACAAACAGACAACGAATTTGAACATTTAACGTTGGAAAACTGACAGGAAAAAGAGAGAAGATAGTGGATATGATGGAAAGGAGAAAGCTGCATATTTTAAGCATGGGAGAGACAATATGGAAAAGAGAAGGCCGTAGGGAACTGAAGAAAGGTTACAGACTATATAAGAGTGAAAACATAGAAAGAAGACAAAAGGGAGTGGGCATTGTTAGGAGGAATGGTCTAAAAGAAGAGGTACAGACATGGTTCAGATGTACATCCCCCAAGTGGACTTTGAGGAAGAACTATAAAAGCAGTTGAATGGAAAAAGGGTAGCAGTGATGGGAGACTTGAATGCACATGTACGCAGTGAAAGACAAGGGTATGAAACTGTACTGGGAGCAGAAGAATGGAGAAGTAGAAATGAAGAAGGAAAAGGATTGCTAAAATTCAGAGAGGCAAATGGTGTAGTGATAGGTAAATCATGGTTACAGAAGAAAGAGAGCCACAAAAAAGTGGTACAACAGGAATCTAGTGCAGAAACCTTTGGTGTATTACATGCTCTACGATTGGGTAACAAAGAGGACTGTAATGGAGGAGTGGGCAATTCAGGGGAGGGGACCAAACAGCGAGGTCGGCGGTCCCATTGGAGTAAGGAAAGATGGAAAAGAAAGTTGGTTGTGCCCTTTCAAAGGATCCATCCCAGCATTTGCATAAAGTGATTTACGGAAGTAACTGAAAACCTACATCAGGATGATTGATGCAGGTCTGAACCATCATCCTCTCAAATACGAGTCCAGTGTGCTAACCACTGCGTCACCTTGCTCAGTGACTGTAACGGACATAAAGGTCCTACCATCACAGGCATTAGATAGTGACCACCAGCCACTAGCAATGAGCATGAGAATAATGAAAGAATGGAAGAATTTTGCAAAAACAGACATAATGTCTGCAGAGTTATCGCAATCACTTTTTTATGTTACTTTTACAGTTCCTAGGGAAAGTATGCTGTCACTTAACACGGAGAAAATGCATTTTCGCATGGGAGAAAATGTATTTTTAACTGGGAAAACTGGGAATTTTTTCCCTTGTCCGTGTATACATTCTGTTATGTGAATTAATATAAAGTGAACAGCGTTTGAGAGGTGGTGATTTTGTGTTAACTTTATATTACGCATACTTATTTATTGTTTATGTGTGTCACAATAAGTAAACGTGTCAAAGTATGTAAATAAATTATATCTAAAAACAAAGATGATGTGACTTACCAAACAAAAGACTGGGCAGGTTGATAGACACACAAACAAACACAAACATACACACAAAATTCAAGCTTTCACAACCAATGGTTGCTTCTTCAGGAAAGAGGGAAGGAGAGGGAAAGACGAAAGGATGTGGGTTTTAAGGGAGAGGGTAAGGAGTCATTCCAATCCCGAGAGCGGAAAGACTTACCTTAGGGGGAAAAAAGGACAGGTATACGCGCGCATGCGCACGCGCACGCACACGCACACACACATCCCCATCCATCCGCACATACACAGACACAAGCAGACATGTAAATAAATTGTTTTATATAAACAGCACACCCTGTTGTAACAAAGAAAAGAAGGGAACTGGCTGAAACATGCTTCAGTTGGAGCACAGAAAACATGAATATGCTCCATAAAAAAAACCTGACAGAAAAGTGGGGAACCAAACCGTTAATCTAGTGTGGGAGGAGTACTTTGATCATTTGCTAGATCCAAATGGACTTGGAGATGATGATGATGATGATGATGATAATAGACTAAAGGAGGTAGAAGTAAACTCTGGGGAAGAAAAGGACCTGAAATGGAAAGAAATGGAAATGGCAATGGACAAGATGAGAGGAGGAAATGCACCAGGTATGGATGAAGTAAATGTTAAATGCTGAAGTCAGCCGGGGAAGTTGGGAAACAGTAAACTGTATTGTGAAGGTGGTGTGGGATGAGCAGAAGACTCCAGAACATTAGAGGAGGACACTAATTGTCCCTATTTTCAAGAAAGGATGTAGGAAGGACTGTAGAACAACAAGGGAGTCACACTGATACCACACTATGCCAAGGAATATGAAAAGATCCTGGAAAGCAGAATCCAAATGAGAGTTGAGAACAAACAGTGTGGAACAGCATGGCTTCAGACTTGTGAGATCAATGGTTGACCTCGTATTTGCAGTGAGGCAGCTTCAGGAGCACAACTATGAATGTGGGGAAGACCTGGTGATGGCATTTCTTGATACAAAAAAGGCAATTGGTTGTGTCTGTAGAAGAAAGGTCTGGGAAGCGCTAGAAAAGAAAGCAGCGGAAAAAACAGACAACAAGCAGGAGATTCAGGAACAGCTGCAAGAAACTGTGAGACAGTATGGAATGGAATTTAATGTAAACAAATATGCAATCATGGTCACAACTAGAAAGAAAGAAGCTAGACCAACTAGTGGAATAAGGATTGGAAGTCAACAACTGGAGAAGGTAGAGAGTGTCAGGTACTTGGGAAGTGTGATAAAGGAAAATGGAAGAAACGAGAAAGAGTTCAGTGAATGTGGCAGACAGGCAGAAACACTCTTGTGAAGCGTTAGGGGCCTGGTTTGAGAGAGAGGAGAAGATTAGTGTTCAACGTACAGTCGACAACGAGGTCATTAGAGACGGAGCGCAAGCTCGGGTGAGGGAAGGATGGGGAAGGAAATCGGCCGTGCCCTTTCAAAGGAACCATCCCGGCATTTGCCTGAAGCGATTTAGGGAAATCATGGAAAACCTAAATCAGGATGGCCGGAGACGGGATTGAACCATCGTCCTCCCGAATGCGAATCCAGTGTGCTAACCACTGCGCCACCTTGCTCGGTCCTGGTTTGGGACAAAGATGTACCACAAAAGAGCAAAGAAGTGATATGTGGAAGCTACTACATCCCAATACTGACCTATGCATCTGAAACAAAGTTCCTCAGAAGTACAATAGGAATAACAATGAGAGAGAAGATGAGGAATGAAAGGTTAAGGGAAAGAGTGAAAGAGGAATCCTTGGACAGCAGGATAGAAACATCAAGGCTAAGATTATATGGGCTCTTAAAGAGGGTAGAAAATGAAAGTATTCCCAAGAAGACAGATGAAATGTAGATTGAAAAGGAAATGACCAAGGGGTGTGTGTGTGTGGGGGGGGGGGGGGGGGGGGGGGTCAGGTCGTCACTACAGTGGAGAGTTTAGACCTGTAGCAAAGGGGTTCAATGTCTTTAAAATGTTTATCTTCTACACACAACTACAGGGGGTGCGTCTGTGCTATCAGTTTCAGTTCCTCTACGTGAGTCCTGAAACCATTCATTTTCCACTGTAGGATGGGAGCCATTTCAGTGGTGTGGTTTTAATTTAACACTATCTTTGTACCAGGGAGATGAGGCACTTGTAGAGGATGGGGAATTGGAGAGGCTGCCTGGGTCTGGTGATAAGGCATCTAATTCTATGTTGTCCTCCTCATCAGTCAGACGTGCCAGAATGATGTCTGAAGGCATCTGGGACAGCTTTTGACCTGAATGTTGTGACCTTTTATCTGCTCTCATTCTCTTCAAGGGTGATGGGGAAAGGGGACATTCTGCCTTTCATGTGTCTTCTTGATGCTCACTGCAGAACTGTTGCTTGGAATGCTATGTCTTTATTCACTTTGCTTTGGCATGTACAGGTACTTGTGGTGGATAGTGATATGCTGGACGTCGCCTCCATCAAAGCATCCACCTAGGGAACAGATTTCTGTACTATGGAAGCATACTAGGTGGCAAAGACAGAAGGTTTTTCTGCCTCATTCATTTTTAGCATCAGCATAGGGGATCCACTTGGTCACTTTTAGTTCCTGAATTTTGCATTCCTCAAGTAAAATAGGACAGTCTCATCTCCAGACTGGGTGGCTCCCACAGCAATAGATGCAGATCACCAGAGATGGGCTTTCAGTCTCAGCGTCATGGACTACCTTTCAACACTTCCCTCAAGTAACTTCACCTCCACAACTCATTGTTGTACGGCCAATATACTAGCAATTATAGCAATGCATAGGGTTAAGCGTTTAAGACCTAATTGTAAGCTGGAGGAACCTTGCCACAATACCTTCTGACAGCTTTGAAGAATTCAAGGTGACAATGGAAGTGGTGGTCTTCTCAATTTATCCATTATTCTTTCGCATTCGTTGCTCCACATCCACTATTCCCTGTGATGCTCATTCTTGTTTCATCTCTACTATGTCCATGTCCATGATATCACAGCACGTGACCACACTCTTGTTTGAGTTGGAAGAGGTGTGCACCTCAACAACAATATAAAATCATCCAATTTGTGTGATTTCTTAAGAAGTTTCACTTGCTTTGACTCGTTAGTTTTGATCAACACAGAACCACTATGCAGTTGTTTAACAGACTTTAAGATGCCAGCAAGTCCTCCTAAATCTTTAAGGATATAGAAGGGGGACTCTTTTCCAAACACCTCCTCCTTCCTCTTGATCACCAGAAACACATTTTAATTTATGACTCATTGTGACCTGTTACTGAAATCCAACTTATTCTGATTATAAGGAGGCAAGCCTCCTCATTCTTTCAGATGAATCGTTGTGAGTACTCCCAGGCGGTCCACCCACCACACTGGGATGAGAAGATGATTTCGAGGGCTCCATCTTGGTCCCACGAGCAGCTCGGGAAATAAGAGTGCTTAAACAGATACCCCCCCCCCCCCCTCCCCCTCCCGGGCCTGAGTAAACCTAGTACAACTGAGGAGTGATAGGCTCCTCAGGGGTTGTCCAATAATAACTGTTCTACCCTCAACAGCGATCCAACTCTTTGGCACGCTGCACATCTTGAGAGTGAGATGTTTTTTATACAGGTTTTTACCATTCTCGTAACCTGAGAGGTTAGACCAAGATTCCCGTTTCCTATATGACACACAGTACTCCACTGTCATGCTGTACAGTGGTCACTGAAGCGTGCCTAGAGCTTATGGTAACAGAGGATTGGCACTGCTCACCAGTCTTCAGCTCAGGAATCCCAGAGTTGCCAAGCCCATACCCACAAAATGGATGCTGAGCCCCTTAGGTTCCAGAGATTCAAGTTAACCTTAATGTATTACTTTATTTATTAAGTGGGCTTTTCCCAGTAGATGTGTTGAATAAAAAGTTCAACAAAAACCGTCCTTAAAATTTTTTTCTTGGCCTGAAATATATGACGTATCAATAAGAAAATTACAAGAAAAGATAGAAAGGAATTGATTAGATGTGCACAATGTTGAGTGCAAGAATGTAATTTAAAAGCAAGCATCCCTAATTTTAAACTCAGTGACGTGGTGCTAGCGACAATCTTCCATCATACTTCACAATTAAAGAAAGAAACGAGCAAGTTTTTCCACTGTTATGAAGATCCATACAAAATTATGGGGATTGCACACCCAGAGGGTGTTTTCTTAGTAGACACTTTGAGTGGAAAATAGAAAGGTCTCTGTAATACATGTAGACGTGATCAAAAAATGTGTGTCATAAGGAATATCCCTTTACAACTACAACAGTTCTACACCACTATGTGGCACACAATAGAAATTAACCAGACTGCATAAACTAGATGAGTCATTTATTCTAGATGGAGCTGGATGTTAGGTCCATCATACCATCATATTTGACATGGGGATCAAGGTAGATATACCATTAGCTATGAAGTGTAGACATGACAGGCTAACATACAGGTACAATTGTTGAAATACCAAACAGAAGGGCATTCAGATTTACAGTAGTGACTCATTATGTACAGAGAAGTAGTGACTGATTATGTACAGAGAAGTAACACATATTCAGTAAACAAAACAGATTAAAAACCAGGTATGAATAGGTTACCTTAATACATATGCGTAACATAAGAAGATATCAACAGGATAGTGAACCCTATTCTGTATGTATGTGTGGTGTGCTAGAAGGGTGGTGGTGGTGGTGGTGGTGGTGGTGGTGGTGGTGGTGGTGGTGGTGGTTAGTGTTTAACGTCCCGTCGACAACGAGGTCATTAGAGACGGAGCGCAAGCTCGGGTTAGGGAAGGATTGGGAAGGAAATCAGCCGTGCCCTTTCAAAGGAACCATCCTGGCATTTGCCTGAAACGATTTAGGGAAATCACGGAAAACCTAAATCAGGATGGCCAGCGACGGGATTGAACCGTCGTCCTCCCGAATGCGAGTCCAGTGTGCTAACCACTGCGCCACCTCGCTCGGTTGCTAGAAGGGACAGGTGGACCTAGAAGAAAAGGATGGCCTATACCTGAGAGAAAAGGGATGATACATAAATACAGACACTACCACTGTGGAACATTAAAAGATTGTTTAAGGGTAGACTTTCAGCAGAAAGAGGTGAATCTTGACATTTACTACATAAGTTGATACTTAGTTTAGAGGTCCCTCCAAAGTAGCAAAATAGAAGGATTTACCTGAATCTGTTAATCTGTTCCATGTGTTAATTTAAAGATGACATGCAAGTGATTAACTTTTGTTTGCTATTATCCACATTTGAAAAGATAAGTAACTAACTACAGAACGCCTGACAATAAATGTTTGTTAACTGTTCAAAACATGTAACTCCTCTGGTTTGGTGGCAGTTTATGAATGCTGAAGACATTTGATGAGTAAACTGCCTTCGTAACAATGAATGTGCTGTTCCCTGTAACAACTGTGCAGGGCAATATCCCAGTATAGCTCTGTGAATTTTACCGTCTCTCACACACTACGCCAAGAGGAATTATTCATAATTATTTTTTTAAATTTTTATTGGAGATGATAAGTAATATGGCTGGGTTTGTAAGAATTTTCTAAGGGGAGGTTTAAGTAATTTAGTCCATTGAAAGTTTCATGAGCAAGGCTATAAAAGCAACGGATGATTTGACTAAATGGCTATTGGACAGCAGGTCCTGGTAACGAATGGTGCACAAGAGAAAACCACGATATATCCTAAAAAAACAGTTTAATGATCTATATGAATATAAATATTTGTTATCGGGGGTCCCAAATACACGGTAAAAGAATGATTGCATGGTAGAAATGATAAGAAACTTAATCATAGTGACATTAAGGTAAATATGTGCCTACAATTACTAGTTTATAATTCACTGTGAGGGCATTCAGCAAGTAACAAATAGGAATCAGTATTTTTACTGCAAACGAAATGCACTGCAGAACTGATTATGCATCAAATATATACAAACTATTGACATTTCTAATGAAAAGGTGAAAACTAGTTTTGAACTTTGAATATTAGCTGTTTGGTTAACGTTTAACAGTAGTGATGGCACCATTTGCCTAAGGGAAGGAATCTGCAGTATAACACATCACATTGGTGATGTGATGTGCTGCACAAGCATTTTCGAACTGACAAATAATGATTGCCACTATAAAAAGTTCATTTTTAGAATGAATTGGATAAACTACTGTTTGGATGTATGTCTTATTTATGAGCATGTATCACGGAATGGGTGGACACAGCACATCTGCAAGCCAGGACGACGATAAACATTGTACCACGTTCACCACATCTAAAAGTCGCGTGGTTTATTGTGTGTTATTGGACTCTGCCTTGGAGATATAGTGCGTGCCACAGAGAAAGAGTGGCTGTGATGATGCTTATGACAACACAGGTACAAGAGAAAATTTGTTATACATTAGCTCAGTTAGAATCTGTTAAATAAGACAGGCCGATTTTGGACTTAGTTCATATCAATATAATTGTGATGTGCTGAATGCTGCAAAGTACTTTTGCATCGAAAGGTTACTGTAAACAAGAGTAAAATATATGACACATTGTTTAACAGAAGCATAATATTTATTTTGAGAACTAGACACTGGATTTGTACACTTTATTTCCAGCAGTAACTACAGCACTTCAAGAAACGAAATTCTATCAGAAGAGGTTGGCAGGTCGGCTGAAATGTTAAGGTGAGCAAGACTGAATAATAGGAAGTCTTAACTCCCATCAGACTTTACTTCACCTCCTGATATCACACTAAGGAACCAGTGGAACATTGCACTAAAATGTTAACTTTATAGATTCCAGACCTACTTAAATGAGATTTATCCCAGAGTCATCTACATCTTGGATATAGTGAGATAGGTCTCCCATACTTAGACGTGTTGGCCTACAGGAGACCTGACAATACTTAGGACACAATGTGTATAGAATGCATACAAACACTGATAGGTATTGCCACTTTGCATCACCAACGAGCCCAGAAGCAAGTAGTGCTCAACACAGTCTGCATAGGCATTCTGCATCTGTGACAACAACAACTTGGAAAGGAGATATTGAAGACCAACAATTACAATGGTTTGTCCAAGACAGGGCTTTCAAATGTTATTACTAAAGCTAAGAAGGATGACAAAGAAGCACTTTTCTCACTTTGTTATCTTAGTGACAGTTTCCAGCATTACTGACCTCGTAACCAAAATTCTTTGGAAAAATGGTATAGAGATCTTATTTTTCAGTCAGAATAAAATAGAAGTGTTTGTTTTTTTTCTGACACAATACAGCTGCACCTGATCACCTCCAGATCACAGGAATCTATGGACTGACATGTGGCTGTGGCAAAGTATATGTAGGTTAAATGGTAATGGGCAGTTAAAGAAGCTATAAAAGAGCACAAATGTCACATGTGTTTGAAACAAAAATGAAATCTATGGTAGTGGAACATAAGGAGGACTGCACCCAAGATTTAGATTTCTACATCATCTGTGCCAACCAAGAAAAGCAGCATTTGTAGAAGGGAAGTCCAAGAATAGGGTTACAATTTCTAAGAACAAATGTAGCCAACTGAAAAATGTTCCTGTCAGAGCACAAAAAAGATGAATGTGCTCCTCTTTAAAAGACTCTGACAGAAAAATGGGCAACGAGTTGTCTCAATCCTCATTCCACCTTCCTCACCAAAAATTTTGGCATCTGGACACTCTTTTAACACAGAACGTTCTAAATCTTTTTGCCCAGTCTCTCTTCATAATAAAGCCACCACAATCAGACCTCTAACAGTGACAGCCACTATGCCTCTCTATCATCTATCACTGTCTCCTTTTTCTCCCACTGGCACTTTCTTCTGTCTGTTTCTCCCATTGTCTCTGTCTTCATTCCTTTCTCTTGCTCTTCCTTACCACTGTCTACTTCTCTGCTACTCCCACTGCCTCTATGACACACTGCTTTTGTCTTTGCCCCTTTTTTCCTCTCAAATTGCCACTGTCTCTTTCCTTCTCACTTACAGGCAGCCATCTTTCTCTTGAACCACCATCATCTCCTCTCCACATGTCCTTGGGGATGATTTTCTTGGGATTTTGACCTCTATATTGCGAAACTTTAGCATGTGGGTACAGGCGATGGGGGGAAGTGGGCAAATTTACTCACGTTAAAATTAGCTGGAGTGGAAGGGGTGGGGTGACGGGGTGGGTGGGGATGGGGGAAGGGGGAGGGAGGTAGGTGTTCAGAACTCCCAAGCCTACATATAGCCACTATTCATCTGTATTTTTCATTTACACTGTCTCCTCTCTCTTCTGCTTCCACTGCTACTATCTCTATCCATCTCTCTTTCCTGTTTACTGACTCTCACTGACTGTCACTATTTCCTCTGTCTTTGGCTTCCATTGATATTGTTTTCATTCATCTCTCTTTCTCTTTCACTGCTACTTCCTCTCTCCCACAATCACTGTCTTCTCTCTTTCTCAGCCACTGGTACTGTCTCCTCTTCTTTCCACCATTGCCACCTCTCTTTCAGCACAAAAAATGGTGAACTTGTTCACAGGTCAAAGTTTTGGGTGACAAAAGCAGAATGAGTAGTGAAATGTGAAATATGGTTTAATAGACTCATTACACACCGTGTACAGATTGGTGGGTATGCTGTACAAGAGACACGCCAAGTCTGAAAAGAATATAATGATTTACAAAAGATGTTTTTACGTTTTTTTTAGAAAGGTATGCATTGTAGATTAACGATTTGGTTCCCCACTTTTCTGTCAGGGTTTTTTATGGAGGAGCATATTCACGTTTTCTGTGCTCCAACTGAAGCATGTTTCAGCTAGTTCCCTTCTTTTCCTTGTTACAACAGGGTGTGCTGTTTATATAAAACAATTTGTTTACACACTTTGACATGTTTACTTATTGTGACACATATAAACAATAAATAAGTATGCGTAATATAAAGTTAACACAAAATCTCCACCTCACAAACGCTAGTTCACTTTATATTAATTTACATAACAGAATGTATAATGGACAAGGGAAAAAATTCCCAGTTTTCCCAGTTAAAAATACTTTTTCTCCCATGCGAAAATGCATTTTCTCCGTGTTAAGTGACAGCATACTTTCCCTAGGAAGTGTAAAAGTTATCAATCCTTTTAATGGCTATGGCTTTATACACCGTTGTAGAATTTCTCGGCAGTTTAGAAAATGAAACGCTCTCTACTACCTATAGATTACTAAGCTGCAATAGAGGCTAGGCTCTCACATATAATGCTGATCTTTTTTGTGCATGTTACACTTTAAGGAAATTTACTTTTAAAGTATAACACTTTTCAAACCACCATTCACAATATTTTCCAGTGACCTGTTAGAAATAGGTTCATTTTAGCACTTGCCAATGAGCGCCAGATAACAGACATCACCATGTTTACACAGCTACGATGACATAGAAAGCCCGTATGTTTGTACGTGTAAAACATTGAAAGATCTTACATTGTGTCATAAAAGAAACGAGGCATCAGAGAATACTCCAAGATCGGAATTTCATAATCACACTAAAATGGATAATTCGGCTCATAGTGCACATTCGCATGTCCAGATTACTAATGGAGAGGCCTCGACCTGATATTAAGCTTTTCATTGTGGTTTTTGGTATGCAAATTTTCTTGGAGTACCAGTTCCGTATTATCTCACATCTGACTCTTTAGTATGGAATGATGCCATAAGTGCTAGAAGATGAAAACGTGCATTTGAAATGCTGTAGCACTTGAAACTAGCCAACAGAGTGGAATTACACACTTCATTTCAAATAAATTGACAGCCTCAGCGGAAAAGACTAATGAAAGCCAAATTTCTTTAGCAAATCGACAAAAATAACTTCATTGTTCTGCAAGGTGATTAATGCTCAAATATCAGAAAGATGGAAATAAAATAAGATCTGAAACTAACAACATTTTAGCCCTCCGTAATTATGTAAATGTATTTTAATCCATTTGCTACCTCCCCGCCACAGAAATCCATTTTGTTATCATTTGATGTGAGAGCAGTAAATGAAGAGGAAACAGCAAAATCTCTAAACGTAAACAAGCGTCACGTGGAGACTATCCACTTCCCCACTACAAATCAGACTGCTCTCCCCATCCAAACCAAAAATTTAAAAAATCGACCTTTCAAAAAAATGGTCCTGTTGTAGTGCACATCTTTCTGAACAGTCTGATACATAAAACACATGTTCGAGGAAATGTAAGACATGGTTCCCTCCCCCCCCCCCCCCCCCCCCCGCCCCCCCCTTTTCCTACAGCTTTACATGGCGTGCTTTCCTTTCTGCGAAAGGATCTATTACCTCATCAAAGTTCAAAGTTCGACAAATGTTTTCCTACAAGAAAAATCCAAATGTCATCATCTAACACTGAAAAGTTGTTGATACAAATAATACCCACAACTGGTGTGACTTCTCGGTCTGATTACATCTATTTTGTCACTGTCTGCCATATAAAATGACATAGGCCTGCCTAATATTGCTGCAATTGTAACACCCACTAAATAAAGGTGGTTGTTCTGGCACAAATGGTCATCTTCACAGCACAAAGTACCAATATCAAATGCCTATTAGGCCTACTAAAACCAAAAAGCTTTATATTAGGAAATAGTTTCACATTTCATTCATACGCTCCAGCTTCTCAAGAATGAGATTGAAAAGCAGTAGTACGAAATTTTTGTATAAATTTGGAACTGTCATATTCTTCCATAATTTGTGTGGTGTCCCCGTTTCTTCTCCTTCCTCCCTCTAACAATCTCATCCTGACTAATTCTGTAACTATTCCGGCCAGTGTCAAGGCTCATTCTCTGCTTAACTTCACTAAACCTGCCACAATCACTGGTTTAGTTGTCCCACATTTATTCTCCAGTTGGATGTTATTATGTGTTCGTACAACGCGTTTTCTGCGCTACTCCCAGAATTCAACTTAAGCAGCTTCTAACCGAGGACTGTATAACTGGCCTTTACTAGTGTAGCGATCTGGTCAAAATCTTTCTGTCAGAATTTCATTTTATTGGATATCCCGAGAAGATAATATGTAATCTTTACCTGTTATTCCTGTTTGTCATTTATTTCCACTCTGGTAGTCTGAATCCATGGATTTCACTAGTAATTATAACAAAGCAGACCATTCACAACCCAGTCAACCACATAACAAATAGCATTTGGCATTCACCCGTTCGGCTTTATTGCACTCAGCTCATATAGCCCCATCCCATTTTGTCTGCAGGAAAGTTTATTTCTAGATACAATCGGGATTCCTCTGGCAGAGACATCATGTACACTATGCACGCATTCAAAAATCAACCTATGATTCAGTCAAAAAGCAACTTAGAATCTATTCAAAAATGTTACAAAATCAACGGGGATGTGTTTCAAAATTATGTGAATAATCGATAGACCAACGTGCGCTGAATACTAGGCACTGTGCGAAGCATGGTTTTTTTCCTCAAGAATATGAATTCGCCCCCCCTCCCCCCCCCCCCCAGTTGAAATCGCCACCCAGGGCAGACATCTCAGTTTACGCACACTAGTAAAATTTTTCCGGGGAGCCCCTGGCCACTTGCTGCTACTGCTTATACAGCTAACAGGCACACTTCTGTAGCCAGAAGTAGGAAACGGTAACACTCATACGCGACTCAACTGTGCATGCACATGTGACTGCTCGCAACTGCTCAAATGAATGTAATGTAAACAGTTGTGACATCACACACATCTGAGTCATTTTATTGTTGTTAAGCATTGCATAGTCTTCCTAAAGCCCTTGACACATTTTGCTGCTGGCAGACGCTTGTATGAGCACTGTGTTTTGTTGTTGTATGAGGCGCATTTCCTTCGCAACAGATGCTTCATTTTAATTTTTGCTCTCATTCATGTTTTATTGCTGCAGTATTATTCTGCAGAAGCAGGATACAATAATATCCTTTGTTAGAATACTGGTTCTTGCCGGCCAAAATTACAGAAATTTGAATGAAAGTTGAAACAATGAAAATTCCCGGAATTCTACAAAATTTCCGTTTTTTTCTGGTTTTCTCTAGGTTGTCCCATGTCATATACACACTGCACAAAAATGCGCAACATTTCAGGCTACACATACAGTATACCAAAAAATATAGTGTCTTATTTTCAAGTACAAAGAATTTTGTGTGACAAAATAATTTTTTGTAAGGTGCCTATGCCACCAGATGGAACCTTCGAAAAATTTCCTGGTAAAGACAGCCTGGATCGGTGTGTAATGCTCATTATACAGACATAGTGCATCATATGGTTATACTGGTGAAAAAATGATGACTAAAATTTTTGTGATGAATCCACAACATTTCTGTGTGTTCACTATGGCAGCTAAAACTACATTTATGCCTCAGCCCGATATTATGTGCATAATTAAGATAACTCTCAACCTTTGCATCCTTGTAATGGACAATGACTTCAAAAAAATTTCAAGATTCCTGGAGATCATCATTTTAAGAATATGTGGTAAAAATTTTGACAATCTGCCATGAATAGCTATTGTAGAAGTGGCCATACCCAAAACTGGTACTCTTGGTACTTGAAAATAAAGTTTTTCTGGAGTTTTTCTCAGGAACCAGCCAAGAACAAACAGTGCTCTTACAAGCTGGCTAATGGCCAACCTAGAGCATACCCAGTACAACAGAACCAAGCAATTTGCTCATTTGTGAACAAGCACCAGGAAATCGCATCTGCAGCAAGACATTGATGTTTTGGTTAACATTCCTCTCACCCTCTTGCTCAACCTGTTTTGCTATCTATATAATCTGATGGGCCATCAGTAGGAGCCCAAAGAAGTTTATCCAATAACATCAACTCTTCAGAACATGCACAGGAAAACTCCATTTTATAAGCGAATGGTACAGTGGTCCTTTACAGTGTCCAACTAATGAGTAACCCTGGAAGATCCTGAATAAGATCTCAACAGAGGGCCTGAGACATCAATCATGTAAAAAGAGGATGAAGGGGAACATGCTGTGTCCTACAACCTACAAAATTTTATGTTCAGTCATCATTTCTCTTTCAATCTCTTATTCAACTGCCTTCATGAATTCTGATGCTTTTGTGTTCCAATCCTCTTACTAACGAAAAATCATTGGAAATATTAAGAATCTTTGTAAAAATTCCTTGAAGGGCAGTCACTTTGGTAACTTCTCTTTCAGCACTTGATTAAGTGACTATAAAGGGTGATTCAGTTGCCCCTACTGATGCCATTTTATGCTACCCGTGATGTTATATCCAGCCTTCAAGAGCCATGTGTAATATTTTCACATTCTCTAGCTCGCTATGCGCAAACTATCAGTCCTACAGAAAAAATGAATTGGACCTTTTTTTGTGGAAAATTTAATGTAGTTAAATTTTGTACTGGAATATGTTTTCACTAGAGGCCATAAATTTCAAATTATTCAAGAAAAAACATACAAAGAAAAGGACCTTCAAACGCACCCCGTCTACTGGTCAGGATTTCTGGTATGTTTCACGACACTCCCTCTTACCACTGTACAAAATTGTGCAACTCCATGAATTATTTCCCATTTTCAACACTTTTTGGTCTTCACTGACTGGCCTTATTACGCCACCAGTTTAGTCAACCACTTAAAAAAAATCTGATATCTGTGTAAATGTTATCTAACAATTGTGTGAATTTTAATAGCATAAAACAAAAAATTACATTGTTATATTAGTTAACCACTCTGCCTATGAAACTACTGTGCTTGTAAGGGTTAATTTTGGATCAAACTGTCACCATAATTAGTTTTAATGTAACTCTTACAAAATTCATCTTTGTTTCATTATCCTCACAGATAATGATGTTAATGAAATAGCTGACAATGCTGGTGGCATGACAGCCCAATCAATAGTGACCAAAAAAGGTCAAACATCAGAAATATTTCATGTAGTCAGAAATATTTGTACAGTGGTAGGAAGGAGTGCCATGAACAACATACTAGAAATCTTGACTGTTGGAGGATGAGTATGGGGATGAGGGAGCATTAGAAGGTCACTTTCGTATGTTTTTCTTGTGTAACAAGAAAACTGTGACCTCCAGTGGAAAACAAATCCCAGTACAAAACTTAACTGCACTAAATTTCCTACAAAGATATCCTGTTCATTTTTTTCTGCAGAACTAATAGCTTGCATGTAGTGAGTGAGAGAATATAAAAATCTTGCACGTGATTTTTGAAGACCAAATATAACATTGCTGGTTGTATAAACAGGCACTTCTACGAGCAGCTGAATCACCCTGTATATATTGATCAACAAATGATGGCTAAAATGGAAATTTTTATTTCTCACTGAACAATGTCCAAAAGGGGTTGGAGAGCACATTAACTGATCAACTGCCTACAACAGCCCCAAAAAGGAGGACAGGTGAGAGAACTGCGCAACCAAATTAGTGAGCGCTTCTAGGTTTGCATCTTCATTAAGATGCAAACTAAAGGAAATATTTAGTTAACCTGTTACGCCAATTTGCAAATATAGTGGCCACTCACAGTTGGTGGCTAGGGTAAGAAGTAAGCAGTGACACATATCATTTACAAAGCTGACCATTCAACTTAAACTAAAGTCATCTTTTATAGAGAAGAAACAATTTTTTTAGCCTTCAGATGTAAAAAAAATTGTAAGTGCTTCTTGGAAGTAAACATAATATATTCCAAAAACTAAGAATTTTAGCTCATTCTCATGTATTTGGAGACATTTTAATTTCACTGTACACAGCAAGCCATTACGCTAGTGACTGGTTGGTTCTGCCAGTAGATGTCAATGTTAACAGTGTTTGGTTTGGGAGGTTCAGTCACTCTCTTTTTGGTCTCAGATTCTTCCCTTTAGGTCTTCCTTCAAAAGGAATATCATAGCTATTTAACATTTTGGCAATCTGTCCAAAGTTTTTTTGTTACTTTTTGCTATAATGTGGTGAGCAGTTTGTTGATGTTTCCAGTACTGTGTACAACTGATTTGCTGATATACAGCATGGAGGCAACTGTGGTCTAAAGGAGTGTGTATTTCTGTTCGTGTCACTTATCTGTTGTCTGAGCATGCATAATAGCTTCTGGCACAGAATTCTTTACTATGAAGTGAAAGGTCAAGAAAATGGGTGACTTTCATGATTTGCAAATGTTGTTCACTTCGGAACAGGATATGCAAGCCGCACACTAATTGTCTCCAGACTTTCATCTTTTTCCAAATACAAGACACAATCAGCCCTGTGATACATGAATGCTAGAGCAATTGAGGAAGTTATATGAAAATAAGTAGTGTGGCTGTACTACTGGCACAAGAAGTAACAGTCATAGGTTTGATGGTATATGCTCATAAAGTAATAAGTGAATCAAAAGTTTCTTCAATGGCAATTACTTTCTTGGGCTTGTGATTACATTACTGTTATAATGTTTACCTTTTTAAAATTTTCTGTCTTTTCATTCTAGCATTTTTCAGAAATTTCATTATGTACCTATTACAAGCTCATCATTTTATATAGAGGTCATAACAATCTTTGTTCAGTACTTGAGTTTAGTATTGTGAAACCATATTTTCTTCAAACAGCAAAACTTTTTGGTGAAATTCAGTGTATTGAGACTTTTCTTTCAGATGCTATGCCATGAAGTATAGACACCATCTGTTGTCCTTAATTACTTCTTTTCCTGTGACTGACAAATATAGAATACTAAAAGAAGTTTTCTATTTTTTATTCATATATTTTTATATTCTACCTGTAAAATCACAATAAATATATCATGCATGTATATAATAATTCATTACACTAAAATAAATGTACATTAAGAAAGTTTCTAGTGCATATTCTGACAAACGATCAATCTGTCAATCTGTCTGGGGCATTACAACTATTCAGCAATTTATTTCAAAGTTTCATAAAATTGTGGATGATTACATTTTAAGGGCAAATAAAGATATTACAGTACAAGACAACCAACAGTTTAAATAAAGATAAAGGTATACACAAAACATACAACCTCTCATTTTATAGCCTAAAGATTAAAAAAGGTTTTTTGTTTTTTAATTTAAGTATGAAAGAGTACTCACTGTATATCAAAGAAAGCACAATCTTTTACTTGTGGCCAACTGGTATTCAACACATCTCTGAGGGCACCGTTTGTTCTTTTCGGATCACGTGATTCTGAAACAGTGACTTATTAGACAATATAATTGACATTTGAAAGCAGCTTGGATTCAAAAAAGAAAATGGGAAAAAGTTATGACTGAAGAATGAGAAATTCATGAGTAACAGAAAAGAAGACTTAAATTTCAAGTTTGTGACTGATTCCATCTAGTATCTTGATACACTTCAAAAGGTACAATATGTAAGCCAAGACATCTGTCATTACATCTCACGATTCAGCGATTTCTATCAAAACGTTTTGGGCAGCCACAGTGCTGCCCTGTACTCCACTCATCTGATCCATTAATACGTGGTACTAGTTATTAGTCCCCCTTCTACATTGATCTATTGTGGGTTGCAACATTATTTTTAGCATAGAGTGAAATTCTAGGAAGAGGAGAAGTTTAATATCAATTGTTCTCCAGTCTCAAGCTGTAATTTACTTCACTTGATGGTGTAACTAACAATACAAAACCAGTTGTGTTTTTTAAATAAAGTAACCATACAGCTGCCATGGTGTATCTTTTACTAAATATTAAAAATAAATTACAACTTTATGTGTAATTATGTTATCCACATTACTGTTTTTTACGCACTAACATCACTTTGATTGTGTAAAGACTTGAAACACAAAAATGAGTACATCTGTGACACCCTCAGGAAAACTTGTTTCTCATTTCTTCAGAAGAGTCTGACATACTGATGGTGAAGAACAGACAAATTCCTGTGGTCAGTGTTCACAAATAACAAATGCAAAAGAAAAACATTACACAAGCTGCCTGAAATTATTTTTTATTGCAATAAGAGTGGAATGTGTGTGTGTGTGTGTGTGTGTGTGTGTGTGTGTGTGTGTGTGTGTGTGGTGTTCATTCAAATGATCATTCTGTCACGTCCTTTAACACTGACCATTTCTTCTGGGACTACCTGTACATAAAAATCAACTATTTAAGGCTAACTCCATTACGTGTTTCTACAAAATGACAGCAAGAACAATGAGAGGTAGGATATACTCCATAAAAGCACTTTTATGGATTTATGGTTAAGAGTGCTCTAAAAAGTTTGATGCCAACCTCTGTTTCCTATTATCTTGCATTATTCTTGTCAGCTCTACATATAGCTGTGAACAATCACATTACACATATCTACCTAAAAGCAAGGATCATCCTCTTCTGCCCAGATGACTGTGGTGCCACATCATGGCACGTATCCAGTGAGAAACCCAAGGCACTGGGTAGTTATTAACATCAATGATCTCTCCATTGCCAGTTGCACGATTATGGGGGCAAGGAGCACATGCTTATAAATTTAGTGTTCCAAGTATCAGGCAAGCACAACCTGGCCACCACTGAATGCCGTGAAACCACATGCCATGTTCATGCGAGCTCAACTGTTAGACCAATGGGCATTACAAGGACTGATGTCATCCTACTTATGTCACAGGCCACAAAGTTTTAAGATTTGTCATGAAAAATGATTTTTGTCTCTCTCCCTCTCTCTCACACTCTCTCTCTCTCTCTCTCTCTCTCTCTCACACACACACACACACACACACACACACACACACAGAGCATATAAGTGTATTTCCAACATCCTCCACAATCTGTTTTTCTCATTACCTACAACACTTCTCCCTCTATTGCTCCTACCAGCACCAAGTTTACAAACATTCGATATTGTAGCAGATGTACTACTCATGTGTTCCTCCTCTTGATAATGGTGTTCCAGGAATGTTTTTCTTCATACTTTCTTCATATTTCACCTGTCCACTTACTTTTCCTATACTTTATAATCAAATGTCAAATTCTCTTCCTTTCCATATACCTTATGATCAACATTTCACTTCCAACTTCCATTCAATGCTGTGCTCCAGACAAACCCTATCAGGAACTTCCTTCTTCACACTTTGGGGACTAAGCTCAAGCATAGGTTAGATCACAATGTTGTGTTCATAAGATTGCAGCTGAGTATAGGTTGGACCAAGATTTTCTTGACATGTGTATCACTTAAAAACTGGACTAATTTCATATGAGAAGAATGTACATGTTTCGTGCTTCCTGTAGCTCACAGGTGTTGCCTTCTGTTGTCAATTTCTAGAACTAAAAAAAAATTAACAGGTACAACAGATGCTGTTGCTGTCACGAATGGCTGAGCCAATAAAAATTTTAGAAGTTCAAAGCAAGAAATTGCTCAGTAATTCTCCTCGCACTTTCTTTTTGGAAGGATAATTGTACTTTCTGCCACCATTACTTTAAAATGTGTATCTATCAAGAATATAGGTTCCAAGACTTACCAAGCGGAAAAGTGCCGGTAGACAGGCACAATAAAATAACACACACACAAAATTTCGAGCTTTCGCAACCGGCGGTTGCTTCGTCAGGAAAGAGGGAAGGAGAAGGAAAGATGAAAGGATGTGGGTTTTAAGGGAGAGGGTAAGGAGTCATTCCAATCCCGGGAGCGGAAAGACTTACCTTAGGGGGAAAAAAGGATAGGTTTATACTCGCGCGCGCACACACACACACACACACACACACACACACACACACACACACACACACACACACATCCATCAATACATATACAGAAACAAGCAGACATATTTAAAGGCAAAGAGTTTTCCCATGTGGAAGTTTCTTTCTATTTTATTTATATCAAGAAACTAAAGTGAATATGAAAAATACATCTTGAAGGTTGGTCTTCTTTTAGTTTGTAAATTGCTCTTGAAGCTATGACAATTATATATATGTCAGAAATGCTTTAAATAATGGCATGAATGGCCAGTTTTCTAGGCCCAACATTCTTCTAAGTGGCTAGTGTTCACAGTGTTAATTACATACCTTTATTGCATACCAATCAAGTAAATTTCCTGAAAAAAAATAACATCTTCCTTGTTTTACAAGTCCTGCATAATCATGCTTCATAGATAAAATTATTTCTGTACTTTTACAATTGCCAAGTTGTTCCAATAATTAATATTAATATAGTCATTGTTCTGCTTCCTAGCATTTGTCATCACTTTCTTCTTTACTTTTCTTATGCTTAATCCATATTTGGAAGTAAACATACTGTTAATCTGAACTAACCAGTTTATTGAGTTTTCCTTACTTTCAGCCAGAATAGTTATGTGCTTTGCTAATCTAAGTGTTTGTACTTGATCATCTTGCACTTTTGTACCTATTCCGAAATTTTGTTTAACTTTCCCCATTGCTTCTTTAAAATACCGATGAAACAAGCTACAAGCCTGCCTCATGAAAAGATGTGTATGTGTCTTGATCTTCCACTTTCATAGTCTCACATGCATACAGTAGAGAATAAACATTCTTCTATAATTCATCTTCACTGTCTCAAGTTTCCAAGCACCTTTATCCACCTAACATTATTAAAGACTTTCTTTCCATCCATGAACGCTAAGAAAAGTCCTAATTTTCCTTTACTCCTCTTCCACTTCTGAGTGCAGAGTCAGAATTGTTTCACTGCAACTTTACCTTTTCTGAAATCAAAATAATCTTGGTTCCCATTATTTTAGTTTTTATCCTTCTGTACATTATTCAGTCATTAGTTTAAAAACAAACTGACTGAGCCATATTTTCAGTTTTTTTTATCACTCCATCTTTAGCAGCATGAAGATGAAGCATTTTTGGAAATATGATGACCAGTTTTATTCCACAGAAGCATTTCTATTATTGTAATGTGTAAAAGGTGGTGGGTGGGAATTACTAACACATATCTGTAATCTTTATTTCTTTTTATAATAATAATAAACAACTTAAAAATGTGCAGAGTGTAACCCTATTGACAAATTAATTTGCAATGTGATTATACAATGACTCGTTCCACATCATTACGATCTATCACGCAAAAGATCCATGCTAACATGTCACTAACCAACCAACAAGCTGACTGACTTTTCTTTAGACCCAGTCAAGCAGTCTCATGATTCCACAGCTTCCCACTGATTTCTACAACTCAAAAGATATTGTGAAAGGCAATCAAACAATTTAAAATCAGAGATGTTACAACAGTATATACTAAAATTGAGTTAAAGTCCAAATTCACAACAGCTGTTTAATGCACCCAAGGTTTTACCAGGGAGTGACATGTTTTTATGCACACTTGTACCTTGGAATTTGTGTCACATGAAATATTAGTTTCATGAGTACATCACTTTATTGTCTTCTTTGTTTGGTAGGTTATGTTAACTACTAGAGCTTTTACTTATGTAGTTTTATTCTACATGCAGATATGACCTGAAGAGATGCCTCCAGGATATGAAACTGATTGTCATACAGTAAAAACACAATAAACTGCTATCTAATTAACGGAAAATCTCATATAAAGATGTGAAACAATTACTAACAAAGAGATAGAGGGGCTGGCCAGTACTTACCTCAGCTCAGTACAGCCGATAGAAACACAAAAAACAACCGAAAATTTAAGTTCCTAGCTTTCGGAATAAATGTTCCTTCATCAGGGAGGAGACTTAAATTTTCAATTGTTTTTTGTGTTTCTATCGGCTGTACTGAGCTGAGGTAATAAACTGCTATTGTGGGTTTGGGCTTCACTCAATTTTAATACAGACTATTGTACTGTCTCTGATTTTAAATTATTTGACTATCCTTCAACATTGTGTATCAAAAGACATCTTATCTGCTCCTGGTGATTTCTTGTATCTCAGGCGATTATGCACTCAGCTGAATTTCACGTTAATGAATCACCTGTTTATGGCACTTCTTTTCTTTCTGGTTCTTTCGTCATTCTTTGGAACAGGTTTTCCCAGTGTACAAACCTTACATGAGATAACCTCACATGTGCAAATTTAATCTTCCTGTACAACTTCTGTTTCCTACAACTATCCCTTTCTGTTTTGTAGAGTCTCTTCTTATTCATTTTGATCCAGCATATTTGCCTTTGATAATTTCATTTCACTGAAATCTTTACTTCTCACTTGCTATCCAACCCAAAGCATTCTTTCTTTGCCAAGATGGAGTATTTCCAGAGTTATCCAATGGCCTTTTTGTCTCTGCCTTAATTATTTCCTCCATTGTTAGATTCTGTTCCTCTCCCTCTGAACCACTCTTAAGGCTATTACTTATGCTACTGATCCTTCCCTGAGAGAATCTGAAGTTAATCTCATTACAATGTTCCTCTTAATTATGCACTTCTACTGTTCATTAACATGTGATTGTGATTCAAGTCTACTTGTAGTTGGGTGTTTGCAGCAATCCAGTATTCCATTTATAACCCCCAGAACCACTTCTGACAGATCAAGCATCTCTTGTACTCTACGACATGCAACATTTGAAAAGAGGCAATATGGATGACAATGAACAACTGTATCAAACAGTGCAGATGGATGCAGTCTTGGAATGAGAGGATCCCTGGTGAATGGACTGACCCCCCCTACCCCGAAGACTTAAATCCCATCAAACACATGTGGGATATGTTGAAGAGATGTATTATACTATGTCCAAATGCACCAATGACCAGTCATAGGCCATGATGTGGAAGAATAGAACACCCTACCACAAGTACTATTTACCAATTTCGTGGCAAGCAAGAGAGCAAGTTACAAAGCAGGTATTGCTGTCAGTGGTGATCACACACACCATTAAAAACCATCTGTAACATCCAGAAGACCGTCATCAACCATGGAGACTTTGGTGTAACCTTGGAAAAAAAAGTGTCATTTCTCTTAGTCTCACTGCATATTTCTTTCAGTTACTACCTGTACTGTATTGTAGCAGCTCTTCCAATGTACAGTCCAAGCTTTATCGAGCTATGTTTCTTGGCAGTGACACATCATGTGAAAGTTACTTTCATCCTTAAGTTTTCATATCAAAGTAGTTAACATGTCAGAAGAAGGCAATGGCAACTAACCTTCAGAACACAATCCATAACTACAATAAAATAGGTACGATTCCATTTGACAATTGTATGTTGACAAGGAAATTAATATGCGAAGTTTCATATGCCATGCTTCTTTAACAATCACATTTTAAGTGCAACTGAGCACTTTGTAGACTAAGATCACATGAAAAAGTGCTATAATGTGCAGCAATCAATACCAAAAAAACTCCATTCAAAATCAAACAACTTCTTTCAGAGAAATTAGGGAAATAAGTAACACCCAGAAAAATGCAAAATATTAAAAGCATAATCTTATATAGCTACTGTACTTGGCCATCTATTTAATGGGTCAGTTTCCTAACTTACTTTCAAACACAGTAAGGTATGCCATGGTAGGGCCTCTCTTCAAGAAAGGTATTGCTGTGTGTATACGGACAAGGAAAATGAAATTCCCGGTTTTTTCCCGAATGTCCCGTTTAAAAAATATACCTTTTTCCGGACGAAAGTAAACTTTTCCCGTGCTAAGTGACAGTAGGTTTTCCGTGGATTTTTCCCTCGGACATGTAAAACTTCAATCCTTTGAATGGTTAATGTATTACACACTGGTGTAGAACTTCCAAGGGGAAGAAAAAAAAAATAATAATAATAATAAAAAAGAAATTGGGAAGAGTTTTTGGAAAGACTTTTGATGAAGAAAAGGAAAGAAGTTTTGGAAAGACCTTTGATGTGCAGGAACATATATGCTGCATATTTTCATATTACGAAAGTATAAATTCGAATTGCTCCAAACACAGGACGTTAATGTCTGGAGTGTTCAAATGGAGATTGCGATCCCCTTTCGTAAGCCACGTGATCTCGCCAGCCGATGTCAGCAGATATACAGAGCATAGGACACGTGTTGTAGTCAGCCAATAGCAAGATCACTGATACGTAGCGAAAACACAGAAAGATGAAAAGTTAATGGTTTACATTAATATACATGTTGTTGTTGTTGTTGTCTTCAGTCCTGAGACTGGTTTGATGCAGCTCTCATTAATATACATAGCATAGCTATAATAAAAGGTAAAAATTTCACATATAATTTTGGTATTGAAGATTAACAAGCTACAAGAGAAGCTAAGCTTTCACATGTAATACTGATATTTTTTTTGCATGTATTGTACTTTAATCTACATCACACAAACGTGCCAATAAATTTAAAATAATGACATAAATGTCTGGTCTTCTGGGCTCGAAAATCTTGTAAGTGGCTGGTCCTCAAAGTGCTCAGTTTTAAATGCTCTGTGATTTAAGAAATTCATCCCACTTTCTCATACTAACATAATTCACACTAACATAATTCATCTTGCATAAAAAGTAATTTACTTTGAAAAATAACACTTTTCGAACCATCATTTGCACTACCATCCCGAGACTGCTAGAAATTCGATTTAGCAGTTGCCAGAGAGCGCCAGAAAACAGGCATTATTGCGCATGCGCAGATGAAGTGGTGTAGGAAGCCAGCATGTTCGTATGTATAAAGTACTACGAGAGCTTACATTACGCCATAAAAGAAACACAACATCAGAGGGTAATCCAAAAGCATCAGAATTTCGTAAACTATATTAAAATGCACATTTTGGCTTGAAGTGCACATTGGTTTTTTCCCGATTCACAATGAAGTAGGTCCCATCTGATATTAAGGTTTCAGTGTGGTTTTTGGGATGAAAATTTTCTTAGAGTACCAGTACCATACTATATCATATTTGGTTCTTTATTATGGTATATTGTCATACATGGCAGACGATGAAAACGTGCACCTGAAATTCAGTGAACAGTTTGAACTAGCCAGTAGTGCGGCATAATGAAACACTTCCGTTTCTTTAGCAAAACGGACAGAAATAACTTAATTGTTCTGCAAGGCGATTAATGGTTGACTGCTAAAAACTTGGAAATAAAATAAAATCAGAAAACTGAAACCAATAATACATTTTTGCCCTCCGCAATTACGTGAATGTATTTTAATTCATTTGATAGCTCCCGTCAACAGAAATCCGTTTTGTTTTCATTTGATGTGGGAGCTGTAAACAAGGAGGAAACAGCAAAATCACGTAACGCAAACACGAGTCATGTAGAGACTAACCCCAGCACTACTACAACCCTGTGTATACGCGAATCTGGCAACTAGGCCTTACGAGAAAAATTTCTCTCTTTAGCATCTGGGTGCTTACTGCTACTGCTAATACGGCTAACAAACTCACTTGAAGTAATGGAAGTGGGAGAAAGTACTGCTCATACACGAGTCAACTGCGCATGCGCATGAGCCCACTGGCAACTGGTCAAATGAACCTAATGTAAACAGTTGTAACATCACGCTCACAGAAAGCAGTTTATTGTTACGAAGTATAATGTAGTCTTCGCCCTAAGGCCTTTGACATATTTTTGCTGTTTGCAGACGCTTGTGCGTGCACAGTGTTTTGTTGTTGTAAATGGCGCATTTCCTTTGCCACTAAAGTTTAATTTTTTTCCTCTCCTTTATATTTTACTGTTGCAGTATCATTCTCCAGTAGCAGGATACAGTAACATTCTTTGCTAGAGAATCAATTCTTACCAGTCGAAATCACAAAAATTTAACTGAAAGCTAAAACAATGAAAAATTCCCAGAACTCCGAAAAATTCCCAGGTTTTTCCCGGATTTTCTGGGTCGTATACAACCTGTATTAGAAAAAGTATTAATAACTGTCAACCCATTTCAGAACAAACTTTCTCCTCAAAAGTTTTGTAATGTAAAGTAATGTATATATGTTGAAATGAGAATAACTACAGCTATAAAATTCTGAGTCAGTCACAATTTGGATTCCAGGAGGACTTTTCCACTGAACATACCACCTACCATTTCACTGACTACTTATTAAAATATCTGAATGGCAAGATTTCATCTACTAGCATTTGTTGGGGTTGTTTTGAGGTGCAATGTAAACGATTCACTTCGTGTGGCATGTTAGGTAGCTCATATAGCTTTCATGCCAAATCTTTTTGAAAGGGGGAAAAATTACTACTGGTGTTCATAGGGTTCAATTCTGGGACCACTCCTGACCTTGTAATACATAAACGTCCTTCCATCTTACATTGTTACAGCAAATATAATTTTCCTTCCTGTTGATCAGGCACCATACTAAAACCCAACAGACCTGCAACAACAGAAGGAGCAATACATGAAATATTCAGAAGGATTACTGATTGATTCTCAGTGTAAACAGTCTGTCAACTAACTTAGAAAAGACACAATTCATTCATCAAACAGTCCCTGGGTGTACTGCCAGTTCATAGTGTACAATGGGCACAAAATTTCAGTGAACAGACATCTCACAATCATAAGGTGCACTGATGGAACTGAGCTCCTGAGAGCATGCAGCCAATTAATATCCCCCAACCCCGAAAGCCACTCCGTCCACAGTTTGTGACCACAGTCGTATGTTGTAGGTTGTAAAGATGCTAGTGTTGGCATCTGTGACAGCATTGATGTAAGTTGTCTGTCTGCCCTGGTCGTGGGGGCAGGAGATATAAGTAGGCCACAAGACCGCAAGAGCTCAACTCGTCAGTGCATGCAACGATGGTGACATGCCTGATTGCCAAAATACTCTGCCTGTTGGGCACTATGAATTGGAAGTACAACTGTCGACTGTTCAATCAACAAATACACCACGAGAAATAGAATCTTTGTGAGGAGGAGATGTATCACAGCATGAAGAAATTTTACAAGTTCTTGGATTTCCGAAGAGATGTTGTGCCGAACTTTGCTAAGGTAATGCATCACATCAATTCTGCAGCAGCCAGGAGAATCAATAAGTGGGCCAGCCTTGCTTTGGTACATAAGAGTGCATTTTACCTGCCAGAGTCTTGAGTACAACTCCCATGAGCTATTCAGACTAAATTTACAATTGGCCATTCATTTTAATTCCTGGACCTGGGATTGGCTTGATGCTATTGCCTGAGTGGCAACCAATACCATCCACAGGATGTCAAATGTGAAAATTCTCTTGTCTCTCTGAGAAATCATCACCACTGGAGGCCCCATGCGAAGTTGGTCATCAATCTGACTGACATGGAGCCAAGTGACAATACGGTTTCAGATCTGGAGAAGGGCCTTAGCTTTGATTCCGCCCCTAAGTTCACACCAGTTGTGGACATTGTCAGCACAGCTGAACAAGTTGTGGTGCGACTACCGCCTGAAGCAGCCAAAGAAGTATATTGTGAAACCTGACGAGAACTAAGTCTACGAAGATGAACATTATCAGCAGAGAGATGGCAGCTATTTGGGACCTGAGAGAGTCCCCCGAGACTGTCGTCTTACCCCCTGAAAAAGGCAACACTACTGCTGCACTTTCCCACAAGGACTACATTGAGAAGATGCAGAGCTTGGTACATGACAACACCGACAGGAAGATCAATGCCGACCCCACAAAGACTGTGGAGAACAAGGCTAGAGCTCTTCTCAAGGACACCGATTTACCTGAGGGGGCCGCCAAGAAACTGTTACCTCAAAGACTTGTATCGCCAAGACTTTATGGACTCCCTAAGTCCAAAGAGATGGGGTGACATTGCATCCCAATATCAATAACATTAGGGCACTAACATATTTGCTGACAAAATACATGATGGAAATACTAAGCCCTTATGTGGGTAAATGCACTCATCATATTCACAATTCTGTGGATTTTGTAAAACACTTCAACAACTTCAGAGTAAAAGTCTTGGACATCCAGGTGAGTTTTGACGTTGTTTCGTTATACAGTAGGGTACCTCTACAAGAGTCACTAGAACTTATCACTAGAACTTCTTGGTCAGAAATTAGACGATAAGACCACCAACCTTTTTAGGTATGTCCTGACCTCCAGGTATTTTCTGTTTCATGGAGAATACTATGAACAAATGGCAGGAGTTGCAATGGGCAGGCCACTCTCGCCTCTGGTCACAATTTTGTATATGGAGTACTTTGAGGAGGAAGCCCTGGCGCCAACCAAATGGAACTCATGTATTTTTTTCCGTTATGTGAATGACATGTTCATCATCTGGCCCTATGCAAAAACAAACTCGTTGACTTCATTACATATTTGAACTCCACACGTCCCAACATCAAATTCACTATGAAGACAAAGGCAGAAGGAAGATTACCATTTCTGGATGTCATGGTCAAGAGAAGAGCTGATGGAATCCTTGGCCATTGAATGTATCAGAAGGAAACACATACTGACCTACATGATGTTGTTGTTGTTGTGGTCTTCAGTCCGGAGACTGGTTTAATGCAGCTCTCCATGCTACTCTATCCTGTGCAAGCTTCTTCATCTCCCAGTACCTACTGCAACCTACATCCTTCCGAATCTGCTTAGTGTAGTCATCTCTTGGTCTCCCTCTACGATTTTTACCCTCCACGCTGCCCTCCAATACGAAATCGGTGATCCCCTGATGCCTCAGAACATGCTCTACCAACTGATCCCTCCTGCTGGTCAAGTTGTGCCACAAACTTCTCTTCTCCCCAATCCAATTCAATACTTCCACATTAGTTATGTGATCTACCCATCTAAGCTTCAGCAGTCTTCTGTAGCACCACACTTCGAAAGCTTCTATTCTCTTCTTGTCCAAACTATTTATCGTCCATGATTCACTTCCATACATGACTACACTCCATACAAATACTTTCAGAAATGACTTCTTGACACACAAATCTACACTCTATGTTAACAAATTTCTCTTCTTCAGAAACGCTTTCCTTGCCATTGCCAGTCTACATTTTATATCCTCTTTTATTCAACCATCATCAGTTATTTTGCTCCCCAAATAGCAAAACTCCTTTACTACTTTAAGTGTCTCATTTCCTAATCTAATTCCCTCAGCATCACCCGACTTAATTCGACTACATTCCATTATCCTCGTTTTGCTTTTGTTGATGTTCATCTTATATCCTCCTTTCAAGACACTGTCCATTCTGTTTAGTTGCTCTTCCAGGCCCTGTGCTGCCTCTGACAGAATTACAATATCATCGACGAACCTCAAAGTTTTTATTTCTTCTCCATGGATTTTAATTCCTACTCCAAATTTTTCTTTTGTTTCCTTTAGTGCTTGCTCAATATACAGATTGAATAACATCGGGGAGAGACTACAACCCTGTCTCACTCCCTTCCCAACCACTGCTTCGCTTTCATGCCCCTCGACTCTTATAACTGCCACCTGGTTTCTGTTCAAATTGTAAATAGCCTTTCGCTCCCTGTATTTTACCCCTGCCACCTTTAGAATTTGAAAGAGAGTGTTCCAGTCAACATTGTGAAAAGCTTTCTCTAAGTCCACAAATGCTAGAAACGTAGGTTTGCCCTTCCTTAATCTAGCTTCTAAGATAAGTCGTAGGGTCAGTATTGCCTGACGTGTTCCAACATTTCTACGGAATCCAAACTGACCTCCCCCGAGGTCAGCTTCTACTAGTTTTTTCATTCGTCTGTAAAGAATTTGCGTTAGTGTTTTGCAGCTCTGACTTATTAAACTGATAGTTCGGTAATTTTCACATCTGTCAACACCTGCTTTCTTTGGAATTGGAATTATTATATTCTTCTTGAAGTCTGAGGGTATTTTGCCTGTCTCATACATCTTGCTCACCAGATGGTAGTTTTGTCAGGACTGGCTCTCCCAAGGCCGTCAGTAGTTCCAATGGAATGTTGTCTACTCCGGGGGCCTTGCTTCAACTCAGGTCTTTCAGAGCTCTGTCAAACTCTTCACACAGTATCGTATCTCCCATTTTATCTTCATCTACATCCTCTTCCATTTCCATAATACTGTCCCCAAGTACATCGCCCTTGTACAGACCCTCTATATACTCCTTCTACCTTTCTGCTTTCTCTTCTTTGCTTAGAACTTGGTTTCCATCTGAGTTCTTACCTACATATGCATGCAGAAAGCTTCCATCACCCTTCACAGAGTATTGGGGTACTAAAAACACTAGTACACAGGGTGCACGCCATTTCAGATGCTTCCCATGGAGCTAGAACACCTTAGAACTCTATTTCGAAAAAACGGGTACACAGAATGGCAGATTTGACGTGCCTTCAACCCACAACAGTACAATCTGTGGAGATGTAAGAAATCACGGAGCAAGATTCAGCCACTGCCTTTATACCATACGTGGATGCACTACTGGGAAAATCAGATGCATACTGAAGAAGCACTGAGTAAAAACTGTGTTTAAGCCACTCAATAAAACATAAACATTAATGGAAAGTGTCAAAAATGATCTTGGTTTGCAGCACACCAGAATATATCGCATTCTATATAAATGTGGGAAAACATATATTGGACAGACAGTGAGCACTGTTGAAGATTGTTGCCGAATATGCCAGAGGCACAGTCAACTGATGCATCCCAACAAGTCAGTGGTTGCAGAGCTCTATTTATCCTATAATCATGTGATAAGAGTATAAACTTACCAGCTCTTGGCACAGACTTCTGATCTGATGTTACTGAGTACACCAAGGCACACTCAACTGATGTATCCCAACAAGTCAGAACTTGTAGAGCACTATTTGTCCAACAATCACGTGATGGAGTACAAACTTACCAGCTCTCGGCACAGACTTGTGAATACTGAGACAGTTTCATTAGAGAAGAAATAGAAATTCACATCAGGGACAATCCTATCAACCGAGATTGTAGCTATAATCTTACCAAGGTTTGGGAACAAGCACTGAGTTTAATTAAGAAGACTTTCAGCAAACAAATCGATCTGGCGACCAGAGTAGGCACGGAACTTAACGTCAATGATATCACTGACGTCAATGCTAGTATCTCCGCAACCTCCGGCGCTTGCAGCCATGGGTGCAGACAGCAGACCCAGCGGCTGGCAGTTGCAAGGGATATTAGTCGGTCGCATGCCCACAGGAACTCAATTCGTCAGTGCATCTGACAATGGCAACATGTCTCATCGCTGAAATATTGTACCTGTTTGACACTTAGAATTGGCAGTATACTCGTGGACTGTTTGACCAATAAATACGACAGGAGAAACTGAAGAATCACATCACAGTTCACCCAATTCTGTACAAAGCATGATATATCACCATCAATAATCATACACATCTACAGCTATACTTTGCAACCACTGCAAAGTGCGTGGCAGAGGGTATGTTCCACTGTACCCGTAATGGTTTTCTTCCTGTTCAGCTCGTGTGTGGAGTCTGGGAAGAAGGATTGTTTAAATGCCTGTGTGTGTGTGTGTGTGTGTGTGTGTGTGTGTGTGTGTGTGTGTATGTGTGTGTGTGTGTGTGTGTGTGTGTGTGTGTGTGTGTGCTGTAATTCGTCTGATCTTGTCCGCGTGATCCCTATGTGAGCAATACATAGGAGTCTGTAGCAAATGTCTGTAGTCATCATTCAAAAACAGTTCTTGTAAATTTGCAAGAAAGCTATCTCTTGATAGTTTTTGTCTGTGTTCAAGAGTCCATCAGTTCAATTTCTTCAGCATCTCTGTGATGCTCTCCAACCGATCAAATAAACCCGTTACCATTCATGCTGCTCTCTTCTTTATATATTCAATATCCCCTGTTAATCCTACTTTGTAACAGTCCCAAACACTTGAGCAATATTCTAGGATGGGGCGCATGAGTGATTTGTAAGCAATATCCTTTGTAAACTGATTGCATTTCCTCAATACTCTGTTTTACCCACAACTGAACCTATATGGTCATTTGATTTTATATACCTACAAAGTTTTACACCTAGGTATTTCTACGAGTTGGCTGATTCTAGCAGTGACTCATTGATATTATAGTCACAGGATGCTACTCTTTCTTTTTGTGAAGTGCACAACTTTACATTTCTGAACATTTAAAGTAAGCTGTCAATCTTTGCACCAGTTTGAAACATTGTCAAGAACAGACTGAATATTTATGCAGCTTCTTTCAGTCAGTACTTCATTACAGATAACTGCATCATCTTGCAAAAAGTCTGAGTTACTATTAATATCGTCTGCAAAGTCATTAATATACAACACAAACAGCAAGGGTCTCAACACAATTTTGCTGGGACACACCCAAAGTTGCTTCTAAATCTGATGATAGTACAGCATGGCAAAAGGAAATAGCTAAAACTGAGTGTTCAAAATTCCAGGCAGTGAATACTGATCAGAACTAGAATTGGAAGCCATATATTACAGATCATTTAATTTTTTTTAGTTCAGCGACAGTTACTGAATGTTTAATTGCATATTTTGACAATGAAAGCACGAGAGAATTAGCTTACTTAGCATATTTCCATTCAATGACTTGGAATAACTTTCTGGGCCTTTTCCACACATGGGCACACAGTACTCACAGTATAGAAACATGTTGTAAGGATGAAATAGAACCTTGTGTCCAACCTCAAAATTTAATTAAGCAATTGTTTAAAAAAATTAAGCTTTTTAACAACAGCCTCACTATAAATTTACTATTAATTTTGTTGGGAACATTCAGACACAATTTTAAAATACTACAGCACTTTATTTTTGCACAAAAAGGAGCACAGGATGTAGTTGCAAAAATTCATGACCACTTTCTTGTGAATTAATGAGTTTGCAGATAATAAGAATTTTAAAACAACCTAAAATCATTTCCACTTAACAACTACTAATCAACAGGTGAATCTGTACATGGTTGTGTTACGATTATCAAAATTTGTTTTAAATTGAGATAAATACAGTGACACATTCTACATTATAGAAAGTTGTCACAAATATGGTCCACAGAACATGCAAAAAAAGTATACAAACATGTCACCTTAATATGGCGACAAAGCAAATTACACACACACACACACACACACACACACACACACGCACACAAATAAGTTTGTGCTGTAAGAAAGGGAGTCGATATTTCAAAATGTGCAGTACAAGTACAGCAACAGAGTGCAATAAAAAGAACTGCGAAATTCTGAATTCTGCTTCCTGAACTTTGCTCTCAAAAGGAGACCATACAATAAGTAACAATGGAACATAGAGAATTGTGCAAGTGTTGAATTTTAAAGCAAGTGACCTCACTAGATAAAGATAAGGCCCCTCCACCGCCATTACTGATGCAGTGGAAAAATTATCCACAGCTGACTGCCAGAATCAGAAGGGTACTGCAGAAGATGCTTCACTCCTTGCATCAAGTACATGGGCAACGGCTCGACTGAAGCACACAAGCTTGCAAGTGTCACAGCATTTGAGTTTGAGATCAAATCCTTGGACGACAGCATACTTGGGAGTATGGTAACCTGTAGGTATGCACATAAGGGATCTTGTAAAACAGTACACCATAGATCAACCAATGTCACTAGTACTGTTGAAGACACCAATAAGCACACCCCACTGATGGACCACCATGGTCAGTGAACAAAACATTGGTCAGGATGGGGATGGATAACTTCAGATTGTGGTGTGTGGCAGTTTGTTTGCCCAACTGGACCAACAAAAAGGAAATGCCCCCATTCATCTAGGCCACAAAAACAGTCAAAAATGGTTACCACACTCTAGGCTGCACCGAGATATTTGAGGTGCAGAAACTTTGGAGCTTCCAGGTAATGGTGAAGCTCCACCCTAAGGACCCAGGTGCAGAACTACAAAGCTTCAAGTTCCAGGAGCCTGGTCATAAGATAGAGTTCTGCCAGCACGCATCAAGATGTGGCAGATGTGCTGGTAACCACAACTCGCACAATTGTCACTAGAAGAATAATCTTCCTGTGTGTACTGATTGTGCAGTACACCATGTGGCATGTTGGGATGGATGCAAGGTCTTTCCAGATTGCAGCCATGCCACGTCTAATACAAATTACACAGCAAAACCAGTGAAATTTGGCAAAAGAGACATGGACATCGAAGGGGTAATTGCAGTGGACATGTAGTGCCCCTGTCTGCCAGACTTGTCAAAGGCAAGCAGGCATTGACTTTCTTGTAGTGTGAGTGCATGGGGAAACCTGCCATTGAGAGTTGGTGGGGGAACCCTGAGCAGCGTTTGCTGTGACAGATTAGTCAAATCTTTTCACCTGGTGACATGGTCGCGAACCACGAAGTCTGTTCATGTCACTGGTAGCTCATACGATGGCGCGACTGACAGAACAGATTGGGGCCACTATGTACGCAAGTAGCATCAACAGTTGAAATGCCAGCACTCCCAATCAAGGTTTTTAGAGGTTTCCCTTCCAGTAATGGAGAATTTCAGAGCTGTCCCACTTTATCTAAACAAACAAATAAACAGAGCCACAATGGTACAACATAGCTTGAATCTTGACCCATTAGGGCGCATGTTCTCAATGGCTCACCCAACTACATCCAAGCTGAGAATGATATGTTAAAAAGAAGAAAAGATCATAAAACTGTTGACATGGCTCATTCCAACCACTAATGAAACTATAGTTTATTTGATTTTGTTTTCTCAGTGATTGGTGTGAACCTCAGAACTGGTTTTATGTACTGTAAATGGCTGACTTCTTAATTAAACTCAGTGCTTGTTCCCAAACCTTGGTAAGATTATAGCCACAATCTCAGCTGATAGGATCGTCCCTGGTGTGAATTTCTATTTCTGCTCTAATGACGCTGACCCAGTATTCAGAAGTCTGTGCCAAAAGCTGGTAAGTTTGTACTCCAACACGTGATTGTTGGACAAATAGTGCTCTGCAACTGCTGACTTGGGATACATCAGTTGAGTGTGCCTCTGGCATACTCGGCAACAATCTTCAACGGTGCTCACTGTCTGTCCAATATATGTTTTCCCACATTTAAATAGAATACGATATATGTTGATGTTCTGCAAACCAAGATCATTTTTTACACTTTCCATTAATGCTCATGTTTTATTGAGTGGGCTTAAAGACAGTTTTTACTCAGACTGCCAAAACTGATAATTCTTGTGGCGGTGTTGGAAAATAAATTATTTTCATAACAACTCACCTGTTTAAGAAGCAATTAAATGAAAAACCTCTGACATTCTCTTCATTAGCAACATTTGGCAGAGTGAAGACACTAGGACTGTTGACACTAAAGCATTTTCCTCTTTTAAAAATAAATAAAACTACTGAGTAGCTCTTAATCAGTTACACTGTAGCTCAGTAAACAAAATATTTCCTTGAATAATGATTACCTGGACATGGAATCACGATAAGGACTATGTGACAACTGGACTGCTGTGTGCAATTTGAAATAGGGGACATTGTCAGAAAACAGCATTTCTCAGAGGTTTGTTACACAATCATTTTCATCCTCGATAGATTGGAGCAATTGTACACAACTAATCTTCACAACTAGTAAAATGAGAGTAATGAACACTAAACAGAGAGGAATAGTTATCTATTTTATATACATGACAGGCTTTACTGAGCTGCTTTGCATGCCAACCTGCATGTCAGGGGCAAATAACTGATTTTCAAGCCCCTGATGTATAGTCTGCCCTGCATGACAGGCTTGTTGTGGAGTAGTATCAGCCTGTTTTACTCAACTGTATTACAGGAGCTACACATGCCATGCCTGGGGGCAGGGTTAGATGGATAGAGGAGAGGACGGACAGAGCAACAGAGGGGAGGGAATAGACAGTAAGAGGGGAAGAGGGGTGATGCGTGAGGCACATGGAGGGTATAGAGGGATAAGCAGACAGGTGGGAAAGTAAGAGGGCGAGGAAGAAATGAAAAGAAAGTTGTGAAGGAGAATATGGTTAGAGGGAGGGAGAAGGGAGATATAGTCAGAGTGGAGGGCATGGACAAAGAGAGGGGGAGGAAGAGACAAAGAGACAGAGACAAAATGAGGAGAGGGAGACAGATAGACAGAGGCGAAAAGATGAGGTGTGCAGACTGAGGGAGGAAGCAATGGACAGAGAGAGGGGGATGAGGAGGTGTGCTCCATACATGTGTAGAACACAAACTTAGGTGATACTGCAGAAAAAAGGCTAGTATATAAACAGAAATGGGACAAATATGAAAAGCAATGACCATCAAGTTTTTCTCTTCAAGCGTAATACCAACAACTCAGTTTGCCACAGATTATTAGGAACAATACATAATAGGTTACTGAAAAAATATCACACAAAGGTTAAATTCCTAATATATTTTCCCATTTTCCCATCAGCTGCAGGAAGTGAGAGATTTCATAAGTTTTACCATTTACTTGAAGTGTTCCGAGAAATTTTTTATGTAACTAACTTAGTGGTCACTGCTTCACTTGTGTAGGTAGTATGAACGAAATATCTTCATAAAAATTCACCCCCTCAGGGGTTCCAAAAATACTGAAACTTTCTGATTTTTTTTTAATTTCCAAGCAAGAAGACAACTTCTTTTTTAGCTTCCAAAATGCTTTCATAAGGAAACAGTTCCATTAAAAATTTCATCCCCTGTTTCACCCCCTTAGTGGTTGAATTTTCAAAAAACACTGAAACACGTATTTTTTCATTTCTGACTGAGTAGGTAAATATAAATTTTAATAGATTTACCTTTAGAAATGCTTTCACAATGAAATAATTTCTTAGAAGCTATTCTTCTCCTATTTCATCCCCTTCATGGTTAAAATTCTGCAAACACTGAAACACTTTTTTTTTTTTTTTTTTTTAATTTCTAACTGGGAAGCCAAATTTTCATAGAGACAGCTTTAAAAATAGTAGTGCTTAAATAATTTTTTTTTTTTAATTTCTAACTGGGAAGTCAAATTTTCATAGAGACAGCTTTAAAAATAGTAGTGCTTAAATAATTATTTATTTTCAAAACAAATATTCATTCACTATTTCACTCAAATTTCCAAACATACTGTAACACATATATTTATTATTTCTGACCAAGAAATTAAATGCCAGTTTTCGTAGTTATAGCTGCAAAATTTCCTTATAATATTTCATCCCCTACTTCACTTCCTTAGGGGACAAATTTAGAAAAATTCATTCTTAAACAATGCCTACAGTATAAGATCAACACCCTCTTCAAATTTCAACTTTCTATCCTTTGCAGTTTGTGATGTGTGGTGATGAGTCAGTCAGTCAGTCGGTCAGTCAGCATATTCCCTTTTCTATATAGAGATTAATTCTGTAAGATCACTAAAATAGTTTCGCCACACCAGGAGCAGTTTTAGGCCCAAGCATGACAAGCCACAGCTTGAGGTGCCAAACTGTCACTGTAACTGACAGTCTATTCAACATTATTTTTCAAAATGCGATTTTTTTCCCCTGATAATTCTGTCACAGGAATATTTACTGACACACTATCACTCACATAATATATGAATATGTTTGGACATTTTTTGGCATGGCATTGAGTTCACTAATTTAGGTAGATAATGGAAATGCAACACAGGTGGATGGAGATGTATGTTAAATGTGGATCACTTACTCTATAAGGCTTTACTAAGGTTCATGTCCCAAATGAAATAAATTGTGCAATTTGGTAGCTTTTCCCTCTTGTGACAAGGTGAATAGTGGGCTGCTACACTCATCCTGCCTCAGTTATACAATTTTAAAACATTTTGAAACCATTCTCACACTTTCAGATGAGACGATACTAGATGCAGACTGGTGGGGTACAAAAATTCCATCCTGGGAGGGCATAGGGTTGTGGCAGGAATGGGACCCAGCCATGTTTCCTTCTGGCATGTATATCACTGTTGCTTTTGAATAGTAGTGAATTATTTACAACAAACTCCATGACAGAATAAATATACTGTGAAGCAGCAGTCAGTTTTATTCTTGCTTGTTTATTCACTTTTTCTTTGTATTATAGGTAAGTTTTGTTAAACTAAATGTTCTTTTTGCAGTAATTTGATTTAATTATCAAGTGATTTTGGATTTAGCAATTGATTTAGTATCGGCATAATTTGTGCCAGCAGCCGTGGTATATTATTGGTTAAAACAGTTGTTTATATTATTAGGGTTAAAATATAAATTTGTAAGGTGAAATGTTAAAATTTATTTGTAGCTCTTTTTATGAATCTGTGAAATTTAAATGGAGATGTACGTTAAATGTGGATCACTTACTCTATAAGGCTTTACTAAGGTTCATTTCCCAAATGAAATAAATGGCGCAATTTGGTAGGATTAGATACCCTATTATTTTAAATGTTAATTATATTTACCAGGGTACTATTAGTTAAGGTCTTTAAACCCAAAGAATTTGGCAGTATCTCATTCCATTCAGAGGAACCTACCCCGTGATTGATAATACATGATTTACTCTACTTAATTTCTTTGTTTGTATATCTCCGTTATCAGAGAATCTTTTTAGAGTTATAATTCTCAAGATTTATAATTATAAAATATTTCAGGTCAAGGTGCAGCTTATAGTTAAGAGGAGGTGGGTTACAATAGATTTTTGTTCATAACGGATTTGATGGTGAAATACTGTTAATGAAGGTGGATTTGATAGTAATTTAATTTATTTAATTTAACTGATAATGGCTCTGAGGTGTGTACACATCGCCCGTTGCTCTCATTATTGATTATTCTATTTTTATTATTTTAAGGTAGCTTCAATTTAGATAAGTCGTAACATAGTAGATGTTCTGGAAAGTGTATCTAGGAAGAAGTTCAAAATATAACATATTAGTAAAGTGTTTCACTTACACTGAAAATTTTTCTGTGCAAATCAGGATATCTTGATTATTTATTTTATTATATTTTTTGTTTATTTAATTATTTAAGATAAATAATTATGTTGAATTTTGTCTTAGTATATTTTATAGAATTGATTTTTTAAATTATAGTTTATTGGTAATGTAAGTGTTTTATGAAATATTATTTTAAATTTTTTAAAGTAGATTTTATTTCTTATACCTTTTGTATCAGGGTTTATCAAAATTTTAGTATTTATTTTACTTGTCTCGATTTGGGTTGATTTATAAATAATTTAAGTTAATGAATCATAATTATCATTAAATTATTTACAGAAATTAGATGTTAATCGTTTCCTAAGATATCTAGTTTATTAAGAAAAAATTTAATTTTTTTAACTTAATTTTTTTTTATTTTTTAAGTATAAATATTAACTTATTTATTCTTAAAGGGATAAGCTTTGAAGTTAATAACCTACAATTTGTAAATAAAATATTAAAAACAAAGATTCCAAGACTTACCAAGCGGGAAAGCGCCGGTAGATAGGCACAATAAATAAAACACACAAACACACACACAGAATTTCTAGCTTTCGCAATCGACGGTTGCTTCTTCAGGAAAGAGGGAAGGAGAGGGAAAGACGAAAGGATGTGGGTTTTAAGGGAGAGGGTAAGGAGTTATTCCAATCCCGGGAGCGAAAAGACTTCCTTAGGGGGGAAAAAAGGACAGGTGTACACTTGCGCGCACACACACACGCACACACACACACACACACACACACACACACACACACACACACACACACATATCCATCCGCACATACACAAACACAAGAAATGTCTGCTTATTTTGGTATTGATTATTTTTCTTTTAGTTTGATTTTGCTTAGTTTTTGAATTTGTTATTTAATAATTACTGCTAGAGGTTCAGTTTATTTAAGTTCTGATCATTTTAATTTTTTTGTCTTTATGGTTTTAATTTTAATGATTATGCTTTAATGTTCATTTACTAGATTAAAATCTTCTTTATATATATATATATATATATATATATATATATATATATATATATATATATATATATCTGCTTGTGTCTGTGTATGTGCGGATGGATATGTGTGTGTGTGTGTGTGTGCGCGAGTGTACACCTGTCCTTTTTTTCCCCTAAGGGAAGTCTTTCCGCTCCCGGGATTGGAATGACTCCTTACCCTCTCCCTTAAAACCCACATCCTTTCATTTTTCCCTCTCCTTCCCTCTTTCCTGACGAAGCAACTGCCAGTTGCGAAAGCTCGTAATTCTGTGTGTGTGTTTGTGTGTTTTGTTCATGTGCCTGTCTGCCGGCGCTTTCCCGCTTGGTAAGTCTTGGAATCTTTGTTTTTAATATATATATATATATATATATATATATATATATATATATATATATTCTTTTTTTGAGGCTAGATTAGTTCCTACTTTACTTTTGATTTTGGGTTGAGGTTATCAACCTGAATGTTTACAGGCTGGTGTTTGTTTAATTTTTTATACTTTGGTTGCTAGATTACCTTTATTACTGGTTTTATTTAAGGTTTATGATTTTTCTAACACTTTATATTTGCCTTTATTGGTTGATTTTGGTTCTTATTACTTTATGTTTTATGTATTTATAATTTTGGCTTTTTTAGTTAAGATGCCAATATTTTTGGTTCATTTATGGCTTCCTAAGGCTCATGTAGAGGCCCCTATTTCAGGTAGAATAATTCTTGCTGGTGTTTTATTGAAGTTAGGTGGTTATGGTATTTTTCGTGTTATGAAGGTTATTTCTTATTTGGGTTTAAAGTTTAATTGTTTTTGACTATCTTTAGGTGTATCTGGTGGGGTTATTGTTAGATTTATTTATTTTCGTCAGGTTGATTTAAAGCCTTTCATTGCATATTCTTCTGTTGCTCATATAAGAATGGTTATTGATGGGTTGATAACTATAAATTGGTGAGGTTGTATGGGTTCTCTTTCTTTAATGGTTGGTCATGGTTTATGTTCTTCTGGATTGTTTTGTTTATCTAATATTATTTATGAACATTTAGGTAGACTAAGATTATTAATTAACAAGAGTATAATTAATTTGATACCTAGAATGGCTTTATGGTGATTTCTTTTAAGATCATCAAATATAGCTGCTCCTCCATCATTAAATTTGGTAGGTGAACTTAGATTATTAAATAGAATTATGTCTTGATCTTCTTTTAGATTTTTTGCTTTAATTTTTTTATCTTTTTTTAGAGCTGTTTATACTTTATATATATATTCTTATTCTCAGCATGGTAATTATTATTCTGGGGTTTATACTTGTTCTCTTGGTTATTTTCGTGAATATCATCTTTTACTTTTGCATTGATTGCCTTTAAATATTCTTTGTTTAAAGGGTGAATATTTCTTTGTTTAAGTTGCTTAAGTATTTTAATTAAAAATATTCTTTTGTGGAATCAATGATATGAAGTTTTTCATCTTAAGCCGTGAATTTATTTTCTATTTGTCCTTTGAATTTTGTTCTTTATTCTTTTCTAGAACTATAATGTTTATTTTCAGTATTTATTATTTAATAATTGATTATAGAGTTTTTGTTGAGTGAGAACTTTTTAACTTAAATGGTTCTATGGTTGTTATAACTTTAATTTTGGATTGACTGTCTCTTATTTTTATGTCTTTTGTTATATATATTTCTTCTTTGGTTATTTATTATAGAGATGATTATATATCGGGCGAAAAAAATATAAATCGTTTTATTATTTATTCTTTTTATAGGTTTTTTAATTATTAGTCCTAATTTGATTAGAATGTTGTTAGGATGAGTTGGTTTAGGTTTAGTTTCTTATTGTTTAGTTATTTATTACCAAAATGTAAAATCTTATAGTGCTGGTATATTAACTGCACTTTCTAATCATATTGGTGATGTTGCTATTTTAATTTCTATTGCTTGAATATTAAATTTTGGTGGTTGGAATTATATTTATTATTTTGATTTTATTTATAATTCTTTTGAAATAAAGCTTATTACTATATTAATTGTTTTGGCAGCTATAACTAAGAGAGCTCAAATTCCCTTTTCTTCTTGACTTCCTGCAGCTATGGCTGCTCCTACTAGATGATCATGGGTGAGCACCACATATTATTCTTACAGCACACTTTTGAGCAACAAAGACTTACTTTCTTAAAGATGAGTTACCCCAAAACATTATTCCATTTGACATTACTGAATGAAAATATGCAAAATATATCAACTTTCTGATTTGTCTCTCCCCAAAGATTTGCAGTGATTCAAAGTGCAAATGCGGCTAAACTAAGTTGTTTTAGGAGTTCCAAAATGTGCTTCTGCCAAGTTTAAATTCTCACCAATATGGAAACCTAAGATTTTTGAAGTTTTCATCCTATGTTAAACTTATCAGTGGTGTAGTACACCTAGACAAGCGGAACAGAATATCTTACATATTTTTTAAAATTGAGGTTGAGACCATTTGCAGAAAGGCAGTCAATGATTCTTTTAAGAACACTGTTTACCATTTCTTCTGTTTCTGTATGTGTGCCTGGATTGGATTGGATTCTTTGGGGGGAGGAGACCAAACATGAGGTCAACGGTCTCATCGGATTAGGGAAGGATGGGAAAGGAAGTTGACCTCGCCCTTTCAAAGGAACCATCCCAGCATTTGCCTGGAGCGATTTAAGGAAATTAGGATGGCCGAACATGGGATTGAACCATCATCCTCCCGAATGCTGCCTGGATTGATTATAACACTAATGTCTTCTGCGAAAAGAACTAATTCTGCTTGTTGTGTGTAAGACAGGTCAGATACATATATGAGTAAAAATAGTGGACCTCAGATTGGGCCCTTGGGAACCCTATGCATGATTTCTTCCCAGTCAGAATTACATCCCTGGACAAAATTGGTTGAATTGCTAAATACAACTTTCTGCAGTTTTCTGCATAGATATGACAACCTACTGTCTATGATAGTTTCCTCGTAGTTATCATGCAACTGAGATCATAATTTTATCCACACCACCTGAAACATGGTCATGATTTGTTGCCAGATAAATGGACAAATTTCCAGGCACACACCTGATGACCTCAGTCATCCGAACAATGTCCTGCTCAACTGGGGATTCTAAATGCATTAGACTAGGTACCTCAAGTTGCAATTTTTGTAATCAATTTGCACTGTGGACAGAATATATATCAAGCATGTGGAGAAAACAAAATATATTATTGAGCATGTGCAGAAAAGCACATCCTGTCATGTGACCTCCCATGTCTTCATGCCATTGACCTCCCTGTGTGAAATACAAAGAAAATCGCCAAATGGATGATTTGTGTTTCCGTTTCCTCACTAAGCAGTGACAACCGAGCGAGGTGGCACAGTGGCTAGCACACTGGACTCGCATTCGGGAGGACGAAGGTTCAATCCCGTGTCTGGCCATCCTGATTTAGGTTTTCCGTGATTTCCCTAAATTGCTTCAGGCAAATGCCGGGATGGTTCCTTTGAATGGGTGCGGCCGATTTCCTTTACCATCCTTCCCTCACCCGAGCTTGCGCTCTGTCTCTAATGACCTCTTTGTCGACGGGACGTTAAACACAAATCTCCTCCTCCTCCTAAGCAGTGACATATAAATGGAAATGAGAGGACCTACATGGAGACTGAATCCACAGTCAGTATTAATGGGACAATGCACTCAGCATTTATACCTCTGTGTTGGCTAAGGTTGCCTTTAGCCCCTCCACAAATTTAATGAGCTGTCAGCATGGCATGTTAACTTTACCTATAACATACACAGGAGCTTGCTTGAAACACTCTGTTCTTTACAGCAGATTTAACTGTCACTTAATTCAAGGCACAGGGTAACATACTGTCTTTGCCTTACTTCTTGATAGACCGGATATTATTTAGATATTTTATGGAACAGATTGTGATAATTATGTGACACACTAGTTATTACAATTACAAAGTTAATGGCAGGTCTATAGAAACTGTATGATCATGCAAATACCTAGTAATAGCTATCAAGTTTGTACAAGATAGAATAACACCTGGAAGTAAAAATGGGGAAAAAGTGCCATGCAACATTTCAACAGGAGATTTGAGGTGACGTAACTTGTCTACCAAAAATCATTTCTTATAAAAGTAATTTAATGGGCTTCTTGAGAACTGCAGTCTGATTATGATCCTCAACAAATCAGAGCAAATAACGAATATAAAAATTTCTAGAAAGGGCTGGGCTTTTTGTGAAGACTGTGTTTAATGAACATGAAGCTTTAGGGAGGTGACAGCAACTTACAAAGTAACACTACAAGAAAGGCACCACATGCCAAATGGAAATTTCTTAGGTTTTTTTTTAAGCTGATGACATTACAAGTAATATCACACGTTTGATTATGTATGGCTCTCCTTGCACGTATTTTGCTTGGAGATTATGGTCTCATTCAATAGCAACATTTAAAGCCTGACAGATGATAGCTGACCCCACTGACACAGCCATTCATTTGAAAGTAAGAGACTTACACAATAATGCTCATAGTAAGGTTGTCTCCAGTGGATGAAATGCCTTATCTTATGCTTGCCCTTCTGAGTATTCTATACCACAATTTGACTTTTAATTCATATATACCAATCTAGATGCAGGTCTACTACTCTCAAAATGAGTATTATATTTATATAATTATTTCTTTCTTATCTCAGACGTTATGTCTGGTCAAAAGTAGAAAGTGACGCGCACCTTGATCAAGCGTGACTTCCTTTTAACTGTACGGTATATGTTATATTGCATTTAGGAACTTTCGGGTAATTGAACATGTATCAAGAATTACGGATTTCTGTAGTTGTATATATAAGTCTGGATGTAGCTGTATTGCATTGATGTACTGGTGGATATTGTGTGGTATGACTCCTGTAGTTGATAGTATAATTGGTATAACGTCAACTTTATCCTGATGCCACATATCCTTGACTTCCTTAGCCAGTTGGATGTATTTTTCAATTTTTTCTCCTGTTTTCTTTTATATATTTGTTGTAATGGGTATGGACATTTCGATTAGTTGTGTTAATTTCTTCTTTTTATTGGTGAGTATGACGTCAGGTTTTTTATGTGGTGTTGTTTTATCTGTTATAATGGTTCTGTTCCAGTATAATTTGTATTCATCATTCTCCAGTACATTTTGTGGTGCATACTTGTATGTGGGAACGTGTTGTTTTATAAGTTTATGTTGTAAGGCAAGTTGTTGATGTATTATTTTTGCTACATTGTCATGTCTTCTGGGGTATTCTGTATTTGTTAGTATTGTGCATCCGCTTGTGATGTGATCTACTGTTTCTATTTGTTGTTTGCAAAGTCTGCATTTATCTGTTGTGGTATTGGGATCTTTAATAATATGCTTGCTGTAATATCTGGTGTTTATTGTTTAATCCTGTATTGCAATCATGAATCCTTCCGTCTCACTGTATATATTGCTTTTTCTTAGCCATGTGTTGGATGCGTCTTGATCGATGTGTGGCGGTGTTAGATGATACGGGTGCTTGCCATGTAGTGTTTTCTTTTTCCAATTTACTTTCTTCGTATCTGTTGATGTTATGTGATCTAAAGGGTTGTAAAAGAGGTTATGAAATGGCAGTGGTGTAGTCGATGTATTTATATGAGTGATTGCTTTGTGTATTTTGCTAGTTTCTGCTCGTTCTAGAAAGAATTTTCTTAAATTGTCTACCTGTCCATAATGTAGGTTTTTTATGTCGATAAATCCCCTTCCTCGTTCCTTTCTGCTTACTGTGAATCTTTCTGTTGCTGAATGTTTGTGATGTATTCTATATTTGTGGCATTGTGATCATGTAAGTGTATTGAGTGCTTCTAGGTCTGTGTTACTCCATTTCACTACTCCAAATGAGTAGGTCAATATTGGTATAGCATAAGTATTTATAGCTTTTGTTTTGTTTCTTGCTCTCAATTTTGTTTTCAGTATTTTTGTTAGTCTTTGTCTATATTTTTCTTTTAGTTCTTCTTTAATATTTGTATTATCTGTTCCTATTTTTTGTCTGTATCCTAGATATTTATAGGCATCTGTTTTTTCCATCGCTTCTGTGCAGTCGCTGTGGTTATCCAATATGTAATCTTATTGTTTAGTGTGTTTTCCCTTGACTATGCTATTTTTCTTACATTTGTCTGTTCCAAAAGCCATATTTATATCATTGCTGAATATTTCTGTTATCTTTAGTGATTGGTTGAGTTGTTGATTTGTTGCTGCCAATAGTTTTAGATCATCCATGTATAGCAAATGTGTGATTTTGTGTGGGAATGTTCCAGTAATATTGTATCAATAATTTGTATTATTTAGCATGTTGGATAGTGGGTTCAGAGCAAGGCAGAACCAGGACGACTTAATGAGTCTTCTTGGTATATTCCACGCTTAATGTGTATTGACTGTGATGCGATATTATTTGAATTTATTTGGATATTAAGTGTGGTTTTCCAATTTTTCATTACTATGTTTAGAAACTGTATCAATTTAGGATCTACTTTGTATATTTCCAATATTTATAGTAACCATGAGTGGGGTACACTATCAAAAGCTTTTCGGTAATCAATGTATGTGTAGTGTAGCGACCTTTGTTTAGTTTTAGCTTGATATGTTACCTCTGCATCTATTATCAGTTGCTCTTTACATCCTCGTGCTCCTTTGCAACAACCTTTTTGTTCTTCATTTATAATTTCTGTGTAATGACTGAAGTTAATATTCTGTATATTGTTGGTACGCATGTTATGGGGCGGTATTTAGCTGGGTTTGCTGCGTCTGCTTGATCTTTAGGTTTCATGTAAGTTATTCCATGTGTAAGTGTATCAGAGAATGTGTATGGGTCTGCAATGTAACTGTTAAATAATTTAGTTAGATGTGAATGTGTTGAGGTGAACTTCTTTAGCCAGGAATTTGCTATTTTATCTTTTCCAGGGGCTTTCCGATTGTGAGTAGAATTAATTGCTTTGGTGACTTCATGTTGCAAAATTATCACTTCAGACATTTGTGGTATCATCTTGTATGTGTCTGTTTCTGCTTCTATCCACCGTGCATGCCTGTTATGTTGTACCGGGTTTGACCATATGTTGCTACAGAAGTGTTCCATGTCTGTTATGTTTGGTGGATTGTCTATTTTAATGTGTGTGTTATCTATTGCCTGCTAAAATTTCTTTTGGTTTGTGTTGAATGTTTGGTTTGGTTTCCTTCTATTTTCACTTTTTTTGTATCTTATAAGTCCTTTGGCCAATGCTTGTAATTTCTGCTTCTTTTCATCTAATTGCTCTATCGCTTCTTGTTGTAAGATTTTACCTAACCTTTTTCATTTTTTTTTCTGACATTTGTTGCCTTATAAATTATGTTAGCTGTCCAATGTCTTTTCTCAGTTTTTCTATTCTGATCTGTAGCCTGTGTTGCCATGCTGGTTTTGTGGGTTTCTTCTGTGTGTTGGTTGGTTCTGATCTCTGCCTAGAGCGTATATTTAGTGTAGTGAGTGCTCCTATATAAACCAGTAGTTGTAACTCTTCCATAGTTGTGTTTTCATTTATTTTGTTGTTATGATTGTGTTGATAGTTTTTATTGCTGTTTCGACTTGTGGGTTATTTGGCGGTCTATGCAAGAATGGTTTAATGTCTGTATTTGTGTCTTTGTATTCTATATATGTCAGCTGAAATTTTTCTTCTATATCTAACATGTGTGTCACTTCGTGTTCTATTTGTACTTGTTCTGGTGGCAGTCTTAAGATTTCATTTTCCTCTGATTGTTTAATTGGTGCGTGTTGTTCTTTGGTTGTTTGCTCTGGGATGTGTGAGTCCATTATTGTATTTTCTTCTTCTTCTGATTGCACATTATTTTGTTCCAGTATTTGTTGTTTTATGTTTTCTAATTCTGACTGGGGTATCCTGTTATTTTTTATTATTACACGGATCTGATCAGCTAGCCGTTGCTCTGTTAAAAATTTTAATTCTGGGTATCTGGTAATAAATGTTGTGTATACTTGTGATCTGTATCCAGTTGTGTTGGTTCCTAGGTTTGTTATTATTGTTATTATTATTATTATTATTAATGAAGACAAATCCTGGAAATATAAACATTTCATAAAAATAATTTGTTGATCATATTACACTGATTTAATCACTCATGATTTCTACTGATGGATTGTCAAGTGATGCACAACAAGGCTCTTTCATCTTCCCTGTCTGGTTGGATCTTAAATATTTACTGAAAGTAGATTATGAACTTGCATATTACCTGGCATGTTTCCATTATTTGTAAATGACTTCTGTACCATCAGATGCTCATTCTGCTTGACCAGTCTTAGCATTTCTTCAACTGTGTGGTTAGGCATTGTGATTGATGGTGGTGGAGGAATCCCAAGAAGTAACTCTTGTATTTTCTGAAGCTTACTATGCAAGGCTTCAATAATAGTACTGTGCATTGTTACAGGTGTTACAGTTCTTGATGGCGATTTATTTTCTGTAATGTGACATTCTACTATTAATGCTAAAAATAAACACACAAACAACAATCAGAGAACACTTACAGCATATTCAGAGTATGTAATGCAAAAAAGAACTAAGAAAAGTGAAAATGTGATGCAACTAAAAAAATCTGTTCAACATGAAGATGTAGCTCATAAGACAAAAGTTAAGAACAGGAGCAGTTATCCCATTTATGTGTTTTCCAAGATATGTCAACAGACAAATTTAAACAGTCAATTAGGGAATAACAGGTAGATGTCATTTTTCATAGTAAAGAACTCAAGCTCATTTCTCATGTCCTGATCAAAATTTAAACTCCACTATCCTAATGTGTTTGGAAAAGTGAGACAGTAATTACATACATACAGCAGCTACTGCAAAGCTGCAAAATTAGTCACTTTGGGAGCAAACTTTTAAACTGACTGTTTATCCCAAACCTGTACAACCTAAGGGTCTGCAGTGTATTTGAGGGAGAAAAGACAGCAGACTGCAATCTGTGACAGCTATTGCAGTAATACAACTCATAATGACATTAGCAGAGACAATTTAAGCTAAACTTCCGTGACTTCATGTAAACAATATTCAGTTGTTCTCCATATTCAAGAAATGGCAAAGAGGAAGGAACAAAACCTGAACAATACTCAAAGCTTTCAATTTGATACTAAAACCACGTTGTCTCTTTCCCTCTCCCTCTTAAGTTACAAACAAATTTTTGTAAGTATAAGTAGTCACTCAAGACTTCAGCTGAAAGAGGAGTAATTAACACCACTCTTAAAAATAACTTATAAAATAAACTATGTCAAAACCTGCAAATTTTCATAATGTTTAGAAATTCTACATTAAACATACCTGATATTTACAGTAGTATATGGATCAACTGTTATTGACTCATTCTCATGGAAGATAATGATGGTAGAAAAAGCATGTTCACCACAATGAAAAATATTTTATGTCATTTTGCCTCATATGAATAGAAACTAATATAAAACACCTCACTGATTGCAAAGTACTAAAAGGAAACTAAGAACTGAAAACATCAAATCTGAACATAAATTACAATGAAAGTGGCTACAAGGTTGCTCTCCAACATTACAAACAGCTTGGAATCAATAAAAAGGTAAACAACAAATCTGCCTTTTACATGTATATTTGTTCCTCAGAAACTCAGGCAACAAAAAGTGTTAGATTGTATACCTTCCACAATACCTACTGAAATTCTCCTAAGCACATTCCAGTTGACATTTCTCACATTTTTCTGTTACAGTCAAACAAATGAGAGAGAAATATAATCATATAGTTCACAGTTTAGTCGCTCTGAAGAGGACTGCTTCAAAGATGGGCAAAACACTAGTTTATACTGGTTTTAAATGCTTCAACATTACGTAGCATAATACGCAAAACATTATAGTTAATTTTCTCAACAGTATTTATAACTCAACATTCATCTTTTTTTAAAGGTTGAAATTCATTTCCAAAGCTAGTTCTCAATTCCCTTTAACAAACAACTGGCAAAATCTACAAACCAGAGTTCATTATCTCATCTTCCAATGCTGAAAAGTGAGCAGAGGACTGTTTTAGGTAATCAATCAAGGACAATGTATTTTGATCTTAAAAACTGAAACCATTCAGTCTTCCATGCAGTTTACTCCTAGTTACTAAGGGTCGTGAAAGATAACCTTAAATTGCTTCCATGATCCCCCCCCCCCCTCCCTCCCTCCCTCTCTCTCTCTCTCTCTCTCTCTCTCTCTCTCTCTCTGTGTGTGTGTGTGTGTGTGTGTGTGTGTGTGTGTGTGTGTGTGTGTGTGTGTGGCAGAAATGTTGAGCCACATATATACACAACAAAAAGACTGCTAAACAAGTAAGCTTTTGAAAAAAAGTCTTATTCTAAATTAACACACACAGCCATTTTCATGCAAATGCAACCCTCACACATATGACCACTCTCTCTGGCTCCCGAGGCCAGACTGCAAGCAACTGAGCCTGATGGGAGAGAAGCAATGTAGGTGGTGGGTGTACGGAGACTGGAAGGGGGAGAGAGAGCAGGGTAGGGGTGCTGCTTGTGGGAGCAAACAGGGGCGAGATAGAGTTACAGTAGGGCAGCCAGTTGCATTCAGAACATTAGACGGAGGGCTGGTGTGGGGGGGGGGGGGGGGGGGGGGGTCAAACTGAAAGAGGTATGTGAAGATTCAGGACTTTATAGAATTTTGCTGACTAAACTCCTCACAGTTCAACTGGGGAGTTTCAAATCAGTAGAAGAACTTGTATGCCAAATCATTACCCCATCTAGTAAGTGAAATATGGGTGGGTAATGTGCATTTAATTGACAGGATGGCTATAAACCAATGATTCTGAGCCTAGAGAATTCAGATATACCAGTAACCAAAGACGCTACTAAAACTAAATTGTTTAAGGAAGTGAAGGAGAAAAGTACTGTCACTCTATGAATAGTGATGCAGCTAGTGAACAAGAAAGATTACAAAAACTTTGTGCACAATTCCTTTAAGGGACTGAGATACTACAATTGCTATAAGTATGGTGATATTGCATGGAACTGTCACACAAAATCCAAGGGAAGTAGCAAGTCATTGAAAAAACTTCCAAACTTTACGTTTGGAATTACAAACACTGCCAACGGCTTCACACATCCAACACCAAGGCTCAAATGAACCAATATAACACATTGTACTCAGCACATACACACATACCACCAGAGGGCACCATGAAACAGAACAAGACAACTTCTACAAACACAACCAACTCATTAACACCATGTCATAATGACATCACATACCACAAAACCCTTACGTCACAGTTCACAGCAGACGGCGGAATCAGATGCTTCAGTTGACCCGAAGTGTAACAGATATTGTTACTCATGATACAGAGGAGGGATTGAGCTGCAGGCAGGAAGAATGAAAAGACTGCTAAAAATTTAAGCTGTTGAGCAAAAAAGTCCTCTTTGTATAATAAAACAAACTGTGCTGTATGTGTGTGTTTTTCTGTTTCGTAAGCAGGATTTTTTTTGGTCCAAATGCTTAAACCTTTAGCCATCTTTTCATTGTGCCTGTCTGCAACTAAATAACTTCTCTATGTGGAGAGTCACGATCAATCCTTTTTATATTGCTGTTATTCCTTCCTGGACTTCCAATTACTTGAAAATAACACTTTCTTTACAAACCACTGTCCAGTAGAATTTATTTACTGTAAGTAACTTAGTGGGAAAGGGACATCACGTGACCTTTGATAAATGAGGCTGTTAGATTTTTTAAAAAAACCTATTTACAAAAGCAATGTGGACCCACTACATAAATGTTTAGTTAGCGCCAAATCCTTATCACTATTAAAAGATGCGGAACCTGTGGCATAGGAGATTAGAATATTTAAACCATGACAAAACAGGAGGTTAGCACAAAGGTATGGCCAATGGAAACTATTGATACTCCATGTGTTACGTGCTTGTAAGATAAACAGACAAGATTACCAGAATGAGATTTTCACTCTGCAGCGGAGCATGCGCTGATATGAAACTTCCTGGCAGATTAAAACTGTGTGCCCGACGAAACTCGAACTAGGGACCTTTGCCTTTCAAGGGCAAGTGCTCTACCATCTGAGCTACCGAAGCATGTTTCATATCAGCGCACACTCCACTGCAGAGTGAAAATCTCATTCTGGAAACATCCCCCAGGCTGTGGCTAAGCCATGTCTCCACAGTATTCTTTCTTTCAGGAGTGCTAGTTCTGCAAGTTTCGCAGGAGAACTTCTGTCAAGTTTGGAAGGTACGAGACAAGATACTGGCAGAAGTAAAGCTGTAAGTACCGGGCGTGACTGATGCTTCGGTAGCTCAGATGGTAGAGCACTTGCCCGCGAAAGGCAAAGGTCCTGAGTTCGAGTCTCGGTCAGGCACACAGTTTTAATCTGCCAGGAAGTTTCATATAAGCGCACACTCCGCTGCAGAGTGAAAATCTCATTCTGGAAACATCCCCCAGGCTGTGGCTAAGCCATGTCTCCGCAGTATCCTTTCTTTCAGGAGTGCTAGTTCTGCAAGTTTCGCAGGAGTACTTCTGTAAAGTATGGAAGGTAGGAGACGAGATACTGGCAGAAGTAAAGCTGTGAGTACCGGGTGTGAGTTGTGCTTTGGTAGCTCAGATGGTAGAGCACTTGCCCGCGAAAGGCAAAGATCCCAAGTTCGAGTCTCGGTCGGGCACACAGTTTTAATCTGCCAGGAAGTTTCAGACAAGATTACCTTTCCAACATTCCAAATTGAGAGCAAAACGTATCCTTGCATTAATACATCCTGACCTGTGTGGTCTGATGGAAATAAGACCAACTAGAGGAGCCAGACATTTCTTGGCTATAATAGCATATTGCAGAGGAAGATATTTTTGTATACACTAAGTGGCAAAAATCAAGAAAGAACAGGTGAGGTATTTGTAAACTAGAGGTAATTGGAAACAATAGGTATGAAATTTGCTGGAGAAATATTAGGAGTAATTGTAGGCAGCATTGTTTTCAGCCATCATTTTTTATTCTGACATCACTTCTCTGTTTTTTGTTGTCAAACTATATTAATTGCTGAGCTTCTTTTGTTGATGTCTATAGCAGTTCGTCATCTGCAGTTTATGGAAAAAAATCATTTTTCTCCCTTGTATTTATGTTAAAAACATTATGGTTTATTTAAGTTATTTTATCATTCCCAAACAAGATTATAATAATAATAAAATTGTTTAATTATTTAATAAATAGGACACTGCATATTGATATTTACCCTTAAGAAATTACAAACTGGGCTACCTGGGTATAGATAATGAGTGGAGATTGCAAAAGAATATGAAGATGTTATTCCACATCAGGTTTTGAGAAATGTCAAGGACCTATATTACTTATTATAGCAGAAGGGTCAAAACAAGGAATCATTATCAAAAAAATAATTTTTCTGGGAGAGTATTTTCCCCCATTACATATGTAGGTTGGGCATTGAATTTTGTTTCCAAAATTGATTTTTCCCTCCAAAACCTATTGTTTACTTGTGGGAGCCACTGTTTTGAAGACTATATTGTTGTTTGTTCATGCATAAGATTTGATCAATTTCAAGGTAAGGAAAAAAATCATGAAATTTATAATAATTCTCTATGGTTTATATATCACTTTAAAGTGTACAACTTCTTCTTCTTCTTTTTGGTATATTTTTAGAACCAAACAATTTAAGCAGGATAAATACAAAAACATTTATAAAACCTAAAGCAAAATGGGTAAAATGAGTTACCAAATGACAATTTTCTTAAGATTTTACAAAATACATTAAAGTATATAAACTTATATGCCATGCTGTCCTTCACATAAGTGTACCTGACAACTTGGTATCTCAAATAACTTGCCTCCTGGAAGCCTTCTCCTGGTATAGGATATTTAATTCACGTAACGTGAGTTACCTTTATTTATGTATCATGAGTTATAATAATTTTTGTAGGATTAGTTATAATTTTAAGCAGTCAGATTGGTTCAGAAATACACACAACAAAACTATCAATATATTTCAACATATTTAATGTTTATTTATCTTCATATGCCACATAAAATTCCATAGGGAATAGCTATTTCTACTTTACAACACTTTGCAATTTTTGCAGAATGCCTTTAAGTGCAGCTGAAAAGATGAGAAAAAGGCAGAAACTGAAAGATGAAGGCAGATAAGAAGAGTATAAAAGCAAACATAAGGATACTATGAAAAAATTCAGGAGAAAGAAGCAGGAACAGGAAAAATGTTTGAGTAAAAGAGAACGAGAAAAGATTGCTGCAAACAGAAAACGGAATGTTAGAGAAAGAGTTGCCAAGTACAGGAAGGGGCTAAAGAAAGCATCTTCAGCTACACCAAGCAGTTCTGCCTCTCCACCATATAAAAATAGGTCTTCACTGGCAAAAGCCACATCAAAAGTGAAATGTGTACTTCCAGCATCACCCAGAAAACAAAAATGTGTTATTTGAAGGTTGTATCATACGTTTGCTGAACCTTTAGAAGTAGAATAATCTGTAAGTAAAAAATAAGTGATGAAATAATAAGTGCAGTGAGCAAATTCTGTGAAAGGGTTGGCATTAGCAGACAGGCCCCTGGATGCAAAGGCGTTGTGACTGTAAAAGATGAGAAAGGTAAGAGTAAGTTGCAAGTTCGACACTCGATGTTTTCTTTGAAAGACACCCATACAATGTTTTGTGAAGAAAATGGCAAAGTGATTGGTCAAAGTAAATTCACAAAATTAAGACACAAACATGTCATGCTAGCCAATAAACTTCCACACAGCGTGTGTCTGCAGATATCACAAGAATTTCATCTGTGCTATTAACTCTCTTCATAGCATAGTACCTCAAATACCTAAGTACACCAGTAACTGGCCAGAATTTTTTCTATGTGTAGAGCCTACAGCTGATTGTTGGTTGGGAAAGTGCATGAAATGTAAAGATTTATTGGCAGTTAAAAACGGTGTGAAATGGTATGTGTGGCATGAGAGTGATGGCAGAATTTTGAAAGTAGAGGAAGAAGGAACATTACAGAATCTTTTTAATCATATTCTTACCATGGGATCTAAATTTTTACAGCACTGCTACTTTAAGAGAGAACTATCAAAGAACTATCTTAGTGATAAGGAATCACTGCCTTCTGCAATGCTAACTGCCATGATGCAAATCGATTTTTCTGAAAATTTTACATTTGTAATTCAAGATGAAATTCAAAGTCCATATTTGGCAACAGAATCAAATTAGTATATTTACTACCATGATTTGGCATTCAGGTACTTCTCATCCATACGTGTTGGTATCTGATAATCTGGACCACACAAAAAACACTGTCATTCCCTATGTTGATAGACTTCTTGAAGAACTATCAAAAAATATTAGCGAAGTTACAATCAGGTCAGATGGTGATGCCAAAAGAATTAAATGGAAGTACTTTGCAACTTCTCGTGGGAAAGGGCCAGTGGATGGAATTGGTGGGGCTGTCTAACGCCAAGTCTGATCTCATGTGAAAAGCAGGAAACGTGTTGTAAGCAATGCAACATTTTGTAAAAGCATTGTTGAATTCTTCTTCTAATGTGACAGCAGTTCTTATGGGTGGAGAAGACTTTAGCCAAAGAAGCAAAAAACTACATCTCTCGGCCATAATCAAGAACTGCAGACCTATCTTGAACATTTCTAAAATTTATCACTTGGAAATCTATAATAATGAAGTTGAACGAGACACCACTTCACCAGCTGTAGAGGAAAACACTAACAGAACAAAAAAATCACTAGATATACAAGTTGATGACTGGGTGGTGGTAAAATATGGCAATTCATATTTTCCTGGTAATGTTACTAAAATTGAAAATGGTGAGTTTAAGGTTGATGAGATGATGAAAGATGGGAATTTTGAAAGTGGCCTGAAATTAAAGATGAGATATACTACACTAAACACAAGCTTGTCAGAAAAGTGAACCCTCCAAGTGCTGTAAATTCCCATGGTTACTTCAAGTTTGACTGTGATCTGTGTCAATGTAACACGAGTTACCGACGTTGTAATGTGAGTTACCTCTTCACAATGTTTTAATATACATTTTATTGGAGATTAAATGTTTTGGACTTTGTTAAAATACTTATAAGATCTTCTGGTATTGTGTGTAAGACTTGCAAGAAATGTTCACATAAAACAGAGTAAACTTTTGTATTTACTTTATCGTATTCAAAAACCATTTCCTGGAAATGTACCGTGAGTTACCAACAATAATTATAAGATTTGGTTTTATAAATATAGTAATGTAACTATTTTTGTGAAATGGGTTTATAGAACATTCAGTATAAAGTATGTTTTGAGGTATAAAAAATACTTAACAGAAACATTTCCTTCTGTTAATTGTCCAAAACTTATAATATAAACATAACTTTATAACGTGAGTTACCATGGAATGACCCAGAAGCAGATTATGGTATCCCACCATCAGCCATACACGTCACCAAATTAAAGAGTAGAAATTAAATTATATAATTAAAGAATAAAAAGAAGACATTAAATCTGACCCTTTGCATAGGATTTGCATTATTTTATTCCAATTTCTTCTTTAGGTTGTAGGGTACCACTGGATAAATTAGGTATCGAGCATCCTCAAGCTGGATCGACCGAAACATCCGATCCCATCGGTTGGCTTTGACCCGTGACGTAAGACTGTTGTGGTGTGTGACGTCACGACGCCACGGAATTTAGTTTGTGAGAGTGGTGTGTTTGTAGATGTCATTTTGATGCGATCGGTGGTGCTCTCTGGTGGTGTGTTAGATGATGTTTTTGGTTTAGTTTGCAAGTGTGGCGTCTTGTGTGAATTCGGTACACTGTTTTTTTTATGTCTTTGGTAGGTATGAATATGAGTGACAGGGTCAACAGTTTTCGGTTGTCGGCTATGATGGGGGACAGTGCGTTGACTCTAATAAAATTTCTTCAACTATTGGGATTTTTGGATGAATCATGAAGTGTTCAGTATGTCGTGGAAAAATGAGACTAACTTAAAGTTCTGGCGTCTCACAGCAGGGACAGCTGTATGTGGAGATGTCGTAGGGGTAACAGGTCAAGGGAAAAGTTCGATCCCAATGTGTGGCTGTGAATGTTGGTATTCGTATCGGGAGCTGCTGTTGAGCTATATAGGTCAAGGGAAGTGTCCGATTCCAGATGATACTGTGTTTAGAGGTATTTGGGGAGTTTCGTGATGTCGGTTTTTTTCGTCGTTTTGCGTGGTTTTGTATGGGGGTGAGTGACTAAATTTGTTTATATTTATTTTGTCGTCACCCAAAACCCCTATTTCCCACGCTTGTCCCGTTACTGTCATTAGGCTTTTTGTGGAAATTGTGTGTGTGTGTTTTTCGATGTATTTTTGTCCTCATAATGTGTACGTAATGACTATATATGTGCCATATTGGAATCGTGATTTATGGTAGTTTCCGCCATATTTGTGACGTCATGGGTCAAAGCAGATAGGCAGGATCGGACGCTTCTGTATTTCCCTCAAGCTCTTCCTCCACATGCTGAAGATACACTACACTGACCAATTGTTTAAATGCTCTTGAAGAAGTGGGATATTCACTTGAAAAAGAGGAACTTAAACCATCAGTATAATAATGTTGATCAGAATTCATTGAAAACGCCATTTATAGGTGGCCATCAAGATGAGAATTGATATCAGGCATTCATAAAACACAACATGTGCACTTCTTGGAAGAAATGTGAGCACCTTTAAAAATCCCAAAAGAATGCCACATGTCCAATTGTTGTTTAATCACTCTACAATGAACCAAATAATTTGTATTAAAAAATATATGGGCTACAAGATAACGAGAAATCATCATCATTTGTCTACAATGAGCCTAGGTTTGGCAGTGACCCAAGTGGAATAGAAATTACAAGAAGTAAATCGAAAAGCTGCTTGGTTGTAAAATTTGTGTCTTGTGCAGAGACAATGGGGAGGAAATATGTTAACTGAGAACTAGCGAACTTCTTAAAATATTAAGAAGTAAGTCTTCAAAACAACAGTACCCTAGACACTGGAATAAAAACAGTGCAGCAGGAAAGTATAGTAGAATGTTATAAGAAAAGAACAGCTTCTGGCTGACCAAAAGTATATAGGGAGAACATAGTCCGTAAAGGTGTTTACCTCATTAATAGATCACCCACTAAATCTTGAAAAGGCATGACACCTGAAGATACATTTACTGTAGGCCAGCCAAACATCAGCATTTAAGAATATTTGGTACCGAGGCCTTTGTTCATATAGATATAGCATGCAGGCATAAATCGGATCAGAAGAACTCTAAATGCATACTGCTAAAATGTTGTGAACAGAGTTAGGCATATTAACTATTTCATCTCTACCAACAAAAATCAAGAAAGGAGAGAGAGGTGATATTTGAAGAAAATAGTGGTGATATTTAAAGAAAATACTGTTCAGAGTAATAATGTTATAACATCACCTAAAAAGTCTCATGTGCCAAAAATTATTCCCAAAATTATGAATGATGGATCAGAAGTAGTTGACTCAAAGCCTACTAGTGACAAGAATGGTGACAACCAAAGATGAATTTTACCTGACCAAAGTAGCTAAGTAGATTCAAATTCATCGCACACTAATGAAAATTCCGCATCCTCACAGCATACCCAAGCACTCAGATTTTCATGAAGAATAAAGAAACCAACTGAGAATGAATACGTGACTTATTACGCTACAGACAGAGAGAATTCATATCCATCATACTTCAGGCAATTAAAGAATTTGAGTCATATGCTGGCAATCATACATTGAAAAAAAGCAATTATCCCCCCCCCCCCCCCCACACACACACACACACCTTTCCAGATATAAAGCCATTTGACACCAATCAGGTCTTCAGGACTAAGGAGAATCTTCAAGGACATATTTTTAGATACAAAGCATGGCTATTAATAAAAGGAAGCACACAAAAACATGGTTTAATCTAGGAAGAGACATATCCTGCACACATCTGCTGTAATCTGTTTGGTTTAGCTACTAAATATGGCCTACACACAGATCATTTAGATTTTGTTACAGCATCCCTAAAAGACAACACGCAAGAGGAAATTTATGTTAAAATCACTGTTAAGGACAAATGAATCATGAGACTTAAGAAAGTAGTTTATGGATCAAAACAAAAGTAGCAACTAGTCACAACTGGAATATTACGCTAATGAAGCATTCTTCTGAACTTCACAAAAAGTACAGCAGAGTCATGTGTTTGTCAGAAGAATAAAGAAAATAACAATAATCATTGAAATTTATATTGATGATATGTTAATTTTCAGTAATAAGCCAGAAGAGAAGGAAAGCTTATATATATATATATATATTATTGATGATATGTTAATTTTCAGTAATAAGCCAGAAGAGAAGGAAAGCTTATATATATATATATATATATATATATATATATATAAAGATTCCAAGACTTACCAAGCGGGAAAGCGCCGGCAGACAGGCACATGAACAAAACACACAAACACACACACAGAATTACAAGCTTTCGCAACTGGCAGTTGCTTCGTCAGGAAAGAGGGAAGGAGAGGGAAAAAATGAAAGGATGTGGGTTTTAAGGGAGAGGGTAAGGAGTCATTCCAATCCCGGGAGCGGAAAGACTTCCCTTAGGGGAAAAAAAGGACAGGTGTACACTCGCACACACACACACATATCCATCCGCACATACACAGACACAAGCAGACATTCTTTTTGGTATATTTTTAGAACCAAACAATTTAAGCAGGATAAATACAAAAACATTTATAAAACCTAAAGCAAAATGGGTAAAATGAGTTACCAAATGACAATTTTCTTAAGATTTTACAAAATACATTAAAGTATATAAACTTATATGCCATGCTGTCCTTCACATAAGTGTACCTGACAACTTGGTATCTCAAATCTCAATGATGTCTGCTTGTGTCTGTGTATGTGCGGATGGATATGTGTGTGTGTGTGCGAGTGTACACCTGTCCTTTTTTTCCCCTAAGGGAAGTCTTTCCGCTCCCGGGATTGGAATGACTCCTTACCCTCTCCCTTAAAACCCACATCCTTTCATTTTTTCCCTCTCCTTCCCTCTTTCCTGACGAAGCAACTGCCAGTTGCGAAAGCTTGTAATTCTGTGTGTGTGTTTGTGTGTTTTGTTCATGTGCCTGTCTGCCGGCGCTTTCCCGCTTGGTAAGTCTTGGAATCTTTGTTTTTAATATATTTTTCCCATGTGGAAGTTTCTTTCTGTTTTATTTACATCGTCATATATATATATATATATATATATATATATATATATATATATATATATATATATATATATATATATATAAAATTCAAAGTGCAAATTAAGTTGAAATGCCTATGAGCAGCATCAAATTGTTTGGGCATCAGAATCACAAGCGATCACAAAAGGAGCTATTATGGATAGGCAGGTTCATTATCGGACAAAAAACAAATATTAAATAAAGACAACATGAAGGGTTGCAATCCTCATGGTGGTTTGCACAGTATAGTTGTAGTTGTAGAAACCAGTGCCAACACTTTTGGACAACAATCAAGTAGGAGTGTTTACATGTGATATGAGCTCCAAGAGAGATGAAAAGAGAAAAGCCATGAGAAATGTTCCCTTCAGAGAAGCTATAGGCAGTTCAATGTATGTGCAGTTGGGATCTCGGCCTGACCTCATATTTACAATCACAGGTGTAAGTCACTTTAACAATGGTCCAGGCATGCCTAACTGGCAGACAGTCATTTGAAAGGGACTAAGGATTTGAAGCAGCAGCGTAGACTGGGCAGCAGACAAAGAGGATGGTTTTCTGTTTAAATCACAAGGTGCTGTAATTTCCTGGAGCAGCAAGGAGCAACCCATATCAGCTTTATCACCTACTGAATACAGCCTGTCAAGAGGCATTTGGGCTACAGATGTCAGAAAAGGAACGATCTCTATGTCCTGAAAACAACCCTATTAAAGTTTATTATGATAACAAAGTGCAGTTGACTTATCCAAAACAAGTGGCTACAATAGAAGAACAAAAGAAAAAACAGACTCAGCTCAAATTATAGAGGAACAAATCACAGTAAAGCAGATGATCACTGATAAGCTAGAAAAATCACCTGCAAGACCTTCCTTACTCTTGTTCATGTGTGTGTTCTTGATAGTATGTGCATATACTAGTATAATAAAAGATTTCTTGTGTATTAAATCAAACCCTGATAACCTTAGGCCTATGTAAGTGGTTCACTGGCTGTTAAAACCAACAAAATCACTGAATGATTTGGATATATTTTAGGATCTTTATTGAAAATTTCGTAAGTAAAACTATGGAATGTAGTCGAATTAAGTCGGGTGATGCTGAGGGAATTAGATTACGAAATGAGACACTTAAAGTAGTAAAGGAGTTTTGCTATTTGGGGAGCAAAATAAATGATGATGGTCGAAGTAGAGAGGATATAAAATGTAGACTGGCAATGGCAAGGAAAGCGACCTGAAGAAGAGAAATTTGTTAACATCGAGTATAGATTTAAGTGTCAGGAATTCGTTTCTGAAAGTATTTGTATGCAGTGTAGCCATGTATTGAAGTGAAACATGGACGATAAATAGTTTAGACAAGAAGAGAATAGAAGCTTTCAAAACGTGATGCTACAGAAGAATGCTGGAGATTAGATGGGTAGATCACGTAACTAATGAGTAGGTACTGAATAGAATTGGGGAGAAGAAGAGTTTGTGGCACAACTTGACTAGAAGAAGGGATCGGTTGGTAGGAAATGTCCTGAGGCATCAAGGGATCATAAATTTAGCATTGGAAGGCAGCGTGGAGGGTAATAATCGTAGAGGGAGACCAAGAGATGACTACACTAAGCAGATTCAGAAGGATGTAGGCTGTAGTAGGTACTGAGAGAAGAAGAAGCTTGCACAGGGTAGAGTAGCATGGAGAGCTGCATCAAACCAGTCTCAGGACTGAAGACGACAACAACAACAAGTAAAACTAATGAGTACTTTCTTAATAAACTAAACTATCAATGTTAGTACACAATAGCACAAAATTTAAGTTCAACTATATATCAAAATTTGAAACACAATACACCCTGTACAAGCTGTTAAGTTTCTCATATAGCCTACCTTTCAAAGCTGCTTCTGTGCCTTCCCATTGGCTGCCTGAACTTTCATCATCTGATGCAAACAGAAGTGGTGAATTTTCCAACTGATTTGTGCTATTGAAAGTCCTTTCTATAGTCACAGAATCATTCAGACTGTCCTCCGGGAGTATAAAATTTGGTTCCTGCAGAGTGTTATCACTACAATTGACACTATCACCAACATCCATTTGCAAATCATTTCTCACAGGACCACCTTTTGGATCTGACGATGAACTGTCACACACTGATAGATATCGAGCCCTATCACCTACTTTTGATGTATCTATGACTGGACTGTCCAGAAGCTGGTCAAAATAATCATTGTCAAATTCTTTAACTGAATCAAAGCAAAAGTCTTCGAATACACTGTCACTATGGGTACAACTGTCCTCATTATCTCGAATGTATGTCTTGTTACACTTTTCACTGGACTCCTCGTCATCTTGATCAGGAACCATGTCTGATGCTGGACACATGCCTGTCAGCAAGTTTTCTGGAAATCTATCATTCTGTGAGTGGCAGTCCAGCTGACTGTGATCTTCCATTGGAACTTTAAAGTCATTACACTTCTCTTTGACTTGAGATGTCTGATTTTTGTCATATTTTTCTTCCAAGCACCCATTTTCTAAGATCTCACTGCTTGAAATTTCTTGTGGTCCATGAACACAATCACTAATGATGAAGGAGTGTTTCTCATGTTCACCTGCTAATAACTTAATGTCAGAATTTGCCACAGTTCTATCAGTATCAGGTGTTACGCTGCAGACATTATTTGCATGAACATTTCTGCCTTCCGAATGAATGGTGTTAAAAGACACACTTGATCGTGTAGTTTCAATTTCTCCAGCATGTAACAACAATGTTTCTCCTTCCTGGTGTAAATTCCCTGCAAGAATTGAGTTTGCTCCTGGGACAGTACTACTACAGATGTCAGATGCACAAAATTTTTCATCCTCATGTAATCTTACTGAATTGTGGAAACAGTTCTTTAATATTAACGAAGTATCACTGCAGGATTTAAATGAGTTCAAATTTTCACACCCAGCACTAAAGTTTATTATATTTTGATGGCAAATAGCTTCATCATTTTTCCTCGCATTTCCACCAATTACAGAACCATCATCAACACCTTCCTGAATGTTTTGTGGGCTATTTTCATCACCCCTCTCACTTTTATTACATTCCACAGTGGTTTCTGGACAGCTATCTTCCAAAATATTTAGCATTTTTTGTTTTTGCAGACTCAACACACCAATTTCTAAGAAGTTTCGCCTATCTGATGGCAGTGATTGATGGACTGCTTCACCATCTGTTTCATGCTCCCCAATTCCACCACCTTCCCCACTACAGCAATGTGAAACAGTTCTCTGGTACGAACACAGAGGAGTATCACAACTGGCAGCATTATGGAGCCTTTCAATACATTTTACTTTTAAGTGGCAGCTGTTTTCCCCCCTCCTTGTCCGTATACCTTTCTGAACTTTCGAAGCACTTCCCAAAACTGGACTCGCAGGTGAACCTGCAGAGGAAATGTGTGTGTCATTAAGCACATCTCTGTCATTAATATTATCCTGAGATATTATCACATCAGCCATGCCTTCCACAGTGCCATAAAAAGCAAAAGTTGGTGACAAACTAGAAACTGCATTTTCGTCTAAGAGAATTGCCTCCACAGTACCATATAGCCCACTTCCCTTTGAATGTATCTCAGTGGCAGTCATCTTCGAATCTGTTTCAGTAACTACGTTTGTATCCTCTGACCTCACATAAACTTCAGAATCAGGTGTGCATAACGTTTCAGCATTAGTCTCGTTTTCCAGTTCTCCAGCATCAGCAATGGAATTTTCTGTAGCCGAACACGCTGAACTTGATTCCAGTTGGATTATTGTGTTTCTTTTACAATTGAGCTCATTCACGTCGCACAAAGGTGTGTAGTTGTCTTCCTGCTGACTACATGTAGCATCAGAGGGAATGTCTGAGTTCTGTGACCCATTTACCAAACCACAATCTATTTCACATATTGCACTACCATCTGCGATTGCGCCGCACTCATTAATACTTTTCGAAATAGAATCCAGATGTAGCTCAGAACTTTTAAAGCAAGGAACTGTGGCTTCCTCACTCGAAAGGCACGCAATTTCCAGACAATGCCGTGAATATCTATCTTCCTCCACAGAAAGCTGGTTATTTCCATTGTCACTACGCTGTTCACTGCTTGAAGTAAAATTATTAAAGTCACTAATCGAATTTTGCAAAATACATTTTTTAATGATTATTGATAATGGTTTACTACCCGCAATGACCACATATGATTCACCGAGACCGTCCACAGACTTTGTCACTAGCTGTGGGGACTCATAATCAGCAAGCGATGCATCAGAAGTAACAGGAGACTTCACGTCCTCGGATGTGTGGCTGTGAAAAGTCATATTTACCAATCAATAAGTTAGTTTTCATTGGCGTTTTTATTATTTTCCGCAGAAATTTTCAGAATTTAATAAAAATAATAATTCGCTTGGGTTATTTAACTTTCAACCAGCATAATTCACGACACAGAGACCCACGAAGTTCTAGTGTTCATATAGTGGTAGAACATACGAATCATTCTTTAAACAGCCAGCGTAAACTCACAAATCTAAAACGTAAACACATAGTTCATAGGCCACAAACTGTTACAAAACACAAGATATTTCAACGTGCAAGATACGAATACCCAAAGACTACATTACTCTTTACGACAACGAAGAAGTTCAAATTATGTTAGACTGTGTTGTAACCTCCTTGGTCAATCTTGCAGTAGCCTAATATCCTTGGCAGCCATTCTAGCAGACGAATAAAAGAAGCGGTTAAGAAAACTTCAGTCACTACATTCCCATTCCCACGTTGACAGCTCTATTCTGGCATAAAAATAGAGGTTGCAGTTACTAAATTCAGGACTATTTGCATTCTTGCGCTGTGGTTATGGATATTGCATTTTTTGTTTTTGCAGACAGATCGTTTCCGAAGACACTTCTTTTAAGAAGCATAGCAGTATAGTAGCGAGGTAATGCTAGTATTTATAGTTTTCCACATGGATGCCTACAAGATTCCCTACTTTTTTAGCTTTTATTACTCCAAAGGAGCCCTCAACGCTCAATATTTATTGGGCACGATGTTATTGGGCAGCATTTATAATTGGAACGCGTCAGTTAAAAGTCTGCCTTTGTAGCGAACATGTCGACGCTCGATGCTAAGAGACCTTGTAGCAGACGTACATATGTGGGTATCGGAGAAAACGCGACATTATTTCACACACAGCCTCGATAACAGCTTACAGTTATAGAAACATGAATGCATACACGATGTAAAACATGGAATAACTAGCAGAAAAATAAACCAAAGATCAACTACATCAATACAGCCCGAAAATGTGACTGCACGGAACTTTTATCCACCACTGTACATTCACGAGGACAATGCAGAATACTATATGACGCCCCCCTTTAAGGCAAACGATGGCGCAGATTAAATTTAATATTCTGTCCAACCATTGTAACTGATTCTTTGTTGAAACAAAGTGGTGCTCCCCATGAGTCAGTGATTCTAACAGGGAGCAGAGAAGAAACCATCGACGTCGCTCTTAGTGTCGCAGTTCCTCGTTCACCTTGGTGCTCGTGGGAACAAGGAAACCACTTGTAGCTGATTCTTCTGTTTTCTCTGGTTTGCGTTCTGTGGTTGTTGTAATTTCAGCTGCATCCAGAATCGCTGGCTTGTTATGATCCACTGTGACTGTGGTGGATGAACCATTGATCATTATGCGGAAATTATTGCTGCCACTACTGACTACCAGATAGTCCAGATAGTATAGGTACAGAAAGCTGGCTAAAGCCTGAAATAAGTTCTGCAGAAATTTTTACGAAGTCTCAGACGGTGTTCATGAAAGATAGATTAGGCAGAATTGGTGGTGGAGTGTTTGTGTCTGTCAGTAGTGGTTTATCTTGTAGTGAAGTCGAAGTAGATACTCCGTGCGAATTGGTATGGGTGGAGGTTATACTTAACAGCCGAATTAGGTTAATAATTGGCTCCTTCTACCCACCCCCAGACTCCGATGATACAGTTGCGGAACAGTTCAGAGAAAGTTTGAGTCTCGTAACAAATAAATACCCCACTCATACGGTTATAGTTGGTGGGGACTTCAACCTACCCTCGGTATGTTGGCAAAAATACTTGTTCAAAACCGGTGGTAGGCAGAAAACGTCTTCCGAGATTGTCCTAAATGCTTTCTCCGAAAATTATTTCGAGCATTTAATCCACGAACACACGCGAATTGTAAATGGTTGCGAAAACACACTTGACCTCTTAGCCACAAACAATCCAGAGCTGATAGAGAGTATCATGACTGATACAGGGATTAGTGATCACAAGGTCGTTGTAGCTAGGCTCAATACCATTTCTTCCAAATCCATCAGAAACAAACGCAAAATAATTTTATTTAAAAAAGCGGATAAAGTGTTACTAGAAGCCTTCCAAAAAGACAATTTCCATTCCTTCCGAACTGACTTTGCGAATGTAGACGAGATGTGGCTCAAATTCAAAGATATAGTAGCAACAGCAATTGAGATATTCATACCTCATAAATTGGTAAGAGATGGAACGGATCCCCCGTGGTACACAAAAAAGGTCCGAACGCTGTTGCAGAGGCAACGGAAAAAGCATGCAAAGTTCAGAAGAACGCGAAATCCCGAAGATGGGCTAAAATTTACAGACGCGCGAAATTTGGCACGTACTTCGATGCGAGATGCCTTTAATAGGTTCCACAACGAAACATTGTCTCGAAATTTGGTAGAAAATCCGAAGAAATTCTGGTCGTATGTAAAGTACACAAGCGGCAAGACGCAGTCAATACCTTCGCTGCGCAGTGCCGATGGTACTGTTATGGACGAATGTGCCGCTAAAGCGGAGTTATTGAACGCAGTTTTCCGAAATTCCTTCACCAGGGAAGACGAATGGAATATTCCAGAATTTGAAACACGAACATCTGCTAGCATGAGTTTCTTAGAATTAGATACCTTAGGGGTTGCGAAGCAACTCAAATCGCTTGATACGGGCAAGTCTTCAGGTCCAGATTGTATACCAATTAGGTTCCTTTCAGATTACGCTGATACTATAGCTCCCTACTTAGTACTCATATACAACCGCTCGCTCACCGATAGATCTGTACCTACAGATTGGAAAATTGCGCAGGTCGCACCAGTGTTCAAGAAGGGTAGTAGGAGTAATCCATTTAACTACAGACCTATATCATTGACGTCGGTTTGCAGTAGGGTTTTGGAGCATATACTGTATTCAAACATTATGAATCACCTCGAAGGGAACGATCTATTGACACGTAATCAGCATGGCTTCAGAAAACATCGCTCTTGTGCAACGCAGCTAGCTCTTTATTCGCACGAAGTAATGGCCACTATCGACAGGGGATCTCAAGTTGATTCCGTATTTCTAGATTTCCGGGAAGCTTTTGACACGGTTCCTAACAAGCGACTTCTAATCAAGCTGCAGAGCTATGGGGTATCGTCTCAGTTGTGCGACTGGATTCGTGATTTCCTGTCAGGAAGGTCGCAGTTCGTAGTAATAGACGGCAAATCATCGAGTAAAACTGAAGTGATATCAGGTGTTCCCCAGGGAAGCGTCCTGGGACCTCTGTTGTTCCTGATCTATATAAATGACCTGGGCGACAATCTGAGCAGTTCTCTTAGATTGTTCGCAGATGATGCTGTAATTTACCGTCTAGTAAGGTCATCCGAAGACCAGTATCAGTTGCAAAGCGATTTAGAAAAGATTGCTGTATGGTGTGTCAGGTGGCAGTTGACGCTAAATAACGAAAAGTGTGAGATGATCCACATGAGTTCCAAAAGAAATCCGTTGGAATTCGATTACTCGATAAATAGTACAATTCTCAAGGCTGTCAATTCAACTAAGTACCTGGGTGTTAAAATTACGAACAACTTCAGTTGGAAGGACCACATAGATAATATTGTCGGGAAGGCGAGCCAAAGGTTGCGTTTCATTGGCAGGACACTTAGAAGATGCAACAAGTCCACTAAAGAGACAGCTTACACTACACTCGTTCGTCCTCTGTTAGAATATTGCTGCGCGGTGTGGGATCCTTACCAGGTGGGATTGACGGAGGACATCAAAAGGGTGCAAAAAAGGGCAGCTCGTTTTGTATTATCACGTTATAGGGGAGAGAGTGTGGCAGATATGATACACGAGTTGGGATGGAAGTCATTACAGCATAGACGTTTATCGTAGCGGCGAGACCTTTTTACGAAATTCGAGTCACCAACTTTCTCTTCCGAATGCGAAAATATTTTGTTGAGCCCAACCTACATAGGTAGGAATGATCATCAAAATAAAATAAGAGAAATCAGAGCTCGAACAGAAAGGTTTAGGTGTTCGTTTTTCCCGCTCGCTGTTCGGGAGTGGAATAGTAGAGAGATAGTATGATTGTGGTTCGATTAACCCTCTGTCAAGCACTTAAATGTGAATTGCAGAGTAGTCATGTAGATGTAGATGTAGATGTAGATGGTGGCTGCAATGGCTTACACACTGTATTGTTGCATAAGAACACATGTGTGCATATGTCTAGCCCTATAAAAACCAACGAGTGTCTTTCCAACTGCTTTATAGGCGCTGTTGGTCTCAGGTGGCGTTTATGTTTAGGGTGGCGCAGTCTGAGGCAGTGATGGTGTCATCTGCCATACTCAATGAAAACCCTCCAGATAGGCGTAACGTTTATCCATGTACCTGCTCCGCTGTTGTGCTCTTCAGATCACCCTTAAACGACATCCATCAGCATAAATGCACGACAGGCAGTGTTTCTGTGCATTTAGGTGCTGTGTGGCATCTCGGTCCTGCTTTTAACTGCCGATGAAGTAGCTCAACTACATCATTTGGTGCAACGTGATATGCCATGGTGCGTAAGCACTTCGTCCCTAATACCAGGGTTAATGCTCTGAAGACATAGGCTTCAAATTGCTGTCTGCAACCCAGCCACGAAAAAATGGTTGAGCTAACGTTTCTCCCATGATTTCCCTTCATTGGGAATATCTCAGGCGACCAGGTAAACCTGTCTACCACCGTGAGGAAATAACTGTGGTCTTCCATGCTGTGATTGGGCCTATGATGTCGGAATGCACATGTTGAAAATGCTGATTTGGCGGAAGAAATGCTCCTAACGGTGCTCTGACATACCGCTCGATTTTATTCCTCTGGCATGCCTCGCGTCACTGAAAGGCGTAGCCAGGATCTTATCGGGGGGGGGGGGGGGGGCGATTTGTTAAAGAGGACCTTAAGAAAACTCATTTTTCCCATTTACTCTTCAAATTTCGATGAAAAACGATAAACCATTGGATTCGACAATGATCTCGGAGTTTTCACCAAGGTGAGATACCTACTTAGGAGTGTTGTATTTCAGCAAACCACCAAAGCTGCGATCACAGTGGGAACGACGATGATCGTCAGACACTGTCACTGGAGGTCACCCTATAACATCGGCCGACAGCGTGGTCATAATGCATCCGATTTCTTACATCAGTTTTTGGCAGTGTCAAGTAGGTTAGGTTGGAATCTATTCTATGTATGAAGTAGGGTAGATTTTAATCTCTTAGGGTGGGTAGTATACCACGATGTCTCTGTGGTTGGATACAAATGCTGCATAGTGGCTTCTCCTATTAAATGCTTTTTTACAAGCTTTCCTGTCTCGTAAAGAACTTGGCGAGTACTGTACACTCTGTTCTCTGTTACTGGAATAACCAGACAAGTCTTACGAATATACAAGATGATGGGAGAAACATTCTGTTATATACTCGAGATAATTCGTCTCGAACTTGAAATGCAAGACATAAAAACTCTGTTTCGCTGTATTTACTTTACGTTGTGCAGACGTAATCAATTAATCTTCAATGACTGTCATTTAGCACAAAAGTGAATGACAAGCATAAAGTATAGCCTAAGGTACACTGAAGACCTAAAGCACTTAAAAGTGGAAATACATACCGTACACCACATTTGCAAACCACCTCATATTAACAGAATTTCTACCACACTTGCATAAAACGCCAGTAATCAGTAATAATAATTTGCAGATAACTAATGACAACCTACCACAAAAAGATCCAGGACACTAGCTATGAGCATGTAAGATTAGCCACCCTTTCCACTTGACCAAACAAGTTTTTGAAATTATAATCTATGCCTGAACTTTCCAATGAAGATTTTACCTATTTGGGGTTTCGAATAAACCGGTAAATTTAGTCCATAATTCTGAACTGTAATCTGATTATGACATTTTCATCCTCAGGATGCCACAAACTCATTCTTTCTTGGGCTAAATTTATCAGTTTCTCATGCTCCATACTTTGTGTGCAAGAACATCGGTCGATTTTATTGAAGAAAACATACTGATCGGAGTTTCAACAATTGTCATCCGAAATCTGTACGTTTGGGAGATAAGACTGGTTGTAGTGTGATCACACACATAGTGGCGTACCGATTTGAAAAGATCTGCAGTCTCCTGCTGATGTCGGTCGTCAGCAGAATCCATCGAAATCGGAGCCACTGTGACCACAGCCTAAGAAGAAGCCATGCACCAATCCCCTTCATCCTCCACGGTCATTTTACAGTATTCTTCCTTCAATCTGGATTTGAGGCAACAGTTGCCAGCTGAGACACAAGCAGCAACAGGGAAGTAACCGATTATATGCCTTTTACGAGTTCCTAACCAGGAGCGAATTTTATAGTATCATCTGTGTGCTTTAATAGTTTAGTTTCTTGGGTTTCTGAGTGTTTATTTAATATCTAATAGCCACAGTTCTCACGTTTCCGTTTGCGTCGGAAAGTAAATCGATTTTGTGACATATTACAAGTTTCTAAACAGGGACGAATTAATTAGTTTCACTTAAGTCTTTCGGTAGCTAGGCTTTTGAATCTCTGCGTGTTAATCTAATGTATTAGACACAGTTCCTGCGTTTTCGTCAGGATCTACAGTAGGGTTGCGCAGTACATGCCGACAGTCCGTTTGTCTGCATAGTTTAGTTTCCCACGGACTTTAGTAAGGACAGGGACCGCGATTGTTGTGTGTGGATGCAAGCCGAATTGATGACACTTCGCTCTCGGCTTCAGGATGTGATGTTTTCAGTTACACAGCTTGAGGCTGCAGTGGATGGGCACCACTGTTGTGGGCAGGCTGTGGGGATCCAACGGACGTTTATCACGGCCTTGCCCTCCGATCGGTCCTCACCGGTGGACAACCCAGTTATTGCTCCCACTGAGGTTGATCCCTCACCTGTGGTCGAGTGGAAGTTCATCCCAGGGCTTAGCAGGCAGCGAAAGAATCCCCAGGCGGCTGCACGTAAGACCTCCCCGATTTGTCTGACGAACAGGTTCCAGGCAATATCTGTGGTTAACACTGTCGCCGAGGCAGATAATGTCGTAGCGAGATTGAAATTGTAACCCCCAAATCCTCCAAAAATAAACGAAAAATATACCTATCCCAAAAAGCAAATAAAAAACCACTTGAAGACTTCTTGAGAGACAATTTCCACTCCTTCCAAATTAATGATACAAGTGTAGAGCAGATGTGGCTTGAATTCAGAGAAATAGGATCGGCAGTAAGTCAGAGATTGATACCAAATAAATTAACAAACGACGAAGCTGATCCTCCTTGCAGAAACAACAAAAGAAACACGCCAAATTTAAACAGAGGTAAAAATCCCCAAGATTGGCGATCTTTTACAGAAGCTCGAAATTTAGCGCGGGCTTCAATGCGAGATGCTTATAACAGTTTCCACAACGAAACTTTATCTCGAAACCTGGCAGTAAATCCAAAGAGATTCCGGTCGTATGTGAACTATGTTAGCACCAAGAAACAATCAATGCCTTCCCTGAGCGATAGCAGTGGAGATACTATCGAAGACAATGCTACCAAAGCAGAGTTACTAAACACAGCATTCCTAAATGCCTTCACAAAGAAGACGAAATAAATATTCCAGAATTCGAATTAAGAACAGCTGCCAACATAAGTAACATAGAAGTAAATATCCTCGGAGTCATGAGGCAACTTAAATCACTTAATAAAAGCAAGTCTTCTGGTCCAAATGGTGTACCAGTTAGGTCCCTTTCAGAGTATGCTGATGCATTAGCCCCATATTTGACAATCATATACAACCATTAGCTCAACGAAAAATCCGTACCCAGAGACTGGAAAGTTGCACAGGTCACACCAATATCCAAGAATGTTAGTAGGGGTAATCCACTTAATTACAAGTCCAAATCATTAACATCGATATGCAGTAGGCTTCTGGAACATATTTTGTGTTCAAACATTATGAATTACCTTGAAGGAAACGATCTATTGACACACAGTCAAATGGGTTTAGAAAACATCGTTCTTGTGAAACACAACTAGCTGTTTATTCGCAAGAAGTGTTGAGTGCTACTGATCGATTCCGTATTTATAAATTTCCAGAAGGCTTTTGACACTGTATCATACAAGCGGCATATAGTGAAATTGCGTGCTTATGGAATATCTCTCAGTTATGTTACTGGATTGGTGACCTGTAAGAGAGGTCAGAGTTTGTAGTAACTGACAGAAAGTCATCGAGTAAAATAGAACTGATTTCTGCTGTTCCCCAAGGTAGTGTTATAGGCCTTTGCTGTTCCTTATCTATATAAACAATTTGGGAGACAATCTGAGCAGCCATCTACGGTTGTGGGGGACTGATGACCTTAGCTGTTTAGTCCCCCTTTAACATCCCAACAACAACAACAACATCTACGGTTGTTTGCAAATGACGCCGTTGTTTATTGACTAATAAAGTAATCTGAAGATCAAAAAAATAGCAAAACGATTTATAAAAGATATCTGAATGGTGCTAAAATTGGCACTTTACATAACCAAAATTGTGACGTCACCCACATGAGTGCTAAAAGAAATCCGTTAAACTGCGCTTACACGATAAATCAAGTCTAATCTAAAAGCCGTAAATTCAACTAAATACCTACGTATTACAATTAAGAACAACTTAAGTTGGAAAGAACACATAGAAAATGTTGTGGGGAAGGCTAACCAAAGGCTGTGTTTTATTTGGCAGGACACTTAGAAAATGTAAAGACCTACTGAGGAGACTGCCTGCACTACACTTGTCCGTCCTCTTTTAGAATTCTGCTGCGGGGTGTGGGATCCTTACCAAATAGGACTGAACGAGTGCATCAAAAAAGTTCAAAGAAGGGCAGCACTTTTTGTACTATCGCGAAATACGGGAGAGAGTGTCACAGAAATGATACAGGATTTGGGCTGGACTTCTATTAAAAGAAAGGGGCTGCAACGGAATCCTCTCACGAAATTCCAATCACCAACTTTCTCCACCGAATACGAAAATATTTTGTTGACACCGACCTACATAGCGAGTAACGATCACCACGATAAAATAAAGGGAACCAGAGATCATACGGAAAGTTATAGGTGTTCACACAGGGTGTGGAGTCGGCTCAGATGAATTCAAGCAGCCTGTTGAAAACATCTTTTAGATATGAACATACCTTAGAATGCGCTACATACCTCTTCTCCTCCCCACAAAACCGGTTCCAGCTTCGCATGTCGCAACTGGTCTTCTTAACTGGGTACCACTGGGTGACCAAATTGGGCGATATTTTGACATTTGGGGCACAACTGAAAGAATTTTGAGCAATTTTTTTTAAAAGAAATGCAACCTTCGGCGTTTGGGTGAAATTTTTTGTGATCAACGCGGTCTTTTCGAGATACAGGCATATCTAAGCGTATTTTCATGCATTAATTTTAATTCACTGTTATTTATAAGGACGTTTGCCGATCCACTGAAATACTGAAATATTGCAACCCTTAAGTTCTACTACCCTCCAAATAACGAATCCAGTGCTAACACTGATGTGACAAAAGCGATATGGACATATACAGACGGCGGTAATTTTATTCTGCCAGGAAGTTTCATATCAGTGCACACTCTGCTACACAGTGAAAATTTCATTCTGGAAGCATGACATCGCATATAGTGCCTCTTCTGACCTTGTGACCATGTCAGTTGGACTCTAGACGACTAGAAAACCATGATCTGGTCAGATGTGTCCCGATTTTTGTTGGTAAGAGCTGATGTTAAGGTTCAAGTGTGGCGCAGACCCCACGAAGTCATAGACACAGGTTGTCAAAAACGCAGTGTGTAAGCTAGCAGTGGCTTCATAATGGTCTGGGCTGTGTTTACATGGAATGGACTGGGTCTCTGGTACAGTTGAACCGATCATTGACTGGAAGTGCTTATGGTTGGCTACTTCAAGATCATTTGTATCCATTCACGGGCTTCATGTTTCCAAACAACAAAGTCATGTCACCGGGCCACAACTGTTTGCGACTGGTTTGAAGAACTGTATCCACAAGTCGAGTGAATCATTCGGTCACTCATACTGCCTGACATGAATCGCATTGAACATTTATGGGACGTAATCTAGAGGTCAGTTCTTGTACAGAATCTTGCATCGGCAACACTTTGACAGTTATGGACAGCTATAGCAGCAACATGGCTCGATATTTCTGCAGGAGACTACAGTCGACTTGAGTTCACACCACAACTTGCTGGACTATACCAGGAAAGGAGGTCCAACACGATATTTTGAGATATACAATGACTTTTGTCACCGCAGTGTAAACTGCTGTAGATCTGGCAGAAAGTCGCAGAATGACAAAAAAACTGTTCTGATAATAGACTGTGATATATCTGCCACTATAAATTGCCATCCAAACACACAATGTAGCCCCATGTTAAGGAATGATGTTACTCGACCATATATACTAATTTTAGCTGCGAACAGACAGTTAGCATCACTGCTCCAGTGTTTTAGGCAGTTTGCTGGGTATACAGACACTTTTGCCCCTGTATCGACCAGATATTGTAGTTTTGTATCGCAGTCCATTACAAAAAGTTGGTGCATGTTTGTAATACAAGTAGTTGTTGCAGCACCTATGGTGCCTAATTCATGCTTCCGCTTGCAAGATTGCATTCTCTTCTGTGCATCATAACCAAATTTACCAAAATTCCTGTGGTACCGACATAAGTTCTGTGAAGACGGCATTCAACTACGGTGGTGGTATGGCCACTGATGGATGTGTGTTGTTCGTAATGCAGCTGCCTGTGTAGTAAGTTCTGCCAGTTGCAATTGCAGGGAGGCTAGCATCACCGCAGGCACATTTTCTTGTCGCAGCATCAATGTTGAGACACTAGATGTAGGATACATTTCAGCTATCCTGTTAGCCGTTTGTGCTAGTTTGTTTAAATTGCCCACATGCACAGTGAGAATTTCTTGGGTATTCTAAAGCAGTCAGGACAAGCATATAGTCCATAGCACATCATCACTTACAGTGTTCTTTGCCAATGTGTGTAAAGGTCCTAGGAATTGAGATGGACTGTGATATCTGAGTTCCTAAGTGTGCAAAAGCTTCTCTAGCCATTTTGCTTCTGACTGTGACAAGCATGTGATCAATGAGTTTTTAATCAATGCATGCCGTTTGGTATCCAGTGGTGTGACTAGAATATCCTGGACTTCTGCACCTATATTCTCCATGAGTGCTGCAATTAGTCTTGTCCACCAATATTTGTGCGAGGACGAACTGACTTTCTAGCTGGGCAAACCATAATAGAGAACTATGTTACTAGAATGGTGGTGGTTTCATCATCACCCTGTTAACTGCACTGCTTGCTGCCAGTTCAATTTGACTCGTGAGTCAATCATTGTCATTTGGGAACCACTGCATGGAAGTTACAAGCTTCAATGTTGCAAAACAGCACGAAATGCTGAAGCCAGCACAGATGTGCCATGATAGGTCGGGGTCACCAAGTATGTGGATATTGGAGAAAATAAGATTTATTCTCACATTTTATCAATCACAGTTTACAGTTATACAAACAGGAATCCATGTAGACGATGTGAAGCATTGAATAACTCACAGAAAAGTAAACCAAACGACAACTACATCAGTACATCTTGAAACTGCCACTACATGGGAAACTTTATGAGCCACTGTACATTTGCGAGGACAAAATGTCAGAACAGATCGCTACAGATAAATCTGTGAATTTTTAAAGGATGAACGAAAATCTTTCAACGAATTGGTGAACTTTGTTACACCTTACATACACAAAAATATACCGTTCACGTACTTATCTGATTTCACTTCTATCTATAAATCTGAAAATAGTAAAGGAATGTCCACATTGTGCCTCTTTCCTCGTGTGCTCCACAGACACAAGGAAAAAAAAGGCATGCACAAAGAAATTGTCGAAAGAACGCATGTACACAAGGCTGCTCTCGTGTCTACATGTGGCCACACTGTGATAGCAGTCTGCTATGGATTCCTTCTTTGATTGGGAACTTGTGCTCCGTGGATTTTGATGAAAAGGCGACAGAAAAAGAAAACGCAAAAGCGGCTATACGTAAAGTAGTATCTAAATAACACACACAAGAAACAAAAAGTGACGACAACGTGTCATTTGCAAATTTCAGGAGGGGTCATAGCGAGATTTTAGATTCTCTGCTTCAGAGACTACAGCAACAAGACTGGCAATAACATATTGTTAGCTAGTAATTGGCGACGAATATACCAGTTTGGACTATTCAGCTCAGATGCTCCACGCCTCGAGTCAGTCATACTGGGTCATCGATGTTCTTTGCCTTGATATCCCCAGAGTGCCCCCCCCCCCTTTCCATTTAAAGTATGGAGCACTGGAAGGTATGGTGCAAATTCGGCACCTACAAGGCATGCAAGCTGCTTGTTATCGTCAATGGCTGTTGCTCATGGATTGCGTACATTTCATATGGCGCAAATCGTGACATAAGCCAATGTGGTTGGAAATAACGAGAGCTGGCAGGTATGAGCGTTGGTCGTTGCTCCACTAACAATGGTGGTGAATCATCTGTGAGTGGTGGCTGATGGTGAGACATAACCATGATTGACAAGCTGCCTGACATAAATACCGGCAGGGTAAGTTCATTTGCCAGGGAGACCGTGAAGACACTGTCACACAATCCACTACAGTTGGCAGACATAAAGCCCTGATGCAACTAGTAGCAATTTTCTTGCTTGTAGTTTGTGAGGTTACATGTGTTGCTTCTAACTAGTCTGTGTCAACTAGTTTGACAGGGACTGCATCTGATTGAAAGTCTAGTATATCACTGTGAGTATTTCTGATTTTATTGGTCACAGTGTGCTCATATGAGGTTACAGTACATGGCATAGCTCCATGCAGTATATCAAATCAGAATTTCAAAGCAGTGCGTTCAATTAACAATGTAAATACTGCAAACCTTAGGGAAAGACTAAAGGAGCTAGACTGGGATGAAGTGTATACGGAACCCGATGCAAACTTGAAATATAACTTATTTCACGATACATTTTTAAGGGTATTTGAAAATTGTTTTCCCAAGAAAACAGTGAAACATAATTCCAAGAAAACATATAAAAAACCTTGGCTAACTAAAGGAATAAGAATATCTTGCAATCGTAAAAGAGAACTGTATCTAACAGTGAGTACTGACCCCGAAATTGTTCAATATTATAAAAACTATTGTGTGGTACTAAGAAAAGTTATTAAAAAGTCCAGAAGCATGTGTATCATGTCTGAGATCAGTAACTCTGATAATAAAATTAAAGCAATTTGGAATATTATTGAAAGGGAAACAGGGCAACCAAGAGCACAGGAAGACTTTAGTGCCATAAAACTGAATGACAAGTGTACTAACAAACAATCTTAAATTGCAAATATTTTCAATAATCATTTTTTAAATGTTAGGAGAAAGTAGGATCTAGATCTTCACTAGAAGAGGCAAGGCTTCTAATAGAAGAGGCCATACCTGTGCAGTTTGAAACAACTGTATTTCCACGAACCTCTCCCTCTGAAATCAGTAAAATAATAAACTCACTGAAAAGTAAAAGCTCTTACGGAATTGATGGCATTTCCAGCAAGATACTTAAAGCTTGTTCCCCACAGATAAGTAGGATTCTCAGCCACATATGTAATACCTCTTTGGAGCAGGGTGTTTTCCCCGATAGACTGAAATATGCCATTGTAAAACCATTGCATAAAAAGGGGGATACATCGGATGTCAACAACTATCGCCCAATCTCTCTTCTGACAGCTCTATCAAAAATTTTTGAGAAAGTAATGTATTCAAGAGTAGCCTCCCATATATGTAAAAATAAAGTACTAACAAAATGTCAGTTTGGTTTTCAGAAAGGCTTTTCAACAGAAAATGCTATATACGCTTTCACTGATCAAATATTAAATGCTCTGAATAACCGGACATCACCCATTGGTATTTTTTGTGATCTCTCAAAGGCCTTTGACTGTGTCAATCATGGAATTCTTTTAGATAAACTAAATCATTATGGTTTGAGGGGGTCAGTGCACAAATGGTTTAATTCATACTTAACTGGAAGAACGCAGAAAGTTGAAATAAGTGGTTCATGTAATGTTAATACAACAGCTGATTCCTCAAACTGGGGGGCTATCAAGCACGGGGTCCCACAGAGTTCGGTCTAAGGTCCTTTACTGTTCTTGATATACATTAATGACTTACCATTCCATATTGATGAAGATGCAAAGTTAGTTCTTTTTGCTGATGATACAAGTATAGAAATAACGTCCAAAAACCAAGAACTAAGTGATGTAATTGTAAATGATGTTTTTCACAAAATTATTAAGTGGTTCTCAGCAAACGGACTCTCTTTAAATTTTGATAAAACACAGTATATACAGTTCCGTACAGTAAATGGCACAACTCCAGTAATAAATATAGACTTTGAACAGAAGTCTGTAGCTAAGGTAGAATTTTCAAAAAAATTTGGTGTGTCCATTGATGAGAGGTTAAACTGGAAGCAACACATTGATGGTCTGCTGAAACATTTGAGTTCGGCTACGTATGCTATTAGGGTTATTGCAAATTTTGGTGATAAGAATCTCAGTAAATTACCTTACTATGCCTACTTTCATTCACTGCTTTCATATGGTATCATATTCTGGGGTAATTCATCGTTGCGTAGAAAAGTATTCATTGCTCAAAAACGTGTAATCAGAATAATTGCTGGAGCCCACCCACGGTCATCTTGCAGACATCTATTTAAGGATCTAGGAATCCTCACAGTAACCTCACAGTATATATATTCACTTATGAAATTTGTTGTTAATAATCCATCCCAGTTCAAAAGTTATAGCAGTGTGCATAGCTATAACACCAAGAGAAAGGATGATTTTCACTATGCCAGGTTAAATCTGACTTTGGCACAGAAGGGGGTAAATTATGCTGCCACAAAAGTCTTTGGTCACCTACCAAACAGCATCAAAAGCCTGACAGATAGTCAACCAACATTTAAAAATAAACTAAAAGAATTTCTAGATGACAACTCCTTCTACTCATTGGCTGAATTTTTAGATATAAATTAAAGGAGGGAAAAAAACTAACTTAAGCATTAGTGTCATGCAATATTTTGTGTAATGTAATATCTTGTACAGACATCTTTCATTAACCTGACACGTTCCACATCATTACGAAGTGTCGTATTCATGATCTATGGAACAAGTATTAATCTAATCTAATCTAATCTAATCTATGAGAGATGTCCAGATTCTGGTCATCCTGTAGATTGTTCGTGTCTTCCTTTGGTGATGAGGATCCACAGCTGTCGTAGTCCGTAGTAGACTCATAGTAGACTCAGTTCACATATGCAACAAATTCTGCTGGCAGCATGAAAATCTCGCCATAAAGGACCTCTATGAGTGAGGTGGATAGATCCTCTTTGAAGACTGGACAACGAAAATTCTGCTGGCATCGTTAGCATCTCATCATAAGGGATCTCTGTGAAAGAGATCGACAGTTCCTCCTTGAAGGCTGTGTCCAAGCCGAAAAGCACCAACAGAAGGTGCACAGTCCATGCACCCCCATGGCACGTGAGTGCTGTCTTTGTGTCTCCATCCCACCACGCCGCTAGTCTAGGAATAGTTTGCCTTGGAGCAGTGGCGGGAGATGCTGCAGAAAATGCAGAGGGCAGTGAAGAGTGCCGATTCTAAATGGGGACCCTGATCCTTGGTAATGGTATCCGGTACCAAAACGTGATATCTACGCCATTGTGAAGAACTTGGTCGTTTATTTCATGGTGATTTCCATCAGAGGAGCAGCCTATAACCATGGTGAAACTCAGTGAACCATTAACAGACGATATTTGCACCTTTCCGACTTCTGCAAAGGTCCCACAAGGTCAAAATAAACATGGCAGAAGTAGCCTCCTGGTATTTCGAAACAGCCGAGGGGCGTCTGCACGAGTTGGCTCACCTTGCTTTGCTGATAATCGAGGCCCGAGCGTATCGATTGAGGGCAGTCATGTCCAACATTTGGCCAGATAATGCACATGATGACGAGTCAGATCGCCAGTCCAAAACCAGGATGTGCAAGATTGTGTAGAGGTCAAAGACTGTCTGCGACATAGGCGAGGGAAGGATTGGTCTAATCTTGATTTGTGACACATTGCAAAGGACTTTGATCTCCAACCTCAGGATCGATTCCTGTTTGAGTTTGACATTGGAAGAATTGTCCATGGATAAAGGAGGAACTATCAAGCCCCACTCTTGTTCATTTGCTAATCTGTCATAACCCAACATGATTGTCTGCACTTGAGAAAGGTAGTAGGCAACAATGCTATCTGCGCCAAGCAGGTGCTGGGCGTCAGAAAAATATTGAGCAATTAGGTCGAGATAGCAGGAATGCTTTAGGTTGTACTTTTCTGACAGGTGGCGTATGTCGTCTGCCTGTGGTTTGTAGTCGGTTTAAATGATGACATCTCTTTACACCTTCCAGAAAGTATTATATTGTATCGTATACTGCCTGTGGTTCATGGTCGAATGCTGACCATTTTGTTTCGGATGCTGCTAGTTTCCTGGAGAAGAACCTGTGGAGCTGAGCTGTACTTCCCATCTTTTGCTGGACGACCGCCCTGATAGCTGAATCACTGGTGTCATCTGTGATAATGAAGTGAACGTATTTTGTAGGATGTTTAGGGACACTGCTGTCACAAAACACTCATTAGAGCAGACGAACACTATTTTCATGTTTTTGGTCCGTATGACTTTTCGTTTCCTTGGATGTGAGGGCCTGCCAGACTGTCAGTCAGAGGTCCTGAACTTCCGCTGGATCAAGTAAGCGTCGTCGGTAGAAGTTCAGATACTCAGGAACGGGCGAAGATCATGGGAAGTTTGCAGAAGCGGCAGCTGGTGCACGAATTCAGCACAGTCGCTCTAAGTTGAGAGTGTGTTCAAGAAATGTAACTTCATGTTTCCAAAATTGTAATTTGCCTTCATTGATAATCGCACCTGTGTCACAGAGGGCAGTGAGAACGAGTTCGCGGTGTCGTTCGTGATGTGGGAATCGGTTAGAAAAAATAAAATAAAATAAAATAAAATAAAATGTCTTCAAGGCACATGTAACAACAATCGATCTTGGAAAGCACTCCATCAATAAAATATCCCATATCTCTGCCATGTTTTTCCATGCTTATGGCATTACCAAGAACTCGAATAAGGCAGAGGGTGTAATAATTGCTGTTTTATCAAAGTCATCTGGATGCCTGGAGATTTGGTAATAAACTTTGTGGAAGTAAATCACACTAAAAATCGTAGTTCCCGAGAACGAATGTGTGAAATCCTGAATGTTTGGCATGAGGTAGCTATCATGAATCGTGAGAGAATTCAGAGACCTAGAGTGCCCCTCGTAGTCTCATGGTGCAGTGTTTTCTTTTCCTTTTTTTATACTAATTTTATGGGCAACGCAGTCGAGCTGTCTTAGGGATGGAAGATGCTTGCTTGCAACATTTCACCTTCTGCTGTCTTAACTGCCCAGAGAAGAACTGATGTGAGGCACCATGCCTCATGGCAACACATGCAACAAAAGTGTCGCCACAGCTAGTTGTATGTTACAGTGGAGTGTGCGAAATCCCAGTTTTTAGTGGCACAAGTTAAGAAACGCAACTTTTGTCCCGCCATAAAAAGTTCAGCTTGGTTATACTTTGGTGAACCACTTTAATAATAGAGAGAGACCCTATATACAGGCTCTCTACCACGTTCCTACATCCATCGTTCCCTGGTGGAAGTATTTCGAAACACAAGCATTCTGTCGCAGTTATTGTGCATAATTGCTGCTGTACTCCATTCGATTTCAGTGTGTTTCTACTTTATTTTTGAAAAAAGTGGAAACAGTAGTCGGCAGGTACACTTCCGAAGCTTCTAGAACTATAAGAACAACGACCTACGTTTGATTTTCTGCAGCAGTGTTCTAACGTTTTTCGGACGACACGAGATGGTGTGTTATTGGGGTGCAAGAATCACACGTCTCTCGCAGTTGACTTACGTAATGTGTGCAGCCGATCCTCTTTGCTGGCTGACCAGCTGTGTCGATCACTAAAAGGTTCTTCTCCGAAGACTATAGCGGGTACAGGAATTTATTAAGCTACTCCTCTATTCTTGAAATAATTTGTGTACTCGTGGAACACTTTTAGTTCATTCTTTGTATATTTTCATCTCTCAACACAAAGTAACATTTACTCTTTTTCTCATAAGTAAGTAAACTCTGGCGCGTCAACTGGTGTCTTTAAACGTCAGACTCGATAAAACACAAGTACAATATCAGAGCAACAATCACATGCTTCCTGCGTGATGCAGAGCTAAGACATGAAGTAAGATACAATTCTCTAGTCTCGAGCGCGTCCAATATATGAATGTGCATAGATATATGTATTCAATTGTTCAATAGTCTTTTTACAATCAACACGGACAGTAAAGAGCACAGAATACAACATAATTATTCCTTGAGTTTCAACACGTCTTCTGTGACGCTGGCGGGAAACACTTCTCGTCGTCAGTGACTCGCCCCTCTTACAGTCTTCTACTAACAAACTTCCGACCTGCACATAGAAACAGGTGGATCGGCAGAAACGTTCTCACTCTTCCGCACTCGTGCCTAAAATATCGGGTGTTCGCGACGGTGGAATGCCGAGTGTTTCTAGAATTTACCCCGAAACTCTTGAGGCACTACAGTGTGTCTGTGTGTGTAAACCGCTGACATATCCCACGAACAGATAAATAAACAAACTTAATATACGTAACCAAAAAAGCGAGTCATATAAACTTCGTAATTTGTGAGACCAAGCATTGTATAAGTTCCGGATTACAAGCACGAAATTGCTCCAGTGTGTGATGTGGCAGCTCTTAAACTAAAATTTAGTTATTCGAAAAGCCTGTACCAAAAAATACAAAATTCTAAGATCTTGACTTGTCTGCAGATGATATTTACTTGCTACCTGTTGCTTATTTTGCAATTGCAGACAGCATTTTCGTCTCTGAGTGCAATTTCTTTTATAAATGTGTTTGTTTTCCCTGGGCAAACTCTATTTTCGGATCCAGCATTTGGGTTTCGTCTTCCTTGTATTTAACTCTTGTCACAGCTTAGCGTAACCTGCGCTATAGTATTCATACCCTCACTTATGAATTCATCTCAAGCCATATTTAAAGCTGCGCAACTACATTGAATTTGTAGCGTACTGTGTGAACGGTAGCTCACGATGGCACTGTAGCAAACCACAAGCTGTAACGCCACATTAGATACTTGTGTACAAGGCTTAGGATACATTATTGTAGAGGTTTAATAGGTAGTCGTATTATATATTTCGGTAATAAATAATTCAGGTACCTAAAATGAACAAGTAAGAACAGTCGTTTAATTTCTCTGCATTTAAACACTTTTGTTGAATGCATCTACAGTTAATTACTGAAGCTATGCAGGGACTTTGAGAAGGAAGATCAGGTAATTATAGTTGGGGGAGCAGGGAACAGTATCCAAGATACCCTATTAGGAGTTACCTGGATAAAATAGGAGCAGAAACTGAGCACACAAATATGGGGTTTGTGGAGGTCTTTCACCAACATGATCAACCCTGGGTAAACACTACTGTAAGGCATGTTAGCACTGAGCTGAACAGGATGCTCCAGACACCGACAAAATCTCACATAAGTGTTGGTCCAGTAAATGCTATTGGTAGGTGGGGATACACTACACATGGCCTGCACCTGAATAGGATGGGGGAAAATAACTTAGCTTCTCTATTAGCAGAAACTGTAAGGGGGTCCACAGTCACACAATGGGGGTATCCCTGTGGTTAATGGGTCCAGGCAGACAGATTTTTTTAGGTTAAAGCCAAAGTCCAGGCAGATGACAATCAAGATAAATAGAATATAAGAAACTTCATGCGCAGTCAATAGGGGTAAAGCTAAGGGCAGTATCAAGACAGTCAGTCAGGCAGTAGTAGCCGACCGAGACAGACGCAGCAACAGATAAGTAAACTGCCTTTGTGACATTTACGAGTTCCTAACGAGGAGCGAATTTTATTATATCATCTGTGTGCTTTAATAGTTTAGTTTCTTGAGTTTCTGCGAGTAAATTTACAATCTAACAGCCACAGTTCTCGCGTTTTCGTTTGTGTCAGGAAGTACACAGATTCTGTGATATATTACAAGTTCCTTATCGAGAGCAATTTATTTAGTTTCACCTGAGTGCTTCGGTAGTTAGGTTATTGAATATCTGCGTCTTACTAGACACAATTCGTGTTTTCGTCAGGGTCTACATTAGACTTGCGCAGCATATGCTGATAGTTCGTTTATCTACATAGTTTAGTATTCCATGGTCTTTGGGTGGACAGCGACTGCGATTGTTGTGTGTGGATGCGAGTCGAGTTGTTGACACTTTGCTCTCAGCTTCAGGCTGTGATGGCTTCGGTTACACAGCTTGAGGCTGCAGTGGATGGACACGACTGTTGTGGGCTGGCCGTGGGGATCCAACGGATGTCCAGCGTCTCAGAGTTCTCCGATCAGTCCTCACTGGTGGCCATCCCAGTTACTGTTCGCACTGAGGCTGACCCCTCATCTGTGAGTGAGTGGGAGGTCGCCCCGGGGCGAAGCAGGCAGCGAAAGACTTCCCACACGTAAGTCCTCCCCGGTTTGTCTGATGAACAGGTTCCAGGTGCTGTCCGTGGCTGACACTGTTGCTGAGCCAGATGCTGTCGCCTGCCTTGTTTCAGAGGATACCACTCAGCCTGCAAGATCCAGGCAATCGCAGAGGGTGGGATTATTGGTATTTGGGAGCTCCAATGTTAGGCACATTATAGGGCCCCTTAGGGACTTGGCTGACAATGGGGGTAAGAAAACCAATGTGCACTCTGTGTGCATACCGGGTGGAGTCATTCCAGATGAGGAAAGGGTCCTCCCGGATGCCATAAAGAGCACAGGATGCAGCCAGCTGCAGGTGGTTGCTCACATCGGTACCTTTGATGTGTGTCGCTTTGGATCAGAAGAGATTCTCTCTGCTTTTGAGCAGCTAATAGAAGTGGTAAAGGCTTCCAGTTTTTCTTGCAAGATGAAAGCAGAGCTGACCATTTGCAGCATAGCCGACAAGACTCATTGCGAACTTCAGGTACAGAGGCAAGTGGAGGGTCTGAATCAGAGGGTCAGACGGTTCTGCGACCATGTAGGCTGCAGGTTCCTCGACTTGTGCCAAAGCGTGGTTGGGTTTCGGGTTCTGCTGAATAGGTCAGGTGTCCACTATATGCAGGAGGCGGAGCAGAGGCCGTGTGACGTGGACTGGGCGGTTTTTTAGGTTAGAGGGTTTCATGAATCACAAGATGGGTTTTAGTCATAAAGAGTGCAGGCTGAACACAGGAAGAACATAGATACAGGAACCATTGGTATAACAATTGTAAATTGTTGTAGCAGTGTTGGGCAAGTACCAGAGCTCCAAGCGCTAATAGAAAGCACTGATGCACAAAATCGTTATAGGCACTGAAAGCTGGCTAAAGCCGGATATAAGCTCAGCCGAAATTTTTGCGAAGAACCTAACGGTGTTCCGAAAACAAGGGCTAAACACGGTTGGCGGTGGCGTGTTTGGTGCAGTTAGAAGTAGTTTAACTTGTCGTGAAATTGAAGTAGATACTTCCTGTGAGTTAGTATGTGCAGAGGTCATTGTTGGCAACCGGAATAAAATAATAATTGGATTCTTTTACCAACCTCCCAGTTCACATGGTACAGTTGCTGAAAGGTTCAAAGAAAACTTGAGTTTGATTTCAAACACGTACCCGACCCATACGATAATAGTTGGTGGCGACTTTAATTTACCCTCGATATGTTGGCGAATATACATATTTAATTCCAGAGGTACGCATAAAATATCGTCCGAAACTGTACTAAATGCATTCTCTGAAAACTATTTTGAGCTGTTAGTTCATGAGCCCACGTGAATAGTAAGCGGTTGTAAAACACACTTGACCGCTTAGCAACAAATAATCCTTTGTTAATAACCAGCATCAAAGCCGATATAGGGATTAGTGAACACAGCGTTGTCGCAGCGAGATATTGTAATCCTCAAATCCTCGAAAAATACATCTATTCAAAATAGCAGATAAAAATTCACCTGATGCCTTCGTGAGAGACAATCTCCACTCATTCCAAATTAATAATATAGGTGTAGACCAGATGTGGCTTATATTTAAAAAAAAAATAGTATTGGCAGAAATTGGGAGGTTTGTACCAACTAAAGTAACAGACGACGGAGCTGATCCTCCTTGGTACACAAAATAGGTTTGAACACTGTTGCAGAAGCAACGAAACAAACATGGAAAAATTTATACAGACGCAAAATCCCCAAGATTGGCGATCTTTTACAGAGGCCCGAAACTTAGTGCGGAGTTCAGGGCGAGACGCCTATAACAGTTTCCACAACGAAACTTTGTCTCGAAACCTGGCAGAAAATCCAAAGAGATTTTGGTCATATGTGAAGTGTGTTCGCCGTAAGAAACAATCAATGCCTTCTCTGCGGGATAACAATGGAGAAACTATCGAAGACAGTGCTGCCAAAACAGATTTACTAAACACAGCCTTCCGAAATGCCTTCACGAAAGAAGACGCAGTAAATATTCCGGAATTCGAATCGAGAAAAGCTGCTAACATGAGTAACGTAGAAGTAAATATCCTCATAGTAGTGAAGCAACTCAAATCATTTAATAAAAGCAAGACTTCTGTTCCAAACTGTATACCAATTAGGTTCCTTACGGAGTATGCTGATGCATTAGCTCCATACTTAACAATCATCTACAGCCGTTTGCTCGACGGAAGGTCCGTACCCAAATACTGGAAAGTTTCACAGGTCACACCAATATTCAAGAAAGGTAGTACGATTAATCCACTAAATTACAGGCCCATATCGTAAACGTCGATAAGCAGCAGTATTTTAGAACATATGTTGTGTTCAAACAATGAATTACCTCAAAGGAAATGGCCTATTGACACACAGTCAACACGGCTTTAAAAAACATCGTTCCTGTGAAACGCAACTAGCTCTCTATTCACGTGAAGTTCTGAGTGCTATTGACAAGGGATTTCAGATCGATTCAGTATTCCTTGATTTCCGGAAGGCTTTTGACATTGTACCACACAAATGGCGCGTAGTAAAATTGCGTGCTTATGGAATATCGTCTCAGTTATGCCACTGGATTTGCGATTTCCTGTCAGAGAGGTTACAGTTCGTAGTAATTGACGGAAAGTCATCGAGTAAAACAAAAGTGATTTCAGGCATTCCCCAAGGTAGTGTTATAGGCCCTTTGCTGTTTCTTATCTATATGAACGGTTTGGGAGACAATCTGAGCAGCCATCTTTGGTTGTTTCGGATGATGTTGTCGTTTATCGACTAATAAAGTCATCTGAAGATCAAAACAAACTGCAAAACGATTTAGAAAAAATATCTAAATGGTGCGAAAAGTTGCAGTTGACCCTAAATAACGAATAGTGAGAAGTCATCCACATGAGTACTAAAAGGAACTCGTTAAACTTTGGTTACACGATAAATCAGTCTAATCTAAAGGCTGTAAATTCAACTAAATACCTAGGTACTACAATTAAGAACAACTTAAATTGGAAAGAACACACAGAAAATGTTGTGGGGAAGGCTAACCAAAGGCTACATTTTATTGGCAGGACACTTAGAAAATGTAACAGACTTACTGAGGAGACTGCCTACACTACACTTGTCTGCCCTCTTTTAGAATACTGCTGCGCTGTGTGGGATCCTTGCCAGATAGCACTGATGGAGTACATCGAAAAAGTTCAAAGAGAGGCAGCATGTATTATCGCGAAATATGGGGAAGAGTGTCACAGAAATGATACGGGATTTGGGCTGGAAATCATTAAAAGAAAGGCGTTTTGCGTTGCAACAAAATCTTCTCACGAAATTCCTATCACAAACTTTCTCCACCGAATGCGAAAATATTTTGTTGAGACCGATCTGCTTAGGGCGGAACGATCACCATGATAAAACGAGGGAAATCAGAGCTCGTATGGAAAGATATAAGTGTTCATTCTTTACGCGTGCTATATGAGATTGGAATAATAGAGAATTGTGAAGGTGGTTCGATGAACCCTCTGCCAGGAACTTAAATCTAATTTGCAGAGTATCCATATAGATATAGATGTGGAACTTACTCCATCAAAATATCAGTGGAGTAAGAAATAAAGTAGATGAGCAATTAGTGTGTTTAGATGATCTGAAAAATAAGAATGAGATTGATATACTCTTGTGTGGCTGAACACCATGTAATTGTGGGCGTGGATAGTGTCATTATAAGTCGATATAATTTAGCATCTTACACTTGTAGATCTATGATGGATAAAGGAGGAGTTATCATTTTCATAAACAAGGGTATAAACGCAAAACTGCAGAAGTAAGCAAATTTTGCTTTGATCAGCATATTGAACTTCAGCTAAATAATGTACTATTGATATTAGCAACAGTGTACAGGTCCCCATTAGGAGGCTGGGAGCTATTCATAAAAAAGTTTGACTCCCTATTATGCTGTCTGTCAGACAAAAGGAAGAAGTTATTAATCTGTGGTGATTTCAATGTATACTTTCAAAATAATTCTGAGAGGAAAAGTGAACTAGAGGTATTATTAACAACATATAACTTAGAATCCATGATCAATTTCCCAATACGTATAGCTCAAGACAGTAGTACGCTAATCGATAATGTATTTGTACAAAAACAGGATGTAAAACAAACACATGCTTTCCCTGTGGTAACTGGATTGTCCGACCATGATGCACAACTGATTGACTTACAAAACCTAACAGGGTGTACAATTCAAAAAACATTAAGTAAAACTATAAGGTCGCTCAACTCGGTATCTATAGAGCACTGCAAAGAAAGCTTAAGAAATGTTAATTGGGGAGATGTATATAATGAGCTAAATGCTAATGGTAAATGCAACATATTTCTTGATAAATTTGTATTGCTTTTTGAACATTGTTTCCCAAAGAAAATTACTATATGTAACACCACACACTTTTCAAAGAAACCTTGGATTACTACAGGTATTAAAGTGTCTTCAGGAAGAAAAAGAAAACTGTATGAGACAGCAAGAATTAGTAAATATCCAGAAGAGTTTTACACCATAAAAATTATTGTAGCTTACTGAGCAAAGTTGTAAGGAAATCAGGAAATATGTATGTTAGAGAAGAAATTAACAACTGTGGCAACAAAATCAAATCAGTATGGAATGTTTTTAGAAGGGAGACAGGAAAAGTAACCATAGGGGTAGGTAGTATTACTATTAAGGAGAACGAGACCATCCTAACCAACAGTACACGACTAGCTAATGTACACTCCTGGAAATTGAAATAAGAACACCGTGAATTCATTGTCCCAGGAAGGGGGAACTTTATTGACACATTCCTGGGGTCAGATACATCACATGATCACACTGACAGAACCACAGGCACATAGACACAGGCAACAGAGCATGCACAATGTTGGCACTAGTACAGTGTATATACACCTTTCGCAGCAATGCAGGCTGCTATTCTCCCATGAAGACGATCGTAGAGATGCTGGATGTAGTCCTGTGGAACGGCTTGCCATGCCATTTCCACCTGGCGCCTCAGTTGGACCAGCGTTCGTGCTGGACGTGCAGACCGCGTGAGACGACGCTTCATCCAGTCCCAAACATGCTCAATGGGGGACAGATCTGGAGATATTGCTGGCCAGGGTAAATGACTTACACCTTCTAGAGCACGTTGGTGGCACGGGATACATGCGGACGTGCATTGTCCTGTTGGAACAGCAAGTTCCCTTGCCGGTCTAGGAATGGTATAACGATGGGTTCGATGACGGTTTGGATGTACCGTGCACTATTCAGTGTCCCCTCGACGATCACCAGAGGTGTACGGCCAGTGTAGGAGATCGCTCCCCACACCATGATGCCGCGTGTTGGCCCTGTGTGCCTGGGTCGTATGCAGTCCTGATTGTGGCGCTCACCTGCACGGCGTCAAACACGCATACGACCATCATTGGCACCAAGGCAGAAGCGACTCTCATCGCTGTAGACGACACGTCTCCATTCGTTCCTCCATTCACGCTTGTCGCGACACCACTGGAGGCGGGCTGCACGATGTTGGGGCGTGAGCGGAAGACGGCCTAACGGTGTGCGGGACCGTAGCCCACCTTCATGGAGACGGTTGCGAATGGTCCTCGCCGATACCCCAGGAGCAACAGTGTCCCTAATTTGCTGGGAAGTGGCGGTGCGGTCCCCTACGGCACTGCGTAGGATCCTACGGTTTTGGCGTACATCCGTGCGTCGCTGCAGTCCGGTCCCACGTCGACGGGCACGTGCACCTTCTGCCGACCACTGGCGACAACATCGATGTACTGTGGAGACCTCACGCCCCACGTGTTGAGCAATTCGGCAGTACGTCCACCCGGCCTCCCGCATGCCCACTATACGCCCTCGCTCAAAGTCCATCAACTGCACATACGGTTCACATCCACACTGTCGCGACATGCTACCAGTGTTAAAGACTGCGATGGAGCTCCGTATGCCACGGCAAACTGGCTGACACTGACGGCGGCGGTGCACAAATGTTGCGCAGCTAGCGCCATTCGACGGCCAACACCGCGGTTCCTGGTGTGTCCGCTGTGCCGTGTGCGTGATCATTGCTTGTACAGCCCTCTCGCAGTGTCCGGAGCAAGTATGGTGGGTCTGACACACCGGTGTCAATGTGATCTTTTTTCCATTTCCAGGAGTGTATTTAACAACCATTTCTTAAGTGTATGAGAAAAAATTGCCGAGAACAGTTCAAAAGAAAAAGCTAGGCAGTACATGGAAGAGACCGTTTTGAAAAAAAATTGTCAAATTAAGTTTCACCTAACAACCTCTTGTCAAATAAGTAAAGTTATTAAATCTTTGAAAAATAAATGTTCTGTTGGAATAGATGACGTCTCTAGTAAGATACTAAAATAACGTAGAACAGTTACAGCTGATGTTCTGAGTCACATATGTAATGCATCACTACCTCCGGGTAATTTCCAAGACAGGTTAAAATATGCCATTGTCAGGCCGCTCTACAAAAAGGGGGACACCACAGATATCAATAATTATCGGCCAGTATCCTTGCTTACATCATTTTCAAAAATCTTCAAGAAAGTAATGTACTCAAAAGTGGTTAGCCATCTCAACAGTAATGGGGTACTTAGTAAATCATAGTTCGGATTTCAAAAATGCTGTTCCACTGCGACAGCAATATAGTTTCACTGTCCACACAATAGTGTTTTTTAAATAGTAAAATATCACCATTAGAAATTTCCTGTGACTGGTCCAAAGCGTTTGATTGTGTGAACCATGACATTATGTTACAGAAATTACAGTCCTATGGTATAAATGGAATAGCATATGAGTGGTTTCAAGGGATCACCAATTTAGTATTGGAGGGCACCGTAGAGGGTAAAAATCGTAGAGGGATACCAAGAGATGGCTACACTAAGCAGATTCAGAAGGATGTTGGTTGCAGTGGGTTCTGGGAGATGAAGAAGCTTGCACAGGATAGAGTAGCATGGAGAGCTGCATCAAACCAGTCTCAGGACTGAAGACCACAACAACAACAAGTCGTACCTACAGAACAAGAAGCAAAAAGTTTCCTTGTATGGTAAAGTGATTTAAATAAGTTGCGACTTCATCTAACTGGGGTGAAATTACGTTAGGTGTCCCACAGGGTTCAATCATGAGTCCCCTTATGTTCTTGATGTATGTGAACGACCTCTATTCCTATCTGAAACAGGAAGCTGAACTGGCATTGTTTGCTGATGGTGCAAGCATCATTATTAATCCGGTAAAAGAACTCCAATTGAAAATGATACAAATAAAATCTTTGGAAAAGTCATTAATTGGTTTTCTGCAAATGGGCTTGCTGCAAACTTTGAAAAAACACAGTACATCCAATTTTCTGCTGCAAAAGTACAGTTCCTTCAATAAATATAACACGTGTAGAATATACTAAGTTTTTGGGTGTACACATAGATGAGAATTTTAATCGGAAAACTCATATTTTGGATCTTCTAAGGCGACTAGGTTCAGCAACTTTTGCATCAGAATAATTGCTAATACTGAGGATATAGAAATTGGTAAGCTAACATATTTTCACTCTCTAATGTCATATGGAATAATATTTTGGGGTAACTCAACATTTAGACAAAAAGTATTCACTGCTCAAAAGAATGTAGTTAGAATAATGTGTGGGGTTCTAAGCTGCACATCTTGTAGGCATCTTTCTAAAAGATTGGGAATTCTTATAACAGCTTCACAGTACACTTACTCACTAATGAAGTTTGTTCTCAACAACATGGGCCAGTTTAAAAAACAACAGTGATATTCATGGTTATAATACCAGAAAAAAGAAAGATTACACTATCCTTTATTTAACCTATCTTCGGCACAGAAACGGGTCAGATATGGTTCTATACAAATTTTCGACAAATTACCAGATGAAATAAAATGTGTGACAGACAGCAGTAATAACTTCAAAAATAAATTGAAATCATATCTCCTTGACAACTCCTTCTATACCATAGATGAATTCTTAAATAGGAATAAATATATCTATAAATATAGTATATGCATTTTGTGCTATTTAATGGAAATGGGTAAATAATAGAAATATTAATCCTTAATTCTGTATTGTGACACATATATACTAAAAATCCTTGTTTCATATGTACATTTCTTGTGCACTTGTCATGTTCCACATCATAAAGGCTACCATACAGAGCGACTGATCAATGGAACACGCAACCAACTAACGAACTGAATATTCTATGTGTAAGAAAGTGTTCCCTTGAATGCACTTCAACAGATGGTTCCTTTCATCTGACTTTCCTGATATTTTCATATTTATACGGCTCATTATATTAGTTGTTTGCATGTCTGCAGATCACGGATTGCCAGCAGGAACTGCTGTATATTGCACAGTATCATCCTTACATGGTACAATATATTGCGCAAGATATTGAGTGAGAGTCAATATTTTTAAGGTCAGCGGTCTCCTTCAATATGCTATGCAAATAGTCAATACCGCTATCAGACTGTAATTATTATTGTGCAGTACTCAGTACAGTGCAGCAAATATTGACCGTGTGAGGGCTCTTTTTTCTGGTTTTTTTCCGAATATTTGTTGCTGGTGATGAGTTTACCCGGAAGGTGATTCCATATGTCAGCTACCTGAAAACGTAAATAGTATGCACTTTTTACGGTAACATTTGCATGTTTTATTCAATTTGTGAAAGACCGTTTACATATGATGGACCGTCACTTCGCGTCAAAAAGTTCTACAATGCATATCAAATGGCGACATTGTCATAGGCCATGTTTCACCATCATGATTCCCCGTAAAAAAAAGTTCTGACATTGACGTTGGTGACGACAGCGATGTCGTCGTTGGCTAACACAGGAAGTTAAACTATTTTTGCAGGGCTCACTCATGTTATAGTAGCGAATTTTGTTTTTTTCCATTTTAATTTTAGATTTATTACTGTCATTTTATTATTTTCCTTCGTTTTCAGAACAAAATACAAACATTTTATGACAACTTTGATATTTTTTACATTGGATGTTCTTCCTAAAGTAGGGCTAGATACGATTTATGATTTACAATAACAGAATAGAGTTGAAACTGTGTATAAAAGTGAACACAAATTGACGAAAAAAGTTCAAACAACATTTCATTAAATAAAAACGTAAGCTCTACTGAAGGAGAAAGTATAGATGCTTATTACTTTATTATTAGATATGTGTTGTTGTTTGCCAGTTATGACTGGACAGACTGCATCAAAATTATATACACGCTTAAGAGTTTTTACAAGTTTTCATATAAGCTATGAAGAAAATTGTTCACGATAAGGACATATACACTCCTGGAAATGGAAAAAAGAACACATTGACACGGGTGTGTCAGACCCACCATACTTGCTCCGGACACTGCGAGAGGGCTGTACAAGCAATGATAACACGCACAGCACAGCGGACACACCATGAACCGCGGTGTTGGTCGTCGAATAGCGCTAGCTGCGCAGCATTTGTGCACCGCCGCCGTCAGTGTCAGCCAGTTTGCCGTGGCATACGGAGCTCCATCGCAGTCTTTAACACTGGTAGCATGCCGCGACAGCGTGGACGTGAACCGTATATGCAGTTGACGGACTTTGAGCGAGGGCGTATAGTGGGCATGCGGGAGGCCGGGCGGACGTACCGCCGAATTGCTCAACACGTAGGGCGTGAGGTCTCAACAGTACATCGATGTTGTCGCCAGTGGTCGGCGGAAGGTGCACATGCCCGTCGACCTGGGACCGGACTGCAGCGACGCACGGATGCACGCCAAGACCGTAGGATCCTACGCAGTGCCGTAGGGGACCGCACCGCCACTTCCCAGCAAATTAGGACACTGTTGCTCCTGGGGTATCGGCGAGGACCATTCGCAACAGTCTCCATGAAGCTGGGCTATGGTCCCGCACACCGTTAGGCCGTCTTCCGCTCACGCCCCAACATCGTGCAGCCCGCCTCCAGTGGTGTCGCGACAAGCGTGAATGGAGGGACGAATGGAGACGTGTCGTCTTCAGCGATGAGAGTAGCTTCTGCCTTGGTGCCAATGATGGTCGTATTCGTGTTTGGCGCCGTGCAGGTGAGTGCCACAATCAAGACTGCATATGACCGAGGCACACAGGGCCAACACGCGGCATCATGGTGTGGGGAGCGATCTCCTACACTGGCCGTACACCTCTGGTGATCGTCGAGGGGACACTGAATAGTGCACGGTACATCCAAACCGTCATCGAACCCATCGTTATACCATTCCTAGACCGGCAAGGGAACTTGCTGTTCCAACAGGACAATGCACGTCCGCATGTATCCCGTGCCACCCAACGTGCTCTAGAAGGTGTAAGTCAACTACCCTGGCCAGCAAGATCTCCAGATCTGTCCCCCATTGAGCATGTTTGGGACTGGATGAAGCGTCGTCTCACGCAGTCTGCACGTCCAGCACGAACGCTGGTCCAACTGAGGCGCCAGGTGGAAATGGCATGGCAAGCCGTTCCACAGGACTACATCCAGCATCTCTACGATCGTCTGCATGGGAGAATAGCAGCCTGCATTGCTGCGAAAGGTGGATATACACTGTACTGGTGCCGACATTGTGCATGCTCTGTTGCCTGTGTCTATGTGCCTGTGGTTCTGTCAGTGTGATCATGTGATGTATCTGACAACAGGAATGTGTCAATAAAGTTTCCCCTTCCTGGGACAATGAATTCACAGTGTTCTTATTTCAATTTCCAGGAGTGTATAACAGATTAAAATAATATTATTTCGCCCAATCATTTTGGTCACTGTTGAAAAATTCTTCAAGACGGCATAAAGGCCGCTGTTTCAAGTTCTGTGCAAATTTCCTTTTGGATGCTTCTGGCAGCAGACATTGCACTTCTTGGTAGAGTGTTGAATATTTTTACAGTAACCACTAGAAAATTATCTTGTGTTTCACATTGCTGATAGATGCTATTTCACAAGGTGGTGGGTCATGCATCATGGTGTCAAGGCCAGTTTTAACCTGTGCAAGAATACAGTTTGTGGCTTATGGCTGAGGAGAATAACAAAGGTGTTGTTAAAGTGTGATAGTATCTTGTGAGAGTCCGAATAAAGGGGCTGCAAAGCTGTGCAAACTGAGTCATCACAGAACATGACACAGGGCCAGGCAGCGAGGTCACTGTGAATAAAGACACCCGAATTTGTGTGGGTGTGGGGAGGGGCACGTGAATTCGTGAGATGTGTGAGCAAATGTACTCGATTAACATGTATGGGGCGAAGGGGGAAAGAGGATTGGAGTCCTCAACATACTCAGCGAGAAGGACCAAAGATCTCCCGTACAGTAACTCAGCTGAATATGATTGAAGATTCTCTTTGAAGGTGGTATGTATGCCCAAGAGGACCCATGACAATGCTTCCACCCTGCCACTGGTGTGACACATAAGCACTGCTATCGGAGTGCAGTGCTGGTGTTCCACAAGTCCATTACTTTGTGGATGGCAGCAGTGGTACAGAACTTGGCAACACCACACAGATTGCAGAATGATTTGAATTGCCAATCCTGCTCTGTAGTGATAGATTATGGGCAGCCAAAGTGGGTCAGCCAGGTGTGAACAAAAGCCCAGGCTACCAAGTTGGCTGGTGTGTTGGCGAGGGGACAGCTTCCACCCACCCATTAGCCCAGTCAGTCATAGAAAGAATGTACCTCAAATCTTCCAAAGGAGAAAGCTGACTGATTAGGTGGAGATGTATATGATGAAAACTTGATTTTGGGATGACAAAACGTCCAAGAAGAGGCAGCACATGGCGATGGACCTTGTTATGTTGGCAGGGAATGATTGTAGACGAGTCCTGTAACAAGTTCTGTGCATTGGGGTTTTGATGCTGCAAGTGAGTCAGTTCATCAAGTTCATGGGGCGAAGTAATGGAGTTATTCTTGACATGTAGTCTGCGACAATATTGTCAGCACCTTTGATGTAACGGACTTCTGTAGTGTACTGAGAAATGAGTTCCATAGTTCGAAAACAATGAGGGGGAGAGTCGGTAGCAGGGTTGTGTAATGCATCAGTGAGGAGTTGGTGGTTCATAAAAATGATAACCTGATGACCTTTACTGTCTTCTCAGAAGTACTTCACTGCCTCATAGACGCTGTATAACTCCCTATCAGAAGCAGACAATTGATGCTGTGAAGAGGACACTTTCTTGGAGAAAAAGTGAGCTGGCTGTGAGATGGCACTTATATATTGCTAAAGCATGGCACTGACAGAGAAGTCACTAGCGACTGTGGTAATAGAGATGTGTTCATCAGTGGTGGGGTGTGCGAGTGTGACAGCACTGGAGAGTGTGGCCTTGAGATTTTCAAAAGCTTGTAGCACAGCATCAGACCAGGTCAGTCTGCACGACCCAGAAGTGTTATTGCATGCTTAAGTGTTCGTGAAAGGGTCCTGAAGTGAGTAGGCATGTGGTATATGGGCCTGAAAAAGTTTACCATACCTTGAAACCTGCATAGACCACAGTAGGTTTTCAGATAGTGGTAGGTCAGAGATAACGGCGACATGATCAGAAGTTGTTTGAATGCTCTCAGTGGTAACTTCATGACCAAGGAAGGTGGCACTAATGTGGTGAAGTTGAGCTTTATGATGACTAATTTTGACACTACTGCCTGCAACACCTAGTGACACATTCATGTGATAGATGTTTTGGTGTTTGTTGTCAGAAGAGGAAAAGATAAGGATGCCATCCAGATATGCATAGCAAAATGGCAGCAGGAAAAGCAGAGAATCAATAAAGCGTTGCCAGGTTTGGGTAGCATTTTTCAGTCCATAAGGCATGGAACATTGTTCGAACAGGCTGAAATGTGTAACGATGGACATTTTCAGGACGCCATCAGCATGGATATGGATGTGAGGGTAAGCCATGTGGCAGTCTATGGTGCTAAACATGTGCATGCCATGCATCCATTGTGCAAAGTCTTGGCTGTGTCGAATGGGATAACTGTCAATTGTTGTATGTGCTTTCAGTTTGCAGTAGTTTCTGCACAATCTGTAGGTACCATCCTTTTTAGGGATGGGATTGATCTGTGTAGACCAGTACCACGAAAGAGGTGGACTATACCTTCACCTAACAGTTCCTGTACAATGGTATTAGTGTGGCTCAATTTGTTAGCTGTCAGACACATCACCTTGTAACATACAGGAGGTCCTTCAGTGGTCATTAACCTACGACAGGTACCATTTGAGGCACGAAGAAGGGGAGGGGGCATCACACACTACACTGATACAAGAAGAGTCACTGACCTGTTGAGACTACAGAATGGCAGTGTGTATGTGTGTGTTGTCAGCCGGAATTGCAGCAGACGGGATCGTGGTGGGACGAGCATTCACTGCACGACTTGCATTTGTCAGGTTGTCGGAAGTGTCTGTGATCAGCTGATGGAGCGTGTTTTTGCTCATGGAAAGGTTGTCGATGTCATGACACTGGATTAGGAGCTCTAAGAGGAAGTTGGCAACTTGAGCTGCCAGAAGTACTGTATACACTTGGATTACAGATGAGTGATTATGTCACAGAGATATGAGACTGTCTCCAGTGGAGCGAAGGAACCTGGTATGTGTGTGCCTCAAGTATGATGCATCAGTGCTGCAGACTGGGTGTCCGGCAAGACGCCAAAGTGCTCAAGGAATTCAGTTCTGAGGATGGGACTCTCTATTTCCACCTCATGGAATGTCCACGAGAACTACAGATCAGGGATGAGCTGTAACTGTGGCACAGATGCACTGTAGACTTTGATGTCTAAATTATTAGCTGCACGAAATGTGCCAAGTGAAGGTAGGATGCTCAACAGGGTGAGAGCTGCCAGAATAATGCTTGCATTCGCACCAGTGTCAATCAGAAACTGCATGTTGATTCAACTGTCAATCATGTAGAGGTGTCCAGGCATGAGGTGATCATTGGATGACGATTGTGTGAGATGATCATTCGATGAAGACTGATTTTGAAGAGGGCGCCATGGAAACAAATGGCGGGACATGGCGCCTACTGTGGCCTGGCTGTCTAGTTTACATCACACACAGTGGCCAACATTTGTGAGCATTGTTCCCAAAGTTCGTGTGGAACCAACACAGTTGGTACATAGGGTGGGGAGCAGGATGTGAAGTATTGACATCTGCCACCACATTGCACTGGGAGCTGTTGAGAGTAGGTGAGGAGCAGGGAGCAAGGAGTGCAGGTAGTATGAATCATCTGGCACTATGTGGCTGCACTACTCCAGCGCATGATGCATGAGATCTCGTGTGACCTACTCCAGGTAAGCGAGGAGGAGCGCTACCTGGTCCTGCAGAAGTGACAAGCGCTATCCGGTCCTGCAGAAGTGACAAGCTGGCAGTGTTGCATGACTTAATACACACGATCCGCATGTCAAAGTCTGCCTGGGCTATGACATGCTACAAGCTTTTTACTTGACAAATGACTCAATTTACTGATACTACCTGCCTTTGGTTTTCACAATAAGATTGAAGAGCTGTCAGAACATCACCTCCAATACTACAATGATTTAGCGTATTAAACAATTTCTGGTGACAACATGCAGTCAAATGACTTGCTAAGGTCACAGAGTGTCAGTGCTATACTTTCTCTGTCCTTTTGCCCATGGCTTATCTTTGTAATTAAGCCCAGTGCTGCAGTAATTGTTCACTTTTCTTTGTCTTGGAAGAGTGCATTGTCTTCAGAATAGCTTGGTTTATGATGTTATTTGCTATGTAGGGGAAAAAATATATAATAGATAAGGGAAACAGGCTCTGTGTGTTCCCTAATACATATTGTTTGATGTGTTTGTAAGTATCTATGTAGTAATCAAGAGTACAACCTTCTTCAGTGTCACTAGAGTAGATACACAGTATTCGTCCAAAGTGAAAGTTATACTCATATTACATCTTCTCTTAAGCTGCTTTTCTTAAAAGGTTATTTTCCTTCTGTGCTGTCTTAAAAAAAAAATATTTTTTTCTGGATTGCACAAGAGTTTAAATGGTGTCCACGAATTCTATTCCTGATTACAGAAGACAGAAAATATATGTGTCTTACCTTGAAGTGCTGGTAACATATTTAGGCATTTGTGTACACACACACACACACACACACACACACACACACACACACACACACATACAATTAATAAATTTTGATGTGTTTTGCTATTGTTGCTCGAAGGATATCCAGGTAATACTCCAATTTCACCAAAGTGTTGGTCAACATTTCATGAGGTGTGGAAATTATAATGTCAGTAATTCTGCATCACAATGATTTGACATCATTGTTCAATGCTGTTTGGTAAACCTGGTGTTTGACATAACCACAAAGGAAGAAATCCAGTGATGTTATGTCTGGAGGTCGCAGAGGCCAGTTGATGGGACCACCAAGCCTGATCCATCATCTTGGAAATTTTGTATCCAAATAGGCATGAACATCTACCACCCAACGAGGTGGCACACCATATTGTTGGAAAATTATGCCGAGAATAACAAATAACTACAACACATACAGATAGGTACTGGCTGTGATTGTCATTTCACTGAAGAAAGAAGGTCATATGATTTTATTTTGTATAAGACTGCACCACATGTTCAGCTAAGGGCTGTCTCTGATGGCCTCTAAAGCAGCATGGGGACTCTCAGATTGCTAGATCCTGGCATTGTGTTGGTCGACACCCCCATTCAGTTGATATGTGATCTCACCTGAGAAAAGGACATACTTCAGATAGTCACCACCTTCCTCTGTCTCAGTCAGCATGTCAACAGCTAAGTCATAACAAGCATTGTAATCTGTTGGTGGACGGTCTGTATGGCTAGGACTTTGTACACGTGGAAGGAAGTTATTTTTGTAGGATGTAGTGCACAAAAGTCTTCGGAATCTGCAACTCGCATAACACTCTGTGGACTGACTTCTTGGGGCCTCTCACAAAGTTGCTTCTCACTGTATGCATAGTCTTGGCACTAGGTCCAGGCCGTCTGTTCGAGGAAGATCACTGACAATCTTTGCTTCCTTAAACTGTGCATACTACATCTCGATGCTTTTAACATCTGGTAGCTGACTATGCTATGCCATCTGGAATTTTCTCTGGGCTGTTTTTGGTGACTGTATCCCACAATACCAGATGACACATTGAGCTTTCTTCTGGTTTGAGTATATGTTTTTTGCAAATGGCATCCAATTCCACTCTTGTTACATCACTGGACCCTGTAACAAACAATGTAACAGTGTACATGAAAACTTGAATATGACACAAGTGATTCAAGATAAAAAGCGTTTGTCTAATTGTCATATTTTATGCATTATGAATGTTTTTTATTAGGGGAAGACTTCTGGGACACCTGGGATTTTGGGTTTATAATTATGCTTTACATGGTGCAAATGTGTTCAGTCTGCTTGAGTGTACTAAGACCATCACTCAAATTCTGGTGGTAAAAAAAGACAGCCCAAATACAGCCATCATCACTCTGTTTGGTTTACTACAGTGTTTTTATGACATTTGGCTTACATAATGCTACACAGTCATGGCAGCGGTTTATCGACTCAGTACTGCAGGGTTCACTATTACTTTTCGCCTAGCTGGGCGACATACTTGTCTCCTTGGCCACTGCAGAACAGCACCAACACCACCTAATTGAAGTCTTAAAACTGTTAGAATGCACAGAATGGTTCTGAACACTGTTAAGTTTGTGTTTGGCCAGTCGCAAATTAACTTTCTAGGCTACCAGATTTCCTCTTTAGGCTCACTACCATTGCCAGAGAATGCAGAAGCCAGTCTGAAGATCAAACAATAGAATATTGTTAAGGAATGATGCTGCTCCTCAGGCATGTTGAATTCTTGCCATCATCACTTGACACATACAGCTGAATTACAGGAACCTTTGACTGCAGCACTTGCTGGTCCAAAAACCAAAACCAAAGGAAATTCTCCAATTCAGTGGACAGACATGATGAACTCTGCCTGCAAAATCACAAAACAGAGCATAGAAAATGCTGCACTCCTACCACACCCTGAACTAGATGCACTCCTTGTATTAGTGGTAGGTGCAAGCCATACTGTTATCAGAGCAGTGTTGCAACAGTCATAAGATAGTGTATGGCAGTAACTTGCTTTTTATTCACATAAGCTTTCACCATTGTAGAAGAACTTGTGCATGTATTATCAAGAACTTTTCACAGTCTATGAGGTAATCAAGTAATTTTACCCTCAGTTAGAAGCCAGATAGTTGACCCTCTTCATGGATCATAAGCTACTCACCTATGCCTATTGACAAAGCAACAGCAATTGCTCACCACATCACTGCAACCATTTGCAATTTATTGCCCAGTTCAGTATCAATATCAAACATGTCTCAGGCATGGACAATGTGGTAGTTGACTGTCTGTCTTGCATCAGTAGTGTGTCAAATACCATTGATTTCACACAACTTGCCAAAGTGCAACATAAAACTCAGGAGCTCCACAATCTCCTTAATGATGTACCTTCAATCTTACAGTTGCAACTAGTTGACATTCCTTGTGCAAATGTTAAGATATACTATGAGGTCTCAAGTGAAAGGCCTTGTCCCTTCTTACCGACTACATTTTGCAGATGTACCTTCAACAACTTGCAAAATGGCATCAGACCATTATCTAGCCTGGTCTTGAAACAATCTGTTTGATCAAAAAGAACCCCACTAATGGATTTATGTGTAGCCAGTGTCAACGCAGCAAGGTATCCTGTCATGTCCATGCAACATCGGGAGACTTCCCTCTCACAATTTCATGATTTCCGTGATTACATATCAATGTTGTAGGCCCACTACCTCCATCAAACAGTCAACACTATCCTCTAGCAACGATTGCTTGCTTCACTTGCTAGCCAGAAACAGAGTCAGTTGACAACATTTCAGCAAGAACTCTAGCGTCCACCTTCTTGTCAAGTTGGATATATTGTTATGTTTGCCTGCTTCATGTCACAATGGACCACACTGGCAATGTGAATCTGATCTGTTTGCCCGACTTACAAATTATAAAGCACTGTTCACCATAAAACTACAAGTTAGCATCTGGTGAACAATGGTACAACTGAATGTCGGCTCCATTCCCTAAAAGCAGCACTTATGTATTATGAAACTAACTGGATGATAACTCTACTGATGGTCCTACTTGGTCTCTGAAAAAACACATAAAACTGGACTCCTCATCGGAGGACAATGGCAAATTTCTACAGCTTGCTGCAGAATTTATTAATGTGAATTCCTTACACCCTTCTTACCAAAACCAGCCAGACTTCAATTATCAGTTGAGAGACCATATATATAGCATGCATCATGACTTGGAAACGTGCAAGCTCATAACACTATGTACTGACAGTGTTCAGTCCTCACTACAACCACCGTACAAAGATCTGCACTGTGTCTTGTGAAGAGGAGCCTGAACAATTGGTGCAACAGTAAATAGCAAAAGCTGTACAGTTTCCAATGACCAAGTCAAACCATGTACATGTCCTGAAATGTACTTCCAACTGATGTGTCATGGAACCAGCCTCATCCATAAGCACCAGCAGCACCCAATGCAGATATGCTGCCAACAAACCACAGAAGTTGCCAACCAACTTCTCCCCTCTCACAGACATACCACCATGGAACAAGGATGTCAGTGGGAGCTACATGTTAGCTTTCCCTGCCTTAAAGCAGAACTTTGGGAGGAAGGAACCAGATATTTTGCCCTAGTGCCCATCTCTCAAAGGTTTAGGTGTTCCGCTCATATATCCCTTCTTGATCTGACTCAGATGAGCCCTGGTGCTCTTCCCAGGCTGCGTTTCGTGGAGTAGGAAGTTCACTGGTGAGAGCCTCTTAACCACTACATAAGGTCCCACAAATCTGGGCAACAACTTATCAGTAATTCCCTGACCACCCTGATTCTGCTTTAGGAACACCCTGTCCCCGACCACAATAGAGGCAACCCGTTCGCCATAGTTGTATCTAACCTCCTCCCGGCAATGTGCCAGCTTGTTATTATTCTTGGCAGCCTCCCATTTTTGCTTAATCTATTCTAGATCCCACTGTTAGAGCAGGAGGTCATTAAGTGACCAAAGGTTGGCTAATGGGGAATTCAAGGGAAATGCAAACATGAACTTAGCAGAAGTAGTCTTCTGTGCTTCATTTGTCACTATGTTGAAGCCAAAGGATAATCAATTCAATGATCCACCCCATCACCTCTGTGACCCCACATGATATGCAGTGAGGGAAGACTTAAGATTTCAGTCAATCCTTCCAGCAAATGAGGGTTGGGTGTGTAGTAAGGTGTAGTTGTGATATGTGTTATTCCTCTAACAAAACAAAACTGTTAAGAATAAAGGTAAGGGTGTTGTCACTTACTATAGCCTTGGGAGGACTGAAGCTAGTAAAGATCCACCCAAGGAGCTGTGCACTAACATCTGCATCCATACTCCGCAAGCCACCTGATGGTGTGTGGCGGAGGGTACTTTGAGTACCTCTATCGGTTCTCCCTTCTATTACAATTTCGTATTGTTCGTGGAAAGAAAGATTGTCGCTATGCCTCTGTGTGGGCTCTAATATCTCTGATTTTATCCTCATGGTCTCTTCGCGAGATATATGTAGGAGGGAGCAATATCCTGCTTGACTCCTCGGTGAAGGTATGTTCTCGAAACTTCAACAGAAGCCCGTACCGAGCTACTGAGCGTCTCTCCTGCGAAGTCTTCCACTGGTGTTTATCTATCATCCCTGTAATGCTTTCACGACTACTAAGTGATCCTGTAATGAAGTGCGCTGCTCTCCGTTGGATCTTCTCTCTGTCTTCTATCAACACTATCTGGTACAGATCCCACACTGGTGAGCAGTATTCAAGCAGTGGGCGAACAAGTGTACTGTAACTTACTTCCTTTCTTTTAAGATTGGCTTTCCTTAGGATTCTTCCAATGAATCTCAGTCTGGCATCTGCTTTAGCGATGATCAATTTTATATGATCATTCTATTTTAAATCACTCCTAATGCCTACTCCCAGATAATTTATGGAATTAACTGCTTTCAGTTGCTGACCTGCTATATTGTAACTAAATGATAAAGGATCATTCATTCTGTGTATCCACAGCACATTACACTTGTCTACATTGGGATTCAATTGCTATTCCCTGCACCATGCATAAATTCGTTGCAGATCCTCCTGCATTTCAGTACAATTTTCCATTTTTACAACCTATCAATATGCCGCAGCAGCATCTGCAAAAAGCCTCAGTGAATTCCGATGTTATCCAAAAGGTCATTTATGTATATTGTGAATAGCAATGATCCTACGACACTCCCCTGCGGCACACCTGAAATCGCTCTTACTTTGGAAGAATTCTCTCCATTGAGAATGACATGCTGCATTCTGTTATCTAAGAACTATTCAATCCAATCACACAGTTGGTCTGATAGTCCATATGCTCTTACTTTGTTTATTAAACGACTGTGGGGAACTGTATTGAATGTCTTGCGGAAGTTAAGAAACACAGCATCTACCTGGGAACCTGTGTCAATGGCCATCTGAGTCTCGTGGACGAATAGTGCAAGCTGGGTTTCACACGATTGTCTTTTTCGAAACCCATGCTGGTTCCTACAGAGTAGATTTCTAGACTCCAGAAAAGTCATTATACTCAAACATAATACGTGTTCCAAAATTCTACAACTGATCGACGTTAGAGAGATAGGTCTATAGTTCTGCACATCTGTTCGATGTCCCTTCTTGAAAACGGGGATGATCTGTGCCTTTTTCCAGTCCTTTGGAACACTACGCTCTTCTAGAGACCTATGGTACACCGCTGCAAGAAGGGGGGTGGAAGTTCCTCTGTGTACTCTGTGTAAAATCGAACTGGTATCCCATCAGGTCCGGTGGCCTTTACTCTTTTGAATGATTTTAATTGTTTCTCTAGCCCTCTGTCATCTATTTCGATATCTACCATTTTGTCATCTGTGTGACAATTTAGAGAGGGAACTACAGTGTAACAGCTTTGGAAAAAGACATTTAGTATTTCAGCCTTTAGTCTGTCATCCTTTGTTTCAGTACCACTTTGGTCACAGAGTGTCTGGACATTTTATTTTGAACCACCTACCGCTTTGACGTAAGACCAAAATTTCTTTGGATTTTCTGCCAAGACAGTACATAGAACTTTACTTTCGAATTCATTGAACGCCTATCGCATAGCTCTCCTCACACTACATTTCGCTCCTCATAATTTTTGTTTGTCTGCAAGGCTTTGGCTATGTTTATGTTCGCTGTAAAGTTCCCTTTCCTTCCGCAGCAGTTTTCTAACTCGGTTATTGTACCACGGCAGCTCTTTTCCATCTCTTACTATCTTGCTTGGCACATACTCATCTAATGAGTATTGTACGATGGTTTTGAACTTCGTCCACTGATCCTCAACACTATCTGTACTTGAGGCAAAACTTTCGTGTACTCTGAAATCTGCCCTTTTTTCCTTTGGACAAACAGAAAAACCTTCCTACCTTTTCTAACTTTTCTATTTGTGGCTGAAATCGATGCAGTAATCGCTTTATGATCGCTGATTTCCTGTTCTGCGATAACTGTTTCAAATAGCTCGGGTCTGTATGTCACCAGAAGGTCTAATATGTTATCGCCATGAGTCGGTTCTCTGTTTAACTGCTCAAGATAATGCACTTAAAAATCTGCACATCTGTTGTGATGTTACCGTTAGAAATCAATCATAGGATTCTGGTGTATGTGTCAATCACAACCAAAATATAGTGATTCCTCTCTGTGTATGGGGCAACAGACTTAAATAATCTACAAACAATTTGTTGATTGGTCAGCATTCACAGGTTGACTGCAATAAACCTTGATTAGGGCCGATATCAGGTTTCACCGCCTTACATGGCTCACATTCTACTTCAAATCTATGAATTTTGCAGTCCATTCCCTTTCAAGTCAGTTGTTCCCTCACCTTGATCTGTGTTCTGGTTCTGTCAATACCCCGAATGCCCCCCACACATGGGCTGACGGAAGCACTTGAATACGCCAAGGATTAAACTACTGGATACATACAGCTTAGCTCTCTTGCTATGATGGTGCTGAAAACATAGCAAACCCTACCGTGGAGAGTAGCTTCCCACAGTTTTACCCTCATCTAACTTACTGCAGATGGACTGTAATTCTTGATAACATCGCTGCTCATCCTTAAGACTGGCAAACAAGAATGGTATTTCTGTTAAAATCGCTATCATGAACTTTGCTTCCCCAGGAGACTCTCACTCTTGCTCAGATTCAGCCTTTAGTTTAAGGCATTAAAACCTGGTTTTACCCTCTTCTAATATGGAAGACATTAAACTGAAATGCGGAAATCCTCGCCATCCACTGTGCTATCCATCCGGTCTTACGCAGGTGGGCCAACACCCAGCTCAAGGCCTGGTTGTCCATTTCAAGGCAAAACATGTGATGTTCCAAATAAAAATTGTACCCTTCCAGAGCAAAAAGAACAACCATAGCTTACAACTCATATACTGAATATTTAGACTCAGTGCCTAATAACACCCTTGAGGCAAATGCAAGAGACCATCCTCACCATTCTCTTCGTGTAACAGCATGGCTGCCACCTCTACACTGGATGCATCAGTCTGTACAATAAAAGGAAGGTTGAAATCGAAAATCCCTAACATCAGAACCATACTTAAGGCCTGCTCCTATCCTTGGAATGCTACCTGTTATGACTCTTCCCAGACAGACTGGACACCCTTCCTCTGCAGCTGGTTAATCAGTGCCACCAACTGGGTAAAATTGGGTAATCATTTTCAAGTGCAGCATTCACCATGCTGATAAAATGCACAGTGGCTTTTTAATCACATGGCACCAGAAACTGTTAGATAGCCTTAGTCTAGCTTTGATCAACAGCAACTCCCTTTTGCGAGACAATGTGTCCTATGAAGGAAACTTCACTCTGAACCAAGGTTACCTTAGTAGGTTTTACTGTCAAATCAGCTTGTCTAAGCCATTCAAAAACTTGGCATAGGTGAACAAGACGCACCTCAAAACTGGCATTGTACAAAACTATACCACCCAAATAGTTATACAGAAATTTGAACATAAATTCTCCCGAAAAGAATCTAACAGACGCGACAAAATGCCCACATTGGTGGCTAGCCCAAACAGTTTTTTTTTTTTAACTTAGAAAGATTGTAATCTGTACAAAATTCTATAATTGGTTTAGACTCTTTGTGAGGGAAATCTGGTTTAAATTCAGGACCAAAGAAACTTTGGTTCCCACAAGCCAAGGTAAAACAATTAATCTGACTCTGGTAGTGGAACAGACTCCAAAAAAATCTTCTGGTTTAAGACAGAGTAATTAACCACAGGTCTAAATCCTTCACCTAGAGGTTTAGGGACTAAAAGAATTGGCGCTGCATAGGATGAAACTGAAGGTTGAATCACATCATCTGCTGGCAACTGATTAATAATCTCGCACAATTTCTCCATTTTAGGTAGAAACAACCAATATGAGGTTCTGATCAGTAAGTCTTGCGTGATACTTAATTTTATTGGTCACCCCTAAACAATCGGTAAATACTTCTGGAAAGTCACCCAATAAATCAATTAGCTAGGAGGCTTGGGCTTCTGGTAAATGACAAATGCCTTGGTTCCTGCTCCATGGGAACACATTTTAAAACTTTCCCCAGGCCTGAACTTAAAGGAAAACCACCAGTATAGCCCACCAAACACTTCATCAGCTGCAAAAAATCATAAACTAGAATAAGTTTAGCTGACAACCTCTTGACAACCCACCACTTGTGAGGCCATGTAAAACCCTGAATTCTTAACTCAAAGAAAGCATGACCTACTACCTCAAGAGGGCAACCATGAGCAGTGATACACAATTGATTTTTTAATTTTAGCCTGGCAACCTGGAAATTCACCTGTAACTTTTACATCAGTCATAATTAAGAAGAGGTACACTACAGCTGGAATCCAACAGGGCACAGACAGGTTCCATACCCAGTAAGGTACACATATATGGTAGCCTCTCACACCTTACAGCACATACAACCCACCAGGAGCCTCTGACACAATGGCAAAGACACCCTTTTCTTTTTGCATTAGCTATTTCCATACATATTCTTAGGGACCAGAAACTCCCTCAAAATGCTCCAGTTTGCCGCAACGATAACACTCCTATTTAGCAGCCACAGAGGACCATCCCAGTAGAACATTAATATTACTCACCCTGTCCTGACAACAACCTATGTCTAATACTCCCCAGTTACTGTCACCATAATGAATTTTTCAATGCTGACTAGTATTTTGTCTAATTCAGCATAATACAAAAGCTTGCCACAAAAGAGAACCCTTGGTATGTCTTCCAGCTTCATCCCTTCTAGGATATTAGCCACCACCTCAGCTTCAGAAATTTCTATACACAAAACTAAGATAGCAAAACACAGTTCACTGATACATATGTTTCTTTATCAGCTCTTTCTTCTCATGATTCCCAAGACATTTATTAAAAAGTGACTTCCAGAATTCATCCTCAGTCTCTGACCCCTCTGCAATAATGCTGGCTAAATGACCCACAGCAAATTGATAAAAAAAAGTTGCAACACAGCACTATGATCTACGTGCAAAATCTTGCCTGTTCATTTAACATAGCCAATAACCATAAAAGTTCCATTAATTGGTTAGTACTATCAACAGTTAAGCTCACCACTCCTTTGAGAGTAGCCATTAGTGGATTAGGCTGTCTTCACGTTTACCCTCACTGAAATTAGTATTAGCATTTGGTTTCTCATCACACCAACTTTGAGAGATGAAATAATGAAGGCAGCAGAGGGTCAAGTAGGTAAAAATACAAGGGATAGTAGAAATCCAAGGGAAACAGAAGAGATATTGCACTTAATTGATGAAAGGACAAAACATAAAAATACAGTAGATGAAGCAGGCGAAAAGGAGTACAAACGTCTTAAAAATCAGAGTGACCGGAAGTGCAAAATTACTAAGCAGGGATGGCTAAAGGACAAATGTAAGGATTGAGAAGCATGTATCACTATGGGTAAGATAGATACTGCCTACAGGAAAATTAAAGAGACCTTTGGAGAAAAGAGAATGACCTTTGTGAATATCAAGAGCTCAGGTGGAAAACCAGTCCTAACAAAGAAGAGTAAGCAGAAGGTGGAAGGAGTTTGTAGAGGGTCTATACAAGGGCGATGTACTTGAAGGCAATATTATGGAAATGGAATATTGTGTGGATGAAGATGAAATAGGAGATATGATATTGCGTGAATTATTTGTTACAGGACTGGAAGACCTAAGTCGAATCACGGCCCAAAGAATAGACAACATTCCATTAGAATTACTGATAGCCTCTTCCATCTGGTGAGCAAGATGTATGAAACAGGTGAAGTACCCTCAGACTTCAAGAAGGATACAGTAATTCCAATCCCAAAGAAAGCAGATGTGGACAGTTGTGAAAATTACCAAACTATCAGTTTAATAAGTCATGGTTGCAAAATACTAACACAAACTCTTTACAGACAAATCAAAAAACTGGTAGAAACTGACCTCGGGGAAGATCTGTTTGGATTCCATAGAAATGCTGGAACCTGCGACACAATACTGCCCCTTGACTTATTGTAGAAGATAGGGTAAAGAAAGGCAAACCTACATTTATAGCATACGAAGACTTAGAAAAAGCTTTTGAAAATGTTGATTGGCATACTCTCTTTCAGAATCTGAAGATAGCGGGGTAAAATACAGGGAGCAAAAGGCTACTTACAATTTGTACAGAAACTAGGTAGCAATTATGAGTCAAGGGGCATGAAAGGGAAGCAGTGGTTGAGAAGGGAGTGAGACAGGGTTATAGCTTATCTCCAGTGTTATTCAATTTGTATATTGAGCAAACAGTAAAGGAAACAAAAGAAAAATTTGGAGCAGGAATTAAAATCCATGGAGAAGAAATTAAAAACTTTCAAGTTTGCCAACAACATTGCAATTCTGTCAGAGACAGTAAAGAAGCTGGAAGAGCAGTTGAACGGAATGAACAGTGCCTTGAAAGGAGGATATAAGATTAACATCAACAAAAGCAAAATGAGGATAATGGAGTGTAGTTGAACTAAATCAGGTGATGCTGAGGAAATTAGATTAGGAAAGGAAACACTTAAAATAGTAAATGAGTTTTGCTATTTGGGGAGCAAAATCACTGATGATGGTCGAAGTAGAGAGCACACAAAATGTAGACTGGCAATGGCAAGGAAAGCGTTTCTGAAGAAGAGAAATTTGTTAACATTGAGTATAGATTTAAGAGTCAGGAAGGGCGTTTCTGAAAGTATTTGTATGGGTGTAGCCATGTATGGAAGTGAAACATGGACACTAGTTTAGGCAAGAAGAGAATAGAAGCTTTTGAAATGGAGTGATATAGAAGAACTGTGAAAATTAGGTGGGTAGACCATGCAACTAAGAGATGGTACTGAATAGAACTAGGGAGAAGAGCAATTCATGGCACAACTTGACTAGATGAAGGGAATGGTTGGTAGGACACATTATGCGGCATCGAGGGATCATCAACTTAGTATTGGAGGGAAGCATGGAGGGTAAAAATCATAGAGGGAGACTAAGACATGAATACACTAAGCAGATTTAGAAGGATGTAGGTTGCACTAGTTATCCAGAAATGAAGAGACTTGCACAGGATAGAGTAGCGTGGAGAGCTGCATCAAACCAATCTCTGGATTGAAGACCACAACAACACTCAACAACAACAACAACATATCAACTTATTTATTTATTTATTCATCTGTGGAACAATAAATATTGTACGGATGTCGTCAGTTTACAACACATGAGCACACATTTACATTTACAGTTAAACAGGTTTCTCATATTTTGTGTAGTTTTTATAACTAGTCATACACACATTTATAATTACATAATATTTTGGTGATGATGTCATATGTTGCTAATAATCTACATCCATGTGAAATATTCTTTTACAGTATAACAACTTTTACCTATTAAAAAGGTTTTAAGCTTTTGCCTGAAAGTTAGGGGCTCATTTATTTCTTTAATTTCTTGTGGCAATTTGTTATTCAGTTTTATCCCATTATAAAATATACTTTTTTATGTCTTTGCCTTGTTCTTTCTATCTAGATGGAGGTGGTGACAAGCTCTTGTTTCATGGTCATGTATTAGGCTGTTTGTGTTGTACATGATGAGATTTTTCTTAATGAACATTATGTTGGGCCTAAAACACTTCCCTGTGGGGCGCCTATATTCACATTTTCTGGGTCAGACAGGTGTTTTATAAGCGAATTGTTTGAAACTTATGATATCTCAACTCGTTGAACTCTGTTTTCCAAGTATGATTTGAACCACTTCTTAGTCACACCTCTTACTCCTATTTGCTCTAACTTATGAAGTAAGATTTTGTGGTCAACTGTATCAAAGGCCTTGGACAAGTCTAAAAAGATACCACTTACACTTTCACCTTTTTCCACTACTTCTAAAATTACTTTAGTGAACTGTGCTATAGCAGATTATGTGCCTTTTCCAGGTCTAAAACCAGATTGGTAATTGGAAAGAAGGTTATATTTATTAAGGTAATTTAGCAGTCTCTTTTTGACTAGTATTTCTATTGAAACTTCCTGGCAGATTAAAACTGTGTGCCCGACCGGGACTCGAACTCGGGACATTTGCCTTTCGCGGGCAAATGCTCTACCAACTGAGCTACCGAAGCACGACTTACGCCCGGTACTCACAGCTTTACTTCTGCCAGTCTCCGCAATATCCTTTCTTTCAGGAGTGCTAGTTCTGCAGGTTCGCAGGAGAGCTTCTGTAAAGTTTGGAAGGTAGGAGACGAGGTACTGGCAGAAGTAAAGCTGTGAGTACCGGGCGTGAGTCGTGCTTCGGTAGCTCAGTTGGTAGAGCACGTGCCCGCGAAAGGCAAAGGTCACAAGTTCGAGTCTCGGTCGGGCACACAGTTTTAATATGCCAGGAAGTTTCATATCAGCGCACACTCCGCTGCAGAGTGAAAATCTCATTCTGGAAACATCCCTAAGGCTGTGGCTAAGCCATGTCTCCGCAATATCCTTTCTTTCAGGAGTGCTAGTTCTGCAAGTTTCGCACGAGAGCTTCTGTAAAGTTTGGAAGGTAGGAGACGAGGTACTGGCAGAAGTAAAGCTGTGAGTACCGGGCGTGAGTCGTGCTTCGGTAGCTCAGTTGGTAGAGCACTTGCCCGCGAAAGGCAAAGGTCCTGAGTTCGAGTCTCGGTCGGGCACACAGTTTTAATCTGCCAGGAAGTTTCATATCAGCTCACACTCCGCTGCAGAGTGAAAATCTCATTCCAGTATTTCTATTATTTTAGAAATGTTACACAGTATAGAAATCGGCCTGTAGTTCTCTACATTTTCCACATTTCCAATCGATTTTTAAGGATAGGTATAACTTTTGCTTCTTTTAGGTACTCCGGAAAGTATCCAGATTCGAAAGATTCTTTAATTATGTCTATCCTTTCTTTCAGGAGTGCTAGTTCTGCAGGTTCGCAGGAGAGCTTCTGTAAAGTTTGGAAGGTAGGAGACAAGGTACTGGCAGAAGTAAAGCTGTGAGTACCGGGCGTGAGTCGTGCTTCGGTAGCTCAGTTGGTAGAGCACTTGCCCGCGAAAGGCAAAGGTCCCGAGTTCGAGTCTCGGTCGGGCACACAGTTTTAATATGCCAGGAAGTTTCATATCAGCGCACACTCCACTGCAGAGTGAAAATCTCATTGTGGAAACATCCCTAAGGCTGTGGCTAAGCCATGTCTCCGCAATATCCTTTCTTTCAGGAGTGCTAGTTCTGCAAGTTTCGCAGGAGAGCTTCTGTAAAGTTTGGAAGGTAGGAGACGAGGTACTGGCAGAAGTAAAGCTGTGAGTACCGGGCGTGAGTCGTGCTTCGGTAGCTCAGATGGTAGAGCACTTGCCCGCGAAAGGCAAAGGTCCTGAGTTCGAGTCTCGGTCGGGCACACAGTTTTAATCTGCCAGGAAGTTTCATATCAGCGCACACTCCGCTGCAGAGTGAAAATCTCATTCCAGTATTTCTATTATTTTAGAAATGTTACACAGTATAGAAATCGGCCTGTAGTTCTCTACATTTTCCACATTTCCAATCGATTTTTAAGGATAGGTATAACTTTTGCTTCTTTTAGGTACTCCGGAAAGTATCCAGATTCGAAAGATTCTTTAATTATGTCTGTTAATGGGCCCTTTATGGATCTATACATTCTTTAATTATGCAGACTGGGATTTCATCAAGTCCTACTGGGGTTGTATTTTTTAGTTGGTGTACTACTAGTGCCACTTCCGTTTCTGTAGTTGACAAGAGCACCATTGAGTTCGTTGGCTGATTCTGTGTAGGTAAATCATACGTATCTGGAAATTTCTGCTGTAATTTTTTTGCAATACTACTGAAATATGAGTTTACAAAATCAGTTAATTTTTTAGGATTACCTACTGGTACATATTTGTTTTTAATATGTGAATTGAGGTCCTTTTTGGCAGAGTTAGATGTTTCCTGTTTGACGATGTTTCAGGCTGCTTTGCTCTTGCTTCCAGCTTCAAGTAATATTTTGTTGTTTGAAAGTTTTTTTGCAGCTAGCAACACCTTTCTGTATACTTTCCTGTACTTTTTGTAGAACTGCAGAATTTCTGGGTTAGATTTATTATTTTTTATGGAGTTGAGATATCTAAGAGTTTCTGGGGACTTTCTGATACCTGTAGTCACCCATTTATTTCTCTTTGTAGTTTTAATTTGATAAAGAGTTTTGGGAAACATCTCTTCAAATCTGAGTTTAAAATTGACATGAACTTCATAAATTTCTGACTTGCATTGATTTCTGCATATACTTCCCTCCAATTTTAATATTCTAGCTGGGATTTAAACTGATACAGGGCTGATTTTGAAAACATTCTTTTGTATGTACAAAGTTTAGGAGGAGTTTCTACATGAATGTTAGTTTTTAAGATCTGGCAGAGGTGGCCTGATAGGCTCATGTTTTGGACAACAATATGACATTTCTTTACTATCAATATCTGTAGCTACATGATCTATAGATGAGGAAGATTCTTTCGTTATTCTAATTGGACAATTAACAACGGAGAATATTCCATAACAGCTTAGAATATTCACATATATGTTCCTAGCCTTATCAGGCTTCATCTTATTAATGTTCAAGTCACCACAGATAATTACATTTGCTTTTGTTCCAGAAACCTTGTCTAAGCTTTGATTCAGTTTTGAGAAGAATATATCAATGTCTCCACTGGGAGAGCGGTACACACTAAATTTGAGTATTTTTTTTGCTATGCCAGGTCCTATTATTTCAACAGTGGAAAGTTCAAAATATTTGTCCTCATCTAGATCTAAAAGATCATATCTAACTTTAAATGACATACTTTTTTTTTTTTTTTTTTTTTTTTTACATAGATACATGAACCTCCACCATTCATTGAGATTCTGCTATAGTAACATGCAAGGTCAAATGAGGCTAATGTAATGTGTTCAATTTCCTTCCCTTTGCACCAGTGTTCAGTGATACACAAAATTTGGCTATCAAAATTTTCCAATTCTACTTCTAGCTGTTGTGCTTTGTTCTTTATGGCTTGAATGTTTTGGTGAAACACTGTTAGGCATTTGTTTTCACTTATCTTGGTGGCGCCTTTCCCTTTAGACCTGATGCTAAAAAATCCTTTAGATGAGCTGGTGGCATGGTTATTCTTCTGTTGATGACAGTGGAGGTGAGTCTGTTGCCAGTTAGACTTGGAAGTTGGTGTATCTGAAGGTATCTGCCTAATGTTAGTCTTGTAACTGAGGCCGGGTACCAAAAATCCTGCAGAGTTGTAAGTTTCCTGGTTCTTGTGCTTCTTCTGTTTGCTTCTGTTACTGCTGATGATGGTGAAGCTGGTGAAAAGTCTTTCACTGTTGAAGACTGAGGAGGGGGCAATACTGATGAAAGGTCATTGGCTGCTGGCACATCAGGCGTTTTTTTCTTGTTAATGATGCAGTTGCATAGTATGTAGCAGCTTCTTCTGAAGCTGCTTTGGAAACTTCTGTGCTAGTTGAATCATTTATCTCAGCTGTTTTTGAGGAAAGTGGAGATTCTTGTGCTGGACCTGTTGTCAGTGATTCAGTTTCATTTCCTTGTTGGAAATTTTCAGTTGCTGTGTTTGGTGGTGGAAGTGGTATGTAAAATGACTTCTCTCTGCAGATGGTACGTCCACATATGTGGCATTTGGGAGGCTTCGGCAGATTTTTTCAAATTTCCCATTAGTAACTGTGATTTCTTTGTTGACACAGGATTGTTCTATAAAATCATGCCTTTGTGGGATACTGGCAATGAAGAAGTTAGCATCTGTAATTTTCTGTAATGTACTTCTTACAGCTCTTGTGGCGAGTTTGCCCTCGTTCCTATAGACATCATTTGCACCTCCTATTATTAAACAGTTGCTTCCCGGCTTCAAAGAATGTTCAGAGTTTTTTAAAACTTTGCGCAAAGGGGCACCCGGTTTCATTATTCCACTAACTTTGAATATAGTTTGCATGTTACACAAAATGTCGGCTAAGCCCTTTCCATGACTGTCTGAAAGTATGAAAATATCTTCTTGTTTCATCTTACCTGTCTCGGTAGTTATCTTGTTTGCATGATAAGTATGTTCCATGTATTTTCTGGTATTTGCTTTCTTGTTATTACAGGACTTCGTAGGCCTACTGAAATGATTTGTGGTTGCTGCATTTGGTGAAAGTACTTCCTTTCTTTGTCTTGTCGGGTTCAGCTAAACTGGTGGCTGTTCGACCTTTGTTGAGCAACAATAACTTTATTGAGAGCGCGTATCTGATGACGTCCGGCATGCATGGACCGATCGGAGTGACAAAATTTTGCTTCCGGCCTGTACAGAAGGATCCTTAATCCTCGGAAAACTTCTGTAGTTATTGGAGAGAAAGCAGTACTCGTCCACACAAGCCAGGAGGCACGGAACTACTCATAACTCAAAAAACAAGGAATAATAATAATAAACAGAACGTATATAAATGCTAGGAAACACAGCGCCTCTAGATGCTGGGCGTGGAACTACACTGACGTGGTGTACAGTAATTACGACCGCACAACACTGCACTGACACATGCGCACAGCACACAAACACACACACACACCGGCGAGCTTGAATTAGCGTGCGGCAGCGTCGCTACATCAGCCAACCGGGCAGAAGCGGAGCATCAGCGTCGAGATACCGTGCCGGAAAGTGCACCCGACATCCAGAACGAGTCGTCTGCATCAGAGGAGGAGGAACAGCATCAGGACGCAGATGTTGTGCTGCGTTGGGCGGCGGATGTTGAAGAGCCGGCGCCGGAGATGTGGTGTCAGTGCCTGGAGCAGCAGTAAGTGGATGCCTACAACATGGTGCCGCCAGTGGTGTGTCAGGAAAAACATACGCAGGTTTAACCCGATTCAACGCAACAGTCGTGGTTTTACCATTTACTAGGATATCCATTGTGAGGGCACTGCGCCGTAGCACTTCATATGGACCAGAATAAGGAGCTTGTAGAGGCAGTTTAACGCCCTCCGTGCGGAGCATGAGGTGACGACATTGTTCCAGGTCCTGGTGCACGAAAGTGGGCGGCTTGCCATGACGTGTGGCTTTCGGAGGGCACATGGTACATGGTCCCTCAAGCGTCGAAAGAAATCCGGCTGGTCAGTAGCAACTGCCTCTGTGGCATCAGCGTCTACAAAGTCACCAGGAAGGTGCAGTGTTTCTCCATAAACCAGTTCTGCCGCTGACGACCCCAGGTCTGGTTTGAAAGTCGTCCGTAAGCCCAACAAGACCACTGGTAGTGCGGTTGTCCAGGTTTCTTAGTGGCACATCAGCACGGCCTTCAAACAACGGTGCCAGCATTCGATCATTCCATTGCTTGCTGGGTGATAACTTGTGGTCTTATGGTGGGTGTAACCACAGAACTTGGCCAACTGTGAGAAGAGGTCTGATTCAAATTGCCATCTATGGTCAGTGGTAATATGTAGTGGGCACCCACATCTTGCCAACCAAGTCATTGCAATAGCGGAACCTAATGTGTCTGCCGTGATATTATCCACCGGCACTGCCTCCGGCCAATGTGTAAAACGGTCGATCATTGTAAACAGATATCTTGCATTCCATTCGAAGGTGGAAGTGGTCCGACTACATCCAAATGGACGTAGGCCAAGCGGGCGGTGGTATAAGAAAAATCGGTGCGTGTAGATGGCGGTTAATCTTGCAACGTTGGAACTGAAGACGAGACTGGACCCACTCGCTGCAGTCTTTTTGCATACCCGGCCACACGAAACGTTGCGATACTAGGCGGAATGTCAGGTGTACCCCTGGATGGCACAATCCATGTACTGCATCAAAGTCTTGTCTTCTAAAAGCCAGCGTCAGAAAGAGACGAGGTCGGCCACGAGAAGCATCGCAGTGTAGCTGTGTATCTTCCCCCGGAACATCAACAAGTTTCAGTTGCAATGCGGAAGCCGTATCTTTAACATAGGCAAGGGGTTCTTCGTTGTCTCTCTGTGCCTGTGCAGGAAAGTCTATGGTACTGGAAACACTGCTGATCCATGATAGGAAATCCGCAACAATGTTGTCGATCCCAGAAATATGTCTAATGTTGGTAGTAAACTGGGCCACGAACTCAAGGTGATCAAATTGACAGGGGGAGCCGTCAAAGGTTCCTGCAGCTCCGCAGCGTGAGAAAGGTGTCGACAATAAAAATTGAGCATCCCCAAAAAACGACGTGATTCTTTGACCGTACTTGGTTGGGGTAGCTGCAAGATAGCGTCCACCTTCTAGAACAAAGGAAGAGAGCCTTCAGCAGAAATCTTATGGCCAAGAAATGTCACCTCTGACTGCCAAGAAACACACTTGTCCACGTTCAAGACGACACCATAACGCTGGAATCGCTCGAAAATCTCTCGCAGATGTTGTCGGTGTTGTCCATGGTCAGCAGAGAACACGATCACATCGTCCAGGTAGGCAAAACAAAATGGTAGCCCCTGGAGAACCAAGTCTATATACCTTTGCCAGGTCTGAGCAGCATTGCGTAAACCGAAAGTCATAAATTTGCTTTCAAAAAAGCCGAAAGGCGTTATTATTGCAGTCTTTGGAATGTCATCATTGGCCACCGGAATCTGTGTATAAGCTTTAGCTCAGTCCAGAACTGTGAACACCGTGGCACCATGTAAAGTGTAATTATAATCCCTCAGTAACCGAACAGAATATCTGTCCGGCACTGTTCGCGCGTTAAGCGCACATTAGTCACCGCATGGGCACAAAGCTCCACCCTTCTTCGGAACAAGATGTAATGCAGAGGACCACGGGCTCTTAGATGGCCGCATTATGCCCTCGCGAATCATGGCGTCAAATTCTGCCTTTGCTATCTTCAGTCGGTCCGGAGCGAGACACCTAGATCGGCATGCTACTGGGGGACCATCAGTTGTTTGAATGTGATGCACCGCGTCATGTGGTATGAACCTGGGAGCGCCGGGCGACCTGGTCAAGTTTGGATGGTTAAGCAGTAATTCAGTGTACTCACCCTCCATAGCATGGACCAACTTGGCACTGTGTGTTGCGGTGTTGCGACGGAAACCCGTGACTGCTAAGCCAGTGACACTGTTTACCAAGCGCGCATTCGCGACGTCCGGCAGCAGGTGGTAGTGCGCCAGGAGGTCAGCCCCAACGATCGCCTCCATGACGTCAGCCACTCTAAAATTCCACTTGTACGAGCGACGTAGGCCGAGATTAAGCTCCATCCTCTGCATGCGATGTGTTGCGATGGAAGAATTGTTGGCAGGCGTCAGACGGAAGGCAGTTGGCGGCCGGCAATGATATATGGCTGTTCGTGGTATGATACTCAGGTCTGACCCAGTGTCAATTAAAAACTTAACGCCGGAACTCCTATCGGTAACCAACAGGCGCTTGGAAGATAACTGGCAGTTGGTTGCACCTATTGTCGACCGCCGGTGGCGTTTGGGTGCAAGCATGGCGATGTGCACTTCCTTGCCTGATCGCCGAATCATCGGTGGTACCAGCAAAACGGTACCTCGCCTTGCGCAGTTGTAGTACCGCCGGAAGATCTGTTTCTCGAACGCCGCATCTGTATCAGTTTCTTCTATTGTTGTCATCATCACGTGCGAGCAGCGCACTGATCTGGGCGCACAACAGCTCAACCTTGGCTGCGAGTGAATCATGGTTGGCGCGTGCTACAGACGTGGTACTGTTGTCCAACGTCGCGACTGCACTGACCGAAGCTGGTGTGATCGCGTCCTGAATTCGGTCTGCTAGCTGCGCCACGTCATCCAGTGGCATGTCTGTTTGTGAGGCTATTATGGCATTTATTTGCGGCGGCAACCTACTGCTCCACAGCGTTCTGAGCAGACTGTCTGGCACAGTAACGGTGTCGACTTTCCTGCGTAGATGTCTCAGGTATTGAGAAGGCTTCCTGTCGCCAATTTCTTCCTGTGTCAGAACCTGACGTATCCGATCCTCTTGTGACATGGCCACCTGTCAAATCAACTCTGATTTTAGCCTGGCATAAGCTCCAGCATCGGGCGGTGCTATGATTATGTCCTGCACCTCGGCTGCATAATGTTGGTCGAGTTGGCTCACAATCAGCGCAAATTTAGTTGCTTCAACCGTTATTCCAACGCAGCTAAAACTTGCCTCTGCCTGTGTGAACAAGAGTACCGGATTGTCGAGCCAGAACGGAGGCAAACGGACTGCATTCCTGGAGACGGTCTGCTGTTCGGTCATTATGCGCTCGTTACTTACTGAGCTCACGCCTGCTTCTTCTTAATCACGTCGGTTTCTGCTTGGATCACGTCGGGGTCACCACTTGTCGGGTTCAGCTAAACTGGTGGCTGTTCGACCTTTGCTTAACGTGATGCAGAAGAATGAAGACCTTCAGTTGAGCAACAATAACTTTATTGCGAGCGCGTATCTGACGATGCCCGGCATGTATGGACCGATCGGAGTTACAAAATTTTGCTTCCGGCCAATACAGAAGGATCCTTAATCCTCGGAAAACTTCCGTAGTTATTGGAGAGAAAGCAGTACTCGTCCACACAAGCCAGGAGGCACGGAACTAATCATAACTCAAAAAACAAGGAATAATAATAAGAAACAGAACGTATATAAATGCTAGAAAACACAGCGCCTCTAGAGGCTGGGTGAGGTACTACACAGACGTCGTGTACAGTAATTACGACCGCACAACACTGCACTGACAGAGACACACACACACACACACACACACACACACACACACCGGCGAGCGTCGCTACAGGCTCTTTTCTCATATTTCATATTCATCACACGTTAAAAATTCAAACTTATTTGCTTGTGGGAGACGAAAGTTGTTTTCGTTACGATTAACACGAAAAACTTTTTAGGCCTAATAAAGTTACCGTTTTGTTCGTTTACGACCGTTTCACTATACTTTGAATGGTCTATCACTTCTTCCAGCTTCTGTACACTATCTATCACTGATTCACGCTCCTCTGCATATAGTTTAGCTAACATAAGGTCATATTTTAATGAAGAAGTCGTGCATTCTTCTTCGCATTCCGTTTGTAAACACTTGTAAATACACGATATAATAACGATAGTTACAGTGCCCATTTCCATAGTCACAGGTTGTTTTTTTCGTCTAAGACATTTAAACATTGACGATGGATCCATTTCTGTGACCACGAACATAATTTAACATCATATTTCACCTTCCTACTGCATTTTACACACACGGGATTTAAAAACTCGTAATTTTTCGCGGATCGGTTTATTCAACGACCCATATAAACAACATAGACTGGCTATGACACTACCATCTTTGAAGCAACTTGAAAACTGAGCAGCCATGTCTTGTAACATCAAGGTGCAGCCTACACGTCGTCTGCTAATACTGAATGTTGTTATTGTTTACTACGCATGGCATAAAAAAATGCCCATCTGCACTGACAATCTGATTTCTCTACTGTAAAACATATAGGAATGAAGGCTAAAAGAAATGAAACACACTTCTGACATCGATTAATTGAAAAGTTTATTACGAAATTTTGCACTTCATTTCGCTGCAATGCCATATAGATTACGTCAAAAACAATTTTAAATAGTTCAGTAGGTCCAACAACGATCAACTGACAGCGCAGGACCTTTCATTGTCCCTTAAACAATATAAGTTTGTATATATTTGCCGAATATGTTTCCCTCCTTCTTCCATTGGCATGGTTTTTGCACAAATGGTGTAACCTGCAATTAAAATACTATTTTAACAGCATCCTGACTAGAAAAGAGTAATGTGACTCTTCTCCAAATTCAGCTGACACCAGTAGGTAGTCAAAATCGAGTAAATAAATTCGGTCTGTTCATTTCTATGCAGGAAGTGCGCATTTAAGTGGAGCAGTTAATGCAACACGCAGGGCAGTTCAGAGGAGGACAATGATGCACAGTGGTCATTCTGAGTGCATAACACAAAGTATGACAGTAGCTCTAACTCTGCTGTGTTTATATATTTTGTGTGTGGAGAGCTGACTATCAGCAGCAACTGTCAACAGTCCAGATTCCAGTAGAGTGGATACCTAGAGCATAAGAGAGATTGAGAGTGTAACCTTGTGTGTGAATGCAGAATAGACATAAATTTACTGTTCAGAGAATAGGAAGCAATGGGACAAGCTGTAAAGGTCTAAATTGCTGGAAGTGAAAATAAGTGTGATAAGTAGACTCATAAGCAAATAATATAAGCAGAATAGTAAGTATGACTGGTTGTATTGTCTAACCCATGTGAACCACCGAGCAAGGTGGCGCAGTGGTTAGCACACTGGACTCGCATTCACGAGGACAACGGTTCAATCCCGTCTCCGGCCATCCTGATTTAGGTTTTCCGTGATTTCCCTAAATCGTTTCAGGCAAATGCCGGTATGGTTCCTTTGAAAGGGCATGGCTGATTTCCTTCCCAATCCTTCCCTAACCAGAGCTTTGGCTCCGTCTCTAATGACCTCGTTGTCGACGGGACGTTAAACACTAACCACCACCACCACCACTAACCCATGTGAGCAAGTTATCAATTGTATTAGTTACAAAATTTATCTGTATCTGAATGTACATGTAGTGTAAAATGAAACTAGTTTTCAGGTAGTCACGAGGGATTGGGTGTTGTTCATAGAGGGGGTAATGTAACATAACAATCATATATGGGATTGGATGTTGTTCATAGAGATGGGTAATGTAACATATCATATATAGGCATATTAGTGTGGGCCTCAGCAGTGTATTGTAACAGCGCTGACAGTGGGCCAGCACAGGATATTGTCTTTATAATAATTCAACAAGCTCAATGCAATTACAGGGTGGAGCAAGTAAATTGCTGATTGGGAATGAAATAAAAAATAATGAACACTTAGAAACTTACATTTTTATTTTTTCATATTGGTCAATGGTGGTAGTTTCTAATTACATGGTTCAAACAGTATATCTGGCAAATGTCTATCTTCACAATTCACATATTGGTGCAGTCATTTTCTGAAATCCTCATGCACTCTTTGAAGCATGTCTTCTGGTATTATTGCAAATTTCAGCCTCAATATCAAACCTGTATGTCTTCCAGGGTGCTGTGACGGTTGCAATACACATTTGACTTCAGGTAATTCCAAAGAAAAAAATCGCAGTGATTGTGTGGGCCAGTTGAGATCCTCCATCTGTGATATAAGTCTACCAGAAAATGTTTGCCTCAAAAACTTCATGGCAATGCTCGCTGTGTGTGTAGTGGCAGTGTCTTGTTGAAACCCGATATCCTGTGACCGCATTGCCTTAAAAGCTGGCTGGAAAAACTCTTGCAGCATAATTAAGTAATAATCGAAATTCACAGTTACAGCATGACAATTTTTCCGAAAGAAAAAAGGGCCAATCATGCCTACTCGTGATATGGTGTACCACACAGCGACATGGTCTGAGTGCAGGAGTCTTTGATGAATTTTCATGGGGTTTGTGTCACTCCAGTACCACATATTCTGTTTATTTACACACCCACTGAGGTGAAAATGTGCCTCATATGTTTCTGAGCTGAGTGTTTCGAAGATTGCAGTACTGCTGCTCTAACTCGTTTGACATTTTGTGGTGTTGTAATGCTTCTCTCAGGTCCTCTTCATACAGATGACACATCCCCTGTTGTTCTGAATGCATTTACCCAATTTAAAATTGATTGCTGTCCAGGAACATGTCCACGTGCGGGTACTGTGAATTGCAAACAAGCAGCACGTTGCACTGGAATTCTAGAAATACAAAATCAGCACAAAACGAACACTCCTCACATGTCCATAGCATTACCACAATTGAATACAAACCTACCATCAGTCACTATAACCCATGCCAACTCTCCCCTCTGTTTGACCAACAGTGTAACCGCAACATGAATTCTAAAAAAGCACTTTACTAGGTGCACACTGAACGTAACGTAGGACAGCTTGATGAAACAGTGAACTCAGCTGTACTTCACAGACTAATGTAGCAAGGAGCAAGACATATTTCCTCACAAACAAGAGGAGTAGTGTTTTATTACATGTGACTGATAGTGACACATATAAACACCAAGAGCACCACTGCCAACTATAAATACTGGTCAGTTTTGTAACAATATTATTCTGAATCTCACAAACCAACCAGGATGATGGGGCTGCATTGGAGGAGGATGCTACATGAACCACCCAGTAAAAGTAAGAGGTTCAAGCCCATGTCAAAGCAGCAGCTATAGTGCTCCCTGGACATAGTGCCACAGTGAGCTGGTCATCCCAGCTCATCTGCAACAGCAGAGCTGACTCCTGCCAAGGGGACAGTGCACCACATCCCATGAACGAGAGCCACCTACCATTATCACAGGATGAACGTCTCATCATGGTGGGCATCCAATGCTGTGACACAGTCGAGCGTCACCAGGGGCTGCACCCAGGCAGGCAGCCAACCCAGCAGGATTCAGCACCCAGCCGGCCATTAAGGTGGTATATCATGCATTTGTGTCACTCCCGGCTTGCTCGGAACTTATGTCAAGATGAGTGCAGCATGATGTAACCACAAAACTCAATAGCCGTTGTGTAGGTACATGATGAAAGACCCCAAGATATTGTAAAGTTAAAATTTATTAAAAACAAAAACTGAAACACTGATTGACCATAAGCATTGGCAAAAACGTTAATTATCAATGCACAGTAAGGCACGAGCAAATGAAAAAAAAATCTTCATTCATTTTTCTTTATACATGGTTTTGTTTCTCACTCTCTTGTATGAAGATGTTCTGCTAAGAAGTGCCATTCGGAGGATGACAGGCTACGAGTATTTTGTATCATACATGTTTCAAAATAGAAAAATATTGATACCAGTATAAAGCAATTTTTTATTCGAGTGAAGTGAAACCAAGTAATAAGGATTTTCTTATTTATGACACACATTGATGTACTTGAACTCTGCTGCCTACAACTACAATTGAAATGTAAGAGAAGTCTGATAGCCTAAAATTTGTACTAACACAGAACATTACTAATAACGTAATTGTACTAACCCTTTTAAATGATTTTCATATGCATATGCATTTTATTATTATTATTATTATTATTATTATTATTATTATTTATTTATTTATTTATTTTCACAACTGTCAACCTGTGTTCTAGGACTTCAGGGCATTGGTTGTGAGTAGGGTTTATTAACTATTGTTGCAGTAAAAAATTTCTATGACATTGTTATCAGTTGTAAAAAAACGTTTGTCTGCATTTTCTGTTTGCATGAATCACAATGGGGAGCATGTAAAGCAGGAAGGCAAAAACTGAGGAGGAATTTTTAGAAAGAAAAAAGAATTGGTCACAAGTTACGTAAAATTTTCTATAGTAAGCTGTTTTGTTTGGCACAGCAAAGGCAGGACAGCTAAGCAAGTTGCTTACGTGGTTATGCTTGGTAGTGCCTCTTTTGATGTAGAGAGAAACATTTTACTCATTATTCCCTTCCTCGAATTTTATGGTGGAAAATATACAGGAATTTTTCAGTGCGATACATGTTGTCAGTGAAACATAAAGAATTGTGACACCACTTTTTATACATCATAATAAACGTAAAACAGGCTTTGATATCACGTAAATTAGCATATGAAATTTTAATATTTTCTGTGAAATTTTTATTTTTGCATATTCATAAAACATGGCAGAAAAATATATGTCCATAGTTGATAGCAATAGCGAAAATGCAATCAGCCAAGATGGTGTAGAATTGCACGATAGAACAATTGGAGTTAAGGTGCCATGCATGCCTATTGTAGGAGGTTTAAGTAGGTCAGAGATGAGTGTCGCAGCTGTAACAAATGATAGCGATGTTCCACTGCAGAATAACCTTAATGAAACAATGTCACGCATCTCCCAGAGTGTTGTACCACTCATAAATGAAACATCGGAGAGGGATACAAATATCAGTCTTGACACCGCATTAACCGGCAGGAGTGGCCGAGCGGTTCTAGGCGCTACAGTCTGGAACCACGCGACTGCTACGGTCACAGGTTCGAATCCTGCCTCAGGTATGGATGTGTGTGATGTCCTTAGGTTAGCTAGGTTTAAGTAGTTCTAAGTTCTAGGCGACTGATGACCTCAGAAGATAAGTCCCATAGTGCTCAGAGCCATTTTTTTTGACAACACATTACAAACACCACTTGTTCACAACAAAAACATTAAGTTGGAAAGTATAGCAGACAGCAACCACAGTAGTACAGCTGAAGCACTGCTATGGCGGTTACTATCTAACATAAACATGAAATTTGATAATATGAACACCAATCACAGTGACGTGAAACAAAATATGAACTCCAATTTCAGTGATATAGAACAAGATATGAATGCCAAAATTGATAATTTGCCAAAACTGATAATTTGACACACAATATGAACACTCTTGCATAAGATCTAAATATAATGAAACAAGAACAAAAGCAAGTATTGAAGGATTTGCAAGAAACGTTCTCACAGAAATTCAATGACTTAGCCAAAAATTTTCACACTTAAATTGACACAAAATTGAATGATATGAAAAAACAAGTTAAGCATGAAGTACTTTCTGAAGTTAACAGTATCATTACAGAGTTGAAACAGAAGGTAGGTTCTTTTAACAACCATCATGATTGAGTAGAACAACAGATAAGGAAACTCACAGACGCAAACATATATATTGAAGATATACAAAACCAGTTGTGTTCAACAGTGAAAAAGGTAACCACTGTCATTAACAAACTAAATAAAGACTATAAAGGTGCACTTCCAGCTATAGAAGAGCTTACTTTAAGAGTAGTAACATTAGAAGTTGACTCGGCATGTGCTAAGAAGGAAAGAGAGAAGATCAATGAAAATCTGAGTGATATCATTAGTCAAGCTGAAGCTGGTATGTTAGATAAGGGCAATACCATTGCAAAGAAGCTAGTAACAGATTGTAAGTTACACACAGGTGTAGTAGAAAGGGTTATTCACAAAAGAAGAAAGGGAAATAGTGAATAAATTACACATTAACCTAAAACCACTCGACGATAGGATCCGCAATCTTTCAGAAGAAAATATTACCGTCTCTCGAAATATACACATAAATAATACACAGGCCACAGTGAACAAACCAAAACCTGTCAGTATTTATCCATAAATTGTCACAAGTCCCAGAAGGTACCAGTGCCAGTTGTAGAGTGCAAAATGTAAACATATCCACAACTCAAATACCTGTGCAATTCTTGTTGTTGTTGTTGTGGTCTTCAGTCCTGAGACTGGTTTGATGCAGCTCTCCATTCTAATCTATCCTGTGCAAGCTCCTTCGTCTCCCAGTACCTACTGCAACCTACATCCTTCTGAATCTCCTTAGTGTAGTCATCTCTTGGTCTCCTTCTACGATTTTTACACTCCACACTGCCTTCCAATGCTAAATTTGTGATCCCTTGATGCCTCAAGATATGTCCTACCAACCGATCCCTTCTTCTAGTCAAGTTGTGCCACAAACTTCTCTTCTCCCCAATCCTATTCAATACCTCCTCATTAGTTACGTAATCTACACACCTAATCTTCAACATTCTTCTGTAGCACCACATTTTGAAAGCTTCTATTCTCTTCTTGTCCAAACTATTTATTGTCCATGTTTCACTTCCATACATGGCTACACTCCATACAAATACTTTCAGAAACGACTTCCTGACACTTAAATCTACACTTAATGTTAAGAAATTTCTCTTCTTCAGAAACACTTTCCTTGCAATTGCCAGTCTACATTTTATATCCTCTCTACTTCAACCATCATCAGTTATTTTGCTCCCCAAATAGCAAAACTCCTTCACTACTTTAAGTGTCTCATTTCCTAATCTAATTCCCACAGCATCACCCGACTTAATTTTACTACATTCCATTATCCTTGTCTTGCTTTGGTTGATGTTCATCTTATATCCTCCTTTCAAGAAACTGTCCATTCCGTTCAACTGCTCTTCCAAGTTCTTTGCTGTCTCTGACAGAATTACAATGTCATCGGCGAACCTCAAAGTTTTTATTTTTTCTCTCTGGATTTTAATACCTACTCCAAATTTTTCTTTTGTTTCCTTTACTGCTTGCTCAATATACAGATTGAATAACATCAGGGAGAGGCTACAACCCTGTCTCACTCCCTTCCCTGCCACTGCTTCCCTTTCATGTCCCTCAACTCTTATAACTGCCATCTGATTTCTGTACAAATTGTAACTAGCTTTTCGCTCGCTGTATTTTACCCCTGCCACCTTTAGAATTTGAAAGAGAGTCACCTGCTTTCTTTGGGATTTGAATTATTATATTCTTCTTGAAGTTGAGGGGATATCGCCTGTCTCATACATCTTGCTCACCAGATGGTAGAGTTTTGTCAGGACTGGCTCTCCCAAGGCCGTCAGTAGTTCTAATTGAATGTTTTCTACTCCCGGGGCCTTGTTTCATCTCAGGTCTTTCAGCGCTCTGTCAAACTCTTCGCACAGTATCATATCTCCCATTTCATCTTCATCTACATCGTCTTTCATTTCCATAATATTTTCCTCAAGTACATCACCCTTGTATAGACCCTCTATATACTCCTTCCACCTTTCTGCTTTCCCATCTTTGCTTAGAACTGGGTTTCCATCTCAGTTCTTGATATTCATACAAGTGGCTCTCTTTTCTCCAAAGGTCTCTTTAATTTTCCTGTAGGCTGTATCTATCTTACCCCTAGTGAGATAAGCCTCTTCATCCTTACATTTGTCCTCTAGCCGTGCCTGCTTAGCCATTTTGCACTTTCTGTCGATCTCATTTTTGAGACATTTGTATTCCTTTTCGCCTGCTTCATTTATTGCATTTTTATATTTTCTCCTTTTATCAGTTAAATTCAATATTTCTTCTGTTACCCAAGGATTTCTACTAGCCCTCGTCTTTTTACCTACTTGATCCTCTGCTGCCTTCACTACTACATCCCCCATTCCTGTCAATTGTTCCCTTATGCTCTCCCTGAAACTCTGTACAACCTCTGGTTTAGTCAGTTTATCCAGGTCCCATCTACTTAAATTCCCAACTTTTTTGAAATTTCTTCAGTTTTAATCTACAGTTCTTTTATGATTCTTGATCCAAGTGTTAGCTATGATTAAGTTAAGCTCTGTGCAAAATTCTTCCAGGCGGCTTCCTCTTTCATTTCTTAGCCCCAATCTATATTCACCTACTATGTTTCATTCTCTCCCTTTTCCTACTGTCAAATTCCAGTCACCCATGACTATTAAATTTTCGGTTTCCTTCACTACCTGAATAATTTCTTTTATCTCATCATACATTTCTTCAAATTCTTCGTCATCTGCAGAGATAGTTGCATATAAACTTCTACTACTGTAGTAGGCATGGGCTTTGTGTCTATATTGACCACAATAATACGTTCACTATGCTGTTTGTAGTAGCTTACCCGCACTCCTATTTTTTTTATTCATTATTAAATCTACTCCTGCATTACCCCTATTTGATTTTGTATTTATAACCCTGTATTCACCTGACCAGAAGTCTTGTTCCTCCTGCCACTGAACATCACTTATTCCCACTATATCTAACTTTAACCTAGCCATTTCCCTTTTTAAATTTTCTAACCTATCAGCCCGATTAAGGGATCTGACATTCCACACTCTGATCTGTAGAATGCCAGTTTTCCTTCTCCTGATAACAGCGTCCTCTTGAGTAGTCCCCGCCTGGAGATCCGAATGGGGGACTATTTTACCTCCAGAATACTTTACCCAAGAGGACGCCTTCATCATTTAACCATACAGTAAAGCTGCATGCCCTCGGGAAAAATTAAGGCTGTAGTTTCCCCTTGCTTTCAGCCGTTCGCAGTACCACAACAGCAAGGCCGTTTTGGTTAGTGTTACAAGGCCAGATTAGTCAATCATCCAGACTGTTGCCCCTGCAACTACTGAAAAGGCTGCTGCCCCTCTTCAGGAACCACACGTTTGTCTGGCCTCTCAACAGATACCCCTCCCTTGTGGTTGCACCTAAGGTACGGCTATCTGTATCGTTGAGGCATGCAAGCCTCCCCACCAACGGGAAGGTCCATGGTTCATGGGGGGGAGGACCTGAGCAATTACCAATTGGAATTTCACGTAACTACAATAACAACACACATACGACCAAAAATTCCATGTGTCTATCAACTACTTTTGCAGATGAAAGTTTGCTGAGACATCGGCAGTTTCCTACATTCACTACTGAAGGTAAAAGAAGGAATCCAGTAGTATTTATCAGTGCTTTTCATCATGTATTTCCACACACAACTGGGTGGAAGGACAGAAAATCAAGACTCAGACGCAAGGTTTTCAACCCGCTCCATTCAATGGCGAATACGGTAGTCGTTATGTAAGATTAGTTCTTGATGCTAGATGTATCAATAAGATTATAGTACCAGTATGCCTAAGACCATACAACATGGATGAACAGCATTTAAAGTTTTACAATACAAAATATTTCAGTATACTCACTCTCAAAATGTTCTGTTGGCAAATAAATCTTCATGAACAAAATCAAAAATATACAGCATTTGCTTGTGATGGCAGAAGTTACAAATTCCGTGTTCTACCTTTTGGACTGAACATTAGTGTAGGTGTGTTCATGTCTGCATTGGACAAGGTTTTAGGACCAGAATTGCTTAGCAAAGTCACTGTGTATGTAGACGACCTACTAAGAGCCACACTCACTTAGAACATATCAGACTCACTAAACAGGTTCTTTAAAGATTTGCAGATTACAGAGTAACAGTCAATTTAAAAAAGTCTAGTTTTAGTAGGAACCAAGTCAAATTTTTAGGACGTGTCAGAACAAGGTTTATCACCTAACCCAAAAAAACTTGATCCCATACACAGTTATAAAGTTAAGGAATAAAAAACAACTAAAAGCTTTTTTAGGACTAACATCTTTTTTTCATAAATTTGTCCCACAGCAACTGATGCATTGCTCAACTTGTTACAAGAAAATAGGCCTTGGTTTTGGGGTGATAAGTGTCAAGAGGACCTCAATAGCATTAAGCATGCATTAGTCAATGGAAACATTCTTAACCACCTTGATATGTCCAAGGATTTTTGTCTATGCACAGATGCCTCATCTCAGGGGCTGGGGGGCATGCTTGTTCCAGATGCAAGAAGAAGAAGAAGGTAAAGAAGTACCCAAGGTCGTCAGTTTTGTTAATCACACATTATCAGAAGCAGAAAGATCTTACTCTAAGTCAGAATTGGAAAGTTTAGCTGTAATAGGGGAATTTAAAAAGTTGGAATTTTTTTGTGGGACGAGGATACCAAAGTTTACTGTGATCATAAGTCACTGTAATTTCTTTAAACACGTAAACTATTATGCTGTAGATTAGCTAGTTGGTGTCTATATTGCAAGAATTCAATTTTGAGGTCATTTATATGAAAGGAATATATATATATATATATATATATATATATATATATATATATATATATATATATATATATATATATATATATATTAAAGGAAGTCAGAATGTTATTGCAAATGCCTTGTGTAGGTTACCACAAGGTTTAGAGGAATTTAGTGAATTAACACAACAAGATGCAGAACTCAGAACATTATTAATGCAAGGTACAACACAAGAGTCTGATTGCTATAAGTTTTGTAAGCAAATGAAAATTATACGAATTGCAGATGGAGTAAAGTCAGGCAAATCCTTAATCAGGATGAAGGTGGAAAGATAAGTAAATGGTATCAGGAGTACAAGGGAGTTTTGTTTCAGAGGACACATGAAAAACCTGATCAATGGTGTGTGTGTGTGTGTGTGTATTCCTGAAGATTATATCGATAAATTTATAAGACACACACATGAAGTATGGGGAGATTATGGAGTAGGCAAATCTACTGAAAAAATTGCAACACTTTGTTATTTTCCAAATTTGAGAAAGTGAATCCTACAGGTATTAAGGAAATGTGCAATATGTCAAAAATCCAAACAGTCCACTGTGTCAAAATATACTGTACTACACCAAATACTCACAAAATACCCTCTAGATGTAGTATCCCTGGACATAGCTGGTCCATGTCCAAAAAGTAAAGGAGGAGTGAGATATGTAGTAGCACTATACGATATTTCCTCAAAATATATCAAAATGTTTGCCATTAAAAATGCAAGAGCCACAAATATCAGAAAAAGAATTGAGTGAGACTCTTTGAGAAGAATAGGTAAACCAAAGGTACTATTAACTGATAATGCTTCATATTTTGTTGGGCAAAAGTGGAAACAATTTATGACCTCAGAGGGCATAAAGCACATATTACTAAGCTTTTATCACCCAGAAGCAAGCCTAGTAGAACAAATCTTTAAAGAATTCAACTGGTTTATTAGGACTTACACCCCTCACAAACACCCCCAATGGGTAGAATATGTAACTCTTTCATGCAAGTTGTTCTTCAAAAGGTTTCACACCTAACAAATTGATGTTCTGGACGAAACAAACGAATGAGTGGGAGTCGCCCATAACAAAGGTACCATCTACAGAAATGACACTACAAGACAAAATCAAACAAGCCATGGTTACACTAGAAAAGAGGGCCAAGTATAGAAAGAAAATTTATAGTAAGAAACTGAAACGTGTTACACAGTTTTTTGAAGGGCAACGTGTCCTCTCACAGATGCACCCTAAATTGGCAATTACTCTATTCAAGACCACATGTAATTTACAAAATATAATACCCTGGGACGTACAGATTAGTCTGTGAGAAAACAGGGAGAGACAAGAGTCTCCACCCTCACAAAGATATAAAAGCTGTTATAGAATGATGAAGCTAGGTAGCATTTTTTCTTTCTATCACAAGATAATTGTACATAGTGAACATAACTCTTAAGTGTAATTTTTCTTATAGGGTGTGTTTTAAGATAAAATAATGTGTATAGGCATAAGTAATTCTTTTGATTTGTACATGTGGGCATAAAATTAACAGCAATGAGAATTAATACACCATTTCATGGGAAGCAAAAGTATATACAAAATTATCTCATGGCTCAGCTGTCCATGCTTTACAATATGCACTGACATCATTAGTAGGAGAGGAGGTATTTACCTGTGTGCAAGTGCAACAGACTGGCAGAAGGTGCAAACAAATAGGAAAGCAATATGTACAAGTACCTAACTTACATACAAAGTAAACGGAAATACTAAGCAATTACGTCTACTGCCTAAGAAGTAAGGAACCTACTAATATGTGTACACAGAGATTTAATTAAATACTAAGCCATGTACAACATATTTACAAGCAAAAGGAAGCATTATGAAAAATTATATGAGATGTGTAAGCTAAGGAGAAACGTCAAAGTACCATTAGAAATGTCAAATAATTTTCTTTGCAAAGTAAATGATCATAGAGGAAACCAGAATAAAGGAATGTCTATGAATTTAAACAAAGTATGGAAATACCTGCAGATGGATGTAATGACCAAATGTATCAGTGGCCATCGACCTACATAATGAAATTTGTTTTCAGTTAGTTTTAAGTTTTTTCTTTCAGTGACCAGTACATCACCATGGCGCAGAAGAAGAGAATTATGTTGAGAGTAGCAGGTACCAAATGAAGAAATAGGTCGCACCTCGAGTAAACAGTTATAAGGGTATTTACACAAAGGTCACAAGGCAATGAAAAATAAAAACATGTATCAACGCAGTATATCTCTATGGCACTTATCAGTACCTATTCGCTGCAGAGTACATATTGTATCGGGACTTTGAATTTCGCCGCGCTATACTCGTTCCCTCAGATATAAATTATACCGTCGCAGCTGTATGAGCGCTCGACGCCAGAGAAAATATTTATAAGAAAATGAAGGTACAAAAATTTAACTCTTTTTGTTTTCTACCCGCTCTTGTCTCTTGAGAACGAAAGCTTAATTCACTTATTAGCTAGTCTTAGTATGATTTAGACGTAAAAAACTTATTCGTTAGTCTTGGTCTGATTAAGACGTAAAAACTTATTGATGTGCAGACAAATTGTATTGTGGAAGCTTGTATGACATTTGGAGGATGGAAGCAGCCGTAAAATACATTGCATTCAATATCAGGATCGTTTTAATTTGTAGAGATTAGTAATTCCTGGTCGATGAAATTTACTGCAAGATTTTGGAGCAGCTACGACTTTTCATGCACAAATGAAGCAGGAGATTGTTGGAGAACAAGACCTGGACGCCGCACGAGGGAAGACATATTAACTTGGTAAAGAATGAACTCTTATCTACGTCATTTCCCCCTGTTAATTACATTTTGTTACTCTCTGTTCTCTTTCAAATAATTTTTGTAGTAGAAATTGGTTTGACTTTTGCTCAGAAACGTCACAAGGACCACCCTAAAAATAGCTTTTCCGAATCACGATTTGCATTTCATTCTTCCCTTTTTCATGGTCATTAACGATTTTAAAACCCCCTTTTTATTCACCATTTCTTCCCACATTGACAATCTTTTCTTTTATACTCTTTTTCTTTTTTATTAACCACTACAACTGGCTCCCGCGACAGGAGGCAATCTTGGGATGTGTCGTTTTTGAGCAAATTTGAAACTTTAATTTGTATTTTTTCCCAGCAGAGAATAACCAAAAATCCTCAAGTTTAAAGGGTAACCAAAAGGCCAACTTTATTGTACCTAAGCAAATGATTATGCAACAATACTTTAAAGAATTTTTGTTACTAATTCATTCTGTTTTTCTTTTCATGGCTTATATTGATGCAAAACTGTTATTTTGAGACCTTTTGGTGATTATCCGATGGAGATGTACTAATAAAATCCATATTTTGACGAAAACGATTTACGCAGAAGCGATTGATCAGCCGCTGCAAGACAGAAAATTTAGTGGTGAGTCACACAATTATATTTCATTCACACATTCAATAGCCAACTGCAGAATCCATTTTGCCCTTTCCACACATCCTGTAGCTTTCTTCTAGATTTTTCGAAACTTATCTATCTCTATTGTAGTTTGTGGTAATTATGGTATTGTTGTAGCATATGACGATCGTGAATTTGACCGCCAAACAGTCATTTGTAACGAAAAATTTTGCCCGCCCTGCTGCATCTTTCTCAAACCATTGTTGCAATAGAGCAATCATAAACATTGACGAGAAAATATTTTAACCTAAATTTGAGTCAAATCTTTATTAAACAGACTTACATTATTCCCTTTTTCACTTAACGATTATACATCCCATTACAATGGAATGTGATAAGGTCGAGATAGTTTCGGTAGATGAGTTAAATAAACGATTTATTGCAGCAAAATAGCAATTATAGTTATACATTAGATTACAATCATTTGAGAGTGAATTACAAGGATGTATTTAGTGTCTGCATAATTCTTAGTAGATTACATTCAGTGTAGGTATTATAACAGATTATCATTTGAACCATTTATTGCATAGTCTCTAATTAATCTGGTCCCCTTGTTGCATATTTCTATATGGTATCTCTCACAAGACTGTCCACATAGCGTACAATTGCAAAGCTTTGACGGTTCGTGGTATGTTGTATTTGCACAAATTTCATGGTGGAATCCATGTACTGCGAGTCTTGTAAGCACGTGTCTCATCTCAAAATTTGCTGCTGTCCAAGTGTGGTCGATCATGGCGCCAGACCCATAGAATTCCGTTGGTACTTCCTCTCTTTTCTTGAGTAGTGATCTTAGTAGGTTCTTCGATGCTCATGTGTTGGGAAGTAAGAACATTGTCCTTAGATCCTCGATCAGGAAAGTTTCTCGGGCGAGAAGGTAGACTAATCTTGATCTTGTGGTTTTTGCTACTCCTAATGCTCTTTTGATATAGATTGCTTTTACTCTTTCCAATGTTTCTAAGTTCTTTTCATTTAGGTGTATCCATATGATTTCTATCCCATAAGCCAGTATCGGTATTATTTTTGATTTGAAGAGTGCTATAGCTGTGTCTAGATTTAGTGTTCTGATGGAAGTTACTTCGTTTATAGCTCTGATGGCCTGTGTCGCTTTCTCTGTTGTGTGTTTAGTGAAGCCCTTTGCTGACGGCTGGAGTTTTATCCCTAGATATTTGTAATCTTTTGTGATAGATATTTGCTTTCCCTGTAGTGCAATTCTTGATGTTTTTGGGATTTGCCCGACTGGTCTGAATACCATCATTTCCGTTTTGTCGGTGTTGATTAAAAACTTGTGTTTTGTGCACCATTTTTCCACGTCTTCTATAGTCTACTGTAGTTTCTTTAAGTCTTTTGAGCCTATCACAATGTCGTCTGCATACGCATAAGCTTCAACATCTTCGTCTTGAGCAATTTCCATAATGTCCTTTGCTGCCAGAATGAACAGGAGCGGACTTAATGGGTCTCCTTGGAGTACTCCGTTTGTTTGCCTTATTGGTTCAGACAGGTCAAGGTTGTCCGAGATCCTTATCTCATTCCATTCATTTATGGAGTTTATAATCCTCGTCCAGACGCTCTCTCTTCCCAGGGTTTCGTCGAGCATCCTTTTTACTAATGATCGATTGAGGAGGTGGAAGGCCTTTGTGAAGTCTTTGAATACAGCATAATATTTTTGCTTCTTGTCGATGGTTTCCCATATGTTTTTTAAAAGAAGCCCCACTGCTGTGATAGTGGATCTTTTTTTCCTCGAACCCGAATTGAGATTCTGGGAGGTAGTCTTCCAAAGTGTGTCTTATTCTTCCTGTTTAGTTTTGTGAATACCTTAAAAGGGTTGTTTCCCAAGGCTATTCCTCTTTATTTGTTTGCGTCCTTTGGGTGGCCCTTCCCTTTATACATTACCCTTACTATTGATTTTCTCCACTGGCCTGGAATATTTGCTGTTTCAATGCATTTGTTATAAAGTTTTGTCCCGGTTGGTGCTAGCAGATGGGCTGTGTCTTTAAAGTATTCGTTGTAAAGCATGTCCGGCCCCGCTGCTTTATTCCTTTTTGTTGATTCAATTATGTTTCGGACCTCATTTGGAGTGAGTGGGGACCAGGCTGGCATCTCTTATGGTGTGAGCGCTTGACTTGCTACCTGTGTTCCTTCTCTACCATCTTTGTTGAGAATGTCTTTGAAATGTCTCGTCCATTCTTTCATGCTTATATAGTGTGACTGTGCCTGCTTTCGGGGGCGGATTGCAATGAATGGGTCTCTCTTGGCTTCTTCAGCTAGTCTTCTTCCCTCTTCTTCCCTGTGTGCCATTCTCTTCTCCTTTGTTAGTGTTTCGTAGGATCTTCTTTTCTCAGCATATGTTTGTAGTAGTGAGTGATTATCTGTGTCCGTTTTTAGTCGGTGTAAAGCTTGGAGTACTTCTTTTCTTTGCTGACAACACTATTGATCGAATCATGATTTAGCTCTTCTCACTTTCCTGGTGGTAGTTGCTTGTTTTAAGAGTTTCTCCAATTCAAGTGCCGCCTCCTCTACTTTTGAGTTGTCGATTAAGGACTCAATTTGTTCTATCTGGTCGTAGTATTCTTCCACTTTCCTTGGATCCAGTCTCTTTGAGAGCAGACTCTTCTCTTGGTTCTCTCTTGCCTTCCAATTACTTTGTAGGGCTATGTTCATCGGGATGTGTTTTCTTATAGGCGTGTGGTTTGCATTCCAAAGTGGGCTCATGTCCCCTTTTATGTTTCCTCTTATGAGGGCGATATCAATAGCACTTTTGCCATTATGGCAGAAGTACGTAGGGATGTTTGTGTCTTGTAGCAGGATGAGGCCTCCTTCTTGTAGCGATTCAATTACTAATTTTGTTTTGTGATTCTGTACATCCAACCGACAGTTTAAATCCCCTGCGATAAGTAAAGGGATGTCTTTCTTGCTCCATCTGTTCATCGATTGCGTCTATGGCCGATTCACTTGGCTGGAAGTAAGTTGCTAATATTGTGATGTGTTTTACTTCTATTAGAATGGAGTGATTTAGTTCTGTTGTCGCTATAATTGGCGTTATCCACGGTTGCAGTAGGACTGTTATTCCCCCTTGGGGTCGCTCCCTTTCTCCTTGCTTTGCCAGCATATTTATGCTATATAATTTAGGGTGTTGCCAATGATCTGTGAGAAAAGTTTATGTGAATATTGCAGATGAGTTAAGTGAACTAGATTCATCGTTCAACCAACAAGAAAGTCAGTGTTTCCCTCCAGGGACGAGTTCGCAAATCAATACAATGATTTTGCCTCAAACTCGCAACATTTGTGATAGTACACAGAAAGCGACTTTAAATGACGAAATGTGGAATGGACGCGAGACTAGACCGTTAGCACCATTGTTAACATCAAAGTCAGAACCGAATATGAGACAAATTCAGCAACGTGACACAAATCGGACACTGGACCGACTATTAGAGTTATTTGCAGACATGAAACAAGACGTTTGTCAGAAAATTGACGCAAAACTGGACGCATTCGGACAAGACTTTGGCACTAAATTTAACACCCTCGGGCGTGACTTTAAACAAAGGCTAGACAAAAGCGACGAAAGATTTGATGTATTAAACCATACTATGAACGAAAATGTTAAACAACGACAAAACAGATGACAGAATTAAATACCACCACTCAACAGCTCAGCCAACCATTTGAGACATTGTACGACCGAGTCACTAAACAGGAAGAAACTTTGGTTACCTTCGCACATGAAACAAAAACATTATCACCCGATGTGAGAATCTGTTAACTCAAATAGTTAACGTGCAGCAGGAAGGGAACACCCGTGTGGAAGAGTTAGCTCAGGCCCACACTTCAGCTAGCTTCACCCAAGAAAAGCCGACTGAAGAAGTGGGAAATATTACCCAACAGCTCGCAATGTCAGTTCTTGAACAAACCCACCTCAAAGAAAAGATACAAAAATTAGAAGACCGAGCGGACCTCGCGTCACTAAACAACGACACCGAAATGGCCGAAAGAATCGTGCATGAATGTAAACTGTGTGACGACTATCTGGACAAAAAACTTGAAACAATTACACAGAACCTACTTTCAAAAACAAAGACACATGTTAAAGACGAGACAAAACACATGGAAGACGAAGTGACAAAATTACGAGACAATGTTGTGCCGTGTTTAGCGATGGGTGCAAACGATCGTCAGGGAACGACAGAACAGCTAAAACCAGGGTTAATGACACAGACAGAACACTTATTGGGGAATCACCCATTTCCAATCAAAATTAAAATGTGCCGCTTTCTTTTCCACCAAACGAGCAATATTATGGTACAACACCTAGTAAGTGACACAAACCACATCAATACAGTTATGCCAACCAGCATGGCCGATGACACGTTTGTAAGGCATGGGTATTTCCAGGCATTTTCCAGTGAGGACAAGCACAAAGTCCACCGTTATTGTGTTTATTAGATCATTTGATGGTGTTTTTCCACGTAGTTGGTCAGAAGTCGATAAAATCAAATACGTCACCTATCTCACGAGAGGACGAGCAGCTAAATGTGGTGCCGCTATGAAACGGCGGCGCCTTACGTTTGGACAGTTCGAACAAGCCTTCCTGAACGAATTCTGGTCCGAGAATGAGCAACAGAGTCTAAGGAAAGAAGTGTGCAACCCCGAGACCTATGACCCTAAAAAAGAGACATTAAGACAATACTTTGAGATGTACCTAGACAAGACACTGTACTGGTCCAAACCAGCCGACTTGCCAGCGATAATTGACACTTTAAAGAGCCACTTACCCTTTCCATACCGAGACAAACTAATAGGAGTACCAGAGAATGACATTAAGACTTTATTAAACTTCTTAGATCAAATGGACGTAGTTTACAGAGGCGATTCACGCCATTCAAATTTTAGTCATAATAGTAACTAAAATCAACACCCACCCCAAAGGAACCGTAGTGACGGTGATTGGTTGAACAATCCGTCGGCGCCGCGACACAATACGACGCCTGCACGCGAAACATATTCTAATGGAAACGTGTATGACGTTAGAAACAACCGCAGAAATTCGTGGAATAATAATAACAACAATAATTATCACCCATATCAATATGGTAACTAAATGCAGAATGAAAATCACGGACAGTACAACAACAACTGCAATAGGAGACGTGAGAATAACCGGTACAACCCGGGCCACTTTGACAGGAACATGCTATATAACAGACATAATTACCACCAAAACAACAACAATCCCAACAGTCAGCGACAGAATATGTGGAACACACAAAATTCAGGCATGACAAATCATAACCCTCCACGGAATCCGCCGCCGTTCCCCAATACAGTTATGCACTCCCCGCCACGAAGTAGCAATAACAATTGCGGCACGCCATCAGCTGACGCGTGGGCGCCAACCGGCCGAAATCGAAACATAGTGGAGCTGGTCAATGAACCCAGCCAAACACAGCAGACGACGGAAAACAGTCGACGCCCGAGCTAAGCGCTCGTGCTTCGGTCGTGAGGTGTTGTAAGAGCACATCGGCCGAGACGGTTTGTTTCCTCAGGTACGACGACAAAATGACAGCAGAACAGAAACTAACCGACGAGAAAAACATTAAATCAGAAGTTGTGTTAATGAATTCATACAAGCTACGGCATGGGTTAAGTTTAACGATTATGATTTACAAATTTTATTGGATACTGGTGCTGCTGCAAGTTTGATGTCAACCGCATTCTATAATGAATTGAAACGAATTATAAACATACCTACTTTACCTGTATAGAAATGCCACGTGGTTAGTGCCACAGGTACTAAATCTAAGAACATACGCATGCAAGCCCTTGTTCACTTCACATTCTCCAATACACAGTTCAAGTGTAATTTTCTGATTGTAGACAAGGTTATTGTACAGTGCATCCTAGGGATGGATTTTTTGAATGAACACAAAGCAATCATAGATTTAAGTAATGGCATGTGTCAATTATCTGAAGGAGAACAACTAATCAATGTTGAACTTAACATGATGATTGAACCACAACAAAACCATTACGAAGTAAGTAAATTTCAACTGGTATATCCTACCATGGTTAGTGTATGTAATTTAACACTTGAAGATTCAGACTATCAGGAGATTGAGCAGGATTTATTGTATCAGAAATGTGTTGAACCTGACTACTTAACGAAACAACAGAAAGAAGAATTGTACAAATTATTACTTTTATTTATTTATTTTATTATCCATCTTTAGGCATTAAAATATGCAATTGATGTCGTCATTTGTTTACCTATACATTTATATAACTAACGGAAATGGTGTAATATATTGTAGATCATTATTGTCTAATAAGATACAAAAATTTGTCCTTGATGCTGCACAAGGTATTTGCATTATATTTACATGTATAAGTTTAATCTAAGTGAAAACTATGTTAGTACCACTACTTAAGATCATATTTAGTGCACATTATAAACTCTTCTATTGTATAAAAAGCTTATTCTCCAAGCCATTTCTTTGTGACACTTTTAAACTCATTCAGTGACACATTATGTGCCTCGTTTGGCAACATGTTAAATAGTTTTACTTCCATGTACCGGTAACTATCTTGAGTTTCCTTTAGTCTCGTAACTGGAATGTCAATTTGCTGTATTATACGTGTGTCATGGTGATGGATAGATTGTCATAGTTTGTGACTGTGTTGGTTTTCTTGTGTGTATCAGACAACTTAGTATAAAGAGAGCTGCAACTGTTAGTATTTTTAGATTTTTGAAATATGGTCTACAAGACTCGTTATTTCTGACTCCATGGATGCATCTGACTGCCTTCTTTTGCCAAATGAAAACTTGCTTTGCTCCGGGTGAGTTCCCCACAACAAAGTGGGATATGTTAAATGGGTGTGGAGAAAGGCATAGTATGCATTCAGTAATAACTTACCACTAAAACATGACATTAGCTTACCTAACAAATATGACACACCTGTTAACTTAGTACAAATATAATCAGTATGACACTTCCACATTAATTTTGAGTAAAGATGGATCCCAAGTAGTTTAGCTGAGACACAATCAATCTTATCACTCTTAACACAGAAGCTAAAGAGAATATTTAGTTTTATCATGATTTATATGGAAGTCATTGAGTTGGGACCACTTAATGGCTGCTCTGAGATGAGCCTCACTTTCTTCGTTTAATTTTCCTAAATCTTTCCCTCCTGTAACAAAAGTTGTATCATCTGCATATAGTGTGGATTTACATAACATGGTGCTGGGCAAGTCATTTACATATATTATAAAAAGCAAAGGTCTAAACACAGAGCCTTGTGGTACACCCTGCATGATATCCAAGACATTTGACCTCATATTGTTAAAATGCACAATTTGTTTTCTGTCGCTCAGATATGATCTGATCAGAGATAGTTCTGAGCCTCTAATACCATAGCAGTGCAGTTTTTATAGTAGTATCCTGTGACTGTCAGAGTCAAATGCCTTGCTGAGGTCCACAAGAGTGGCATTAACTGATAATCCTGATTCGAATGATGACAATATATATATATATATATATATATATATATATATATATATATATATATATATATATATAATGAAACAACTGCTTCTGCCGTTGACAGGCCGGACCTGAAGCCATACTGAGAGTCACTAAAAATATTATTCACAGACAGATGTTGACTGATTGGGAGCTGTATGCAATATTCCACTACTTTTGATATGATGGGTACAAGGGAGATTGGATGGTAATTATTAGGACAAGACTTGTCACTTTTCTTGTGCAATGGAGTAACGACTGCCTTTTTTAAGGATGAAGGGAAACAGCCACTGACAAACATCCGGTGCATAAGAGAACTGAGTGGATGTGCTATTACATCTGCTATGTTTTTTTAAATTACAAAATTGGGGAGACCATAAATGTCTTCTGATTTTGAGTAACTTAATTTTGCTATTGCAGTTTTAATATCTGTTACTTTTACTTCTTTCCATTTAAACATAGGAACCATATCCTCAAAATTTTGTAGGCATGAATTTCTATTATTTGAGATATGGTTGTTGCCACATTTATGGATATTTTCATTTGCATCACTGTTATTCATACTGGTGGCATTAATGAAGAAGGTGTTGAAATCATCTGGTGTGATACAAGCATCACATGAATTATTTTTGTTAACATCTTTATTTCTACCCAGATGAGTCTTGATAACAGTCCAGGCTGCTTTGCATTTATTTTGGGACTTATTAATATAATCATCATTTGCCTTGCACTTGCTTAACCTAATTTCTGCCTTGTATTTGTTCCTCAAACTTATGTAGTTTGCTTTTTCGGCTTCACTATTTTTTGATTTATCATAGGAAATCATTAACAGAGTTCTGAGCCGTTATAGGTCAGGTGTGAACCAGTTTTGCATTGATGTGAGACCGTGTTTCCTCATAGTTCTCTTATTTTTTCTCATTACCTTAGGGCAGCAAGTTTTAAATGTATCTGACAATATAAATGCTTTTTCAATATGATTATTTTCCAGCAGAATGTAATTCCAATTTGTCATCTTTATTTGTGTTCTGTAGTTATCAATGTTCTCTTCATTCAAAAGCCTAATGTACTTAATTTTATTGTTCTGCCTTATATGTGATTATGCACAAGTTTTCAGTGAGAGGCCTGGTGTAATCAGAGGTTGTAGCTACAAAATGGATGTTAAGCCACATAAGACTTATTGTAGGACACACTATAATATTCCCTGGGCGAAGAAACCTACAGTTTTACGTGAAATCGAGCATATGTTGACCTGGGATGTCATAGAAAAATCACATTCCCCTTATTGCAGTCCTATCCTGGCAGTAGGCAAGCAAGATGGCAATGTCAGATTGGTGCTAGACGCAAGTGAAACCAACAAAATTATTATACCCGGTAACACAAGACCCGTGAACTTGGACAAACAGTTGCTAAAATTTTATAATGTACAATACCTAACTAATATTGACCTCCGCTTATTGTACTGGCAGGAGTCCCTTCACAATGACAGCCGTAAATACACTGCTTTCCTTTGTGGAGGACACGGTTATCACTTTTGTGTGTTGCCTTTTGGTTTGCATGTAAGCACGGGTATGTTCATCGAGGCGCTTGACACCGTTCTTGGCCTGTGTTTGTTGTCACGCATCACAGCATATGTCACGCGTCACAGCGTATGTCGATGCCATTGTCGTGGCAACAAATACGTGGGAGAAACATATTGATCTGTTACAGCAAATTGTATTTAAATTTTCACAAGCAGGAGTCACAGTAAATCTTTTGAAGTCCAAAGCAGGAAGGCGTGAAATCAAGTTTTTAGCCCATATTATCTCGCCGGAAGGCATTTGTCCTGATTCTAAGAAGATTGATGCTACTCGTAATTTCCCTACTCCACAAAACCGCAAACAGTTGAAAGCATTCTTAGGATTATCTTCTTTCTTTCCGCATTCTGAACAGCTCTAACCTGCTAACTCTACTGAAAAAGAATGCAATTTGGAGATGGACAGGGTTTTACCAAGCTGATTTTCTGGCTATTAAAGACGCATTGGTGAACACACTCTGACATGACGTCAGATTTTTGCCTAGCCACGGATTCGTCACCATACGGCCTTGGAGCTTTTCTATTTCAAATTCAATCCGAATCAAGACAATCTGCCATCAAACTGATCAGTTTTGCGATCCGCTGGCTACTTTCATTGGTTTAAAAATACTCGCATATACACAGACCATCACGCCCTTTCTTTCTTGCTATCATGCAAATTGCTTCATTCACGGCTCATCCGGTGGTGCCTTTCACTCCAAGATTACAGGTTCGAAATTATTTACATTAAAAGTGAATCAAATGTAGTAGCCGATGCCCTGTCACGTTTGCCACAAGGCGTACAGGATTTTACGGAACTTTCCGAGCAAACATCATACTTTAACATCTTACTTATGTACGATGGTACGTACGCGGCATACTACCACAATACGTGGAAGAACTTTGCTTCACTTAAGGACAGTGACCCCATGTGGTCAAACATCAAAGAGAAATTATGTACAGATCCTTCTTTCCACTTGCAAAAATATTACACAATACACAAAAATGTACTTTTTCATAGGCGTACCCCAGACACGCACCATTTATGTGTTTGTCTACCAGACACACATGTTGACGATTTTATTCTGTTCGCACACAAAACTTAGGGACACTACGGAGTCACCAAATGCACTGATAAAATAGTACAGTACTGTTATTTTCCCAATCTGCGTCAGAGTGTGTTGCAAGTTGTTCGTAAATGCATCATCTGCCAAAAAGCAAAATTTTCCAACTGATCATCTTTGAATGAATTACATCCTATTGTACCAAATCGACCTTTGGAATTAGTATCGTTAGATATCGCCAGACCTTATCCCAGAGCTTGTGGAGGTGCGAAATACATCGTTGCTGTACTTTATGTCTTCTCAAGATACTTAAAATTGTATGCTATCCGCACTGTCAACGCATCTGCTATTGCCAGACGTTTGACTAACAGCTACTTTGCAAGGTTTGGCAAACCTCACAGCATTATCACGGATAACGCACGCTATTTTACGGTAAGAAAATGGAAATCTTTTGATGCCACACATGACATCAAAGATATTCTTACAGCAGCATTTCACCCGGAAGGGATCCCAGTAGAAAGGATTTTTAGAGAGTTTGGTCAATTCATGAGAATACATTCACCTCACAAACACATGAAGTGGATCGAATTTTTAGCACCATTTGAGCAGATAGTAAACATTTTGCTTCATGCCTCAACAGGATACCCGCCACAGGAATTATTATTAAACAAACCTGAACAGAACAAGTGGGCTAAGCCCATTCCAAAGCTAACCACATCCACAACACATACACCTTTGGAAGAGAAAGTCAGACAGGCATACACTACGTTGTGCAATAAAGCCAAGATCAGGAAAGAGAAGTATGACAAACATGTTACAAATACACAAACCTATCAGGTTATGACCTTGTTCTTTGTGTTCACATCCCAAGTCTACAAAATTAAAACAACTGACCAGAAAATGGTGCTATTATATTCAGGTCCTTTGAGAATAGCAAGCATACCTCACTCAGGTTGTTACTCCCTAGAATACCTGTTATCTCACAAGCCAAGGGGGCTGCATCCTCACTTACATTTGAAAGCTTTTGTGCACTAAAACAATACAATATAATGACAACTAATTTGAACATGAGCAAGTTGCTGTGAAAACAAGATTGTAAATATTTGTTTTTATAACATCACAGCTTCCTCGCCAAATTATAACATCCCAGCTTCCTCAACCAAATTATAACATTTCAGCTCCTCAACACCAAATTAAAAAGTTGCATTAGGAGGTATCTGCTTCGTGCAAAAGGTCTTGAGTTCATATTGACGACAACAAGTAATTCTTCATTACAGACGTTTATTTACAAACAGAACTGACAGACTTCACAGACTCAACAACTGACTCTCAGAGCTAACCGCACTGCATATCCGAACTGAACTGAACTGTCAACTGACAACTCCTAGGTGTATTAATATCTTTCCAAACAATGAGAGTCTTTGACAATGTTTTGTTTACAATACAATAGCAATTCACGACTTAAAACTAAATTAGACATTACAGAATTTTAGTACAGATTAAAGTAAGTAAAAGGATCAGTACATATAAATTCTTACAAGCATAATTTCCAAATAGATTTTATAACATTTTTCTACCAGCTTCTGGATAACCTTCACCAGACTTGCACCGACGTTTCCAGAAATATCTTGACATTTGATTCTGGATATTTCTTGAGTGATTTAGAACAACTATCTATATGTAAAATGATTTAAATCGTGTTTCAAAACGCAAACAAATCTTTTTAGCAATATTTCTTGATACAAATCGTCTTTCGAAATTAGATTATGAAACAGTTTTCACAAGTTTTCTTATTTTTGCGATCATAATATAGAATTTCTCCATAGAAAGTTCCAGAAGTGTGCATTAAACGTTCATTTTCAGACTTTCTCTTTAGCTGGTGAGTTTTTAAAAGTATCTTGTCCATATTATACGAAATAATTTAACTCAAAACTGATAATTTATACAATTAATCAGAGCTACAGCAAACAGTGAGTCTTTCTTTTACAAAATGAAATATAATTACAAAATTGAATGAAAATAGGTTACTAACACTAATATACATTTATATTAATTCTATTTTTGTTCTTTCTGTGCAAAATGTCCTAATATTGACACAGTACAATATTTAAACATCGCCAAAGTTTCCCTTTACATTTTGCATATCTGTATCGACATCCCCTAAAAGTCTACAGTATCGAATACTTCAATATGTCCCAATATGTCCTGTAATGTTACATTTTGAATACATGAACATTAAGTTATACAGCCTAAGAATGCAAACGTTAATTTATGGAAATTATATACTGCTGTTACACTTGTACACATAATTATGAAGAGAATGTAAACCCAGGTAAGTACACTTACTGAATGACAAAAGATATTCATATAGGAATGAGATCTATGCAGGTTACACTTGTTAATTGTAAATTATAAGGTGAATCAACAACTACTCAGTTATTTCAAGGCACTCTAATGACAGGAGATAACAGCTATTCAGATCAGTAATGATATAGGTATGTAGCAGAATGAATGACGATATAAGAATGAGTTTATATTTAGGTTAATATAAGAGGGTAACTTACTGTGAAATAGTTGACATTTGGATGAGTTAGAACATGTGAGTACAAGATGTTAAATGTGAATCTATTTTCAGTGCCCCTTAAAATGAAAGAATGCAAGAAAAGCAGAGAGAACATAATGATGATTTCAGCTGTTGAAAGAAGTGTAATAAGAATGTAACTTGGAAGCTTTAATTTATTATACTTACACATGACAGAAAACCCTGAGGAAGCAAATGATGGGAGAGTTGTTAAGGCCGACTCGTTCAACACTTCCACTTAAGCGAACAGATGACAAAATTACATCCACTTTGTAGACAACATTTGACATTTCAGGCTATGCAAGGTAAGTGCAAAGGAGCAGTGACCAACCGTGCAGCCGACGTAAAGCAACGGACGCTGAGAAAGAGATATTTTACTGTCAATTATAATATTATGTTCTTTATTTATGTTTTATAGAAAGAAATGACATATATACGCACACATACATAATGTTTAACCTTCACTACAGTAGAAGGAAGTTCATGGTCGAACTCATGAGAGGAAATTTGGTACGTTATTATATAATACACACTGTGAGAGAGACAATCTCTGTGAGATTTTTTTTTCCATTTGTATAGACGGTATCCACAAGAATTAGAGATGTCGAGGAAGTAATGAGCACATATGTGATTTACTCATGCAAGGATTTGTTAAGGTATAATACACTTAGTCATATGAACAGTCAGAACCCAATCTGAGAATCTGTCATGATGTTACCACTACACAAACTTGATGTAAGGACACTTACATTTACTCATGATTTGGTAAATTGTAAGCACCTCCTTTCACATACCCCTTGCAGGTGATGCAAATGTTATAATGTATTATGTTCTCTTTTTATGTAGTAGCTGTAGGATTTGGTAGTTTATGGGTAGTGAATAGTTTCTTCAATTCTATCTTTCCCCATTATCCTACCACCTCCTGTAGCTGGGTATTGTTTGTTTATGGAATGTAAGAGTATGTTGTGTGACAGTTAACTTTCAGGTATGAATAAAAAGACATGAAGAAAATTTAGTATTTTGAAAAAGAATTATTGATTGCTAGCCAGATATGGAATCAAAAGAAAGAAATGAAAAATAAATGAAGGAAATCCCGTGCTTTAAATATTAAGTCTGATATCCCTTGGCACACCCAAACCTGAATAAAGAAACTTAAAATGACCATAAACCCCAATAAAAGAAAGCCAATGGGACTTAGTATAATTTTTTAGTGTAAATATTTAACAAGCATATTCTTGTAAATTGATATGTATTTGTATACGTGTTGAAACTTTGCATATTGTCAACATATTACGAAATGTGACCACGAAACGTAAGCTTTCATAATTAACGATGCAAACATGCTTGGACAAGTGAACTTCGTTAAAATGTAAATTGGCAAAAAGTGTTGCAAACTGTGAACGTTATAAACAATGAATTTTGTGTTACTTGTGAAACTTATGGCGCATAAACCAGATAACTGTTTGTAAACCAATATAAACTGCAATTTACTTCGACGATAATGAGGATTTTCACACTGCAAATGAACGTTTGTTGGCGAGTGTAAACAACGTGATGAAACACCTACCTTTGCGAACTTCGACGTCGTTTTCCCGGTCGGCATTCAGATGGTTTGGAGACAACAAACTCAGCACCTGTCATAGGCGATGTGAAGGCTAAAACTACATTGACCACATATGCTCCGGGAACAATAGTCAAGAAAGCGCACGAGGACCTGGAGTGTTGTGTCGTAACAGAAGACATGCTCATTGCTTCAGATCACGCGCATGCTCAATCTTGTGGTGTTACCGTCCTTAACACGCCATTTATGCTGGAATAATAACTTGTAATGAACACTATGTAAAAGTGAATACTGTGCAAGACTGTTATTACACAGTGATTTTGAAGCTGTCGCACGCGACAATACAGTAATGCTATTGCGCAAGCGCAAAAACCACGTGCTGCTAGTGATGCATTGGGAAACCAACGCTGGAAGCACACAACATTAACTGCGCTGACGAGCAACTTTCTCAAACAAACTTCACACACACACACACACACACACACAGATATAGTAAAAAGGATCAAAACTGTAACAATTGTATTTAGTGTATAAGTTTAGAAAGTAAGTATTCACAAAGATTGTCCCCTATGAATGCACGTGGCCTTTCCTATGAAAATATGTATATATTGAAATTTAGGTATATCTATTATATTGTTTGCCAGCCTGCCATGCTAAAAGTTTTAGCGTGACAGTCGAGGGGGCGATGTAGCAGGACTTTGAATTTCGCCGCGCTACACTCGTTCCCTCAGATATAAATTATACCGTCGCAGCTGTATGAGCGCTCGACGCCAGAGAAAATATTTATAAGAAAATGAAGGTACAAAAATTGTAACTCTTTTTGTTTTCTACCCACTCTTGTCTCTTGAGAACGAAACCTTAATTCACTTATTAGCTAGTCTTGGTATAATTCAGTCATAAAAAACTTATTCGTTAGTCTTGGTCTGATTAAGGCGTAAAAACTTACTGATGTGCAGACATTGTTTTGTGGAAGCTTGTATGAAATTTGGAGGATGGAAGCAGCCGTAAAATATATTACATTCAATATCAAGATGATTTTAATTTGTAGACATTAGTAATTTCTGGACGATGAAATTTACTGCAAGATTTTGGAGCAGCTACGACTTTTCATGCACAAATGAAACAGGAGATTGTTGGAGAACAAGACGTGGACGCCGCACGAGAGAAGACATATTAACTTGGTAAAGAATGAACTCATATCTACGCCATTTCCCCCTGTTAATCATATTTTGCTATTCTCTGTTCTCTTTCAAACAACTTTTGCAGCAGAAATTGGTTTGACTTTTGCTCAGAAAAAGCCACAAGCACCACCCAACAATAACTTTTCCGAATCACGAAGTCCGATAGCTTTTCTGTAATATGAAGTCCGATTTGCATTTCATTCTTTTCCTTTTTCACAGTCATTAACGATTTTAAAAAACCCTTTTTATTCACCATTTCTTCCCACATTTACAACCTTCTCTTTTCTTTTATACTCTTTTTCTTTTTTATTAACCACTACAACATAAACATTTAAGCATGTGATTTTACAAAAACCAATTAATTTTTATCATGTCATATGAAAGCTTGAATAATGACATTTTCAGGTATTCAGTAAAGATAAGTCTATGACGGTAAAAACTTCATTTTTCACACTAAGCTACATGTGAATTGAAGTAAACAGCACTAACACATGAAAAAACAACAGGATGCTACATGAATGATTAGTCAGTACACATTATTTCCTTGAAATAAAAGTTCACTGGCAACTAGTCCTTGACTGTACAAGTAACATTTCCTCGTATATCCTTGAATCAGTAGATGAGTATTTCCTTTTTTCCCTCCCGAACAAAGGAGGCAGCACCAAGCGTAGTTAGGCCAGCAATGTGTAATGTTTTGGTCTTATTTCCCATGTTTTTCTCCCTCCTCTGCCAAAGGAAGAAATGAGCTCCTATAAGCAATAACAAACTATCTATAAAATGAAGCATAAATATATCATACACTTGTTTTGTATTATGATAATGTGTGTGTAATTAATTTGTATATGTGATGTGAATGAAGAGAAGCTGAAGCCAACAATCGAACTGTAGTAACATAATCCAGTTAATGAAAATTCTATGACATTTTAAAACCTAATAAATTTATGTTCATAGTATAAGCAATGGATGGAATGTCAGCCATAAGTATAAGCTACCATGTTGTGTATATTGTTGTAACTCAATACTTGTATGAATTTTCATTGGAAACCAAACTCCATATGAAGAAATGAACTTTAAAGACAAGCAGTTTATATTGTAGTTTGGGACAACTATATGAGGTGCTATCCAAAATTTTCGGGACTAGTGCTGCCATCTGTTAAAAACCCTACCTTTGTACTGATGGTCATCATCGCCCTCGAAGTAGTTCCCATCTGCATGTACACACTGGTCCCAGCGCTTCTGCCACTGGTCACACGTTTTCTGGAAGACCTGTTCTTTGAGCATGTTTATCGCTGCCAGCAATGCTTTCTGAATCCTCTCTAGAGTGTCAAGCCGATGGCCTTTCAATTTGAGTTTCGGTTTTGGGAATAGTGTGAAGTCGCAAGGTGCCAAATCTGGTGAGTACGATGGGTGGGGCACAACCACCACATTGTTTTTTGCAAAAAAGGTTCTGGTGAGCAAGGACGTATGACAGGGCACATTGTCATGACGCAGCAGCCAGCTTCCTCGACGCCAAAGTTTCACGGAGTCGTCGCAAAACGTGACAGTAGTATGTTGAATTCAATGTTTGGTTGGGTGGGATGAATTCTTTGTGCACAATTCCATTGGCATCAAAGAAAACAATGAACATGCACTTCACTTTGCTTTTTTGGGTCTTGGAGAGCCTGGGCTCTTCCACTGGGATAATTTTACAGCACACTCTCTGTCCCTGAAACACTTGTTGAATCATTTCAAGGGTCTCTGTAGCACTTTTCCCAAGAGTCACACAGAATTTGATACATATGCGCTGTTCTCTTCGCGGACCCATCATAAAATCGCCACACACCAAACACAGAGTATTATGGAAATCACAGTGCACATGCAACACATCCTCCCAGCTGAATGTCACTCCGCACACTGACTCGTTAGATAATGCAGCAGTGCAAAGATCTACTACTCCTACTTTCCAGATGGCAGCATGACTCTTGAAAATTTTGAATTCCACCTCTTATGGGTCTTTCAACTAGTGGATGGTCAAGTGGGATGACATGAACATGCATGTGCAACAAAAGAATTTCTTAGTATCATGGCTCACAATGCTCAACACATTAACAAGTGTATTATAGTTGATCAAGCCGGTACTTACCTCTTCAACGGATGCTGTTGGTCAGGGTTCTCTCTGCTGAAAATATGAGTACAATGGGTCATAATGATGCCCAAGCCATAAAAATGGAGATCTTCTGCCACAGCATTGGATTTTGAACAGTACGCACACACCCACTTCACCCAGAATGAAGACAAATGCCACAGCAGTTCTTCAGTATGTGACACTCAGGTGAAAGTGTGACACTCAATGTGAAATCAACACTAAGAAAACGAGTGCACGCATGTGATGGTAGTATCTAACATGTTGACCATTAGTATCTATTTCTTTGCCACAAATCTGACAGTGGGCAAGCACGAAACCTGGCAGCAAGACTGAAGTAAACTGAACAATATTGTCAGTGCACTAAATTCAAATATTTAATGCACTATCATATTACGTATATAATCTTTTAATTTCCTGTAGAACTCTAACATACATAGGATAAGCTGACATATCCATTCCATTAAATAAAAGAGAAGCAGACAAACAAAGGGCATTTAGGTACATGATGAAAGACCCCCAGGATATCATAAAGTTAAAATGTATTAAAAACAAAAAATGAAACACCAATCGACCATAATCGTTGGCAAAGACATTAATTATGAATGTACAGTAAGGCATGGATAAATGGAAAAAAAATCATCGTTCATTTTTCTTTATACATGGTTTTGTTTCTCACTCTCTTGTATGTAGGAGTTCTGTTAAGACGTGCTGTTGAGAGGATGATGGGCTATGTGTGTTTTGTATCATACATGTTTCGAAATTAAAAAAAATGATATCAGTATTAAGTATTTTTTATTCAAGTGAAGTAAAACCAAGTAAGGAGGATTTTCTTATTTATGACATGCACTGGTGTGCTTGAAGTCTGCTGTCTGCAACTACAATTGAAATGTAAGAGAAGAAGTTCGATAGCCTAAAATTTGTACAAGCACAGAATATTTCTAATAATGCAGTCGTACTACACCTTTTAAATGTTTTTCATACATATATGTATTTAATTTCTTATTTTTCATTTTTTAATACAACACACAGTCTGAAAACTAGGAGAGCCATATTCGATTTTCATACTTTGTTGTTTTCACATTATAAGTTCCATGTTATGACAGTATGCCATTTCAGGGTAGTGGCACATTGAAGATTTATCACAAACACCTTCCTCATTGACAGAATATGAAAGATATTATGCAACATCCACACAGAGCACTAAAAATAAAACAGTGAAGAAACAGAGAGAAAGATGGAAGACAAAAGAAGCAGCATTGTGTGTAGAGGCATGCAGTTACAGAGTAGAAAATGGCAGCTTTGCACCATGCAGTAAGTTATTTCTGTTCTTTTTAATCTTCACTATTCTAACAGATTCGGAACTCTTATTATGAGTGTAATATAAGTATGTTGTGCAACATTCAGTGTTACTTGTATACTATATACGAGCATACTTCCTCAGAAACATTTCTTCAATTTTGTTTCTTCTGACTGATTAAAATACAAAATTGTTGCCAGTGAAACAACCAGTAATAACATTTTTATTGTTGCTTGTCACAAATATTTGGCCATTTTTCCAAATATTTCACAATTTTGAATGGTGTGATTCGGCATGAACTTAAGAATACAGTTTAAATAACATTCACATTCTTGCTTGTCACAAATACTTTATTGTTTATTTCTGAATATGTCACAGTTTCCAAGGGTGCGGTTATGCAACAACCTAAGAGAACAGCTTAAAATGTTGTGAGTGAGATGAGGGTCTACTCACACACAGGAGAACCAAGTGTCAGAGTTATGCTCAGCATACTCAAAATGTGCCATGACATGTCTTTCCACATGGAGCTGATATCTGCCATGTTAGTCACCCAAAAGCTTCTGGTGCTCTGATGCTGAGTGTCATCCCAGCTAACATCAATTATGGGTGTACTAATTGCTCTGACTATAGTCTAAAATGTAAAGGCATCACATTTCAATCATAAGTGGACTTGTTCAAGGTGTACAAAGCCTAACAAGATGATGTCAGATCTTACAAACATTGATAGACCATATAATTACAAACAGTAGGTAAACAACAAAAGTAATAAACAACCTCAGATAGTCGTGGACACATAGCTGAAAAATCAGGAATCAATGTTTGCTGTACAAAAATACTGTTAGAATTTAGACAGATGAAGCCAGAAAAATTGAATAGACTACAAACACAGTATTGCTAAGGTGAGATCATTGGAAGAAAATACACACAGTAAGAGAGGAGATGGGAATACTTGCACTCAACGTTAGGCTTTCGGGAATTGCAGATGGTGAATCAGTCAAAAAAAACATAACAAATGTACAACTTAAAAAAAAAAAAACTATCTGATGTCTGTTTGAGGCATGTTAACAGATACTTTCTTTGCTTCTATCAGTGTGGCTCTGACTTCTACTCTGTTGCTTGTGCCTTTGTCCTGCGGTTTCATAGGGTCGGCATGGTTAGGGTCGGATTCGGCAAGGTTAATTTAAGAGGCGGTTGGATGCCCTTCCTGCTGCCACCCCATACCCCCAGGATGGAATCAGTGTACCCCAGCTGTCAGCGTCTAGTGTAATCCATGAAATAGTGTGAACATGTTCAGGTGTCTGCGAGTCATGTAACTGAGATGGGATGTGGGGACCAATGCAGCATTCACCAAGCGAGATGTGGAAAACCACCTAAAAAACACCTCCAGGCTGGTGGGCACAGCAGCCTTCATCGGTAATCCACTGGGCAGATTCGATCCGGGGCTGGTGCGCCTACCCGAGTCCACGAAGCAGCGTATTAATGCTCTTGGCTAACCTGGCAGGTAGTGTGACTCTGACTACTGAATTGTAAATGTGTGCTCTTTCTTGAGCAGTGTTACTGCAATATAGTGTCTTCTGTCAACCAACATTTTGGGTTCATATACTGCTATTAACTTCCCTAAAGTGATAGCTACAGTGGTGCCCCCAGAGTACACAAAATGTTGTTACCTTTTCACCCATGAAGTGCTACACCCAACAACACAACAACCACAAGGGCAATGGAATGTTGGACAAGTCACGCAAAATAGTGATCTTCAGCATGATCTGTGAAACATTTTCATGTGTCAGATGTACAAAAGACATTCAAAAAGCTTTGCACAGTTGTGTCTAATTTTTATTTTTTTAAATTTTTTGCAGGAGGGAAATGAAATTTTTGGTGAACATACTGGGAACATTTAGCTGAAGTAGATGCCAGGTGCGACAATGGTCAGTGATGGAGTTTCTCTTCAATACCAGCAATGACTCTGCCACATCGATTCACAGGAAGTTGCTCCCTGTTTATCAGGAGGACACAGTGGATCACAGCAGTATCCAGTGGCGGTTGCAGAAGTTTAAAGAAGATGACTTCTTTGGTCATCTGAAGGCCCACCTGTGCAGTAAAACATTTGATAGTGAGAAAGACCTTATTTCCTGTGTCAAGTGATGGTGTAAAAGTGAATTCCCAGAATTTTACCAAAGTGCATTTACAACATGGAAAAAACATTGGGCCAGATGTGTCACAGCTGATGGAGACTACATTGAGTAGGTTCAATGATAGCTAAATGTTCCAAGTATGTTCACGAAAAAAATTCTCCTCCTGCAAAAAATAAAAAAAATTAAAGATGACTGTGCAAAACTTTTTGAATGCCCTTTGTAATACTAGAAAGTGAATGTGCAACCCTAATGTGTTGTGTTGCCAGTGGTGTTAGTGGATGTGAACAAGATGTACTTCATGGTTTTACACCAGACAGTCATAGTGTATCTCAAGGACAAGACTTTATTCCTGCAGTGCATCCAGTTTCTTATGACGGACACTCACACACATTATCAGCTCATGCTGGCCACTGGAGACGACAACCCATTTCTCCTACATTTGAGCAGTTAGGTGTGAAATGTGTAACACAGTTCCTACTGCACAGTGAACACCTCATAATGTTTCATCCGCTTGTGCCAGTTGAAGTAGTACAGTTCACCAGATGCCTGCTTCATGAATTGATCCATCAACTTGATGTTGTTCAAAATTGCTGCTACCTTATCCCAACTTGACAGATGCCTTCTCGTAGTACTCTTGATCGAGTGGTCCTGCTATGCAGTACCAGTAATTGTATTGTGGGACTTCTTTTTCTTCTGCAGGGAGTGATAGCACATATCTATATCTACTAGTTATGAACTCAAGTAACCACTTTTCAATGAATTTTTCTGTGTTTAATGTTTCTTATCAACACTTACAACCTTGAGTGAACACATCACTTATTTAATTCATGCCCATAGACAGTTTGATGTGATAACTCATCAGTAAGATATTACATAACATAGCTTATGTTGTTCTGGGCTAGACCACTGATGTCAGACCCCTTGTTCTGCAGTTTACAGAATCCCCAAAGCGTGGCTGCAAAGTGTAAACAATTTTTCTATTGCCAGTAAAAACATTTGCTCATTGTTGCATCTTGGTGATGTGCTGTGCCCTCGGTTCGCCATTCATATCTGCACATAAACCCAAAAAAGCCATGCACAGTGTGCCATTCTTCCCACACTACTAATTAAAATTGTTTCTCCACAGACATCCTTCATAGTTACAGTAGAGAGTAGTGAGGCATGTTGCTGTATTCAATAATAATAATAATATACCAATTTACCACGCAACAGGGACATAATACCTGAAAGATTATGTTTAGACATTGCTTGTTCTCCAAACTACCAGTTTTCTGAACCAATCCTAAAGCCACATGGTTCCCCCAACACCAAATGATCCTACAGAGACACAGAATTACAGATGACACATCACAATTTGCAGCATTATTGAGCAACATGCCCAAGCACATGTATTTGATAAGTGACGTCATAAGTGCACTCCAAATTACAAGCAGATACGAGGCAGCTAAAACTGCACTCTCTTATAGTGTTTCATTAAAACACCAGAAAAACTTCTATGTGAAATTTTGTATGAAAAGAAGATTGGTCCATAACACCTTTGCAATTTTGGAGACATCTGCAAGCAACAAGGACTCTAATACTGTGGTCCATTTGGATGCTATGATTAAATCCCTTACTTCAGTCCTTTTGAAGGAACAGGACATGATTGATATTCAGCTAAATTTGGCAGACAGACATCAGACAGTTGAATTGAGATAACCAGAAGCAATTGCAAGACACAACAATGCCTATATATTGAATTTCAAATGAGCTGCAGAGATGCGCCACCCTGCTCTCCCACTGTAATCAGTAACAACAAGATAGCCTTGTCTTTGCTGGTTTCACATACAGTTCAGGAGCAGAGAGCACAATTTGTAAACTCCTTGTGAGTTCCAAAACTCCAACGGCGGACCACAGTAGGCGCACTGGACCGCCAAACGAAATCGAGATGCCTACACAATGAGAAAAAATGCCAAACCAATTTGGCTATTCCTACACGAAACACCCAACTCCTTGTCTTGATCAAATGTCAAAGAAGCAGTTCTTGGTGGATACAGGACAGGCAGTCAGTATCATCCTGGGGAGAGCACCATCAGCAACAGTAGGATCTTCACACACAAATGACAGCAGCTAATGACACGCCAGTACAACAATTCAGAACTGTCAAATTAACAGCAGGTCTCTGACTGACAACAAAGTGCACATAGTTGTTCATAATGGCAGACAAGTGTAAACTGATCTTAGGAGCAAGTTTCCTTCAGCATTTTCATCTTGTGCCAGATCTAGTGACAAAAGTTCTTAGGAAAACCACTTCAGGTGAAATTGTACTTAGGTATGTCAGTTTGATGGAAGAACTTCACACATGAATCTACAAACTTCTCCTCCTGCAGGCAAGCGAACCACCTACTATCAGATGTGGCCATGAGATACAAAGGAGTCAAGCATAAAAGAATTCAACTGTCAGAGTAGAATGCAGCACTTAAAATTTCAATACGGACAGCAGAAGAAGAACTATGCAAGGTGCAAGCAGACCTCATGAAACTAAAATGTGAACAGCAATGGCACCACATACTTCAGCACCAAATGAAATCAAGATGCCTACACAATTAGAAAAAAATGCCAAACCAACCCCCATTGTATGATGCTCATGTCAGATGGTCAGTGCAGAGTTCAAAGTGCCCCCACTGTGTGATGCTCATATCAAACAATTGTTACATGGACAGTGTCTACAGCAGTATTCAAAGGGCCCCACTGTATGGTGCTCATATCAAACAATTGTTACATGGACAGTGTCTACAGCAGGCAGTCAAACACAATACTGTGCATTATATACACACTACATCTGGAGTGCTGGAGCATTTTCAAATACAGTGGCTAGCACCAGATAGACTGTGTGTTCCTAAAACTGGACAATGAGCTACTGCATGTGGAAATAGTGCAGCCACTGGACAGTTCATGGGTCTCACCCATATTTTTAGTAACAAAAAGGATGGTTCATACAGACTTTATGGGGACTATTGGGCTCTAAATGCATGGACAATGTGTGATAGATATCCAGTCACGAATATCCGAGACTTTTCCTAAACGTTGGCAGGTGCCACCTTTTTGAGTGCAACAAAGCATATTTGTAAATTCTTATGGTAAGCAGAAATGTGCAAAAATGGCTCCCATCACCTCTTTGAACACTTAAGAGTTTTTGTTTATGCCATACAGTTTAAAAAATGGAGCACAAACATCATCGACAAGTTATTACTCCAATTTACATTTTTATTTTCTTATCTAGATGACATTCCAGTTTTGTTGGCTTCCCCAGATGAATATGAGGAACATCTCTGCAAAGTTTTTAATGTGCTAGAACAGCGCAACATGGTAATAAATGAAGACAACTGTCTGATATGAAAGCATGTAGTCGTTTTGCTAGGCCATCTAGTAAATCAGGCATGTGTGTGTCCCTCCAAGAATGTGCAGAACTTTTGCAAGCTCCACCTACTTACGAGGAAATTACTAGGGGGCAGTGATCTTCCACAGGCGTTATTTGCTTCAGGTAGCAGCACTACCAGTACCACTCACTGATGCTCTCACAGGAGAAAACAAACAGGGGAAACAACTGCTCAAGTAAACTCAAGCAATGAAAAGCATGTTTGATGGCATTAAGCTATGCTTAAATAGGCTGTTACACTAGAACATCCCTTACCTGATGCTCATCTCTCATCAAAACCGATTTGAGTGATACAGCTGTCATGCAATACTGCAGCAATGCAGAGACGGCGAGCAACAACCACTAGTTTTTTTCCCCCCACAGGAACTCATTCACTTTCTGACCAACTTCATCCTCATGTTGCCCAAAGTTAGTTTATTAATGTTTGGGGTAAGTTAGTAACTTGGGTGGCTGAGCAATTTTTCACAGTAGTTGCCATGCTGAGATAGTGACACACAGCAACAAGTGACAGGGATGGTCAAATTTAAATAACCAGTTTCGTTAATAATAAAAATACTCATCTTTCTTATCGCTCTTCATTGTTGTACATTGATGGCTCGTTGTCCATTTCCTTTCTGTGGTTTAGCTTTCTATAATAATCTAGAGGATGATCGGGTTGATATTTCAATAATAATATGAATTCTGGTGGACTTTCTTTAGAATTACACATATATTTTCAGTCATTTCATTTCACGATACAAATAAATAAAACACACATAACTGATTCTCCATCCTCGCACTTCAAACTCATACAACCAACTCCACACAAGAACAACAAATATACCTCTGACAATATGCAGCAAAGAAACTGCTGCTATCATATATAAATCTATTTAAGCAAAGCAATCTTTGGAACATACATTTTATAAATAAAATACAATTAATTGTCTATCTTCTTTGAGAAGTCCATGATCATCATTGTAATAACATTAAATATTTATAAATGTTGACATTTAAACATTTTAAACATTTTTGCATAGTATGTAGTAGTGGATTTTGATTTCTATGTCTTCAGTCAGTACCATTCACTTCATACAATCCAAGGTTGGTTAGTACATAGCTCCCCAAAAATTTTGAAAGCATAAAATATGAGAAAAATTTTGATACAACATAATAAAACTGGTTATGCCAATAATTTCTGGAGTATAACAAATCAATATTCAATGATTTTACATGATATACAGCATTTTGACTCCCTGAGCATCACCACTTCATTCAAATGAGTTCAAGAATAAAATTTAGCTTTACTGAGCTCTTTCCTCACAAAGTTTCAAAAACAGTTTCAAAGTATGACCTTTAACCTATCCTGTAGCTCTCAGATTATTACCAACTATCATACATATTAATATCCATATACAATATCATAAATATATGGGATAAGCAAAGGGATGGTACACATAATAGTGATTTTATCATATTAGCATAACAGTAGAACTTGAATTTAATGAGAATATCTGTATAGTAATATTTATAAATCTGTCTTTAATAGGTGAAATATCATTGATTGATAATACCCTATGATAAAAAGAAAAACATCTTAGTCCATATAGAGTTTTTTGAAGTGTTTTTAAAGGAAATATAGCAAAATGCTTTATATCAGGACAAAATTAATGTAGCCAGTTAGCAACTTAATCCTTTTTCTCATAACACCCATAGAACGTATTTATAACAACATTTTATAACATCTTATTCTAAATTTACTTTAAAATTAATGCACTTAGTCAGGAACTTTTTTTCTCATAACACCTACAAATGTCTTTGTAGCAACATTTTATAGTGTCTTACTTCCAAATTTACCTCAAACTTAATGCACTTAGTTAGGAACACAATCATTTTCCTCATAACACCAATGAAATGTCTTTGTAACAAAATTTTATAATGTCTTACTTCTAAATTTACCTTATGTACCGAATGTTTAACCAACAGCATATAAAAATATGCTATAACAAAAACTATTTCTTGCTCTATTTTGCAAAACTAGTGCAGAAGAAATGTCAAAAATTTCATTGGGTGACCAATAATTCTAAAAAGCAAAGGGGGATGGTGTAATGGTTATTTTTCAGCTTACAGAGTCTTTCTTTCTTTTCTTTCTTTTTTTTCTTTACACAAATATCATGATCAAAATTAACATGGAAATCCCACAAGTACTAGTCTATTATATACCACAAAGAAAGTTATATTAAGAACTGAATAAATGCAGGAATTGTTTGAGACTAGTGGTTAAAGATTGCTCTAAACATTTACAAATAACAGTATAAAAAATAAACCAATTTCTGCTCATGAAAGAACATAATAAAATACAAATCATGACGTATTTACAACATGCAGAAAATAATACAGCAAAAGCAAAAGTGATAAGTTAACACATCTAAATCATTTGTGCAAAAACATATGAAAAACTGTAACTACATAATTCTTTACATATGGCAGAAAACATTTTGTTCTGCAACATTTCTGTGAGAATCCTTTTCATTAGTGATCTTTACTTTTTTGTTTGTATGGTTTCAATGACAACATTTCTTAGACCAAGAAGCTTTTTAGCTTTAAGATAAATCAATTGGCAGGTATTGAGGTGTGCATTTTCAAAGACCTCAAATGGACCAATATAGATATCAAAAAACGTTTTTAACTGAAATATTAACATTTCTCATGTGATTTAACAAGAACATAGTCTCCAATATTATTAAACTATGTGATTGTGACCTTATTATTATGTATTTTCTTTCACATCCCTGCTTGCCTTTTCATGGTTTCTCTCCCAAGTGCTTCAAATTCTTGAGCAGACATGACAGTACATGAAGAATAATCTACTAATACAGAGATCAGATTTGCTGGTTTATTGCGAAACATAACTTCGAAAGGTGAAAATCCTGTGGAACTGTGTTGCAAACTATTCATTACATCTTCAAACTTGCTGCTCTATTCATATCATGTGGAGTGTTTGTGGCTAAAGTATGTGTACCATAGACAATTAGTTTCATGCACATATCTCTCTGCTGGATTGGATGAAGGATTATAAACTGAAATTAAAATGTGTTTAATAACAGATTTTTCTATGAATGACTTCCAACACTTAGATATAAACTGCAATCCATTATCTGACAGTATTACTTTATGTTTTCTGACATTTTTGAAGTAATCTTTTTCAATTTTGCTAATAACTTTGATCCATTATCTGACATTATTACTTTAGGGTTTCCTACATTTTTGAAGTAATCACAGAAATAAACATTTTCTTGTAGCTCTTATATATATTTTTGAATACCACAGTGTCCATAACTGTCATGATATACTTAATCAACGTTCCAGCTTATTCCTTCAGTCAACATAACTTCCAGTCATCAGAATCCACATCTGTTCTCCTGAAAAGTGTTCCTTTGTATATTATAATACCTGCCCAATATTTCATAACCTCTTTTGTCTGAAAAAAACCTCTTTACTAACCACCAGTTTGACTAATGGTTTTAGTTCCTTCTAATTGTGTTCCACACTGCCCTAACAATTTTATCATCATGTTTACCATTCATATATCTGATTTTAAAAACTTTTTCCTCACTTTGATCACAATTTTCATTATCTCCACCCAATGGCATCCTTGACAAAGCATCTGCAACAACATTATCTGCACCTTTAATATATTTAATTTCATAATCAAACTGTTGCAAGTACATCCCCCATCTGGTAAGTCTGCTATGGTGGTGATGATGATGATGACGATGATGATGATGGTGATTATGTTTGGTTTGTGGGGCATTCAACTGTGCAGTTATTAGCGCCAATACAAATTCCCAACCGTTGCTCAGCCCGATCTTGCTGCTTTCACAAATAATGATGAGGATAACAGAAACACCCATTCATCTCGAGGCAGGTGAAAATCCCTGATCCTACCAGGAATTAAACCCGGGACGTTATGCTTGGGAAGCAAGAACGTGACCGCGAGCAGCGGACAAGTCTGTTGTGATATAGTCACTTTCCTGTAGGTAGCTTAGTGCTTTGTGGTCTGAATATACCATGCAATTACTTTATGTCCCAACAATTAGGTTCTGAATTTAGCAAATACCCAGTAAACAGCTAATAATTCCTTTTCTATAACTGTGTAAGTTATCTCACGTTTTAATAGCATTCTATGTGTAGGGGCAATTGTGTCATATATGATTTCCCTATTAACTTTTTTTCCTGAAATAGCTCTACTCCCAAACCATAATCACTATTATCTGTGTGTATACAGAATGGTAGGCTAAAATCTGGTCCGTGTGTGATGTTCACCTGCTTTATTTCTTTGTTGATGGTCCTCAGTGTTGACGAACTTTGTTGTGATACTCACTAAAAAGTGGGGGGGGGGGGGGGGGTTGGAAGTTCAACACTGACTACTATAAATGACGCAGCCGACAGTTGCACAGTTGTGTTTCATACTTCTTTACTTTCACTGGTCACAAGCCCCCTAATAATATACAGTTATATGACCTCAGGGAAGATCAGTTTGGATTCCGTTGAAATGTTGAAACACATGAGGCAATACTGACCCGATGACTTATTTTAGAAAACAGATTAAGAAAATCTACATTTCTAGCATTTGTAGACTTAGAGAAAGCTTTTGACAATGTTGACTGGACTACTGTCTTTCAAATCCTGAAGGTGGCAGGGGCAAAACACAGGGAGCGAAAGGCTATTTACAATTTTTACAGAAACCAGATGGCAGTTATAAGAGTCAATGAAAGGGAAGCAGTGGTTGGGAAGGGAGTGGGACAGGTTTGTAGCTTAGCCCTAATGTTACTCAATCTGTATATTGAGCAAGCAGTAAAGGAAACAAAAGAAAAATTTGGAGCAGGAATTAAAATCCATGCAGAAGAAATAAAAATGTTGAGGTTCACCAGTCACATTGTAATTCTGTCAGAGACAGCAAAGGACCTGAAAAGAGCAGCCGAACAGAATGGACAGTGTCTTGAAAGGAGGATATAAGATGAACATCAACAAAAGCAAAACGAGGATAATGGAATGTTGTCAAATTAAGTCAGGTGATGCTGAGGGAATTAGATTAGGAAATGAGACACTTAAAGTAGTAAAGGAGTTCTGATATTTGGGGAACAAAATAACAGATGATGGTCAAAATAGAGCAGATATAAAATGTAGAATGGCAATCGCAAGGAAAACGTTTCTGAAGAAGAGAAATTTGTTAACATCAAGTATAGATTTAAGTGTCAGGATGTCGTTTCTGAAAGTATTTGTATGGAGTGTAGTCATGTATGGAAGTGAAACATGGGCGATAAATAGTTTGGATAAGAAGAGAATAGAAGCTTTCGAAATGTGGTGCTACAGAAGAATGCTGAAGATTAGATGGGTAGATCACATAACTAATGAGGAGGTATTGAATAGAATTGGGGAGAAGATGAGTTTGTGGCATAACTTGACAAGAAGAAGGGAACGGTTGGTAGGACATGTTCTGAGACATCAAGGAATCACAAATTTAGCATTCGAGGGCAGTGTGGAGGGAAAAAATTGTAGAGGGAGACCAAGGGATGAATACACTAAACAGATTCAGAAGGATGTAAGTTTCAGTAAGTACTGGGAGGTGAAGAAGCTTGCACAGGATAGAGTAGCATGGAGAGCTGCATCAAACCAGTCTCAGGACTGAAGACAACAACAACACAACATCCCTCCTTACTAGTAATTAAATCAAAATTGTTGTTTGCTCTAATACTGTCACTAACAAATTAAGTAACAGTGTCCTATTTTGAGGACAGAGCACATATTTATTTATAAATACACAATAAATTATTAATTTGCATTTTATAACAAATGTATGCTTACAGGAAATTAAAAGCAATGAATCCTACCATTAACTGATTATCGAATACAAAGGCACACTTTTCGTTATTAGAGGTATTTACTTATTGACAATTTAGTAATATTTGAAATATGTGGCAAAGATCTTTTTGTGATTATTTATAGTCAACAATGTGTCTTTTAAACTACTTGCATTGTTAGCTCAATTCGAGTTATATTCATTGTTTTCCATTGTTATAAAATTTGGTGTACTCAAAATAGGACACTGGGACTTGGTGTTATCATTTCAGTTATTTGTATTGCTGCATGTTCAAATATGAAACTCTGCTACTGCTGATGTATTTTCTTTTTAGAACGTAGTAATTTTACCAGGTTTTGTCACTGTGGTAAGTAATGACCCCTCTTACATATATTACAGGATATGACATTACTTTGAAATTTACAGCGTATTATGTAAGCATATTTATGAATATATAGTAAATATATAGTATGAATATTTAATAAATAATACAATTCCAGATGGACAGAGGTATTAACACATCCCCTTTTCTGTAGTTTGTGCTAAAGTTTTATTCTTTCATTTCACTTTATTTTATTATATTTCATTTCATTTTATATAGATTATAATGATCAAGAGTAGTCCTAAACATGCTGGACTGCACTCACAAACCTGAGAATCATTGTGTGTACTTTGAGAATTTCTTCACTAGCAGAGATCTTCTGATTCATCTGAGAAATTTGGGTTTTCGAGCAACTGGGACTGTCAGAGAGAATCGAGTTGGTGACTGTCCAATACTGAGCAGCAACGAACTGAAAGAGACAGTTTGAGGAAACTATGACTACCAGTTCGACAGGAATGGTGAAGTCTTATTTGTTCAATGGCACGACAACAGATGTGTTACAATTGGTACAAATTGTGAGAAAAGTGAACCTTTGGGAGCAGCTACGCGGCACAGTAGACAAGTAAGAATGAAGGCAAGTGCAACAACCTGCCGTTTTGAAGTTGTGTAACGCGTACATGGGAGGTGTTGACCACCATTACTGGTTAGTTGGAAAATATGCGACGGTAATTACAGGGGAAAAATGGTTCTGGGTCCTATTTACATGTATGCTGGAAATGGCCCTCATAAATGCCCAACTCTTCTACAGACTAGTACATCAGAAAAATGCACTGGATTTACTGGATTTCAGACATGCTGTTACAGTTACAAACCTGAAATTGGACACAGGAAAACCGAATATTGGACGTCCAATGGAATACCCATTAAGTCAGTTGAGAGTGATACCAGACATCAGGTTTGATGGAATTGGTCATATGACTGACAAAAGAAGCATGCAAAGAAGATACGTAAGAGCTAAATGCAACGGGAAACCAAAAACATATTGTGTTAAATGCCATGTAACACTGTGTGTGAAGTGTTTTGTACCATTTCACAAGAAATAAATAGTTAAGACTTGAATACAGTTTAGTATGCTGTATGATACTGTTAGATCCCAGCATCCTATTTTGAGGACAGCCATTATATCAGCATGTATAAATATTCTTTGGCTATTTTTGTACTTATTGTGGTTCATACACTATGTACATTATAATTAAGGAATAAAAAATTCAATTAAAAAATTAAATTGGGACTTAATGGGTTAATGTCCCTTAGTCCTTTAACAGTATCCTTGGGTATCTCTACAGCATTATAGCTACTGCTACACATTTCCTTACTAATACCTTAAGCCTCCAGTTCTTCTTTAAAACAAACAAAATACTTTGCTTCCTCATTACTATTCTCATCATCACTTACTGGTAAATTAATTTATTCTGTATTCTCTTTTTCAATTTATGTGACCTCACTTACTTTATTTGCATATTTTGCCTTAGGTGGAGAATATATTTCTTTCTTAATAGATATCATATTAATAGTACACATTTTTAAGGTAGCTACTGTTTGCTTCATTAGGGTGTTTTTCTTGTGTATCAGTGCTTGTGTAAATTCTGATCCATTTGTTTCATGAGCCCCTAACTTGCGGACTGACTATGGGGCCCGAGCTACGTTTTTGTTTCCTGAATTAATACCCCACCCTGAAGTATGTTGATTAAGTCAGGGGGCATGCCTGGGACGATTTTTAGATTTTAAACCTGCTGTTGTTGAATTTACGAAGGAAAATAAAATGTAGGAATGAAAATTAGATCATACAGAGTGGATTTCAAACCTTGAAATTCAAGTGCACTTGACTGTACACTGTACGACATTGCAAATTGAGAAACAACTTCTATCTGATTTGACGGGGGTGCATAAAAAAAATAAATAAATAAATAAATAAAAAATAAAAAAAATTAAAAAAAGTGACATTGGCAGAATAACAAGGACGGTTTCACTAAACCTGTGAAATAGGTGTGCGTCTGTAGGCCAATGGTTTGTGCTAAGTAAAAATTGTATTATGTCTTCAGCATGCCATAAATGATTAAATACTGCCAAAAATTTGATTGATTTCTGATCTATGTTATTGAGAAATGTGAAATATAAAACTACGTCATGTGCAGTGCGACTGCACTGCCATTTAAATGTGGTGGGTTTGTAAGTTCTCTTGCCATGAGTTCCGTGATCTTGAAGAATTTCTTGGGCCGCTTCAATGTGCTGACGTTTGTGATCTTTGGTCATCATTCTTGGCACCCACCTCGTCCAAACCTTAGCATACCCTGGATGCTCCCTCAAAATCTTGTCAATAGAGGTTTTGCTGACATCAGTGATCATTTTAGAGAGCTTATGAGCCGTCACTCTTTGATCTGAGAGCACCGCTGCCTCCACTTTTGCATTTGTTTCGTCAGAAACAGATGGCCGTCTGGAACGCTCCTCATTGTGGGCATCAGTACGCCCATTCTTGAACTCTCTGCACCATTTTCGCATGTGTTGTAGGCTCATACACTTGTCTCCATAGATTTCACATAGCTGGAAATGGATTTCTACTGGCACAGTGTTTTTTGCAGACAGGAAACGGATCAACCGAGCGCAGTTCACACCTGGCAGGTGAAGCAAAGGGGAGATCCATCACGTACAGCTGCCAAGACAAGACTGAGCTCCGCAGGCAGCTCACTAGGGAGGGGATTTGGAGTCGAGGAACCAAGGTACACTACAGAATAGCGAGATCCACCGAACAGCGCTTTTCAGGGCTCTAGCGCCATGGGAACCTTATTTTATGGACAACCCACGTAAGTAGTAGTGAGCGTTCCTTTGATGGAAACAGGTATGTTTTTTGATTGATACTAACAAATTAATTGTGGTGTGATAGAAGTGGAAATTGAAAAATGACGTGGTACTGAAAAATGTGACAAAGAATAAAATTCAAAAGTAATACAGGCAAATCTTCAACAGTTATTTAGTCATCTGGAACCCACTAAGCCAAAATTACAGGTGCAAGATTGTACCCTAGACACAAGAACTGAAGCCAACACACAAGAACTGAAGCCAACAACAAGAGAAAATGAAGATAAGTAAATAGTGTTTTTTTTTTCTTTTTTTCATTTACCTTATGCCCCATGAAACTTTCAAAACTTCTGGAGAGGCAGAGAATTTTTATAGTTATGTATGGGAGGGTATGATTACAAGTGGGGGCTCAGCCGGGATCAGTTGACTGAAAACAAAGTTTTGTATGTTGCACAAGAAGAAAGGACAATTATTTGTGTATTTGCAGTTTTTATGTAAATGAACTTCAGTCACTCAATGAAAGAAGACTCGAGAGCAGCCCAAATGAAATGAAAGAGAACTTTTCAATTAGAATGAGGGACATCAGAAAATAAAAGTACAAATCATTTGTGAAATTATATTTTTTATTTTTTTGGTGGATTCATGTGAGCAACTAGGCAACGACAAACCTTCCCAGCTCTGGAGACGGTTACATGCCCTGGTCAGTGCCGATCTACCCTCTGACACAGCTCTCCTCGCCATCTGGTCAATAAACTATCTCCTCACATCCGCTTTTCTCTGGCTCAAAGGTCTCCTGAACCTGTCAGGCAAAGAATGACAATTGCTGACATGCTCCACGATGCATCACTGCTCTATTTCACCAGCCACTGCCTATCTGACAAGTCTCAGGTACAGGCTCATCGCCCTGCGGCTGGGGTCATACTGTGCCGACTGTTCTGCTCGCTCCGGGAAGCAGTAAACTGGGACGTCACAGGCTCCACCCACGGTCATGCCCCCTCCTGCAACTGAACCTCGACCACCACCACTGGCAACGAATTTTCCGCAGGAAATACAATCGCTCTACCCGTACTGTTACTTCCACACATGGCTTGCTGAGGCAGCACGAAACTGCAGACTACCCTGCTACTTCCCAAACGCCAATCGCATGTAGGTCCTGGTGCCGTCTCTTGCACACAACATGACAGGCACCTCCCAGTGTTCCATTCTGTCTGGGAATGACTGGATAATTGCAGACGACTTTACATTAAAGACATTTCGTCGGGGAACCTTTTCCTAGTAGACACAGGCACAAATGTTTCGCTGCTGCCTACATCATTAGCGTCGTCGAACATCCGCCCTCATCATACTTCACTGCAAGTCGTGAATTCAACTAAACTACAATGCTCGGGTTCAGCTTCCCACGCCGTCTCACTTTCTGCAAACTGCAAACTCGAGTGGACTTTTTTAGTGTGCAAAATTGATGAACCTATACTAGGCATTGACTTCTTGCGACACCACAAACTTTCACTGGACCTAGTGTGAAACACCATGTTTCATCATCCGTCCAAGACTCACTTCCCCTGTGCTCTGTCGAGCAATATTTCACGATCTGCTGTGGTCGGATTCCAGAGTGAACATCTACTTTACAGTTCGGAACCACCACATTTTTTAACATGGAATTGCCAATAACAAATAAATCACTTTTGTCGATCTGTTTTGCTGGATTGCTTTCACATTTATCTTTTTTGTTATATGTCACAGTTTTCCGCTTATATTTAATAAACGATTTATTGCAGCAAAATAGCCATTATAGTTATACATTAGATTGCAATCATTTGAGAGTGAATTACAAGGATGTATTGAGTGTCTGCATAATTCTTAGTAGTAGATTACATTCAGTGCAGGTATTATAACAGATTATCATTTGAACCATTTATTGCAAAGTCTCTAATTGATCTGGCCCTCTTGTTGCATATTTCTATAGGATATGTAAATAAAATAGAAAGAAACTTCCACGTGGGAAAAATATATTAAAAACAAAGATTCTAAGACTTACCAAGCGGGAAAGCGCCGGCAGACAGGCACAATGAACAAAACACACAAACACACACACAGAATTACTAGCTTTCGCAACCGATGGTTGCTTCTTCAGGAAGGAGAGTGAAAGACGAAAGGATGTGGGTTTTAAGGGAGAGGGTAAGGAGTCATTCCAATCCCGGGAGCGGAAAGACTTCCCTTAGGGGAAAAAAAGAACAGGTGTACACTCGCGCCACACACACACACACACACACACACACACACACACACACACACACACACACACACACACACACACACACACACATATCTATCCGCACGTACACAGACACAAGCAGACATATTTAAAGGCAAAGAGTAAGGGCAGAGATGTCAGTCGAGGCGGAAGTACAGAGGCAAAGAAGTTGTTGAAAGACAGGTGAGGTATGAGCGGCGGCAACTTGAAATTAGCGGAGGTTGAGGCCTGGCGGATATCGAGAAGAGAGGATATACTGAAGGGCGAGTTCCCATCTCCGGAGTTCGGATAGGTTGGTGTTAGTGGGAAGTATCCAGATAACTCGGACGGTGTAACACTGTGCCAAGATGTGCTGGCCGTGCATCAAGGCATGTTTAGCCACAGGGTGATCCTCATTACCAACAAACACTGTCTGCCTGTGTCCATTCATGCGAATGGACAGTTTGTTGCTGGTCATTCCCACACAGAAAGCGTCACAGTGTAGGCAGGTCAGTTGGTAAATCACGTGGGTGCTTTCACACGTGGCTCTGCCTTTGATCGTGTACACCTTCCGGGTTACAGGACTGGAGTAGATGGTGGTAGGAGGGTGCATAGGACAGGTTTTACACTGGGGACGGTTGCAAGGGTAGGAGCCAGAGGGTAGGGAAGGTGGTTTGGGGACTTCATAGGGATGAACCAAGAGGTTACGAAGGTTAGGTGGACGGCGGAAAGACACTCTTGGTGGAGTGGGGAGGATTTCATGAAGGATGGATCTCATTTCGGGGCAGGATTTTAGCAAGTCGTATCCCTGCTGGAGAGCCACATTCAAGGTCTGATCCAGTCCCGGGAAGTATTCTGTCACAAGTGGGGCACTTTTGGGGTTCTTCTGTGAGAGGTTCTGGGTTTGAGGGGATGAGGAAGTGGCTCTGGTTATCTGCTTCTGTACCAGGTTGGGAGGGTAGTTGCAGGATGCGAAAGCTGTTTTCAGGTTGTTGGTGTAATGGTCGAGGGATTCAGGACTGGAGCAGATTCGTTTGCCACGAAGGCCTAGGCTGTAGGGAAGGGACCGTTTGATATGGAATGGGTGGCAGCTGTCATAATGGAGGTACTGTTGCTTGTTGGTGGGTTCACCTTCACCTATACATCGACTCGGCCAATGAACACACCCGCCAACTCCTATCCCAAATCAAAGTCCTCAATCTTTCCTCTCCCACATCCACACCGGCTGTACATAGCATCCTCCTACAGGCCAACCGCAAATTAGAACAACATGCCACCCTCCACCTCAAAAAACTATCCAATCTCCTGGTTTCCCACCTCCGGAAAGGCAACTCACTCACCCTCCACAACCTTTCCAACAAACCTCAACCTCCTCTCATTGCACACAGACCCAGTCTCTCCCATCTACTCAATCTCCCACTTCCAGCTCCACTCCCCCCAACACCTCAAAATTCTAGTCAACACAATCTGGAACCACAACACCCCAATTCAGTAGTTAACCTTTCCTCCAAACCCTTCTCCCAATCCGAAACCTCTGTCCTATCCAAAGGCCTCACCTTCAGCCCCACTCCCAGGTTCAACCAAACTGCCCTTGTCAAAGATTTACTGTCCTACACTCGTAGTCTCTGCTGGAAATATCACTTTGCCACGAAGAAAAATAATCTTGATCCCACTCCTAATGATCCAACTCCCCAGGACACTATCCAAATTGAACCCTGCCTGCAACAGTTCCGTCCTCCATCACAGCGGGACCCACCTCCTCTTCCTCAAAATCACCCTCTCCAAACCTTCCAGGAATTTCTCACTTCCAGCCTTGCCTCTCAATCTTTCTTGAAAAACCTTAATCCTACTCCCAACATTACCACAGCCGAAGCCCAGGCTATCCGTGATCTGAAAGCTGACCGATCCATCATCATTCTTCCGGCTGACAAGGGTTCCACGACCGTGGTACTTGATCGTCGGGAGTATGTGGCTGAGGGACTGCGTCAGCTTTCAGACAACTCTACATACAAAGTTTGCCAAGGTAATCCCATTCCTGATGTCCAGGCGGAGCTTCAAGGAATCCTCAGAACCTTAGGCCCCCTACTAAACCTTTCACCTGACTCCATCAAACTCCTGACCCCACCGACACCTCACACTCCTACCTTCTACCTACTTCCTAAAATTCACAAACCCAAACATCCTGGCCGCCCCATTGTAGCTGGTTACCAAGCCCCCACAGAATGTATCTCTGCCTACGTAGATCAACACCTTCAACCCATTACATGCAGTCTCCCATCCTTCATCAAAGACACCAACCACTTTCTCGAACACCTGGAATCCGTACCCAGTCTGTTACCCCCGGAAACCATCCTTGTAACCATTGATGCCACTTCCCTATACACGAATATCCCACACGTCCAGGGCCTCGCTGCAATGGAGCACTTCCTTTCACGCCGATCACCTGCCACCCTACCTAAAACCTCTTTCCTCGCCACCTTAGCCAGCTTCATCCTGACCCACAACTTCTTCACTTTTGAAGGCCAGACATACCAACAATTAAAGGGAACAGCCATGGGTACCAGGATGAGCCCCTCGTATGCCAACCTATTTATGGGTCGCTTAGAGGAAGCCTTCTTGGTTACTCAAGCTTGCCAACCCAAAGTTTGGTACAGATTTATTGATGACATCTTCATGATCTGGACTCACAGTGAAGAACAACTCCAGAATTTCCTCTCCAACCTCAACTCCTTTGGTTCCATCACATTCATCTGGTCCTACTCCAAATCCCATGCCACTTTCCTTGATGTTGACCTCCATCTGTTCAATGGCCAGCTTCACACATCCGTCCGTTCAAACCCACCAACAAGCAACAGTACCTCCATTATGACAGCTGCCACCCATTCCATATCAAACGGTCCCTTCCCTACAGCCTAGGCCTTCGTGGCAAACAAATCTGCTCCAGTCCTGAATCCCTCGACCATTACACCAACAACCTGAAAACAGCTTTCGCATCCCGCAACTACCCTCCCAACCTGGTACAGAAGCAGATAACCAGAGCCACTTCCTCATCCCCTCAAACCCAGAACCTCTCACAGAAGAACCCCAGAAGTGCCCCACTTGTGACAGAATAATTCCCGGGACTGGATCAGACCTTGAATGTGGCTCTCCAGCAGGGATACGACTTGCTAAAATCCTGCCCCGAAATGAGATCCATCCTTCATGAAATCCTCCCCACTCCACCAAGAGTGTCTTTCCGCCGTCCACCTAACCTTCGTAACCTCTTGGTTCATCCCTATGAAGTCCCCAAACCACCTTCCCTACCCTCTGGCTCCTACCCTTGCAACCGCCCCCAGTGTAAAACCTGTCCTATGCACCCTCCTACCACCACCTACTCCAGACCTGTAACCCGGAAGGTGTACACGATCAAAGGGAGAGCCACGTGTGAAAGCACCCACGTGATTTACCAACTGACCTGCCTGCACTGTGACGCTTTCTATGTGGGAATGACCAGCAACAAACTGTCCATTCGCATGAATGGACACAGGCAGACAGTGTTTGTTGGTAATGAGGATCACCCTATGGCTAAACATGCCTTGATGCACGGCCAGCACATCTTGGCACAGTGTTACACCGTCCGAGTTATCTGGATACTTCCCACCAACACCAACCTATCCGAACTCCGGAGATGGGAACTCGCCCTTCAGTATATCCTCTCTTCTCGATATCCGCCAGGCCTCAACCTCCGCTAATTTCAAGTTGCCGCCGCTCATACCTCACCTGTCTTTCAACAACTTCTTTGCCTCTGTACTTCCGCCTCGACTGACATCTCTGCCCTTACTCTTTGCCTTTAAATATGTCTGCTTGTGTCTGTGTACGTGCAGATGGATATGTGTGTGTGTGTGTGTGTGTGTGTGTGTGTGTGTGTGTGTGTGTGTGTGTGTGTGTGTGTGTGTGGGCGCGAGTGTACACCTGTTCTTTTTTTCCCCTAAGGGAAGTCTTTCCGCTCCCGGGATTGGAATGACTCCTTACCCTCTCCCTTAAAACCCACATCCTTTCGTCTTTCACTCTCCTTCCTGAAGAAGCAACCATCGGTTGCGAAAGCTAGTAATTCTGTGTGTGTGTTTGTGTGTTTTGTTCATTGTGCCTGTCTGCCGGCGCTTTCCCGCTTGGTAAGTCTTAGAATCTTTGTTTTTTATATATTTCTATATGGTATCTTTCACAAGACTGTCCACATAGTGTACACTTGCAAAGGTTTGACGGTTCGTGGTATGTTGTATTTGCACAAATTTAATGGTGGAATCCATGTACTGCAAGTCTTCTAAGCACATGTCTCATCTCAAAATTTGATGCTGCCCAAGTGCGGTCGATCATGGCCCCGGATCCATAGAATTCCGTTGGTACTTTCTCTCTTTTCTTGAGTAGTGATCTTAGTAGGTTCTCCGATGCTCATGTGTTGGGAAATAAGAACCTTGTCCTTAGATCCTCTATGAGGAAAGATTCTCGGGTGAGAAGGTAGACTAATCTTGATCTTGTGGTTTTTGCTACCCCTAATGCTCTTTTGATATAGGTTGCTTTTACTCTTTCCAATGTTTTTAAGTTCTTTTCATTTAGGTGTATCCATATAATTTTTATCCCATAAGGCAGTATCGGTATTATTTTTTATTTGAAGAGTGCCATAACTGTGTCTAGATTTAGTGTTCTGATGGAACTTATTTCGTTTATCACTCTGATGGCTTGTGTAGCTTTCTCTGTTGTGTGTTTAATGAAGCCCTTTGCCAATGGCTGCAGTGTTATCCCTAGATATTTGTAATCTTTTGTGATAGATATTTGCTTTCCTTGTAGTGCAATTCTTTTCGTTTTTGGGATTTGCCCGACTGGTCTGAATACCATCATTTCTGTTTTGTCAGTGTTGATTAAAAACTTGTGTTTTGTGCACCATTTTTCCACGTCTTCTATAGTCTCCTGTAGTTTCTTTAAGTTTTTTGAGCCTATCACAATGTCGTCTGCATACGCATAAGCTTCAACATCTTCGTCTTGAGCAATTTCCATAATGTCCTTTGCTGCCAGAATGAACAGGAGCGGACTTAATGGGTCTCCTTGGAGCACTCCATTTGTTTGCCTTATTGGTTCAGACAAGTCGAGGTTCTCCAAGATGTTTATCTCGTTCCATTCATTTATGGAGTTTATGATTCTCGTCCAGACGCTGTCTCTTCCCAGGGTTTCGTTGAGCATCCTTTTTACGAATGATCGATTGAGGAGGTCGAAGGCCTTTGTGAAGTCTATGAATACAGCATAATATTTTTGCTTCTTGTCGATGGTTTCCCATATGTTTTTTAAAAGCACCTTCACTGCTGTGACAGTGGATCTTTTTTCCCTGAACCCAAATTGAGATTCTGGGAGGTGGTCTTCCAAAGTGTATCTTATTCTTCCTGTGATTAGTTTCGTGAAAACCTTAAAAGGGTTGTTTTCCAAGGCTATTCCTATTTATTTATTTGTGTCCTTGGGGTCGCCCTTCCCTTTGTACATTACCCTTACTATTGATTTTCTCCACTGGCCTGGTATTTTTGCTCTTTCAATGCATTTGTTATAAAGTTTTGTCCATGTTCGTGCTAGCAGATGGGCTGTGTCTTTAATGTATTTGTTTTAAAGCATGTCCGGACCCGCTGCTTTCTTCCTTTTTGTTGATTCAATTATGTTTCGGACATCATTTGGAGTGAGTGGGAACCAGGCTGGCATATCTTGTGGTGTGAGCTCTTGACTTGCTACCTGTGTTCCTTCTCTACCATCCTTGTTGAGAATGTCTTTGAAATGTCTCGTCTATTCTTCCATGCTTATATAGTGTGACTGTGCCTGCTTTCAGGGGCGGATTGCAATGAATGGGTCACTCCTGGCTTCTTCAGCTAGTCTTCTTCCCTCTTCTTCTCTGTGTGTCATTCTCTTCTCCCTTGTTAGTGTTTTGTAAGATCTTCTTTTCTCAGTGTATGTTTGTAGTAGTGACTGATTATCTGTGTCTGTTATTAGTCGGTGTAAAGCTTGGAGTACTTCTTTTCTTTGCTGATAACACTCTTGATCGAATCATTGTTGAGCTCTTCTCACTTTCCTGGTGGTAGTTGCTTGTTTTAAGAGTTTCTCCAATTCAAGTGCCGCCTCCTCTACTTTTGAGTTGTCGATTAAGGACTCAATTTGTTCTATCTGGTCGTAGTATTCTTCCACTTTCCTTGGATCCAGTCTCTTTGAGAGCAGACTCTTCTCTTGGTTCTCTCTTGCCTTCCAATTACTTTGTAGGGCTATGTTCATTGGGATGTGTTTTCTTATAGGTGTGTGGCTTGCATTCCAAAGTGGGCTTATATCCCCTTTTATGTTTCCTCTTATGAGGGCGATATCAATAGCACTTTTGCCATTATGGCAGAAGTACGTAGGGATGTTTGTGTCTTTTAGCAGGATGAGGCCTCCTTCATGTAGTGATTCAGTGACTAATTTTGTTTTGTGATTCTGTACATCCAACCAACAGTTTAGATCCCCTGCGATAAGTAAAGGGATGTCTTTCTTGCTCCGTCTTATGTGTTGGCCCAGTTCATCAATTCTGTCTATTGCCGATTCGCTTGGCTGGAAATAGGTTGCTAATATTGTGATGTGTCTTCTATTATAATGGAGTGATTTACTTCTGTTGTCGCTATAATTGGTGTTATCCACGGTTTCAGTAGGACTGTTATTCCCCCTTGGGGTCACCCCCTTTCTCCTTGCTTTGCCAGCATATTTATGCTATAGAATTTTGGGTGTTGCCAACGATCTGTGAGAAAAGTTTCTGAGAAAATAGCTATGTCATAACGTTTGAGAAAGTCTGTTGGAGCTATGCATGCTGCATTATTCAATAACATCATCTTCATGTTTTTTCTCCCTTCGTTTTCTCCTGGTTTTGTTGTCTCCAGGTTCACCTGGTTTTGACACTCTAGTACTGGTGTGCTTCTCAGATTGTCTCCTATCTTGTGGCATTGCTGGTCTTGGGCCAGTGAAAATCCTGAGTTTCCTTCGATGACAGCCTCCTGTAGGTTGGCTGGTTTCCGGCTTCATTTTATAGGAAGTCCCGGTCCCTGATAGGTTTCTTTTTTCTTTCTCCCCTCCCATATCTTATCTGTCGGGTCTCTGATGACCTTACTTCTTTTCCTGTTGTTTGTTATCTGTTCCTCTTTTGGGGGTAGGGGTGGTGGGTCATCTTCTGTTGGTGATTATGTTGCTTCTTTTCCCTCTAGTAAGGTTTGTGGGTCTGCTTCGGTTGGCGATGAGGTTGCTTCTTTTTCTTTTATATCTTATATTTGCTTACAGATTTACCACATAAATCATTTTCCACCACTGTTTTCACTGGGATTTGCATATGTGAGGTTACACAGGTTTGTTCACTTCTCAGCAATGGAGTTTGCATGCCGGAGTTTACGGAATTTCCACATGTTTCGCTTTCTGCCACTGTTTTTGCCGGAATATGCACATGTAAGTTTTCACGGTTTTGTTTTTTGCTCCGGAATGGAGTTTGCACACAAGAGTCCTCACATTTGTTTGTTTTGTTCTGTAATGGGTTTCCACATACGCAGCTTGCCAATTCACTTTTTAGCTTTGTATTTTCTTCTTTCAGAGACTGAAACTCTTTTTCAAGAGTTCCGATATCACTTTGTAGCACTTTAATTATTTCTTCTTTTGACTTTAAGGTACTTACAAGTTTTGATGTTTCCCACTGCAAATAGTTGGTGCATGTCCACGGAACTTCGTCACTAATGAATTTCAGGTTCACTTTTGCGCACTTCTCATGAAGCCAAAAATTGCACTTTACGCATAAGATTCCTTTTATCACACGTTTTCTGCATTGCTTGCATGTAGAACTGCTGATTTTTTCCTTTTTGGTACAGACAGATGTGTCGTTACACTTTTCATTTGGCGCCATCTTGAATTCTTCTGTCCTAATTACAGTCAATGCACTGTTATCTCCTTGTAACAGCTGAGAAATTTTAATGAGATAAGCCAACAACAACAGAAAGTTGGTACAAGACCATCATTCTCTGGGACAGGCCCTCACCTACCACAATAATTTTGCATAGCAAACTTGTGGGGTTTTGAGATCACACAGTCTACTAACAAGTCCTTTGCACAGCAATTGTTTACTTCACGTTATAATAGGGCATGTTGACCACATGACATTTTTTGGATGTTCATATCTTGATTGTCATACCCAATATTGTAAATTATATAAACAAGCATTCAGCAGTTAACTGTCACAACAATGGTAAATGTTTCTTACATACATTTTCCTCTATGGTTTTTTGAATATTCATTGTTTTTCACATTTTATGTCCATTACATCAACTTTCAATGTTCACAGCTGTGTTACAGATTGGTCTGTGGGTAAAGATTTATCAGTTGGCATGTCAAATACTCTCTCACCTTCTCTCAGAGCCTGTTGTTATATTTTTAAATAAGAGATGATAAGAGATGCTTTATTATCTGCTTGTTGCACCCTGATATGCAGTATATGCACTGAGCTAGTGATATAAGCCAGTTTGGTTCTTTATTTGTACTATAAACTTTTTAAGGTGTGAATAATTTTTACTTACGGATACACTGAATCACTCATTGTAAAAGGAGATAACTCTTCAAAATTGTATGCAGATTGTTTGTTCTTCGGTATTTTCAGACATACATGCACCAATTGGAATTTAAATTGGAGACCATAATTGCTTTGCTGATTGCAAATTTTTTTGGGTCATGTGACTAGGGCCTCTCGTCGGGTAGACCATTCGCTGGATGTAAGTCTTTCGATTTGACGCCACATCGGTGACTTGTGTGTCGATGGGGATGAAATGATGATGAACCACGATGAACAAACTGTTGACTTTTCTTGAACATTTTCATTAACTATTCCACTCACAACTTTAAGATGAGCCACTCAGAGTTTGAACTTTCAAATAATGATTGTGGGTGGGGGGTGGGGGTGGGGAGTGAGAAAAAACCCGAGAGAAAGGTAAGCTTGTTTACATTTTAGTGTGCTGCAGGTTTTTAAGATACATAACAGGAAAACAGATTAAGAGATGGTTTATTGTTATAATGAGGGCCAAGGTAAAAAAGGTCCTAATGAAGTCTGTGCCTTTCTGTACCCTTACATTAAGTGCTTTGTCCCCATAAGAGAATTCGTCTTGTTCAGTAAAGCATGTAGGGGCCAAAATTGCAGTCACACGGTTACAATAATATTTTTGTTCTCAACAGACAGTAGCATATTTGATAAAATCTACCCCTGTTTCCCCATTAGAAGGTATTCTTATTCACCATAGAGACTTAGATCTTGCAGAAGGGAAATTGTGAATGAGTAATTAAGTACTTATTCTAAATCAGTATATCTTGCTTATCACCGAATCGAGCACCTTGTTCCTCTAAAGTTTTTCGACAAAAACAAGAGAAATAGGGAAATTTTATAACATGATTGATCATTTTATAGAAAGGTTGTCATCTTGCAGAAAAAATGGAAAGAGACTCTAGAAATAGGGCAAAGTATTATTATGAATACAGTTCAAAAAAGAAAAGGTAAATAGTTATTGAGCCCTATATTGGAGGACTTGAAGTCCATATCTTTAAATTAGTGAAAGCCAGGACATACTGGTATTTTCCCAACAAGAACAATGGCTTTTGTCAAACAGAAGTACACAATTGGAGAGACCCCATAAACAAGCAGAAGAAAGATGATACTGAGGAACTACTGAAACATATCATAGATCAACAATATCAAGTCTTTGTAATAAGCTGAAAACATAGCTTATAACAGAAGTGGATGAAGATGACTGAAAGATAAATAGAATCACTCATTTTTGGAACAAGTTTTGTATTTCTTTTTGTATAAACTTTGTATAGTTTTGTCAAGAAGTTGCCAAGCATCATTTTTAACATGTTTTGTATTTAATTTTGCTTCAACTTGGGACAGTTTTGTAACATTTAGAATTATAAAGGTAATATTAAACATATTCACTGGTTTAGGTTCTTAAACATTGAGAAACAGTAAGTTATTTACTTATCATTTACTAGCTCTTTAATCGCACAAAGTAATGGCCGCTATCGACAGGGGATCTCAAGTTGATTCCGTATTTCTAGATTTCTGGAAAGCTTTTGACACCGTTTCTCACAAGCGACTTGTTATCAAACTGCGGACCTATGGTGTATCGTCTCAGTTGTGCGACTGGATTCGTGATTTCCTGTCAGGAAGGTCGCAGTTCGTAGTAATAGACGGCAAATCATCGAGTAAAACTGAAGTGATATCAGGTGTTCCCCAGGGAAGCGTCCTGGGACCTCTGTTGTTCCTGATCTATATAAATGACCTGGGTGACAATCTGAGCAGTTCTCTTAGATTGTTCACAGATGATGCTGTAATTTACCGTCTAGTAAGGTCATCCGAAGACCAGTATCAGTTGCAAAGCGATTTAGAAAAGATTGCTGTATGGTGTGTCAGGTGGCAGTTGACGCTAAATAACAAAAAGTGTGAGATGATCCACATGAGTTCCAAAAGAAATCCGTTGGAATTCGATTACTCAATAAATAGTACAATTCTCAAGGCTGTCAATTCAACTAAGTACCTGGGTGTTAAAATTACGAACAACTTCAGTTGGAAGGACCACATAGATAATATTGTGGGGAAGGCGAGCCAAAGGTTGCGTTTCATTGGCAGGACACTTAGAAGATGCAACAAGTCCACTAAAGAGACAGCTTACACTACACTCGTTCGTCCTCTGTTAGAATATTGCTGCATGGTGTAGGATCCTTACCAGGTGGGATTGACGGAGGACATCGAAAGGGTGCAAAAAAGGGCAGCTCGTTTTGTATTATCACGTAATAGGGCAGAGAGTGTGGCAGGTATGATACGCAAATTGGGATGGAAGTCATTAAAGCAAAGACGTTTTTCATCACGGCGAGATCTATTTACGAATTTTCAGTCACCAACTTTCTCTTCCGAATGCGAAAATATTTTGTTGAGCCCAACCTACATAGGTAGGAATGATCATCAAAATAAAATAAGAGAAATCAGAGCTCGAACAGAAAGGTTTAGGTGTTTGTTTCTCCCGCTAGCTGTTCGGGAGTGGAATGGTAGAGAGATAGTATGATTGTGGTTCGATGAACCCTCTGCCAAGCACTTAAATGTGAATTGCAGAGTAGTCATGTAGATGTAGATGTATCCATATCATGAATATGTATGGTATCCTTCAGACATATTTACTTCACACTACATTTACTGTACGAAAATCAGTGTCATTCAATAAACATAAGTTTTTACTTACCATATAATTTAAATAAGTGCCTTAAAATGTATTTCTTTCCTGATTTATTGCTCTAAGGGGATAACTTGATATAAAAAATCACCAAGTAGCTACAAATATTTGCCACACTAATCAATATTAGCTGTACACATCCCAGCAAATGAACCATTTCACAAAGCAGAAAGAAATTCACCATTAATTGTTAAACAAGATTGTGGAATACTTTTTCTTCCTCTCGAATTTATTAAGTGTGAATTGTCCCCTTTTAGATACAAGGTGTTTTCCCTGAAACCTTCAAACTATCCAAGGTGACTCCAGTCCTAGTACTAGCCAATCATTGAAAGCATCATGTATCAGAAAATGTGTCAGTATCTAGAACCAAGTAAGATTTCAATTAAGAATATTGCAGTTTCATTACAGACTGCGCCGACGCGGACTCTTCGAGTATTTGCTGCACTAAATAATTATAAAAAGCGTTGTTATTAAGCTATTTTTAAACGTCTACAGGTGTTATAAATATAATATAATTGTTGTTGAATTAGTGGAAGTGTGATTGAAGTATAAAATACAGGGTGATTCCAAAAAAATACCACAACTTTAAAAATTTGTATTTAATGAAAGAAACATAATATAAACTTCTGTTATACATCATTACAAAGAGTATTTAAAAAGGTTTTTTTTTCACTCAAAAACAAGTTCAGAGATGTTCAATATGGCCCCCTCCAGACACTCGAGCAATATCAACCCGATACTCCAACTCGTTCCCCACTCTCTGTAGCATATCAGGCATAACAGTTTGGATAGCTGCTGTTATTTCTCGTTTCAAATCATCAATGGTGGCTGGGAGAGGTGGCCAAAACACCATATCCTTAACATACCCCCATAAGAAAAAATCGCAGGGGGTAAGATCAGGGCTTCTTGGAGGCCAGTGATGAAGTGCTCTGTCACGGGCTGCCTGGCGGCCGATCCATCACCTCGGTTAGTTGACGTTCAGGTAGTTACGGACAGATAAGTGCCAATGTGGAGGCGCTCCATCCTGCTGAAATATGAATTGTTGTGCTTCTTGTTCGAGCTGAGGGAACAGCCAATTCTCTAACATCTCCAGATACTGTAGTCCAGTTACAGTAGCACCTTCGAAGAAAAAGGGACGAAAAACTTTATTGGCTGAAATGGCACAGAAAACGTTCACCTTAGGCAAGTCACGTTCATACTGAGTTGTTTCCCCCGGATTCTCAGTGCCCCATATACAGACATTGTGACGGTTGACTTTCCCGTTAGTGTGGAAAGTTGCTTCATCACTAAACACAATCTTTGAAATGAAAGATTCATCTGTTTCCATTTGAGCAAGGATAAAATCACAGAAATCGATTCTTTTAATCTTACCAGCTACAGACAGTGCTTGAACCAATTTCAGACGATAAGGTTTCATAACTAACCTTTTTCGTAGGACTCTCCATAAAGTTGATTGTGGAATTTGCAGCTCTCAGGTAGCTCTGCGAGTCGATTTTCCTGGGCTGTAAACAAATGCTTGCTGGATGCGTGCTACATTTTCATCACTCGTTCTCAGCCGTCCAGAACTTTTCCCTTTGCACAAACACCCATTCTCTGTAAACTGTTTATACCAACGTTTAATACACCACCTATCAGGAGGTTTAACACCATACTTCGTTCGAAATGCACGCTGAACAACTGTCGTCGATTCACTTCTGCCGTACTCAATAACACAAAAAGCTTTTTGTTGAGCGGTCGCCATCTTAGCATCAACTGATGCTGACGCCTAGTCAACAGCGCCTCAAGCGAACAAATGTACAACTCAATGAAACTTTATAGCTCCCTTAATTCGCCGACAGATAGTGCTTAGCTCTGCCTTTTGTCGTTGCAGAGTTTTAAATTCCTAAAGTTGTGGTATTCTTTTTGAATCACCCTGTAAGATTAAACAGTGTAAGAAGCGTATTTTTCTTCTCACGCCTGTAGCACGAATCCTAGGCCTAATTTCACGTGCGCGAATCATAAGTAAGCAGTGAATTAAACTTATAGGTAAACGTTTCCAGTTGGTATAAATATATTGTAAGTGTTGTTACATTAGAGGAAGTGTTGGTGAAGTGTTAAATAAGATTAGGCTTAATTTCACACGCGCTTATCATAAGTAAACAGTAACTTAAATTTATATGTAATCATCAGTGTTTTTTATTCATTACGCTTTCAAATTATTTATATCTGCCTGAATAGTTTCTAGGGTCCTTTGTTTACGTATTAGCCAGTACTTAAATCAGTTTATACGATTTCTGTTTTTGCCATGAGTGAGAAGTGTGTGACGTGCAGTAGGATTGTTAGTTCTGGGGTGTGATGGGTGTTGTAGTTTCTTTCATTGGGGCGAATGTAGTGGCGTGGGAAATGGGGACATAAATGAGGCTCACCAATGGTATTGTAGAATGTGCAGTAGAGATAGCAAAATACTGGAACAGGAAGGGAAAATTGCAGCTCTTCAAGCTGACCTAGAGAAGGCAAGGGAGGATCTGGACAGGTTAAAGAGGGAGAAGGGTGGACAGAGGTGGGAAGTGGCAACAGGTAATAGGGGGAACAGGCAAAGGAGAGCATCAGACAGCTTTGTGATAAATCTTGAAAATAGGTTTGACCTGTTGCCTCAGTCAGAATCGGATGAGCCTCATGTAGCTGAAGCTGTAGAAAGGGGACAACAAGTTTCAAGGACTTGAAAAAGGTAGGGAAATTTGTAAAGAGAAAGAAAGTTCTGTTGTTAGGTAGTTCCCATGTTAGGGGTGTTGGCCAACTACTGCAGGAAAATCTAGGTCCAGAGCACCAGGTCACAAACTTTTTCAAGCCTAGCGCAGATCTGGGTCAGGTAACAGAGGATATAGGTTCTCTATGCAAAGATTTCACGAAGGAGGATGCCATGGTTATAGTGGGTGGTCCGGGAAACAGCACTGACAGAGACTCTGAATATTCCATAGAGAGTGACCTGGTGAAGATATCATCAGCAACGAAGCATACGAGTGTGGGATTTGTGTCTGTGTTGAGACGCCATGATCGGCCTCATTTGAACTCTTCTGTAGGGAGGGTGAACTTGGAGTTGGAGTGGCTGCTTAGGACATATAGGGTCCCATATTGGTTTGATTCCTGTGGATGCTATTGATAGGAGGGACTACACTAGGCATGGCCTTCACCTCAATAGGAAAGGGAAGGGAAAACTGTCTGGCTTGATTGCAGAAAACTTAAGGGGGGACACTGTCACAAGTGGTAAAATACCAGCGGTCACAGGTGTCAGAGGGATGCCTTTTTTAGGATAGGGAAGGGGGATAGGAAACGAATTTTAAGAGAGATTGGCAGACAGACACAGTTTGAGAAAATAGATGAACAGAAGTCCGATATTACCATATAGCCTCCATGTAAACAATGTTTAACAGAAAGTAATCAGAAACTGCCAGTTCATCTTCACCAAAGCAGTTATAATCGAATTAGTATGCAGTATCAGTTATCTTTATTACACCAGAACATTCCGGGTCTCAGAAATAAAGTTGATGAACTACTCATTTTTATCGATGAAATGAATTCATCTAACGAAATTGACATAATCTGCCTCTCTGAACATCAAGTGACCACTGGTATAGATATGTTAGACGCATGTGCAACAGAAGTAGAGTTCCATAACAGATCCTATATAATAGTAACTATTTACCGAGCACCTGCAGGAAATTATAATCTATTCATAAATCATCTAGAAGCTCTTTTGGATGGGAAAAATATATTAAAAACAAAGATTCCAAGACTTACCAAGCGGGAAAGCGCCGGCAGACAGGCACATGAACAAAACACACAAACACACACACAGAATTACGAGCTTTCGCAACTGGCAGTTGCTTCGTCAGGAAGGAAGGAAGGAAGGAAGGAAGGAGAGGGAAAAATGAAAGGATGTGGGTTTTAAGGGAGAGGAAAGTTACTCTCCCTTAAAACCCACATCCTTTCATTTTTCCCTCTCCTTCCTTCCTTCCTTCCTGACGAAGCAACTGCCAGTTGCGAAAGCTCGTAATTCTGTGTGTGTGTTTGTGTGTTTTGTTCATGTGCCTGTCTGCCGGCGCTTTCCCACTTGGTAAGTCTTGGAATCTTTGTTTTTAATATAGAAGCTCTTTTGGGTTATTTAACAGTAAGATACAAAGAAATTTTGATTGCTGGTGACTTTAATACAGAATTTCTAATTCAATCTTCCAGTAAACATTTACTGCAGTTAGTAATGTTGTCTTTCAATCTAACTCACACTGTAAACTTTCCAACTAGAATCACTAAATCCTCAAGGACAGCCATTGATAACATTTTTATAGACAAATCAAAGGAACAAAATCATATCATAAAACCTGTAATAAATGGACTATCAGATCATGACATGCAGCTCCTTGTTTTAGATGTAAATTCTAAGCAGATTATCAAGACTGCTAAATCTGAGAGTACAGGAGAGTATTCAATCAACGAAAAATTGAGTGTTTTAGAAAACTTCTCAAAGATATGAACTGGAAAGATGTTTATAGTGCTCATGACATGAATGAAAAATATAACACATTCATGAACAATGTCAGTACCATGTTTGAAAACCGTTTTCCTCTAAAAGTTACTCAGATTAAACAGAAGTCTATAATAAAACCATGGATCATCCAAGGAATAAAGATTTCCTGTAAGAAAAAAAGGAAAATGTATCTGTAAACCAAGAATAGCTCCAATGCTGATGATTTAGCTAAATACAAGGAATACTGTAAAATATTAAAAAAAGTAATTCAGGCATCTAAACAAATACACTATGAGAAGAAGATAGCAATGGCAGGGAACAAAATAAAAACAATATGGGGTATAGTGAAAGAGGAGACTGGTAGAACCAGAAAGGAACAGGAGCAAATAGCACTAAGGGTAGATGACACATTAGTAACAGATGGGCATAGTGTGGCAAATCTATTTAACAAGTACTTTATATCCGTTACTGATAGAATGGGATTGTCAGGATCAGTAAATAATGCCCCTGGATATCTGAAACTAGCCTTTACAAATAGCTTCAGGTACATGAATACGTCACTCACATCACCAAAAGAAATAACTTCCATAATAAAATCTTTAAAAACAAAGCATTCTAGTGGTTACGATTAAATATCAGCAAAGTTAATTAAGGCATGTTCTTGTGAGTTTAGTACAATTCTAAGTTACTTGTGTAACCAGTCAATTATAACTGGGACATTTCCTGACTGGCTGAAATATGCAGATGTTAAGCCTCTATTCAAGAAAGGCGATAAAGAGATGCCATCAAACTACAGACCGATTTCACTTTTGCCAGCATTCTCAAAAATTTTAGAAAAAGTAATCTACAGGCAGCTTCTCAACCATCTGACCACAAATAACATATTATCAAGAACACAGTTTGGATTTCTGAAGGGTTCTGATATCGAAAAGGCTGTTTACACATACAGTGAAAATGTACTTAATTCATTAAATAATAAGTTACAAGCAGCAGTTATTTTCTGTGATTTGTCAAAGGCATTCGATTGTGTAAACCACAACATCCTTTTAAATAAATTAGAATTCTATGGTGTCACGGGCAGTGCTGCAAAATGGTTCAAGTCATACCTCGCTAACAGAAAACAAAGGGTGTCAGTGCAAGGGACTAGTGAATTAAGTCATCAGTCATCATCAGAATGGGAAGAAATTACATGTAGTGTCCCACAAGGATCCATCTTAGGGCCATTGCTTTTTCTTGTGTACATTGATGATCTCTCATCAGTTACACTGCCAGAAGCAGAGTTCGTTTTGTTTGCAGATGACACGAGTATTGCAATAAATAGTATGTTGAGTGTAGTTCTAGAAAGATCTGCTAATGATATTTTCATTGATATTAATAAATGGTTTAAAGCCAACTCACTGACATTAAACTTCGAAAAGACTCACTATATGCAATTCAGAACCTGTAAGAGGTTTCCACCCAGCATATGCATAAAGTACGAAGAAGAGCAGATAGAAGATGTTGGCAGTCTTAAATTCCTGGGATTACAACTTGATAATAAATTCAGTTGGGAGGAGCACACCACAGAACTGTAGAAACGCCTTAACAAATCTTTATTTGCAATTAGAGTGTTAGCAGACATAGGCGACATAAAAGTGAAAAAGCTTGCATACTTTGCCTACTTTCATTCCATAATGTCATATGGTTTAATATTTTGGGGTAACTCTTCAAGTCAAACAAAAGTTTTCAGAGTCCAAAAGCGTGTAATACGTATTATTTGTGGGGTAAACTCACGGACATCTTGTAGAAACCTCTTCAAAGAACTGGGTATACTAACTACTGCCACTCAGTATATTTACTCCTTAATGAAATTTGTCCTAAATAATATATGTCTTTTTCCAACAAACAGCTCAGTTCATACATACAATACCAGGAACAAAAATGATGTGCACAAGGACTTAAAAGCACTTACTTTAGTTCAAAAAGGGGGCCACTACTCAGGAACACTCATCTTCAATAATTTGCCAGCAAACATAAAAAATTTAGTTACAAATAGAGATCAGTTTAAAAGGAGCCTGAAAGACTTACTAGTGGCCAACTCCTTCTACTCCATTGATGAATTTTTTAATAGAAACAAATGATGTGTTGTATATATTTATACTATGAGTATTGTTATTTCAGCTTAAAAAAATAAAAAAAATTAAAAAAAAAAGGTGACATGTTCCACATCTGCAAGGATCTCCTCAACACGGATCTATGGAACGAAAACTAATCTTATCTAATCTAAAAAGGAAAGATCAGCTATGCATACTATAGAACTTTTAATGAGAAACATTTTACTAGCAGTCAAAGATCATGCTCACACATACACAACCTTTTGCGATCTGGGTAAGTGTGAGAACCTCCTCTATTTCTTGTGCAAATAGATGACTTACTGGAAAATACAGATATAAAGAAATATACTTAAGCAGATCATAGAACTTTTCTGTCTGTAAATCATGTATTTGAAGACCTTGTCAACAGACTGAATTTGGTAAAAGAAACTGCAGCATCATAGTTGACTACTGAATGTAAAAAAAGACCCAGAATATGCAGTTCAGTTTATCAAAGCCTACAAAAATAGAAAAACGAAATGGAAAATTTTAAAGTGTTACAATTGACGACAAACTGTCGAGGAACTTCCATGTTGAGCATGTAACATGTTGTCATAAGTTAATATATTCTGAAGAGACTGTTGTCCTGTGTTGCTTTTGAATATGCAAGGACAGCATATTTTGCCTTTTTAATATCTGTTTTATGCTATGGATTAACGATCTGGTGAAATAGTAAAAAATAAATGAAATTTTTCTAATTCAGAAGAAGGCAATCAGAATAAAGGCAATGGCAGATAGAAGAACATATTGTACACATTAGTTCATTTATTAATTACTTTTTATATTATTCACAATATTAACTACATACTTGCAGGTGTACCTAGTTTAACAGTAACAATTCCAAGACAGCTTTACGATACAAGAAATTTACTCCCCTCTGCTCTTACCACAAAATAGATATCCAAAAACTAATGACAAACATGTGTACATGGCAATCAAAATAAATAACAAATTGTCTACACACACCCAGCATGCGATTCAATTTATTAACAGGAAGTCATACAGCTTCTTCTTACCTAACCAATTTTATTCATTAGAAGAAATTTTAGAAATGCCCAGTATGAGCTAAAAAAAAAAATAAATGTAATTTTGCAAAGTCTACTGAATGACTAATAAAGAATTTGAATCTGTTGCTGAAAAACGCTGTCTACAGTGTGGTAGTTAATAAGAAGGTATATTTTTAGAAAAATATGGTAAAAGTGAGTCTGGTAACATACACATTTATCGAATATTGAAATTTCACATCTGAAGCAGTCCTTCTACAACAGTCAAACAGGCAGCAACAGACACGTTTCCGAGTTGAAATGCCGATGTTGTTACATTTTTCCAACTTTAATAATTTAAATGATTGTTGGCTGATTAGTTCAATAGTAAGTATACTCTCCATAGAAGTGTAAAGTTCCAGGAATCTACGTGCCATATGGTATGCAGACAGGACATAAAATTTACACGGAACCTGAGACATGTAAATTTATAACTCGCTTTGTCCACTTACGAAATGTCACTTGAAATAGTCAAATTTAACTATAAAACATTAACATTATCCAGTGCAGAATGTGGTATTTAACACAAAAACTGCCATTCAAGGAACACATTCATAACTATCATAATGATAGCATTGTGCACATTAGCATCCATTAATCACACAGACAACTTGAGGTAGACTGCTTGCACTGACTGCTAAGCATCAACTTAATGCAGTTCTCAAGAACAATATGAATACTGTTCATGTGCACACACATTTAAAGGGAGCACTCACCTTTCTCACATTATGCCCTCTGGTTGAGGGCTTCCAATAGTTCTTCCAACTGGGAATCTATGTTGATGACAAATTACATTAGACGAAATTTTTCTTGATACAATGAAGTTGATTCAAATCCTCTACTCCATAGGTATGAGAACAATAATGTTTCAAATGGAACTGTTCTAGATTTTTGCCTCTGAAAGTGCCATTTCAGAATGGTCTGTACAGTAAACTATTAAAATCATAAACATTAGAGTTTGTACAGCATTATTATACTATTTTCATGAAATAAATATGGTGCTGTAATTTCTAGTTTAACAGATAAACCAAAAGGGTTGATGACTTGCAACATTCTACTGGTTCTCTGTAACTGTTACTAATCCGAACTTTACTTAATAACTCGGAACATACTGAAAATCATGAAACTAGTTTCGGAGGAGACTTTTTACCTTCTCTGATAAATATAATGTGAAATTTTTAGGTTTGTAGCTTTTATTGTTAGGCGGAACTCAAAATTATGGAAAAAACTCAACTTTCTGATAAGCTAAAATTTGTATGGGCTTCAAACTCAAGATGGTTTACTTTTGTATACATGTGTATATGTATGTGACAGTGCTCGACTCAGAGCTAAGCTGGTTCGAATCCTGGTGGTGGATGAAATTTTCACTGCCAGTATTTGACCGGTAGGGAGAGGAGAGGTGGTGACGTGAAGTTTTTGCCAATTCCACATTTCTCTGCAGTGTAGCATTAAATGAGGGAAGATGACAGAGTGTCAACAATGTTCCATCTGTCAGATGGGGGACAGCCCCTTTAGTGCTATTCGCGAAGAGTAGACTATGTGCTGGCACCCTTTCCCTTCCTTTCATTCACAACAACACAAACCCAAAATCGCACTGTACACACACTCATCACAGTCATTCACATGACACAGAAACACACTTAACACTTCAAAACAGGTCAGAGGTAGGCAATGGCAAACAACCTTCAATAGAACCTTGCCATGAGCAGCAGTGCAGGATTCTTACATCTGCTCCCCTACACTCATAAACTGAGTAAGGGACTATTTACTACTATATGTGTAAAGGATAATAATTTAATGATGGGGTATTGCACAAAGTTAACTGACATTCTTCCTCCATTCATGAAAAGGCTTCAGCAAGTGGGAGGGGCAACTGGTGGGGGTGAGATACCTGCTCTCTCTCTCAGCACATAAGATAAATCATCGTACTGCTAATGCGTTACAAGCACACGATTCCCCACAACTCCCATGTCCGTTTTGCTTGATGTTTGCATGCTGATTGTAGAAACCTGGTGTTAACCTCAGTTGCTCTTTAAACAGTAAGGATTACAGTTAATAATGTCTACTACAATAATGTTCATGGATTTTTCTATGCTAACTGCTGGTAGCAAAAATTAGAGGTAGAGCCCAATATTTCTATTTGGTTTAAATCCATGAAGTGTTCAGCTGGCACTATCCTACAACTGCAAACTTGTCTCAAATATATAAGCAGCTGGTGTTAATTACACGTTTTTCCAACAAACATTGGGATTAGAGGATGTTGGAGGCCATTGATGGTCAATTTTATTAGTAGCAGCATACCCTATACATTGTAAAAGAATGGCTTTCATCAATTATTCTAGCCCATAAAATTTTACTCATTTTCTGTAACTGGCATGAAAACAGCTAATCTTTATGTTTTTGGGTGTGCTGATAGCGAAAGTGTTAATGAAAATACAAGATTATCACTCGTTTTGAAGTTATGATAATTTTACATTATTGCTTATAAAAGCTACCCAGGTGTTATCCCTCAGAGGAAGGTCACTGAAGGCACAACCACTTTGCCTTTTGCAGTTTTCTGCCGGTGATTCCCTGATTAATGTCCAGTGGTAATCTACTCACACTGATGCACTCCACTTTCCCTTGTACTTCATTTCCATGTCAAAAATTTGCTGCTGAAATAGTTCTCTGTGATCGTTGGTTACAGCACCACAGTTGTCAGTAAATTAGTACAAATGGGAATCTAGGGAATGTAACTCTATTGACATGTTGTACCCTGCCTACTGTAGCAGTGCAGAAAACTTGCCTGAATATCCTTGTAATTTTCTGCCTTCTTGCTTCCTAGAAAGAGTGTTGGCACTTGAACAAAGGCATTCCATGCGATCTTTTCATCACCTGTCAAGGTGATATTGAAATGCTTATCTTTGTACAGTTTGCATATCTGAGGACTCAAAAAAATCGCCACTTTTAATCTTGCCTCACTAAAATGTGGAAACTTCTTGCACAAATAGAGAAATGCTTCCCCAGTTTTGTCCATGGCCTTAACAGAGTTTTTCATTATGTTCAATTTGTGTAGGTTCTTTAAATGGCCTACACATATAAATAAATATTTGCAATGATTCTTATTCATGTCATTCCCATGTAGCAAAGATATTATACCTGAGTACGCTGACAGAAAATTGAAAGCTATCCTATCAATTTTTTATGTACCTCAATTGTTTTTTCACTGATCTTGGTGCCTGTAAGTCTTTTGAACGGATGCAGTAAAGACATATGTACTTGTACTCTCCCATTATTGGGTTAATTGTTGCTGTTGTTGTGGTCATCAGTCCGAATACTGATTTCAAGCAGCTCTCCGTACTACTCTATCCTGTGCAAGCCTCTTCATCTCCGAGTAACCAATCCTGTGCAAACCTCTTCATCTCCGAGTAAACAATCCTGTGCAAACCTCTTCATCTCCGAGTAAACAATCCTGTGCAAGCCTCTTCATCTCCGAGTAACTACTGCGATCTACATCCTTCTGAATATCTGCTTGCTGTCTTCATCTCCTGGTCTCCCCTACGGTCCCTCCCCCATGCTTCTCTCCAGTATGAAATAGGTGATCCCTGATGTCTAGTCAGGTTGTACCACAAATTTGTCTTCTCCCCAATTCTATTAATTTCCTCCGCATTGTGTTAATTAAAAGTTATAATATGCAGAAGTCACAAGTTTTCATTCCCCTGCCAAGTTACTTCCTAATCTCCACATCCCAATGTGACAAGAACTTGCATTTTTAAATGGATCTTTTTGAAAAAGAAGTTAACATGAAGAGAGAGCAGCCACGCTGGCGTTGTTGTACATTGCTGGGGAGACAAGGTAAATATCAAGCCGTACACCAAAATTCAAAGGAAATAATCTTCAATCAGTGTTTCAGAACTGCTGTGTTTCTTAACCCACATGCATCCATAGATGCATGCGTTTCTGTACTTACCATTTCTGATACAGCTAGACGTGCATTAGCATAACTATGTCAGCTCTGAACAATTCATGTTATTTGCCTACCTAATATCTGGCAATCTATACTAGGATGTCACCATCGGCAGAGAGTCAACACATTTGTAATAATGTGAAATAATTATATAATTATATAATTTTGTAAATTTTCTATAATACTAATTGTCATCTTTCTCTGTTTCATGAATGGGATAGCATATCACCACAACGAGGATGAAAATCACATGATATGCAAAAGATTAAACATAATCAATTGGAGAATTAGTTTTAGAAGGATCGAAAAATCCAATGAAAAGTTAGGAAAATTTGCGATCATTGCGTGCATGACTGCTTAGCAGTGGCTCTGCTAGTAGTAATTGTGGTACCTTCTCTAATCCAATTCTCAGAGTGAAACATTCTCATAAAATACATGGAGATTTGGAGAGAAAATTAATTTTAGAGAGAGAAATGTTTGCTAAAAATTGAGTTATGCTGACAACGTATTTTGATACATGGTAGTGAGGCACCACTGAATAGGTTTTGTAGTGATATCTTCATGATTACAAACAGAATATTTCATTTTTAAAACTGTTCATTTATTTTCTCATTTAGTAAAATTATCAAAAACTGAGTACAAAAAATAGTCAGATTGTTGCCAGTCCATTGCTGGATATCCAGGCATGAGATTTTGTTAATTTCGATGTGGCAACAAATGAAACTTAAACTGAAAACATTTTTCAATTACTAGGGCCACAGAAGATAGTAACAGTATCATTTGAAATGATATGAAGGCGATAGTAGATGAGACATGGTCATAGTTTTCTCCTGGGAGTATTTTCTCCCCTGGTGAAAAAGTAACACGCAACAGTGCGGATTTGTTAAATCATTCTTTGTCTGCTGTACTTACGCCTATTGAAAATGTGATTGGACACAGTACATTGCGCACACTGGGAAGCCTGATCACGATGCAAATGTTACAACAGGAAGGGGGGGGGGGGGGACACTCAAACAACATATTTATGAAAAATTTAATGATTTTTCAAAACAAAATGAAAAATTTAAAAATCTTAATGAGGAAAATCAATGAAAAATTTAATGATTTTACAAAACAACAGACAAACATACAAAATGATTTACTTGAACAGGAAAATCAAATTCTTGATGCTTTCAGAACAGATACAACACCACAGTTCAATGGCTCGGAAAAGATTTGCATGCTGACCTTTCAAATCAATCATCAGATAAAATTCTAAGTATGGAAAAAGACAACACAATTGCTCACTGATTTGTCACAAGATGTAAATAATGTAAACCAAAAAGTGTCATCAGGAGGTGAGCCACAAGAACAGTTCATGGAAAAGGTGAAGGAATATTTAAGTCTCAGACAAAAATGCAACAGGAGAAGTCACGATTGTGCCACAATATAAATACACTCTAAGGTGCCATTGACAGCTTGCAAAAAGTGTACAAAGGTCTACCTGAACAGATGCAAGACCTGTCATTGCAACAAGGTACCATCAGATTAAATACTCATTTCATGACAAAGGAGCAAGAAAATATACATAAAGACATTAAGGAAATAAAGGATAGAGCTGAGGCTCATATGCTAGACCAGTTCAGTACCCAGTGCAAAAGGCAATCCAGGAACACACAGGCTATGCAGATGTGATGGAGGTACAGAAGGCAGAACTAAGAACTGAAATAGATCATTGGTTGAAAGCAGTGGAGGAAAAATCATGGACTAGCACTGTCAGTAACACTGGAAAGGAAAGGAAAGGAAAAATTCAACCCCAAGCTATTAGATGTCAACAGGCAAGACAGGTAATCCAAACATCTATCTGCACTTGAACCATAACCAGTTAGGTGAAAGAGATCACAATTATAACATGCAGTAGGTGCTGCTGACTTCTATCCCTGTCGTGCAGAGGTATTCAGAATATGATCTGATACATCAAAACAATACCACACTGGCAACAGACAGTGCTGCATCGCTTTCTACTTTGCTTGCAGATGAAGGCTTATTACAACACAGGTAGTTTCCGATATTTCTTCCACAGGCAAGCGAACAAACCCACTCATTTTCAAAAGAGCATTCTGGAACATTTTGCCAAGGAACAGGATCAAAGCATATAGGGTACATTTTATGGTAGATGGTGGAAAAGTTCCTCAAGTATGAATAGTCTGCAAGGGCATTCCTAGACAAGTTCTGGTCCATTGCAGTTCAAGAGAGTTTGAGGTGTGAAGTGTTGAAGCTGACACCATTCAGCAGTAAACACAGATGGCTCAGAAGATACTTCCTGAAGTATCTAAATAAAACCAGTTACTGGACAAACTCAGTATCTCATGTAGATGTGATAAAAATTTTGAAAGGCCAATTACCAGGTAACATACATGAAAGATTAATCATCCTCTTGAGCATGATACTTCCTCTCAGTTCTTGATTCCATTGATCTTATCTATGAAGAGAGACCTGTGCAACCACAAAGTGACAGCATGCAGGCAGATGCCACCAAACTAATGAACAACATGGTAGGAATGGCAATAACAACAAACATGTTGGCAGCCTTATCCCCCTCAGAGCAATACCAACAGGAACTAATTTGGTAATGGCAAGGGACAAAAACTCAAGTGAGAATATAAACATAACCAAGCATAGAATTTCAATTGGTCAGGGTTTAATGGTCAGAGAGACTATTGTCAAAAGCGTACAATGCACCGCCAACCAGGGGCAATGACCAAAACAGCAACTGGCATGGGTAGAACAAAACCGGGTGACAAAATAATTTGCCACCACCTGACTATAATCAGTACATTCAAAATTATGTTTCAAATAGCAGCCATGTAAATGAAATTTCAAATCCAGACACACACGAGTACAATAAAAATTGGGTTTTGAGTAGCAACCAGAGACAATGAAATTTCGAATTCATAGCCACGCAAATACTAACTGGTGAAATAAGATGCATAATATGACGTAGTGGATGTTACCCCTAATGAGGTGGTCAATGCTCAGAGTAATTCAGAAAACTCAAACTGGTCCTCATGGGCCCCCATTCTATGACCAGTAATAGGGGTGCAGTGCATGGAACTTGTTAAAGGCTGTTTTCTTAGATATGACAACTGTGACAATATCAAGGATGACCTATGTCATGAGATTACCAATTGTGTAAGTGAAAATGAAGACACAGTACAGGCAGTAATCAGTGCACAAATATTTGGTTTAAGAGTACCCATAGTATTGGGCACTGGAGCTTCTATGAATGTAATTTCACAGGATCTGTTTGATCAATTAGAAAAATGAGGACACATATCGATACTTCCAGTCCAAAACTAAAAAATCCAAATTGCTGTAGGAGGCAAGTCTAAAAGCATAAAACTGCAGGCATGGATTTGTATTCAATTTGACAGCTTCTCTTTACCGTGCAGTCTTCTTGTGGTTAAAAGGCTAATAGTAAACTGTCTTATTGATACGGACACCTTTAGGAAGTACCAAGCCCAAATTGGTGTTGGTAAAAGAAGTGTCATTTTACTGTGAGTGACCAACAATATTCAGTACATCTAGTCAAGTCAAACACCAGAGAAAGCTAACCAAAACACACTGCCGATGTTTGAATACAATTCTTCTATCCTACCATCATGTTTGTAAATACATAAGGAACTGCGCAGTCACAGGAAGCGGAAATAGGCTCCGAGATCGTGCACACCAAGGTGAGTCGGCATGTCATCTGGAAGAACAAAAGAAAGAACTGCAGGAGCTTTTAATTTGTTATGCTCATGTTTTTGATTGAGGATCTGGCATAATCAAAGAATACAAATACAAAATGGGAGTATGGACAAAACCTTCTGCTTTTCGTCTTACCCCATTCCATGGGCCAAGGAGGCTGTCAGAAGAGAGCTGAATAGAATGCTACACTGGGAAATAATATAACCATCCTTATCTCCATATTGTAGCCCCATTTTGGCCATTAGCAAATCAGATGGTAGTGCCCACCTCGTGTGCTTGAGGCACGAGGAATAAATAAAAGTATTGTGCCTGTCAGGATGTGGCCTGACAACCTGGAACAACAACTTTTAAAATTCTGTAACATTCAGTTCCTCACCATAATAGCTCTCCAAGCCTTGTACTGAAAAAAGCGCTACATGAAGATAAGCCATAAATACAGTGCCTTTGTCTGTGGTGACAGAACCTATATTCAACCTTTTGGCTTAAACATCAGTGCAGGGGAACTTATTTCTGCTCTAGATCAAGTCTTAGGACCTGAATTGTTAAATAGGATAATTGTGTATGCTGATGATTTACTGATTGGTACCCCCATGTGGTCAGGAAACTTTTGGCTCTTGGTTCAAGCTCTGTATCGGTTTTCAGAATACAGAGTCACAGCCAAACTAATGAAGTCACATTATGGTAAGGTTAGGGTTAAATTCATTCCTTACTTACTCCTTGGATCTGCAGCCCTTGAAGGGCCTTGGTCTGCATCAGAATATCCTGCCTTTCTAGCCGGCCCATGGCGGATGAAGGTTTTAGATTTTTGTGATAGAAGTGAGCTTCTAAGCATCGGTAGTGCGGCAAAATAGCATCTGTTTCCTATGGCTATTCTAGCTTTCACCTCACTGTGATGTCATTTGTCTCTGTTACAGTCGATTGGAGATACTTGAAGTCTCTCACCCTTTCAAACTCCTTGTTGGCTATCCTGAGATTTGGTAGGTTTTGGTGGTTGGTCATTGTCATATATTTGGTCTTTTCAACATTGACTGCCAGGCCAAGTTCCCTTGGAGCTCTCTCCAGTTGTTGATAGGTATTGGTCTGCACAGCTGTGTTTTGCACAAGTAATACCACATCATCTGCATAGGCTAGGTACTGCAGTGAAGTATTAAAAATGTTTCTTCCTCTATTTAACCCTATCTAACTTATGACTCTTTCTAGGAAGAGTTTGAATAGCAGTGAGGAGATACTGGCACCCTGTCTCAGTCACTTCTTCACTTCCACTTCTCTGGAGATTTCACCCTGTATTTTTACTTTACAGTTGGTTTAACTGAGGTTCATCATATTAAGTTTAATGAGCTTCTTAGGTACTCCAGCCTCTTCCATTACATTCCACAATGCCACTCTTGAGATACTATCAGAGGGTTATTTAAAATCGATATAAAGCTGGTGTATGTTTATTTGATGTTCATAACATTTTTCAAGTAGTATGTGTAATATGAATATTTGGTCAGCTGATGTTTCCTTACACACATAATACCACCTCAAGCCTACTTCCAGACCCTAAGAAGCTTGCTGCTATTACACACACAACCCCGTAACTCAAAATAAGAAACAGTTGAAGGGATATCTTGAATTAGTATCTTTCTTCAGAAAGATTTATACCACAGCAGCTTTTAAATAGTGATGCTCTATTGAATCTTCTGTGGAAAACCAGCCACGCAGGATAGCCGCACGGTCTGAGGCACCTTGCCACTGTCTGTGCAGCTCCCCCCACCCCATCGGGGGTTTGAGTCCTCCCTCGTGCATGGGTGTGTGTGTTGTCCTTAGTGTAAGTTAGTTTAAGGTGGGTTAAGTAGTGTATAAGCTTAGGGACTGATGACCTAAGCAGTTTGATCCCACAGGACCTTACCATAAATTTCCAAATTTTTACAGAAAACCCACCACTGGTTATGCAACAAGCAATGCCAAATTGATTTTGACAACATTAAAGAAGCTCTTTTGACTGCCAACATGTTGCATCATCCTGACAAGACTCATTATTTTTGACTGTGTACAGACGTATCCTACCAAGGGCTGGGTGCTTGTTTATTCCAGGTCACTGACATGAACTGGGGAGCTAAACCCCCAAGGTAATTAGTTTTGCCAGTAGGACCCTATCTGAAGCTGATTGAGCGCATTCTGTGACCAAATTGAAAACTTGGGCTTACAAAATGTTTGAATATTACTTATGGGGAAAGCATACTGAGGTGTATTGTGACCATCAGTCTTTGTTCTTCCTTCTCATTTGTAAACTCTTACACAGGAGGATCACTAGGTGGTGTTTGTATTTACAGAAATTTGATTTTGAAATTGATTATATCAAAGATAATCAAAATGTAACTGCTGATGCCTTATCGAGGCTCCCACAGGGTCTAAACAAATTCTTGTAATTCGTGGACAACAATTCAGAAATCAGAGTTTTGTTGTTGAAAGATAAAATAGAATAGTCGTAATACGTTAGGAGGTATCACAGAGCAACTACAGAAGAAAGATCCCAGATGGCAAAAGGTAAGGCTAAAACTGCTGCACAACAGTGATGACAGTTTACTACATTATTATTATTATTTCTTTCCTTTCTGAGACGTTATGTCTGGTTAAAAATAGAAAGGGACGCGGACCTTGATCAAGCGTGACTTCCTTTTAACTGTATGGTATATGTTACATTGCATTTAGAACTTTCAGGTAATTGAACATGTATCAATAATTACAGATTTCTGTAGTTGTATAGATAAGTTTGGATGTAGCTGTATTGCGTTAATGTACTGGTGGATATTGTGTGGTACGACTCCTGTAGCTGATAGTATAATTGGTATAATGTCAACTTTATCCTGATGCCACATGTCCTTGACTTCCTCAGCCAGTTGGCTGTATTTTTCAATTTTTTCTCCTGTTTTCTTCTGTATATTTGTTGTATTGGTTATGGATATTTCGATTAGTTGTGTTAATTCCTTCTTTTTATTGGTGAGTATTATGTCAGGTTTGTTATGTGGTGATGTTTTATCTGTTTTAATTGTTCTGTTCCTGTGTAATTTGTATTCATCATTCTCCAGTAGATTTTGTGGTGCATACTTGTATGTGGGAACGTGTTGTTTTATTAGTTTATGTTGTATGGCAAGTTGTTGATGTATTATTTTTGCTACATTGTCATGTCTTCTGGGGTATTCTGTATTTGCTAGTATTGAACATCCACTTGTGATGCGATCTATTGTTTCTATTTGTTGTTTGAAAAGTCTGCATTTATCTGTTGTGGTATTGGGGTCTTTAATAATATGCTTGCTGAATATCTGGTGTTTATTGTTTGATCCTGTATTGCAATCATGAATCCTTCCATCTCACTGTATACATTGCCTTTTCTCAGCCATGTGTTGGATGCGCTTGATTGATGTGTGGCTATGTTAGATGATACGGGTGCTTGCCATGTAGTGTTTTCTTTTTCCTATTTACTTTCTTCGTATCTGTTGATGTTATGAGATCTAAAGGTTTGTAGAAGTGGTTATGAAATTGCAATGCTGTAGCCAATGTATTTATATGAGTGATTGCTTTGTGTACTTCGCTAGTTTCTGCTCATTCTATAAAGAATTTTCTTAAATTGTCTACCTGTCCATAATGTAGGTTCTTTATGTCGATAAATCCCCTTCCTCCTTCCTATCTGCTTAATGCGCCAAGAGCTCTGCGATGATAGGCTCCATCACATCTGTGGCTATGAAGTTCCACATCAAAGAACATCACAGTCAAAGGTCTAGTTCCAAATGCTGTACTCCATAAGTCGATCACAGAATTATTAGTGGCAAACAGCTGAAATGCAGTGGCCGGGCTGTATTTATGCAGCTTATTGCTGAGGTCGGATCTGGTGTCGATCAAAAACTTTTGGCCTGTCCTGCAGTCTCTTATGAATAGACATACAGAAGATCTGCTCAGTGCATTTACTTCTGTGTGATGTTTGTTGCTGGAATATGCACAACGCAGATTACATTTCCGTGCCTGTACTCCATATTGTTGGTGATACCAACATACATTAGTAGGCAGCGGGTCACCAGAGGCATGCGCGCATGATGAACAGCAGCTTCGGGATCTCCATCAGAACTGTCCTTTAAGGTTCTGATTAGCAAGCAATTCATTAGTCTACTGAGGGCATCGAACTTGCTTAATAAGTTCTCATTCAGCTGTTTGTTAAGCGTTTCCACTTTAGTCACGAGACTATTGTAGTCAGGTTTAGTTCCCATCGAAGCACTGGAACACGCTGTCGATGGATCAGAATAGGAAGTGGGCACAATTGCGCCTTTAATATGGTCGGCAAGATCGGCTACAGCATCAAGTGGCATATCGGTTTGTGATACAACGATGTCTTCCACTTGGGCCGGAAATCTACTGCTCCATAATGTACGAAGTAGCGTATCTGAGACTGTGCATTCATCGACATTGCTCCTCAGGTGACACAAGTACTGGGACATTTTTTTGTCTCCAATGTCCTGCTGTGTTAGAACCTGCCATACCCTCTCCTCTTACAAGGCGGATACTCGTCGAATTAACTCGGTCTTCAGTTTCATGTAGGCCTCTGTGTTGGGCGGTGAAGTTATAATATCCTGTACTTCAGCAGCATATTGATGGTCTAATTGGATCACTACCAATGCAAACTTGGTGGAATTCGATGTCACACCTGCACAAACAAACAAAACTTGCCTCCACTTATGCAAACCATAACATGGGGTTGTGAGGCCAGAATGGTGGTAGTTGTACTGCCAGTTTTGAAATTACAGGATGTCTTTGTCATGTTTCCACTAATGAATGTCACTTTCTTGGTCCTAATGAATCGTCTCCTAAGTCACAACTATGTCAGGGTCACCACATATCGCGTTCCCACTGGCATTAGGCTCGTGACTAACTATCGCATTCTGAATGTGGGAAAAGTTTGTCTTCTATGTTTATCATGTTTTTATTGGAGATCACTCACTCAGGAAAGAACACATAACATAGGCAGTAATTACACAGTAATTACACAATAATAACCAATGGAATGTTACAGAAAACTTGGGTAGAACTCCCCAGAAACATTCTGTAAAATCAACAATGGAACAATTATTGTGTAGCTCATCATTTAAAAGTCATGGAACACTTGCGCACCGTGGCAAGGAGTAACTACAGGTCAGCACTCCTCATGGCCGGCACGCGAACCTTGTTGGCACTCGCGTTCCGTCAGCTGATCGTGGCTGCCAGCTGCGTGACCGCCTTACTCGCCATAGTTCCATTGGACAATTGGGAAAAACCTCTACCCAAGGTTCCTAGGAAGCAAATTCACATAATGAGAAAATATGTAAAATGCAAGAAACAGAAAACAAGTGTACGATACGAAATTAGGACACACTGCTGAGTACCATGTAGGACAGGTACTCCTCACGACTCACCCAAAATCGACAAAGTATGGTAAATTGAATCTAACGTGGCAGGTGCTGTACACAAAGCCATTTGTAATATCAAAAATCCTTCACCCTACAGGAGCCTCTAAGTCAGTATATGTAAACAGAGGTAAGGAAAAAGGGCTCTACCCACACAAAGATTTACAGAAATTTATGCTCTAAACAGAATTTGACGCTCATCAAGTATGACTTTGAGCAATGTATGCGAGTGTATATAAGAGATGACATATGGTCTATTTGAATATATTGCAACTGATGTTTAGTATGAAGGAAAGCTTTCATTTTGCCCATTTTTTGTGTGTGGTCTTATTAGGATGTAAGTTTTTGTTATATAAGATTTCATTGTATGTTAACGATCCAGAGAAGCTCATAAAACATTACCCTGACCAAACGTGAGATATTATTCAATTTTGACACACTATTGTTTAAACACATAGTAGGCATACAATTGAGTGCACAGCACAGCGTAACAAATCGCTGTCAGATGATGATCGTAGCTTAGCAAGAAAATGCCAAGCAATCTACACTTAGAGAAAACTTTATTAGTTGATTACTAAGGAAATAAAACGTCTACACTACAGAACTAAACTAGGGACTTGGAAAGAACTAAGCTAAGGAATATACAGCATGGTCCATTGATAGTGGCCGGGCCAAATGTCTCACAAAATAAGTATCAAACGAAAAAAATACAAAGAATGAAACTCATCTGGCTTGCAGGGGGAAAACAGATGCTGCTATGGTTGGCTCACTAGATGGCGCTGCAATTGGTCAATCAGCAACTGTGTTTTTTTAAAATAGGAACCCCCAACTTTTCTTACATAATCATGTAGTACGTAAAGAAATATGAATGTTTTAGTTGGACCACTTTTTTCGCTTTGTGACAGATGGCACTGTAATAGTCACAAATGTATAAGTACGTGTTATCACGTAACATTCCGCCAGTGCGGCCGGTATTCGCTTCATGATACATTACCCTTGTTAAAATGGACCGTTCACCAATTGCAGAAAAGGTCGATATCGTGTTGATGTATGGCTGTTGTGATCAAAATGCCCAACAGGGGTGTTTATGTATGCTGCACGGTATCCTGGACGACATCATACAAGTGTCTGGACCGTTCGCCAGATAGTTACGTTATTTAAGGAAACAGGAAGTGTTCAGCCACATGAGAAACGTCAACCACGACCTGCAACAAATGATGATGCCCAAGTAGGTGTTTTAGCTGCTGTCACGGCTAATCCGCACATCAGTAGCAGACAAATGTGTGAGAATCGGGAATCTCAAAGCGTCAGTGGTGAGAATGCTACATCAACATCGATTGCACGCGTACCATATTTCTATGCACCAGGAATTGCATTGCGGCGACTTTGAGCTTTGTGTACAGTTCTGCCACTGGGCACAAGAGTAATTACAGGACGATGACAGATTTTTTTGCACGTGTTCTATTTAGCGACGAAGCGTCATTCACCAACAGCGGTAACGTAAACTGGCATAATATGCACTATTGGCCAACGGAAAATCCGCAATGGCTGCGACAAGTGGAACATCAGTGACGTTGGCGGGTTAATGTATGATGCGGCAATGTGGGAGGAAGGATAATTGGCCCCCATTTTATCGATGGCAATCTAAATGGTGCAATGTATGCAGATTTCCTACATGATGTTCTACCGATGTTACTACAAGATGTTTCACTGCATGGCAGAATGGCGATGTACTGCCAACATAATGGATGTCCGGCACATAGCTCGCGTGCGGTTGAAGCGGTATTGAATAGCATATTTCATGACAGGTGGATTGGTCATTGAAGCTCCATACCGTGGCCCAGGCGTTCACCGAATCTGACATCCCCAGATTTCTTTCTGTGGGGAAAGTTGAAGGATATTTGCTATAGTCATTCACCGACAATGCCTGACGACATGCGTCAGCACATTGTCAATGCATGTGCGAACATTACGGAAGGCGAACTACTCACTGTTGAGAGGAATGTCGTTACACGTATTACCAAATGCATTGAGGTTGACTGACATCATTTTGAGCATTTATCACATTGAAACAACTGAAATAAAATGTTCAAACGTCCCTACGTTTGGTATTTTAATTTAAAAAACCTTTCTGTTACCAACTGTTCGTCTAAAGTTGTGAGCCATATGTTTGTGACTATTACAGCAGCATCTATCACAAAGCGAAAAAAGTGATCCAATTAAAACATTCATATTTATTTACGTATTACACGAATATGTAATAAAAAATGGGGGTTTCTATTTAAAAAATGCAGTTGATATCTGTTTTATTTATGGCAGCCCCATCAGGTGGGCCAACCATAGCGCCGTCTGGTTTCCCCCTTCAAGCTAGAGAAGTTTTTCATTTGATGCTTATTTCGTGAGATATTTGGCCCGGTCAGGATCAATGGATCACCCTGTATATATAGAGGATGAAGTAAATGTTATCTACAGAAAACTAGCTCTACACTATGATACTATATACAAGCTATTTACATTGATACAAGTGGCTATTTACAGACTACACGAAAGGGGATATCTACATGAGGAATGAAGGAGTATAAATAAGTTTTGAATATACTACGAGAGATAGGATAGTGCTCCACCTACAACACACTTTTCTTTCCATGTACAAAAAGATAAGTCAAAACGACAGCCGGAGTTCAAACATGTGTGCTCCTAGAACTCATAAAACATGGATAAAAAATGAATGGCATACTGACAGAAATCAAAATATACCGAATATATGAAAACTGAAAGGGGGAAACATTAGCAGCCAGCGAGCAACCTTGCACTTAGTTTTAAGTTAGATAGTTACTGTCATGTTTCAGGGATCATTTTGCATGATAAATCATCATGATGTGGAACGAGTCATTTTACATTCATATTGCAAATTAATTTATACTCTAAACATCACCATATAATTAACCCCCCCCCCCCCCCCAAATGAAAACAAGATATGCAGATTGAGTCAGAAATTCCTACCCACCACCTTTTACACATTACAAACATAACAATTCTTCAACAGAATAGAAGGAGTTCTCAAGGAGAAACTTTTTCTATTTATTCTCAAATTTTACCTTGCTGTCTGCTAGACATATTATACCACTAGGTAAGTGGTCAAAAATTTTTGATGCATTATTGTGCACCCCCTTTCTGAGCTAAAGACAACCTTAATGCTGAGTAATGTATGTCATTTATTTTTGTAATTATGTACCTCATTGTTCCTTTTGAACTGTGGTGGGTTATTTACAACAAACTCCATGATGGAATAAATACCTGTATACTGTGAAATAGTAGCCAGAAGGCCCAACTCGGTAAACAGGTGTCTCCAAGATGTTTGCGGGTGACCACCAAATATTATTCTTACAGCAAGGTTTTGATCAATGAAGACCTTTCTTAAAGATGAGTTACCACAGAACATTAAGCCACGTGACATTACCGAATGGAAATAAGAAAAATGTCAACTTACTAATTTTTCTCTCACCAAAATTTGCTATGGTTCTAAGTGCAAATGTGGCTAAACTAAGTTGTTTTAGGAGTTGGACACCTATGAATTTTGAAATTTCCAACCTATGTATTATTTTATCACTGTGTGTTACACATCACTGGTGCAGTAGCCCTAGAGGAGCGGAACTGAATATAATGTGTCTCTATGAAATTCGGGGAGGGGGGGGGGGGGTGGCAGCATTCACAGAAACACAGTCAATGATACTTTTGAGAACTTTGTTCACCATTTCTTTCTTTTCTCTATGTATACTGGGAGTGATTACAATACTTGTGTCATCTGCAAAAAAAGAAAGAAAAAAAAGGCAAACTGATTCTGCTTGTTATGCATTAGACAGCATATAATTTACATACATGAGAAAAGTAGTGAACCTAAGATTGAGCCTTGGGAAACCCCCATTCTTCTGGTTAGATATGGCATTATGACAGGATCCATGGATTGCTATATCATCAACCCCATAAAATTTCAATTTATCTAGGAGTATACTATAATTCACACAATCAAATGTCTTGGATAGGTCACAGACAATACCTACCAGTGCTATTTTGTAATTTAATGCTTGTAATGGTGTGTAAACATAGCATTCCCAGTAGGGAAACCCTTCTGAAATCTGATTTGCTGAGGATATTATTGTTGTCAAGGTAAATGGCATCAGCAGCAAAAAAGTTCAGTAGTTACTGACGCCTCTCTTATCACCTTTCTTAAAGAGGGGTTTAACAATGACACATTTTAGTCTCTCTGGAAAAATGCATTAAGTTAGTGCTGCATTACATATTTCAGACAATACCAGATTTATTATACGGGAACAAATCTTTAGTACTCTATTGGCAACACGATCAAAACCAGAAGAGCTTTTATTCTTGAGAGAATATATGACTCCCTTAATTTCAGAAGTAGAAGTTGGTGGTACATTCATATGATATAATTTTATGAGAGTCACTTCAACATATTGCAGTGATCTTTCTCTTGAACTGTTGGTACCTATGCTTTCTACTATGCTTAAGAAATGATTGTTAAATACATTTGCTACACGTGATACATCATGTATAACCCTTCCATTCAATCAATAGTAATGCCATCCTCTTCTGTGGTTGGTTGTCCTGTCTCTTGCTTCATTATATTCCATATTGCCTTAACTCTGTTGTCAAACGTATTGATTTATGATATTAAGTGGATATTTCTTGATTTTTTTTCATAATCTTTCTTAGTAATTTTGAGTAGTTTTTGTAGTGCGCAATTACTGCAGGGTCTCTACTTCTTCTTGCCAAAAGATACAATTCCCTTTTCCTTTCACAAGATACTTTAATCCCCTTGGTGATCCATTGTTTTTTACATAACTGTTTAATGTCCCTTTTGATTAGTTTATGTGGAAAGATATTTTCAAGTTAATATGTAAGTGTCCTTCCAGTGAATGATGCAGAGTCCTGTCCTGTGTAAAATAGGGAACACAATAATCAGGTATTTGGTATAGAAGTATAAAGGCCATACCGAAAATAAATTATATGTATAAAAATGTGTGAGTGGGAATGTGTGTATGAAAAAAGCTACAGTACGCCATATGTATATAAAGGTTGCACTTAGGTGCTACCAAATGATAAGGGGTCAGACCAAGCATTACAAATCCACGTGACTGAGGAGAGCACCAAACAAGTTATTTGTAAATCATCACACGTAGTCTCAACATTGTTTAACATTTTTTCATTGGTGCAATTCTCATAGAGATATAGTCACACACAACAAAATGTACAAGAGTGATATCATGTAGCAAAAGGAACTGTGTGTCACCGACACTGAAGAACACTGTTTACAGTTGATAACGACACTTACACAACACAATATTGTGCAGTCAGAATGTATCAGACAGTAAATACAAAATAAGGGATTAACACAAGTAGATTGTAATGAAATGATGTGCTCAATTGTTCTCTCGTGATGAACAAAGGATTGCAGGAATTGAGTAAAAATGAATGTTTCTCCCTTTTCGTAACATTTCCTGTATACCACTGGACACATCCTAGTAGGCTTGTCACAGGCGTAGCTAAATGTAGTTATGTAGACTTATCGTGGTGAATCTTTCTTTCCTCAGCATCTGTAACCAAGGATACTTGTGTCAGATGCAGTGTAAGAGCACAAAAAACTCACGCACATAACTTGATACTGTTTTACGGAAATATTTTGTCACTACAGGAAAATGGGATTGAAAAAATGGCAACCTGTGTAACATTAAAGAAAGATGAGACTATGAATACAGATTGGTCACAAATGAATGTTAAAAGTGTAATGCCCAAGAGCAAAATGAGATAAAAATGACAACATAAAAACTGAAAAGTGTTACACTATAAAATCATAAGAAATATACGTAATATTAACTGTCTTGTATGTATCATTCCTATACAGTGTTTATGTAAACTTTCGTACAATATTTCTGTAAAGAAATGTAAATGCCATATGTAAATGTATATGTATGGAGTAAGAAATATGCAAACCCAGTGTGTCTATATATTTTAAAATGTAAACACTTAAGTTATTGTAACAATGATGAAATGTAAAAAAAAAAAGTAAATCTGAATATGTTTCCTAGGACTGCATATGCGAACTAATAACTGCAAATGTGCTATGACACTTTGTGAAGGTCTGAAACACTTAATTCTGTGTGTTCCCATTAAAAACGTGTGCCAGTGCTGGACAGTAACATCTACATCTACACAGATACTCTGCAAGCCACCGTACAGTGCGTGGCGGAAGGTATCCTGTACCACTACTAGTCATTTCCTGTTCCACTCACAAATACAGTGAGGGAAAAACGGCTCTCTATATGCCTCAGTATGAGCCCCAATTTCTCATATCTTATCTTCATGGTGTTTACACACAATGTATGTTGGCGGCAGTAGAACTGTTCAGCAGTCAGCTTCAAATGCCAATTCTCTAAATTTTCTCAACAGTGTTTCTTGAAAAGAACGTTGCCTTCCCTCCAGGGATTCCCATTTTGATTTCCCAAAGCATCTCCATAACATTTACATGTTGTTCAAACCTACCGGCAACAAATCTAACTGCTTTGATTTCTTTATTCTATCCGATCTGGTACAGATCCGACACATGAGCAGTATTTAAGAGTAGGTCACATTAGCATCCTATATGCGGTCTCTCCTTTACAGGTGAACCACTCTTTCCTAAAAATTCTTGTGACAAACCAAAGTCAACCATGCACCTTCCCTATCACAGATCTCGCATGCTCGTTCCATCTTGTATCACTTTGGAATGTTATGCCCCGCTACTTAATTGACTTGACTGGGTCAAGCAGGATACTAGTCAAGCTTTTGCAAACATTACAGGTTTGTTCTTCCTACTCATCCGTAATAAATTACATGTTTCCACATTTAGGACAAATTAGTAATTTTGTCTGTCATCTTGTATCCTCCAACAGTAACTAAACTTCAATTCCTTATTGTACACAACAGCATCACCAGCAAACAACCACAGATTGCTGCCCATCCTGTCAGCTAAATAATTTATGTACATAGAGAACAGTAGTTCTATCACACATTCTTGGGGTACTCCCGACAATACCTCTGTCTACAATAAGCACTCTCCATAGAGGACAACATACTGAGTTCTATTACTTAAAATGTCTTTGAGCCACTGTGAACTTATTAGATATGCTTGTCCCTCCTTTAACAGTCTGCAGAGGGGCACCGTGTCGAATGCTTTTCAGAAATCTGTAACTATGGGATCTGCCTGTTGCCCTTCATCCATACTTCACAGTATATCATATGAGAAAACAGTAAGCTGCATTTCGTACAAGCGGTGCCTTCTGAAACCACCCTGATTTGTGGACACAAGCTTCTCAGTCTCAAGAAAGTTTATTACATTCAAACTGAGAATGTGTTCTTGGATTCTGCAGCAAACAGAAGTTTGGATATTGGTCTGTAATTTTGCTGGTCTGTTTTTTTTTTTTTTTTTTTTTTTTTTTTTTTTTTTTTTTTTTTTTATTAGAGTCACCTGCAATTTTTTCCAGTCACTTGGAACTTTGTGCTGGGCGGAAGTCACAACTTTTTATTCTCGTACCAAGCTGCGTCCTAGTCTCCACATCCTGATGTGACGAGGACTTACATTCTTAAATGGAATTTTTTTGGAGAAGAAGTCGATACGAAGAGAGAATAGCTAACACAGCCACGCCAGCATATTTGTATGTCTTTGGGGAGACAAGGTAGATATCAAGCAGTACAACAAAACTCAAAGGAACTAACCTTCAATCAACATACCAGAACATCACAACATTTCTTAACCCGCACGCATTTCTGAGCTTACAATTTCTGGTGTGGCTAAATGTGCATTCGGATGACTATATCAGGTTTGAACAATTCACATTCTTTCTCTTGCTAACCATTACAAATTTTACATGACGAGCAGGGAGAATTATGTTCTTGGATTCGAGAAGTACTTCGTGCATAACACTGTGACATCACAGTTCAAGTGATTGACGTTTAGGCCAATCTTTCTGTATGCCTATGACCTTCAGATCCCTGGAAATATGCAATTTAAACTTGTCATAGTTCAATAACAATTGTTTCATGTTATCATATGTTTCTTTCATGTAAGGTACATACCCAATCAGAATTGGTGGTAACACATTGCCATTATGCAGTGGTACACACTTGAGACTGACTTTGGAGGAATCAATTAACAATCTCCACTGATCACTTTTCTAGTTAATGGCAGTAGCTGCCATTAGCACATGTACATCATTATAAAATACATAGTTCTCTTCACTTTCAAAAAATGGATGGAATGGTATATGGTTGTTACAAAATGCACCCACATTTATTGCATTATCAAGACAATTCCACTATTATAATCTTGAGGCCAAGAGTTCAGCTTCACCTTCACCTTTCAATAATTCCAGATCTCTTACTAGGTCATTAAGTTCGCACTGTGTTATTTTGTGAATCTCTGTACACTCATTGCTACACAAAAAATTTGTACCTTTTGAAGAACTAGGTTTTCGAGGTGAGGGTGCAGCGCTAATTTCAATACAACCCTCGTCAATGTAAAAACAGTCCGTCTCCCTGAGGCAATGGTCACTTGGTTGGTGGTATGTTAGGATAAGTCAAGGAAGATTTTTTCTCCTTGAAAATACCTTGTGTTAATGGAATTGCCATATAAAACTATGAATCATTCACACAGTTTGATGGTTATCACTAGATCATGGGTACAGCAAAGCCCATGGAAGACTTTTCATGAGTCAACCACGAATGAAGACTTGAGACCAAAGACATGCAACAAACATGACTAGCCCATGGCTCATCCTAGTCCCTGATTTCACAGCCAAAGCACAATCTGTATGCTTTTCTAACACATGATGTTACTGGCCTCCTTTGCAGTTTTAATGTAGCTTGTCCATAAATATTGCTAATATTGTCAGCAACATAAAAAAAGTGAGAACACATATTGAATCGTAAGAATTACTATGAACATATATACTAAACACAATTCAATAACATGTTCTTCCAGCATACCAACAGAACACAGCTTGTAATAGAAAAACTACATTTAAATGAAACGTGCTCTACTCCTCCCTTGGATTTACTGTATGAATCTTAGCTTCAACCAGGACATCAATACAAGTAGTCAAATTGTACAGTAACATTTCTGACAGCATCAATATCTCACAGTAATGTACCTCAGCTAACAGGAAAGGAAATTCCATATATTTACAAATAAAATACTGAAATATTTATAGCAAACTTATTAGAAACATGTTAAATTAAAGCTTTATATTACTTCAATAAACAACTGACATTTGCTGGTAGTATATTTAGGTGCAAATATCATCATTTTATTGTATTCTCTTGTTTTTTGGGTTTAATGAACATCATAAGAGGATCAACCATGTTGTCAATTCCACAGGGGGCTACCCCGGAAGCAACATACAAATTTCTTCACTCGAGTTGCAGTAGCTCAGTGGCAGGCAAGAAATTCAAAATCACAGGCTAGCAATTTGAGTCTATTTAAACTAGTATGGGTATAGAAGCAGCCTAAGCAGCTTTATATGAGAAGAAAAGTGTCAAGAAAGAGAGGAAACAAGATGATATTTTGTTACTCCAAAGCAGTGGGAGAAGAAAGAGAAGTAATGGGATGGTTCGTACGAGGAAAATGTCTTTTACATGGGATGTAGAGTGGGAGCTTTCTTACTTTTTAAAAGTTTCACAGATACCAATTTAGTTTACATGTAGGTACATTTAAAGTTTCAATTTGTTATTTTTTGAAAATGATGCCTTGATAACTCTGTCCTACTCAATACATTTGGAGAGCTGAAATCCAAAGTTTCAGTCCAGTTTGTCCAGCACGTCTCTCTATATATGCTGGTGATAGCAGCACAAATATTGTTTTGCAGCTCACCCAAAGTCTATGGACAGTAATATACACAAAGGATTTAAGATAACCTGACAAGAAAAAGATGCAGGGAGCTAAGTTTGACAAGTGGAGATCACCTTTCAATGATACAAGACAGTCGGCAAGTATTCACACAAAAGTGCCATCGACTTCCGTGCGGTGTGGGCTGTGGTGACTCCTTGTTGGAACCCACATACATTTTTTTCTATGTTTTGGAAGGAAAACTCACTTGGAGATAACACTCAGAAATAACTGTAACTGCCCTATCATTCTCTTAGAAAAATGATGGACGATTATGCCAATTTTGGATAATGCACACGAAACAGTCGCATGTTCCGTATGCAGGGGCTGCTCATGAACTTCTCAGGGGTTTGTAGCATTAAGTTTCATTTATTCATGCATCCATAAAAATGAAAAAGTGCCTCGTCACTGAAGAACACAAGAGCAGCATCAGGCAGTTTTTTTATGATGGCTGCACGTGCATTTTCTTGTGAAACAAAATCGCGTGGATTAACTGTGTGAACCACTGCCAGTTTGTATGGATGCATGTTTACATGCAGATACCTGGAGGAATTCAAAATCGCCAGTCTTACTTTATCAACATTTTCTGGGTCCCTGTGTTTCTTCTGCTCACTACCAGTGCCCCTATATGTGTACACTCACATAAGAATCTATTTTCAATCAAGAATACAACCTGCATGTGTGATATTAAACTGTTCCCTGAATAAACACTAGGTTGCAGTTACCAAACGGCCATTGGAAAAGTAAGTCGTCATGGTGAACAGATGTTCTTCTCATCTGCTGCATGATCACTACTACAGCAATGTTTTTAAGTAAGTAAGTTACGTCCCACCCTTTTGAATGCACTCAACACCACACGACAATGATTAACAGCCACCGTGTGGCATGCATTCCAAATATGTAAGTTCCGTGCTGCACCCTGTATGATATTAAGATTTAATGGACACAGTAAAATGCTGAGGAGCACGAGGAAGTTAGCTGTGAAAAATGAAAGGAACGATTATGAGAAGGTATAGCATTGCAAGGTTTAGACAACCTTTAATTAGATGTAAAGTAAAGGCAGTAGTTGAAACTACTGATCAGTGTGTTGTATTTGGTAATATTGTAAGTAGTTTTTGTGTAAACATAGTTTTAAGGATGTGCAAGCTGGGAAAATACAAGGAAAACTTTTGTTTCAAATACAAAGCTCCAGATGATGAACTGAGACAGTGCATTCAGAAACTGCCTGATAGACAAGGGAAGACTGCAAATCTTGGAAATAACTCAGTGTAACCATTTCCTGTGGAATTGTTTGTTGAGGGATACGAGTTTTTGTAATTTTACTGTATTCATTCTTTACACATTGATTTAATAGGGTATTGTCTATGAATGGAAACAAGAGAAAGTTACTAACTAATGAAAGTAAAAATTAGTTAAGAGAGAAAGAGAGTAATTAAGTGTCAAGTGAGAAGAATACATGAGATCATGGATTATAGTGTGTTTACATGATTCTTGTGAAAAATGACTGTATTGGTACTGAAGTGATAATTCAGAGGAAATATGTCTTTGTAAGAATATGAGCCCCTAGGACTGAGTTTAAGAAAGGTGTTTTAGAATGAAGAACACAGTTGATGAACCACGTGGTTTGAGCTACACAGAATGAGAAGGAAACTAGGAATACCGTCTTACATAATTGTATTCTGTTATGTGTATGTTAAGACTGTTTCAGAGAAATCCTGAAGTGGATTTTTTTAAAAGCAAGGGGGATTGAACTGATTCCGAATAGTATACTTGGTGCAGCAGGAATACAAACTGCTCTAAAAAAATTTGCAGACAGTTACCCAAGAGTTGACACATTGTGAAATGCTTATTTTTCAAGATTTGACAGTTTTCTGTATGTGTTCACTGATGACTACATACACACAGCCATTCTACCATTATCATGAAAATTACTCCTATCACAAATTACATGATTAATTCACACTTTCACTCATCACATTTGATCCATGTACAACATAAATTATGCAATGGCTTTGAGAACTGCCATTATAAACTGTATTGTACAATGATTTCACATGATTTTCAATCACAATGCTGCTTTCGAAAGCTTGGCTTACTCCTTATTTCAGCTGTAAACACACTGACACACTACCTACTGCATAAAGTAGGGACTGATCTGTACTGCTGTGATATACCTTTTGCATTTCTTACTTTTATGTTTTCATCCTCTTTTAAAGCAAAGAGAAAAGATGAGGTGGTAGTAGCCCAGCGTAGAGCCTGTGCCTACCGTCAGGTATTTTTGACTTTCAGATGTTAAAAGACAGAGCAGTTTTTGTTCTTGTACGAGTTGTTGGAAGGAAGGTTTCGCTCAGTGAGTGAACGAGTGAGAACCGCCATTTTTTAGCGAGTAATTGCAGACCGCTATTGTGTGTATTTTCTATGTGCATCGAACAGAAATATAGTAGTGTTTTATTAACAGAATATTTATGAGAGTTATTATTATTTTAAGTAGTAATGCAATAAGAAGAACGGAAGCCCACCTGTGTACTTCGGAAAATTTACGAAGATCCGAATATAACAACACGGCCACAGTCAAGGAGACGGCGATCGGACATAATATTAATAATTGGTATGCATAAAATACTATGAAGACGATTTATTTATATAAATATAAACTAAAATGATTCCTTTCCCGTTACAGGCAATGCCTAGCTTATTGTGCTTGTCCTTTATGCCAAAGAATTAATCTCTTTAATTCATCCATTTTAAAAAAGCCACATATTCCAACATTTTATTATCATTCATTCCCTATCCTATTATATTATCATTTTGTTATATTATACTGCCTCCCACTTCCCAGGCTACACGAAAACAAGTAAATTATCAACAGCCTTCATGCCACTTCAGTCCACACAAACTATTTTGAAATTCTGACATTTCTTAGGAATTAGCCAGTTGTGTTCTAGTTGCACGAGTTTAGTCACACCTCCCCCCCCCCCCCCCCCCTTACTTACAAAATGCATATACAGCTGATACACACGTACAGCAGTATAGTATAACTAAATGGCAATGTTCTAAAAAAAAATTGCATACCTTTTGAACAACTGTCCATATTATAAGTTTGTCAAAAGTACGTCAAATTCCATTTTCCTGTTTAGTCATACATTTCAGTACTCTAATAAAATTGCATGGCCATAAAAAGCTAGCGAGTGACAAATCATTGTTACCTCGTGGAAGAAGATAAGAAGCAACAAACATACTATGTTGGTCTGTTTTGTCAAATCATTAAATTTTAAAATCACTTGTTAAGATCTGATATCAAATGTGTACTCTCAGCTTACTTCAAAAAATGTAATATTTTTCCGTCGTGTTTTTCATCCTACTTTCATATGTTCAATTTGCTTTAGTTTATCCAATTATGTAGTTCCTTTTGATAAAAGAGAAGTCTGTAATCCCATTTTAAACCCCCATTAATAGTTTTACAAATATAATATTGATACCATTCTCATGAACCATGCCTCTGGTGGGGAGCTTGCATGCCTCAATAATATAGATAGTCGTACCGTATGTGCAACCGCAACAGAAGGGTAACTGATGAGTACCCAGACAAATGTGTGGTTCCTGAAGAGCGGCAGAGCAGCCTCCTTTTTGGTAGTTAAAGGGGCAACAGTCTTGATGATTGACTGAACTGGCCTTGTAACATCAACCAAAATGGCTTTGCTGTGCTGGTACTGTGATCTGCTGAAAGCAAATGGAAACTACAGCTGTAATTTTTCCTGAGGGCAAGCAGCTCTACTGTATGGTTAAATGATAATGGCATCATCTTGAGTAAAATATTCCGCAGGTAAAATAGTCCCCCATTTGGATCTCTGGACAGCGACTGCTAAGGAGGGCATTGTTATCAGGAAAAACAAAACTGTCATTTTACGGATTGGAGCATGGAATGTCAGATCCCTTAATGTGGCAGGTAAGACAGAAAATTTCAGAAGGGGGATGGAAAGGTTAAAGTTAGATATAGTGGGAATCAGTGAAGTTCCGTGGCAAGAGGAACAAGACTTCTGGTCAGGTGAATACAAGGTTATAAATAAAAAACAAAATAGGGGTAAGCAGGAATAGAATTAATAATGATAATGAATAAAAATATAGGAACGCAGATAAGCGTCTATGAACAGCATAGTGAATGCATCATTTTAGCCAAGACATACGAAGCCCACACCCACCACAGTAGTACAAGTCTATATGCCAACTAGGTCTGCAGCTGATGAAGACTTCTGCACAGAGCATAACTGAATCTTAGCTAACACTTGGTTTAAGAATCATGAAAGATAGTTGTACACATGGAACAGATTTGTAGTCACCAGAAGGTTTCCGAATGATTATACGAGTATCATAGTTACACAGAATTTAGGAACTAGATTTTAAATTGTAAGACATTTCCAAAGGTGGATGTGGACTGACCACAATTCATTGATTATGAACTGTAGATTAAAACTAATGAAGCTGCAAAAAGGTAGGAATTTAAGGAAAAGGGGCCTGGATAAACTGACAGAATCAGAGGTTGTAGTGAGTTTCAGAGGGAGTATTATGGAATGATTGACAAGACCAGGGGAAAGGAACACAGTGAAAGAAGAATGGGTACTGAAAGCAGCAGATGGTACAGTAGGTAAATAGGAAATGGTGGTGGAATTCCTTTGGTAACAAGAGATACTGAATTTAATTGATGAAATGAGAAAATATAAAAATGCAATAACTGAAGAAGGCAAAAACAAACAAACGTCTCAAAAATGAAATCGACAGGGAGTGCAAAATGGTTAATCATGGATGGCTAGGGGACAAATGTGATGATGTAGAAGCATATATCAATAACGTTAAAGACAGGTACCTCTCAAAGGGAAATTAGAGAGACCTTTGAAGAAAAGTATGAATATCAAGAGCTCAGATGGAATACCAGTCCTAAACAAAGGATGGAAAGCAGAAATACGGAAGGAGTATATAGAGGGTCTATACAAGGGAGAGGTACTTGAGGGCAATAACATGAAAATGGAACATGACATAGATGAAGATGAGATGGGAGATATGATAGTGGGTGAAGAATTTGACACAGCACTGAAAGACCAAAGCTGAAATAAGGCTCCGAGAATAGACAAATTCTTTAGAACTACTGATAGCCCCAAGAGAGCCAGCAATAGCAAAACTCTTCCATCCGGTGAGCAAATGTATGAGACAGACAAAATACCCTCAGACTTCAAGAAGAATGTAATAATTAAATCGCAAAGAAAGCAGGTGTTGACAGTTATGAAAATTACCAAACTATCAGTTTAATAAGTCATGGCTGCAAAATACTAACATATTCTTTGCAGACAAATGGAAAAACTGGTAGAAGCCAACCTTGGAGAGATTCAGTTTGGATTCTGGAGAAATGCAGGAACACGAGAGGCAATACTAAATCTACAACTTCTCATAGAAGACAGGTAAAGGTTCAAATGGTTCTGAGCACTATGGGACTTAACATCTGAGGTCATCAGTCCCCTAAACTTAAAACTACTTAAACCTCACTAACCTAAGGACATCACACACATCCATGCCCGAGGCAGGATTTGAACCTGTGACCATAGCAGCAGCATGGTCCCAAACTGAAGCACCTAGAACCGCTTGGCCACAGGTTAAGGAAAGGCAAACATACATTTATAGCATTTGTAGATTTCGAGAAAGCTTTTGACAATGTTGACTGGAATACTCTCTTTCAAATTCTGAAGGTGACAGGTGTGGAGTACAGGGAGCGAAAGGCTACTTACAACTTGTGCAGAAACCAGATGGCAATTATAAGAGAAAAGGGGCGTGAAAGGGAAGCACTGGTTGAGAAGGGAGTGAGATAAGGTTGTAGCCTATCCCTGATATTCAATCTGTATATTAGAAAGCAGTAAAGGAAACGAAAGAAAAATTTGAAGTAGGAATTAAAATCCACAGAGAAGAAATAAAATCTACAAGGTTCGCCAACGACACTGTAATTCTATCAGAGACAGCGAAGGACCTGGAAGAGCAGCTGAACAGAATGGGTAGTGACTCAAAAGGAGGATCTAAGTTGAACAACAACAACAGCAAAACAAGGATAATGGAATGAAGTCCAATTAAATCAGGTGATGCTGAGGGGAAACATATTAGAAAATGAGATACTTTAAGTAGTAGGTGAGTTTTGCTATATGGGCAGCAAAATAATAGAGGATGGTCGAAGCAGAGGATATAAAATGTAGACTGGCGATGGCAAGGAAAGCGTTTCCGAAGGAGAGGAATCTGCTAACCGAGTATAGATTTAAGTGTCAGGAAGCCATTTCTGAAAGTATTTGTATGGGGTGTAGCCATGTATGGAAGTGAAACATGGACACTAACTAGTGTGGACAAAAAGAGAATAGAAGCTTTCAAAATGTGGTGCTACAGAAGAATTGTGAAAATCAGATGGGTAGATCACACATAACTAATGAGGTGGTGCTGAATAGAATTGGGGACAAGAGGAATTTATTTGTGTGTGTGTGTGGGGGGGGGGGGGGGGGGGATAGTAATGAAATGATCAGAGTCTGAAATGGGTTAACCTTTTCCAATCCAATTTTTCTACATAATGCATTGTTCCAAATGCTTATTTACTTTACACTAATGGAAATATGTCGGATACTGGAGCTGTAGCGGAAAATCATAATGTTGGACATAGTGAGACAGTGGATCCGAAAGGGTTAAGCAGTGGCAGACATCAACTGCCACTTTTCGTGCTTTACAGACATACTATCTAAATAATGACTTTACTACACTGTAAGCAATAGCATCACCTGCAAACATCCTAAGAGGGCTGCTCAGATTGTCACCTAAATGGTTTATACAGGTTAATACTTCCTTCAGGAATGCCTGATATCACTTCTGTTTCGTTCGATGACTTTCCATCAGTTACTATGAACTGTGACCTTTCTGTTTGATACCAAGTCACTTATGAGAAATGGCACCAGAGAGAGAGAGAGAGAGAGAGAGAGAGAGAGAGAGAGAGAGAGAGAGAGAGAGAGAGAGAGAGAGGAAGGGGTCCCAGTTCCAGTTATTAACTACATAAGATATTCTTTTGTTTTACCCTAGATTGACAGTAATCTAGGAAAACTGAAATTTAACTTTTGTTCATTAATGTAAACTGCACTTTTTGTAAAATTATTTCAGCCTCTACATAAAACTCAGTACTTCAAATGATAAGCTCTTTGTTCCTCATAACTTAAATTTTCTCAAGGTAAAAATTGGTTCCACTGTAACATTTCAGATGCTTTTGACTACAACATTAAATTGTTTGAAATTATCTTAGTGTTACTGCATAAATCTTTTATTACATTTATTTATCAGTTTTCTTCATGTAATTCAAGTTTTCACATTTGCTCTCCCTTTTAGAAACTGTCCAATCATTACAAATGTTAATGGGAAGATCTCGCAAAGCTCGACATGAAAATACTGCTAAACTTACTTTAAACACTTTCTTTTTTTTTTACTTTCTTTTTTTTTTTTAAAAAAAAAAAAAGCATTCTGAAGCAATTGAGGTATTACAGTCAATCTGCAGCATCAAAATAACTCTAGGAATGTAGCTTTCCTCACATAAAATATTTTATTTCAGTATTAAGTAAAACTGGTGAGACAAAAAACTCTGGAACCATATTTTTGCCAATGTAAAGTATTCCCAAAGTGACTGAAGAACTTTTATTCACAATCCAACCTAGCTTGGAGTGAGCTCCTTGCAAAGGCCTTGAAGGTGCATGGGATGTCTACCAGACACTGTCATCCTGTGCCTTGCAGCATCATGTGGGTGTGATACAGAGGGATATGTGGTTAGAAAACCATGTTCCCGCCATTTTGCCAACTTTCCAGACCATGAAGCTATTCAAGCAGCTCCTCAATTGGGACCATGAGGCTGACTGTACCACTTACCTGTCCACCCACAAAGGAAAATTCCTTGGCTGTACCATGAACTGAAACTGGTCCTCTTCATGGCAGCTGCCTACCCTGACCATTCAGCTACAAAGATAGCCTTGCCTTGGCATGAGTAGCACAGATTATCTATGACCAAACTACTTACCACCACTGTGTAATGATAAAAATTTGGATAACAACATTGTTGTTATGGTTTTCGGTCCGGAGACTGGTTTGATGCAACTCTAAATGCTACTCATCACATGCAAGTCTATTCATCTCCGAATAACTACTGCACCCTACATCCTTCTGAATCTTCTTACTGCATTCATCTCTTGGTCTCCCTCTACAATTTTTATCCCCAATATTTCCCTCCAATCCTAAATTGGCAATCCCTTGATGTCTCAGAACCTGTTCCATAGTCCTGCCCCTTCTTTTAGTCAATTTGTCACACATACTTCTTGTCTCCCCAATTCTATTCATTACCTCCTCAATAGTGACATGATCTACCCACCTACATTCTTCTGTAGCATCACATTTCAAAAGCTTCTACTCTCTCCTTGTCTGAACTGTTTATCGTCTGTCTTTCACTGCCATACAAACATCTTCAAAAAAATACAGGGTGCAGCAGCATTCATAGTAGCACTGCAAGAATAATACCAGCAATTATTATTGTTGGAATTCCACATAGGCACGGCCTTATGAACGCTTCTAGCGTGAATAAAGAGATCACTAAGGCCAATCGACAGTTTGGGAAGATCTGCAAAGCATTCCAGAATTCACATTTCCTGTCTATAGATTCCCTGGAGAGAGAACATTTCGCACAGCACAGTCTACATCTTAACAGCAAGGGGAAAAAAACTACTAGGACAGAAAATTCAAAACTTACTTCACTCATTAAACAGATGCATGAACAGTGAACCTTTTGCTGTTCTGCCTCTGTAGACCAGTCCACAGTATCTTCTGCAACACCAGAATTGTCATCAGAAATGGAACAGGCTATACCAGCGGTATCAGCAACGACAATTTCTATTACACCTCCAGAAGCTTTAGAAACCACCTGCCCCTTGAGCAAAAGGAGAGTGTCTCCACCAGGCCATCTGAAGCATTTTTTATTCAAGACAAGCAGCTACCAAACAACGAGGTGAGCAGTGCGAGAGATTCGAAAGACAACATATCATTAGCGATATTATATCAAAATGTCCAGGGTCTAATTAATAAGATTGCTGAACTAGATGTGCTTTTGACGGATCAATTAAAGGATATTTCAGTTTTATGTATAAGTGAGCACTGGCTAAAAGAAAACCAAGCTTGTACAGCCAGAATTCGAAATGATCAGTAGCTCTTGTAGAGAGAATTTTATTTAAAGGGGGAGGAACATGTATATAAGCGAAGCAAGGAATTGAATGTAAAGAAATTAAACTCAGTAAGATAAAACACATTGAAAAAGAGTTCTAATACAGTGTGTGCAAACTTATAGAAGCCAAAATAATTATTGTGTGCATATATCGTTCCCCATCAGGGAACTTTATGATGTTTTTAGAGTGTTGAAAGACTTTTTAGTGAATTAAGACATTTTACAGAGAGCATTATTGTACTTGGTGATTTCAATGAACTGTTAAAAGCACCAAAACTAAACAATTTGTTATATTCACAAAATTTAGCACCATCTGTCGATGAACGAACTAGATATGGAAAACACACTGAAACGATAATAGATCAAATATTTATTGACTTGCAAAATCTAGATCGTGTTATTGAAATAACTGACACAGGGTTCTCAGATCACAAAGCAATAAAACTCTATAGAAATAATGTACTGGGCACAAATTCTAGAATACATGAGAAATATATTTACAGAAGATGTATCAATGAGAACAATATTAGGGTTTTTAATTATTTATTAAAAAACTCAGACTGGGATTTAGACAAACACGACACTGTGGATATGAAATTTGAGTCATTTTTAACTTGTTATAAACATAACTATGAAACTGCATTCCCCCTTAAGAAAATTAAAATAAAAAAGCAAGCCCAATACTTGGGTAAATCAGGGGGTATGGAAATCTGGAGAGTGACTTAGAAACCTAAGTAAATCAGCCAGGCTAAATCCAGCTCTGAAACAGTATGTCACCTGTTACAGAAAATTGTACAGGAAAGTCATTAATGCAGCAAAAAAGTTACATAATGACTCATACGTCAGTAGAAGCAAGGGTAACAAGAAAATGAAATCAGTGTGGAATGTGATAAATACAACTGTAGGCAGAAGTAAAGTAAGAGACATCAGCTTTGTTATTAAAAGTGAGGACAAAACTATAAGTGATCCTTCGTTATGCAAGTATTGTACACAGCCTCATAAAAACCCAAAGACAAACAAATATTAAACATAACATCACAAATCCTAAAACTATGTTCTTATACCCTGTAAGTGTACAAGAAGTACAGAATGCAAACAACAAACTGAAAAATAAATTGTCTTGTGGCACTGATGGTATTCCAGATAAAGTACTTAAACACAGCATAAATATTGCTCATCCCCTTGTAGACATATTTAATGCCTCTTTCAGCACTGGCACTTTCCCTAAAGAACTAAAGCTGTCAATAATAAAACCATTATATAAAAATGGTGATCCTCATAATGTAAAAAACTTCAGACCCATATCCTTGATAGTCTACTTCTCAAAAGTTATTGAAAGAATAATGCATGAAAGACTCTCCGCTTTCATGAACACAAGTAGAATATTAGTCGGTGAGCAAAATGGCTTCAGAAAAAATAAGTCAATTGAAACAGCTGTATATAATTTCCTAAAACTTCCCGATCTCTATAGATCATAGAGAACTAAACTGTGGCTTGTTTTTAGATTTATCAAAGGCATTTGATGTTATTGATCATGAATTATTGCTTGAGAAATTGTATTGCTGTGGTGTATGTGGTACTCTTCACAGCTGGTTTAAATCATACCTGTCAGACAGCTACCAGAAAGTAGAAATAGTTCAAGAAGTAACCTCTTACTTTTCATAATATAAGAGAGTTAGTAATGGAGAGCCACAAGGTTCTGTGCTTGGACCCCTCTCGTTCTTGATTTTCATAAATGACCTACCAAATTGTTTAATACTAGTTAATCCTGTATTATATGCAGACAATACGAGTCTCTTTATTAAAGCTCAAAATGAGACTGACTTGCAAAACAAAGTAGAAATAACAAAAGAAGAAGCAGGAAAATGGTTTGGAAATAACTGTTTATTTGTAAATGAGAAAAACCAGTATGGATGAATTTCAGCCACGTAACGAATAAAGTAAAGCCCAATATAGTTTTGAAACTTAGTGAACTGAAAATTTTACAAGCTTCAAACACAAAATATTTAGGTACCTGGTTAGACGAGCATTTAAAGTGGGATAAACATATTGAAATACTCAATAAAAAGCTAAGTAAATCCTGCTATATACTCAGAATGCTGAAAAACTGCTGCAGTGAAAAAACAGCAATACGTGCTTATTATGCTCTTATGCATAGTCTATTGTGGTATGGTGTCTTATTTTGGGGTAATTCAAGTCTGGCAAACCGGTCATTCATTATTCAAAAACTAGCATTAAGAATAATGAAAGGGGCTGCACCAAGACAGCCCTGCAACGAAATTTTCAAATAATGTCGCTTTCCTCTTTATATATCTATGAAAGTATCTGCTTTTTCAAATCTCACCCCCAATTTTCTTCTTTTAATAGTGAGTGCCATGACTACCCAACAAGACACAGGGATGATTTCCACAGAGAAACACACAAAACAGTCCAGTATCACAAGAGCGCAATATATCACCCCAAAATCCTTTTTAGTGCTCTTCCCTTAAGTATCAAAAAAGATAGAAAAGTTTTACATTTTTAAAAATGAGCTTAAAAATGTTATTAAGAGAATGTTTTTACAGTGTTACAGAGTACATGGATTTTCAGAACATAGTGGTCAATGATAATGATAAGTCATATCTGAAAAACAAATTTAGGAAAATAGTATGCACTATAAATAAACAATTATTGTTTGTTTTGTTAATATCATTGTATATGATAAAATGGATGCTCAATAAATAACAAATAAGGATATTAAAAACATGCCTTCAGGCAGTAACTGAAATTTATTTATTACCTCTAATGTCAATAAATAGTTAAAGGTATGTCATTTACTAATGTGTAGGTCACTGTCCATTGCATGGATTACTTTTTGAATATGACTCCTGTCAAATGATGCCCCCTCTGCACAACACATTCACCTAAGCAGCGTTGGAAGCTTTCCATAACTCGTCATAACGTATTCCCTGGGACATTGCCAACAGCAGTTCCGGTGCGGTCCTTCAACTCAGGACAGGTGGCACAAGGTGTTCGGAACACTTCTCACTTCAAGCAACCCCAAAGGAAGAAATCTGCACATGAAAGGTCAGGTGAGCAAGGTGGACAGGAAATGTCACCAAAACAGGAAATTACGCTACTGGGAAATGCCTGTCGCAAGAAATCCATGCAAATTCTGGCTGTATGTGAGGTCGCTCCGCCTTGTTGAAGCCATAATTGTCCCACATCCACATCGACATCGACCATACCTAATTGGGGAAGAACGAAGTATTGCAGAGCATCCTTAGGTAATTTTCACTGGTGACAGTTACAGCCACACCACTGTCATTCTCAAAAAAGTAAGAGCCAATAATCCCAAAGGAAGCAACTCCACACCACACTGTGACATGAAAACTGTGCAAGGGCTTGATGTGCAGTTCATGTGGGCTTACTTTACTCCAATAATGCATATTCTGTTTATTCACTGAACCACTTAACTCTAAATGAGCTTCATCTGACATCAGGATGGTCTGCAACATTTGTGGATTTTGGCGAAGGAGATCACGCATGGTTAAGCAGAATGTTTCGTGTGAAACCCAGTCGCGAGACCTAATTTCCTGAACAATCACCAGCATATATAGGTGAAAATGGAGATTGTGCAATATTCTCCTGAATGAGCAATCGGACATATGCACAGTTTGCACACGACGACGAGCAGATCTTTTTGGGCTATGCAATAGTGCAGCACGAACACTTTCCATGGCTTCTGGTGTATGCACAGTTCTTTCACTTCTTCCTGGTTTGTCATTGCAAACAGAACCTGTTCAAAGTGCACATACCTGCCACACAATGGCCCATCCATCTGGAACTTTCCCATGACGTCCTAAGTTGAAATGTTACGAAAACAGACGCTGGGTAGCAATAACAGAGTCGATATTCTTGAAATAACTATCAACAGCAAAGGCACGATGCTGTGCTCTCCACCGCTCCATATCACTGTCACACTCGAAATGGCAGCTAATTAGTATACGAATGCGGCACGAGCTGGTGCGCATTCCCGCAGTAAGACATTGTACTAGGCAAGTCAAATTATGCTATGAACTCTTCCGCTCCCTGAACTTCCAATACTTAAATCTATATTTGATAACAAATTTCTTTTCTTCAGAAATGCTTTCATGGCCATTGCCAGTCTACATTTTATGTCCTCTCTACTTCAGCCAATATCAGCTTTTTATTGCCCAAATAATAAAATTGACTTACTACTTTCAGCGTCTCATTTTCCAATCTAATTCCCTCAGCATCACTTGATTTAATTCACACACATTCCCTTATTCTTGTTCGTCTGTTTGTTTGTTTTTTTACCTTTATAGCACAAAAACATATAAGTTCATACAAGCACCTGTCAGAACTGTAGAACATGAGGACAAAAGAGGAGTTAATAAGAACTACATGTTAATCCCAACTGATGGAAGAAAGGACAGCTAAAAACAGGGATCTGGAGAAAGGTCTATAAAATATGCCATTGAGAAACAAAGGTTCTGAACTAAAAGTTAAATGTCCTCCACCACATTGCTATGATGGATAAAAGGTAAAACGCAGACGACAGCCTGCACGTCACTAAAGTGGCAGCTATCTCAGACAGCAAGCAGAAACGAGAACTTAAGTGGTTAAAAAAAAGGGCATTCAAACTGTCAAAGGATGAACGCAATAAGCACGGTAGGGGAGCACCACTTAAATTACTATGACTACAAAGACATTGCCTGATACACAACCTAGCTAAAATGATCCCCTCATCGAAGCCACTGGGAGAGGCTCAAGAACCTGGAACTTGTTCCCATGAAGGGAGGACTAGTGGTGATGCCAAAGTGACACCACCTGCTGACAGACGGCAACACAGACATTACTGGAGGGAATGTAAGAACTAGCGGACTGAGGTACGAGGGCTGCAACCTTAGCAGCAGCGTCAGTGGTCATGTTTCCTGTCAGATCAATGTGACCAGGAACCCACAGACACCACAGTGGCTCCGTCATGAGTGAGCATGTGAGAAGCCTTCCTGGACCTGCTGCACTAAGGGATGGACAATGTACAGCACACAGAGGCTTTGAAGGGCACAGAGAATCGAAGCAGATGACCCAATTGAAATCCTGTGTCGCCAGGTGCATTGCGCGGCCTGACACATGCTGAAGAGCTCTACCGTAAATATTGAGCAGTGTTCCCGAAGCAGACACCAAAAAATGTCAGTGCCAATGTCAAAGGCAGACCCCACACCACAGTCATTTCGAGATCCATCAGTGTACAGAAAGGTATTATCGTGAAGTTCCATGTGATGGTCGTGAAACTGAAGGTGATAGAGCGAAGGTGGAATAGTATCCTCAGGAAGCGAACGAAGGCCGAGGTGAGCACTGGCCACCACACAAAGCCTAGTGGCGAAGGGTTCACACCCACTGGGAAATATGCAGGCAACATGAAGCTGCCAGAGCAAGAGCTGAATGCGAACTCCAGCAGGTAACACAGAAGAGGGACACAATCCATACTGGTGATTAAAGGAATCATCAAAGGAGGTGGAATGGGATGGGTGGCCACGCATGGCAGACCAACAGCATCAATATTTGCTGAGAAAGTCATGGCAGTAGGACAGCAGTAGTTCAGCTGCTTCTGCATACATACTCTCAACAGAGCTAGTGTAAAAGGTGCCACTGGCCAAATAGCTGCAATGATGGTGGATAGTATCGAGACGGACGTGCAGATGCATAAACAAAACACTCATAGCCTAGTTTCAAATGGACAAGGGACCGGTACAAAAGGAGGAGGGTGGTTTGATCTGCTTCCCAGGGAGTATCACTGAGGACATGTAGGACATTGAGGGACCACATACAGTGGGCTGCCAGTCAAGACATGTGGGAGAACCAGGAAAGTTTCGTATCAAGCATGACCCCCATGAATTTTGTAGTCTCAATGAATGGAAGAGCAACAGGCCTAATATGTAAAGATCAGGGGAGAAACCAATTGTGCTGCCAGAAATTCATAAAAATGGTTCTGCCAGTGGAAAAACGAAAGCCATTGTCGATGCTTCATGAGTGAAGATGATAGAGACATTGCTGAAGACACAGCTCAATGAGACAAGTCTGGAAAACTGCAATAGATGGCAAAATCTTCAATGAAAAGGGAGCTGGAGATGCCCGGTGGGACACAAGGCCATTATAGCATTAATGACGATAGCAAACAGGATGATACTTAGGACAAAACCCTGAAGCACACTATTTTCCTGGATAAAGGTGTCTGACAAGACAGAACACAACATATCCTGAAAACTCGGTCTTTCAATCATTCTCTTCCATAATATAGTCTTCAAGTACATTGCCCTTGTATAGACCCTCTATATACTCCTTCCACCTTTCTGCTTTCCCTTCTTTGATTATAACTGAGTTTCCATCTGAGCTATTGATACTCATACAAGTGGTTCTCTTTTCTCCAAAGGTCTCCTTAATTTTCCTGTAGGCAGTATCTATCTTACCCCTAGTGATATAAGCCTCTACATCCTTACATTTGTCCTCTGGTGATTCCTGCTTAGCCATTTTGCACTTCCTGTCGATCTCATTTTTGAGATGTTTGTATTCCTTTTTGCCTGCTTCATTTACTGCATTTTTATATTTTCTCCTTTCATCAATTAAATTCAATATTTCTTCTGTTACCCAAGGATTTCTACTAGCCCTCATCTTTTTACCTACTTGACCCTCGGCTGCCTTCACTACTTCATCCCTCAAAGCTACCCATTCTTCTTCTACTGTGTTTCTTTCTGCCATTCCTATCAATTGCTCCCTTATGCTCTTCCCGAAACTCTGTACAACATCTGGTTTAGTCAGTTTATCCAGGCCCCATCTCCTTAAATTGGCACCTTTTTGCAATTTTCAGTTTTAATCTACAGTTCATAACCAATAGATTGTGGTCAGAGTCCACATCTACCCCTGGAAATGTCTTGCAATTTAAAACCTGGTTCCTAAATCTGTCTTACCATTATATAATCTGTCTGAAACCTGTCAGACTTCTTCCATGTATACAACCTTCTTGTATGATTCTTGAAGCAAGTGTTAGCTATGATTAAGTTGTGCTCTGTGCAGAATTCTACCAGGCGGCTTCCTTTTTCATTTCTTAGCCCAAATCCATATTCACCTACAATGTTTCTTTCTCTCCTTTTTCCTACCACCAAATCCCAGTCACCCATGACTATTAAATTTTCGTCTTCCTTCACTATCTGTATAATTTCTTTGATTTCATCATACATTTCTTCAATTTCTTCGTCATCTGCAGAGCTAGTTGGCATATAAACTTTTACTACTGTAGTAGGCGTGGGCTTTGTGTCTACTATGGCCACAATAATGCGTTCAATATACTGTTTGCAGTAGCTTACCCGCACTCCTATTTTTTTATTCATTATTAAACCTACTCCTGCATTACCCATATTGGATTTTGTATTTATAACCCTGTATTCACCTGACCAAAAGTCTTGTTCCTCCTGCCACCGAACTTCACTAATTTGCACTATATCTAACTTTAACCTATCCATTTCCATTTTTAAATTATCTAACCTACCTGCCTGATTAAGGGATCTGACATTCCACGCTCCGATCTGTAGAATGCCAGTTTTCTTTCTCCTGATAACGATGCCCTCTCGAGTAGTCCTGCCCGGAGATCCAAATGGGGGACTATTTTACCTCCAGAATATTTTGCCCATGAGGACGCCATCATCATTTAACCATACAGTAAATCTGTATGCCCTCGGGAAATATTACGACTGTAGTTTCCCCTTGCTTTCAGCCGTTCGCAGTGCCAGCACGGCAAGGCCATTTTGGTTAGTGTTACAAGGCCAGATCAGTCAATCATCCAGACTGTTGCCCCTGCAACTACTGAAAAGGCTGCTGCCCCTCTTCAGGAACCACGTGTTTGTCTGGCCTCTCAACAGACAGCCCTCCGTTGTGGTTGCACCTATGGTACGGCCATCTGTATCACTGAGGAATGCAAGCCTCCCCACCAACAGCAAGGTCCATGGTTCACGGGGGGGGGGGGGGGTGGGGGGGGGGGGGTCATTCACATGAGTGCTAAAAGGAACACGTCAAACTTTGGTTACATGATAAATCAGTTTAATCTAAAGGCCGTAAATTCAACTAAATACCTAGGTATTTGAACTACGAACAACTTAAGTTGGAAGGAACACACAGAAAATGTTATGCATTTTATTGGCAAGACACTTAAAAAATGTAACAGATCTACTAAGGAGACTGCCTAAACTATATTTGTCCGTCCCTTTTAGAATACTGCTGCGCAGTGTGGGATCCTTACCAGATGGCATTGACGGAGTACATCGGGAAAGTTCAAAGAAAGGCAGCATATTTTGTATTATCTTGAATTATGGGAGAGAGTGTCACAGAAATGATACAGAATTGAGGCTGGACATCATTAAAAGAATGGCTATTTTCGTTGCGACTGAATCTTCTCACGAAATTCCAATCAACAACTTTCTCCTCCGAATACGAAAATATTTTGTTGACACCGACCTACATAGGGAGGAACGATCAACAAGATAAAATAAGGGGAATCAGAGCTCGTACAGAAAGATATAGGTGTTCATTCTTTACGCGCTCTATACGAGATTGGAATAATAGAGAATTGTGGTGGTGGTGGTTCGATGAACCCTCTGCCACGCACTGAAGTGTGATTTGCAGAGTATCCATATAGATGTAGATGACTACATCTGTTTTGTCACTGTGTGCTGGATAAAACAAAACAGGCCTTTCTAACATTGCAGCAATTGTAACACACCAAATAAGCGAGACTGTTTTTGCAATAATGATAATTTTCATACTACGACAATATAATTCACGAAGTACCAATACGAAATAACTATTTGGCCGACTGCAAGCAAAAAGCTTAATGTTAGGAAATAGTTTCACATTTCATTCACACCCTCCTGTTTCTCTTGCGCGAGACCCAAAGGTAGTAGAACTAAATTTTTGTATAAATTTGGAATCGTCAGTCTTCCATAATTTGTGTGATGTTCCGATTTCTTCTCCTTCGTCGTTCTAACAATCAATCTTGTCACTAATTTTGTTACTATTCCTACCACTGTCAAAACCCATTCTCCAGTTAACTTCACTAACCCTGCGACAATCGCCGGTTTAGTTATCCAGTCATTATTCTCCGGTTAGGCGTTATTAAGTGTTAGTACAATGCGTTTTCCGCGATACTGCCGGGATGGAACTTAACCCATTTCTGCCAGAATTTTTTTTTCTTCTGATTGCTGCAAATTAGATGTTTGTGTGTTTATTGTAATCAAAGAAACGCAATACAACTATCAAAACAAAACAAAAAATAATTGAAATAAAATAAGGCATAAGATATATGTCACGTGTAGCAGCCCTTTTTCTATTTTCGCTTTTTCGTCTAATAGGTGAAAGTTTGTTTTTTTTTTTTTTTTACACACAATTACTGTCACTGAAGGGTTTGACTTATTTAATATTGTCCCGGCCAAGTATCAGTTTGATTACTTTTAAAACCCAACGTTAAACGTGAGTCACTACACGTAGTCTTCTCAACTCTAAGGGGAAAAAAATCTTTAGTAGTTTTGCTACCAACGTTTACAGACGAAGATACTTAAACCTTTCGTTCAGTTGTTTTAGTTACGAATCGCTAGTTTGTGCTTGGCTTAGATCACGTAACCTTAACGTTTATTAATCGTTAAATTAATGTTCAAGACTTGTATTATGCTTCAAATTAACAACGTCGGTTTATTGATAAGAATTATTAATAAATAGGTTCACTCATAAGACCTCATTCAAAGAAGTTTAATTAGATGTCTAAAGCCCGGTCCACACGCAACGATCTGTCTGCGCAGATATCTGTCCATGCAAAAGATCCCTGCAAATGTGGTGTGTTTACACGACACAAACCCGAATCTACTACTCGCCCGCCATCTGTCGGTTTAGAAAAAAAATATCAGACGCAAGCGACTACACTCCCCGTAAACGTCAAAATTTAATTCAGTTATTTTGAAATATAGAAAGTTCTGTTGTGGTATGTGTTCGCAAAAACCATTCAGACCAACCGCAGGAAAAGTGGTCAAATGCTTTAAGAGGTAATTATAGGTTTCGACATCCATCCGCAAATAATTTCGCCAGTGCGCAACGATTTTTTAAAATTTTTATTACCTTTTCTCTGTTTGCCGGAGCGTCAACTGCCCGCAATTTTTCAATTGGAGCATTGTATGCTGCTGTCTTTTTGTCTCGGTCACTATATTCTTTACTTTTAATCTTCCACGAACATGGGTGGTTTCTGTATACTTCAATGAATTCACTTACAAACACTGACGAGTATCAGCCATTTTAATGCGCTGTGCGCATAAATACAAACACTAGACAGAGCAAACAGCTCTTTCGCGCCAGATTTGCGGCGATCTCCTGTCCGCAAGCTCTAACTTGTCTGCGCAGATGTGGTTTGATCCCACAGATTTGAGAGGTTTCACTCAAACCTCCAACATCCAGGTTTGCACACACCTCAGGTTGGTGCAAATCTGTCCACACGTAACGATCTGTGTGCGCATATGTTAGGTGCGCAGACAGATCGTTGCGTGTGGACGGACCTCACTAGCAAGTTATTGCCGTTATTTACTTGGGCGGAGGAACTTGCCGCGCGAGTTTTAAACATATCGCCAACTCGACTTGCGACTGTAGCAATTTTCCGCTGAACTGACTTGCTGCAGGTTTTCCGCTTCGAGTGTGAACACCACGCAAGAAGTATCTGCAAGTAACTTGCAACTTTTATGATTTATTTCTATTTCCTGCAAGTAGGAAGCGCAAGTTATTGTATACGTCGTCTGCATAACACGCATATTTAACATTTTACTTAATGTGGTGACTATTTTATGCAACCATCTTAGATATTATATGCAAACAAATTTCAGAACTGGAGGAGAAACGGGAATGGATGAAGCAGGATACAGAACATTTTATTGAAGCCGTGGAGAGCTATCCCGAAATATGGAACGTGCATAATCGGGACTTTAAGGATAGAGTGAAGAAGATGAGCGCATTAAATGAAATCTCGTCGATATTCGACACATCTGCGGAAGAAGTACAGAGAAAGTAGCATAACTTGCGGACACAACCCGTTTACCACCTGCTTTTATTTCAACAAAAATTTAATTTCATTGTTGTTTCCACATACCTTAAAATAATTTTCTCTTTTCAAGACGTCAAAAATGGCTCTACATACATCGGGTACGATCAGAGAAATGCTGACTGGATTATGAAACAAGTAGATTATGGACTTTTATAAGTCTCCTACAAAGAAAGGATTTCAAAACTCAAACTGTTTTTAGTTGTATGTTTCACATAAATAAATTAAAAGGCCTATTTTATTCGTAGCTCATCTGTAGCTATAAATCGTAGAGTTACTAGCAAATATTATAGGCACCATTTTGCAATCTTCTCATTATCCATTCTCTAACCCAAATATTTTTCTTTTTCAAGTTTTTCATTACAAGAGCTGCAGTATATCTCACCCGCCTACTTATGTTTTCAGTACCACTACGAGTGTCAGCTTATGTAAATAGTATCAGCAAGTTGTTGACACAAGTTTCTTGCCAAAGAACTTGCGGAAGTTGTTGTTGTTGTTGTCGTCTTCAGTCCAGAGAACAGAAGAAGGGATCAGTTGGTAGGACATGTTATGAGGCATCAAGGGATCACCAATTTAGTATTGGAGGGCAGTGTGGAGGGTAAAAATCGTAGAGGGAGACCAAGAGATGACTACACTAAGCAGATTCAGAAGGATGTAGGCTGTAGTAGGTACTGGGAGATTAAGAACCTTACACAGGATAGAGTAGCATGGAGAGCTGCATCAAACCAGTCTCAGAACTGATGACTATAACATTATATTACAGCAAGTAAAATAATACACCGTATGTGATTTACATCAAGTTCAGGGGCCAGTACTCACTCACTGTGATATGAAACAAAACATTCTACGCACAAACCAACATCACATTTGCAGCACATTGTTCTTGGGGTTCCTTTGCAGTTTTCTGCCACACAGCATCTTTTTCTCTGTGGCACCATGGCTACCAGATGATTTGTTTCATCATATCTAATATCATGCAGCACTCTGCTTTGGTTTGGATCACCTGCAAGGCATCCAGGACCACTTGGTACTGCATCATAGAAGTCAGCTTACATTTTACAATGTAGCGCCAGAAGTACAGATGAGGCATATTTAGACCAGTCTTTCTATGAAAAAGCCACCCATTATTCATAGAGATATTTATAAGGCATGTAAAAATTGGCCACCACCATTTCTTTCCCCTGACACTAACTCCATATAAAGCTACATTTTCATCCATTTGATCAGTTCCTCCCATATTTTTGTTGTATTCTCCACTTCATTAGGTCAAGGTACAAGTATTGTTTTCTTCTCTTGTGTAGAGTATTGGGCAACGGTGCTGACTGGACTGATACCATGGCTTGTGGAAGCAGTTGTTACTGTAGAATTATCTAGCCATCTGGCAATGATTATTCCACTTCCCTTGCTGCTCTTGTAATCAAAATCTCCTTTCTTATTCCTTTTGGGCATAGTGTTAGAAGGTATGAGATGACACTCTTTAGGCAGACGATTTTCACAAATAGTCCCAGTTGCACCAAAACCTCATTGCTTCAGGTAAAACAACAATGTTTGTGATGTAAAAAGGTTGTCAAAATAAAACCTGTAGGGAAGATGTTTGTTTTTTGCAGGAATAGAATCGATCATTTGAATCAAAGGAGCTGCACATTTTCCAAATGCTCATATTTTTCATTCCTCTGAGGATCAGCTTTTTGGTATATTTAAAGTCCACTAGATAACCCATGGTTGTGTTTAGACACCATGCTCTGTACCCAAATCTAATGAGCTTACCTTTCAGAAACTGTTTACATCCATGTCTGCCAAAATACTCATGCTCTCAGTGTCAGACATCTTGCTCAGGCTGAAAGTGGAGAGCAAACTTTTCTCTTAGCATATTTATTAATGGACGAAGTTTCCACATTCTATCATTAGCATCTATTTTTGTGTTGTCACACGAATGAATGAATCTCTTAATTGTTTCAAACCTGTCCCTTCTCATCAAGCTGTGGACCATTTCATTTCTCATGTCCAATCCAGAAACCCAGTAATATCGTATGCTATGTAAAGGAATATAGCTAGAAAGAATTAGGATTCCTAGAAAACATTTTCTCTCTTCATATGTTATTTTTGGATCGGAGCAGTTCTTGAACAAAACATACTTCATCGATTCAGTGAGAAAAAATTAAATTACTTCGTAGTTCCAAAATAATTCGAAGCACTGAACTGGAGATAAGTTTCTGTATTTACTATAATCACTCTCAGGAAATAAGGAACTAACACTACGCATATAGTCTTTTTTCCAATCTCTGATAACAGTTTTTAAGATCTGCGACTTTTCCTGTTCATCTGGTTTATCATCAAGAGAGAAATGAATGTCAGGTTCACTACCTAACCTGTTTTTTCTTGCTAAAATGCTAAAACCACTTCTGCACCAGCCTGGAGTTGCCTTGGTCCAAGATTGACATTCCAAGTTTTTCTATTCACCACTAGATGGCAATGGAATCATTTTCATAGCAGCGGTGGACTTCAGTTAATTTTATATCAGTCAATTTGTACAAAATATGAATAGATTATACACGTAAACCTTCATCTTGAATCGGTCTTTGTATTAGTGAAAACCGTATCAAAATCTCTACAATATTTCTAGAGAGTAGCCTGACCATACAGACAAACTGCGACAGGGCACTTAAATCCTATCTTTGCACTGAATAATAAAAAACAAACTATATACAAAGTTTTTGTTTGTTGTTCAAACCTTCAAATGACCTCAAAGGATACCATATATCTCTGCAGCCCTGGAATACAAAAAAGATTTACAGAGCATATCTAAGGGAGTTTTTGATTTAAGACAGTAATGAATGGAGAGAGAGATCTGTGTTAACAACTAAACATTACCAGTAAATTAAAATAATTAAATGGGCCGGACATCTTAACTGAACTGAAGCTAACATTACTTGCAATCTTTTCTATTGTAAAATTTGCTTTTACCGTCTCTATTAATATTTGATTATTTGTGACTACAAGTACAGTGTTAGAATGGAATTTAAGTTAGGATACAAGAAGTCCATTTTTGTAGTACTCTTCTGGCTAAACCACTCAGGCACATCTCAAGAACTTGCTTTAACTTGGCACTGACTTGTATATTTCTTTATGACTCAGTATAGGTTCTACAGTGATGGAATGGGTTCAGCACATTCGAGGAGGGGGATATTATTATAAGTTTTCGCTCAGGAGTGTAAATGAGAAAATATACAATGGGTTGATCATTTGTGAGAAGTCAAAATAAAAATAATCCTCTGTTTTAATCCTGTTGTTGGGGTCAAACCATAATCAATCAGCATCATCTGATAGCTTTTGAAGGCTACATGGACATTACTTGTTACGGTATATTGATAATTTTTACTTATGGACCGTCTACCACGCAACTGAGGAAGACAGGACTACAAAAGTTGAAGGATATTACTTGGTCTGACAGTCCTCTCAGTGAGATCATGACTGCCATAATATATCCACTGTTCTTTGAATAATAATTTATTTAGATGTGAGGAGAGGCAGAAATGAGAATGTGACATATCAACATACCTACTAATATCATGAATGAAGGGACTTCCTTTGCAAGGATTATCTTTGTGGTATGTATAGCACGTCTGAAATCAACCACCAATATCTTAACTGTTGAACATGAAGGCCTTCAACAGGTTTGAACGAATTTCTGTTGATTGCCCAAAGTGAAGAATTTTATATCAATATGGTATTGCATTTATACATTTGACCAAAGCTCCACAATACAATGACTCAATAGCTATGGAAACAAATTATTTCACAGTAGAGCTAGCACTTAACCAATGCTGTTGTGAACACATTGGTATGAACACACACTTTGTGCCAGGCTGAGAAGCTCTTAGCATATATTCAAAGACAGAATTTGGAAGTAATGGTGAGGAGTTACAAGCATGTTCATGTGGCTCAGATGACAGAACAACGCCCACAGCAAGTAAATGTCTTGGATTGAGTCACACATTGGCACAGGGTTTTAACTTTTCCCGAATAAGCAATACAGCATATACCCCATATGGAGGAAAAGAATTTCATTTGATGTGTAATGTTTGTTTTGGCCTTTTAAACTTTATGCACTAAAATCCATAATGAAGATTGATTAGCTTTGTACAATTTCCCTCACTCCCTTTACCTTACACTAATTTATACCAATAGCTCAACCAATAGTTAATATTTTCTCACTAGCCTCTCGCTGATAACACAGGTGGTCCTAAACAATGATCACTTAAATAACTGGTTCTTTTCCCTTTTGTCTATTACATTGTTAACACCATTACACAATAACTTACTATTTAACTCTTAAATGTTGTACAGAAAACAACGGAAATAATGATTTGTCAACCCATACACAGGAGAGTATATTCTCGGGTATGGAAACAATCGTCTTATGGAAATGGCACAATACACATACCACAACAGAAATAACAACACAGCACAAAACCGGTCATTTAAAATATCATCTTGAAACCATAAATCACTTTGTAAAAGTTTTAACACAGTCAGAAACCTAGGCGGAACAATACAAAGTTATTTATTAATGGAGAGACTTTATTAAGATACTTTAAACTTACACCAGTTCAATTTACATTTTTAGAAAAAGTCCCACAACTATATTCTATTTTTTTTTTTCTGCACGGCAGCCACTATTTGTCCTTCTCTCAATAAAAAGTATTCTTCTTCTCCTCCTCCTCCATGTCCTCCTCGTTCCTGGAAAACAATGTAAGACGACCACACACCGACACACATCCATTGTAAGCTATGCAACCACACCAAGCACTCCACCCCCCCCCCCCCCCCCCCACACACACACATTCACAGTCAGCTCTCTGGAGTAGGGTGTAGATCAACCACATCTCAATGATGAACATAAGCTACAACAGAAGATGACTAATATTAAAGAGGCTGAACCTTGTTCTACATCCAATCTCATTTTCTAAACTTATTCCAAAAGTGTACCAAACAGGTTATTTCATGTACTGCTCCACTCACATATCTGAACATTACACTACAAAATTACATAAATAACTTTTGATTACTTAGTTCCTCAATGCCAACAACAGAATGGAAATATGGGTAATAACTGTATTTAACAGCACAAAAAGATCTTACAATCTTTTGAAGATAGACTTCAACAAAGTATGAATAATAATGTATGTACTGTTTTGGAACTTAAATGCCTAATGTTTGGTAATTGTCTACAAAACGTTAAATGATTTTATTCATATTAACTGGTGAACCTTTACGGATACATATACACATTGCAATTGGCAAGAAATGCAAACATTTTCAAAATAACTTAGCACTCAATACCCAAGAAAACTGTAAATAACTTGTGCAAGAGATCATGAAAATAATTATTTTCTGCACTGTTAATACCATAAAAAGTAATTCCTCCTCTTAAAGACAAAGTAAGTGAAAATATATTTCCAGTCAACAGACTTGAGTTTTCGAAAAAAGGTAATTAACATGACAAGCTAGTGCTTTTGTTATGATATTACATAATGGCAATCAGACTCAAGGAAACAAACAACTGAACAAATTTTGAGATGTAACTAGTTCTGTTATTACTAGCATCTCTGAGAAAGAAACAAAGAAAGGAACTTTTTACTCTGTCAAGACATTACTTTTGGAACAAAGGAAAACAAATACTGTCTCATGTTGGACAACTCTCTGGAATAAGCATAAAGGAACTGGAATGTATACGGCAACTCGTAACCACTTTCAATAATGCGTTTTATTCATAGGATATTCATAGAGAAATTTGTGTCCTTCACTCCCAAACAAGATTAAATACAAACCTGATATTAAAATTAATAGGTAATATGAGTTGCTGTCAATGTATTTAATCTTGAACTTAATACCTATTTGTATACCCAGCAGAAAAAGATGTTAATGTCAAATTTCATCAACAGACATTTCAGTTTTCAGTTGTGAAACAACCCTATGGCAAGTACCGAATTTATACTGAACCACACTACATGTTACCAGAAGGGGAGGGGGGGTGGGGGGGAAGAAGCTGTAGGTCCTAACAACGAAACTAACACAAATTATATAGCACTTTTTTGTACACACAATTCACAACAACAAAAATTTCTTGTTCATGAAATTATTTTCAAACTGCTTTTACTCAATTTACATTTCTTTTGCTTATTGTACATCATTCTAATTTTTCATTCTACAAAACTTTAAAAATTATTTCTGTGATCTACAAATAAATAATTTATTAGTAGACTGAAGTGTAAAAAATAAAAGAATATGTAAGGCATAGAAACAAGAAACAATCAAAGCAGACTTTTTTACATTATGTTCAGATATTCTGTGAGATTATGTACAGAATGAATTTCTTCAAAATATTACCCATGTCAAATATTCCACACTGATGCTTCTTCAGTTAAAAAGTGGTTACATAATGCGTAAGTAAAAATTAACTAATCTTGTCATGGCAGTAAAAAATTGTGCCTTCCTTACAAGCTGAGTGTCACACTGTTTTCACTCATGAGTACTTCCAAAGAGTTAAGTAATCAAACTCAATACATAACTAGATAACATTCTCACTAAGGTCTTAATATAATCAAAAATGATCGGGGAACATTCATATTTCTTCTTACAAGTTTTGTATCACCACTTGTGTGACTAACACTATGGTAATGAAAGAAGTATGTTCTAGTGAAAAATTTGGTTTGTACAATTCTTTTGTATGCAGGTAGTGTAATGTTAAGATATAAGTGAATTCAGTACTTAGTCACAAACAAACATTCAATTAATCTCTCACACACCTAGCAAATGAGAAACTTCCATAAACATTAAGTTTATGAATTACTTGTTAAAAGAGCAAGTACATCTACCGAATGTCAGCAGGGGGGTGTAATTAAGTAACCCTCCATATCAAAATTGCTCATACACTGGGCCTCAGGCACTTGTGCGCACACACACACACACACACACACACACACACACACACACACACACACACACACACACACACGCACACCTACAAGCACACACACACACATGCACGCACACACTCATACCTCTCTATGCAAACTTTAAACAAAGCAAAATAATGTCTTAAAACCTTTCTGTTAAACACATGCAAACAGTAGCCACTAAAGTACAAAATAAAGAAGTGATTTCATTTCCTTGGGAGGGAGGGGATGGGCTGATACATACATACATACAGTATTTCAACAGAGTATCCATCAAAATGGATGTCCCAAGAATTTATATAAAATGAGCGAATCTGCACTCAGATGGCATCGTTGTCTTCAATTTTCAGCTTAGTAAGGCATATAGTACGCTGATCTTCCACGGTAGCCCCTGTAGGAAAAATGAGAGGAAATTAATATAGTTCTTTTACAAATGGATATGAGAAGTCCAATCAGAACTACATGAAAGCCTTGTAAAATTGGAGTAGATACGATCTGTCTGCTACCAAATACACTGCTCAAAACAGTTTTGCACCATCCTCTCGAATGCATAATGTGAATCTCTCTCTCTCTCTCTCTCTCTCTCTCTCTCTCTCTCTCTCTCTCTGCTCTGCTCTTTTGAACATTTTAATTTACTAAATACAGTCACCCGTGTAATACAGTTAAAAGGAAACCTGAATTCATTGTGCAGTTCAGTCGGAACAACTATGGTTCCGATCATATATGGGGCACTGTCAAGAAATTACCTGCCAAACTGGTGTACACCACAGCAATGTCATTTGAGTACTCAGCAGCTATTGTGAAATGTGAAACATTGAAGATCGGCCTCATAGTGGTCACCCGTTGTCAACAGCAGCAGCTAATGACCACTACTAGCAAATTTTCATTTGCAGGGCATAGATATGAATCTTAACAGAACTGTAAACTGTGTTTCTGGAGGTCATTGGGAGGTCTGCATGGATCCAAACAGTATACAATCATCTCCACACAATAAATTTGGCCTGTAGGCATCTATTACAATCAACAGCATGTCGCTCAGCACCATAATACATTAAGAATGTGGGAAAGGAAAACCTGGAATGGAACCTGGGTCAATGGCACCAGGTTCTCTTTACCAACAAGTATATTATTTGTCTGACGCCTATTGAATGTTGAAGAGTGTGGAGGCAAGGGGATGTCCATTAATTACATAAGATCAAAATGCGGGAGGGGAGTAATGATAACCTCAAGTCAACTTTTTAATTAGGAGAATATATATTATTATAACATATAACATTTTGTTTTATAAATTAATCCCGAGCATAAACAATATTAATGTGCACATCGCTCTTTAGGACCTCTCTCATCTGAAGCTTACACATTTGCATGCTCGGCTTTCCACGAATTGAAACCAGTGCTACACAAGCATCAGATTTCGTATGGGCAGCTCCCTGTCACACTGGGTGAAATCACTACGTGGCAGCGAGTGAGGCAGTTGTGATTTTCAGCAAAGATTATGAAGCTGATGTTACACTATTCAAAGCAAATTTGTATCAAAACTTTTACAATGCCAACATTAAGCGGCATGCAAACAAGTCAAAACAAATGTGCCAGCACGAAGTTAATCATCTTTGGAAGGAAAGTAAATTGATGTTAACTGACAAGAATTTTCTTAGTGATTATATAAATCAAGAAATTGAAAAGCTATGTAATTATGGCTCAAAGGAAGGTAGAAACAATCTTTTCTTTCATCTGCAAAGAAAGTGAAAGTACAATGATGTTTACAATATATCAATAAGTTTTTTTTTAGATGACTAATAGCAGCACAGGGTATACTCTGCCATGCACTGCACAGTGGCTCACAAGAGTACATGCATAGATGTAGGTTACTGACTCATGACAACACAGTGAGCTCATGCAATGACTCATGACAACACAGTGAACTCATGCAACCTCTGTGAGCTCTTTAAAGAGAAATTCAAAGGTCAAGTAAACAAATGTATTACTTTTATTAAAAAAAAAGTATAAAAATTTTTGGTCATTATTATACTGCTACCAACTGATAAAAGTTACAAAATATTTTTTTAAACCCAAATAATAATTTTTGCATGTACATGAATCTTATTTTCTTCTTTACTCAAAAAATATTGTTGTTCACAGTAATGTTACAAAATCTTGATCAATACCCTGATGATTTCAATTTCTCATCAGTTCATTAAGTCACACAATTGTACAGCTAACTTTTATACTATTTAATACTTTGTTTTAATTTAAAAAATGTTCTGAAACTAGGTATCGCAAAATTATCCCTGCACCATAGGTTCAGCATAGGCACCTAAAGATCCCAAATATGGCCCAGGTCCCATGTGCAGAAAACAGAGGTGCTGAACAGTTTCTCCTCAGAGGCACAAGGTAGTTGAATATCATATGTGCATTAATATTTCCAAAAAGGAGAGACAGTTTCTGGAACTGTATTTTAAGTCAGTGTGGTTGCCGCATTTATTTCCTTCAGTAAACAGTGTTGTAAATATTTGAGCTTAATGACCATTATACGAAGGGTGATGGAAAGTTTTCTGTTTAAGGGCATTGCTACATCATATATGCAAGTAGCACAGCTCTGCTACAGGTATGTAAGGACTGATATGTAGGCAAGGGATTAGTGTGACAATCATGTCTTTCTGACATGTGTGCAGTGATTATAGAAACTTTAACTACAATGACTTTATAAATTTGTGTGTTGTAATTCTTTTCTTGACTGCCTGAGGACACACACCAGCAGACATCCCTGAACGTGTATGTGGTAGCATGTCTGTCAAAAACTATCACTGTGGAATGGTCCACAACAAGAGGTGCTGTTACTTCATAACAATGCATGTCCCAATATTGTGAATGTCTTAATGCAGAAGTTATACTTCTCCAACATGAAAGGTACGATAAGCAATTACACCCCCATTACTAAATGTCTAAGGCCCAGGAACTTTTTGTACCCAATCACCATTATAACATACTACAGCAATAGTTAACCAACCATTACCACACAGCGCAGCACCATTATTGGTAAAGGTGAAATTCACTACACATCCACAAAACATAAGAGAGACCCTGCAAAATAATTTGGCCACCAAATGCATTAGCTGTAGTAGTCTCCAAATCGCCAATAGCCTTGTAAACAGTGCTATGGGAACGACTTCTGTCTACTGTAATGGGGCATGTTCTGTGTGAGCAATGCTGTTGCACGAGCAGCTGCACGAAGACTGACATATTCTTTGACAAATTACTTACATAGGCATGTGGCACGCTATCGCTAACCTCAAGGCACTTGTGCCCACTACCCTATTGTCAGGATCTCTCTCTGTGTGATCATCATGCATTTTGTACTTAAAAACAGCCTTGACAGATGAATGATTCTTATTGGACGAGGATGCACAGTGGGCAGTACGGACCACTTCACACAACAAAACACAATGTTTAACCGAACACGCATCTCAACCTGGTGTGTCGTCCATGTTATTGCTCAACGCTCACTGTTATTTTGCCTGATTGGCATGCTGATTCTGGCCTGTATGGTCCTTAATGCAAAGTGTTTTCATTGTCCTTATACATCTATCACACCTTTGCACAATATTTATAGGCATTTCGTTACTTCCAGCTCTTGTTCTCTCCTTTTCTCAAGAAAAATTTTGCAATCTCTACTCCATGTCTGATGGATGCCTGAGCAGCTTATTCACAACATGGGCCTGAGCTTTGTGCTTCTGACTTGTGTATAGCACTTTCATACTTCCGTGTGCTGCTTGCCCTCTGCGATCCAATGTCCTAAGGCCATATATTTTGTACTTTAAGGAGCACTGAGTTGCAAAATGACTGCACTAACACTTTACAGAAAGAAAACCAGAATTTGTGTATGTTCAAGAAGAAGTAGAGAATAATATATGATAAAGGTTGCCCATGAAATTTTAAACATTAGAAACCTCTTCTGTTTCTCACCTTTTCTAGATTAGATTAGATTAATACTTGTTCCATAGATCATGAATACGACACTTCGTAATGATGTGGAACGTGTCAGGTTAATAAAAGATGTCTGTACAAGAAATTACATTACACAAAATATTGCATGACACTAATGATTAAGTTTTTTTTTTACTTAGTTTATATCTAAAAATTCAGCCAATGAGTAGAAGGAGTTGTCATCTAGAAATTCTTTTAATTTATTTTGAAATGTTAGTTGGCTATCTGTCAGGCTTTTGATGCTGTTTGGTAGGTGACCAAAGACTTTTGTGGCAGCATAATTTACCCCTTTCTGTGCCAAAGTCAGATTTAACCCTGCATAGTGAAGATCATCCTTTCTCCTGGTGTTATAGGTATGCACACTGCTATTACTTTTGAATTGGGTTGGATTATTATCAACAAATTTAATAAGGGAATATATATACTGTGAGGTTACTGTGAGGATCCCTAGATCCTTAAATAGATGTCTGCAGGATGACCGTGGGTGGGCTCCAGCAATTTTTCTGATTACATGTTTTTGTGCAATGAATACTTTTCTACTCAACGATGAATTACCCCAGAATATGATGCCATACGAAAGCAGTGAATGAAAGTAGGCATAGTAAGCTAATTTACTGAGATTCTTATCACCAAAATTTGCAATACCCCTAATAGCATACGTAGCCGAACTCAGACGTTTCAGCAGACCATCTATGTGTTGCTTCCAGTTTAACCTCTCATCAATGGACACACCTAATTTTTTTGAAAATTCTACCTTAGCTACAGACTTCTGTTCAAAGTCTATATTTATTACTGGAGTTGTGCCATTTACTGTACGGAACTGTATATACTGTGTTTTACCAAAATTTAAAGAGAGTCCGTTTGCTGAGAACCACTTAATAATTTTGTGAAAAACATCATTTACAATTACATCACTTAGTTCTTGGTTTTTGGATGTTATTACTATACTTGTATCATCAGCAAAAAGAACTAACTTTGCATCCTCATCAATGTGGAATGGTAAGTCATTAATGAATATCAAGAACAGTAAAGGACCCAAGACCGAACCCTGTGGGACCCCGTGCTTGATAGCACCCCAGTTTGAGGCATCAGCTGTTGTTTTAACATTACACGAACCACTTATTTCAACTTTCTGCATTCTTCCAGTTAAGTATGAATTAAACCATTTGTGCACTGCCCCACTCAAACCATAATGATTTAGCTTATCTAAAAGAATTCCATGATTTACACAATCAAAGACCTTTGAGAGATCACAAAAAATACCAATGGGTGATGTCCGGTTATTCAGAGCATTTAATATTTGATCAGTGAAAGCATATATAGCATTTTCTGTTGAAAAGCCTTTCTGAAAACCAAACTGACATTTTGTTAGTACTTTATTTTTACATATATGGGAGGCTACTCTTGAATACATTACTTTCTCAAAAATTTTTGATAGAGCTGTCAGAAGAGAGATTGGGCGGTAGTTGTTGACATCCGAAGTATCCCCCTTTTTATGCAATGGTTTTACAATGGCATATTTCAGTCTATCGGGGAAAACACCCTGCTCCAAAGAGCTATTACATACGTGGCTGAGAATCCTACTTATCTGTGGGGAACAAGCTTTAAGTACTTTGCTGGAAATGCCATCAATTCCATAAGAGCTTTTACTTTTCAGTGAGTTTATTATTTTACTGATTTCAGAGGGAGAGGTTGGTGGAATTACAGTTGTTTCAAACTGCGCAGGTATGGCCTCTTCTATTAATAGCCTTGCCTCTTCTAGTGAAGATCTAGATCCTATTTTCTCCACAACATTTAAAAAATGATTATTCAAAATATTTTCAATTTCTGATTGTTTGTTAGTGCACTTGTCATTCAATTTTATTGCACTAAAGTCTTCCTGTGCTCTTGGTTGCCCTGTTTCCCTTTCAATAATATTCCAAATTGCTTTAATTTTATTATCAGAGTTACTGATCTCAGACATGATACACATGCTTCTGGACTTTTTAATAACTTTTCTTAGTACCGCACAATAGTTTTTATAATATTGAACAATTTCGGGGTCAGTACTCCCTCTTGCTGTTAGATACAGTTCTCTTTTACGGTTGCAAGATATTCTTATTCCTTTAGTTAGCCAAGGTTTTTTTATATGTTTTCTTGGAATTATGTTTAACTATTCTCTTGGGAAAACAATTTTCAAATACCCTTAAAAATGTATTGTGAAATAAGTTATATTTCAAGTTTGCATCGGGTTCCTTATACACTTCATCCCAGTCTAGCTGCTGTAGGCTTTCCCAAAAGTTTGCAATATTTATATTGTTAATTGAACGCACTGCTTTGGAAGTCTATAGGCTCACTGTCAAATAGTTTTATCAGATTTCTGCTTTACCACCAGTTTTCGTCCTATTCCTTTCAAAATTTTCTTCTCCTTGCCTGATGATTGTCGTAGTAACATGAGCAGAACTGCGTGCCTCAAAGTTGAGAGTTGGGTACAGTTCTGCAATAATTTGGTTTGGAACCTAATTTTTGGTTTTCAGTGTGTCTTTGGCCAGATAGAAGTAAACATTTTCTGAAGTAATGCCTCTTGCTACAGTTGCCTTGTTGATTCTTATGTTCCCAGGAGGTCTTCCAATCCTTTCTTTATATAGAAGAGTGATATTCTGAAGTGTTATCACCTGTTGAATTACCTGTTGTAACACTAGCTGATGACGGCACATTTTGCAGTACACTGTGGATCCAAGTACTGACTCCTTATGTGGACCGGGTAAAATAATTGTGGGTAGGTTATAGTTATTTTGAGTGAAACTAGTCACTATCAATAGATATGAAAGAAATTGCAATTTAGACTGTTGCTATTTATTGTTTTCCAAAGCACTGTGATACCTTTATTTCAATTAGCAGGCCCCACAAACCTCATCATGCTAAGCCCAATGTAACTGATATCCTGCAGGTGTCCTAGAAATAACCTACTAATGTGTATGTTGTATCAGCAACTGTTCATCCAGCCTATCAGTATATGGTTATCTTAAGGTTGATAATTTCCTTTCTTTTGCCTCTGTGCAGCTGTCTAATAACCTCCCTATCCTGGCAGTTAAACCAAGGTATCAGTTCAACACACCATTTCCTGCTGTGAACTGCAAAAATTGTCTGAATAGTGGTCAAATTTTGTGGTAACAAAGAGCATGTTGCACTAACTAGCTTCCAAGCTCTGGCTATCTAGATTTTTTTGTGCCATTACTGGCCAATACTCGTTGGGAGTAGTAATGAATAAACAGAAAATTACCTCTACAAGTACTAAATAGTGGTAACTGTACTAATATTGCAAATTTATGATTGCTTGTTCGCGTTAGTCAGCCAGTCAGGCTGACCGAGACAGATCCAGCAACAGGCAAGTAACCGCATTGGTCATTTACGAGTTCCTAACCAGGAGCTAATTTTATTATTCACCTGTGTCCTTTAATAGCTCAGTTTCTTGAGTTTATGGGTGTAAATTTAATACCTAATAGCCACAGTTATCGCGTTTTTTGTTTGTGTTGGAAAGTGAACCGATTTTGTGATATATTACAGTTCCATATCAGGGTCAAATTATTTAGTTTCACCTGAGTGCTTCGTTAGTTAGGTTTTTGAATATCTGCGTATTACTAGACAAAGTTCATGTGTTTTTGTCAGGTTCTACAGTAGAGTTGCACAGCACATGCCGATAGTCCGTTTATCTGCATAGTACAGTTTTCCACGCTCTTTAGTATGAAAAGGGACCGCGATTGTTATGTGCGGATGCGAGCCGAGTTGGTGACACTTCGCTTCAGGTTGTGATGGCTTCAGTTACACATCTTGAGGCTGCAGTGCATGGGCACCACTGTTGTGGGCTGGCCGTGGGGACCAACAGACATCCAGCATGTCACAGTCCTCTGATCGGTCCTCACCGGTGGCTAACCCAGTTACTGCTCGCACTGAGGCTGACCCCGCACCTGTGGTCAAGTGGGAGGTCGCCCCCGGGTGAAGCAGGCGGCGAAAGACTTCTCAGGTGCCTGCATGTAAGGCCTCCCAGGTTTGTCTGACCAACACGTTCCAGGTGCGGTCTGTGGCTGACACCGTAACTGAGCCAGATGCTGTCGCCTGTCCTGTTTCAGAGGAAACCACTAGCCTGCAAGATCCGGGCAATCCCAGAGGGTGGGATTACAGGTAGTGGGAGCTTCAACTTTAGGCACGTTATGGGACCCCTTAGGGACTTGGCTGACACAAAGGGTAAGAAATCCAAAGTGACACAAAGGGTAAGAAATCCAAAGTGCACTCCATGTACATACTGGGTGGAGTCATTCCAGATGTGGAAAGGGTCCTCCCAGATGTCATTAAGAGCACAGGGTGCAGCCAACTGCAGGCGGTGGCTCACGTCGGTATCAACGATGTTTGTCACTTTGGCTCACAAGAGGTTCTCTCTGGTTTTGAGGGGCTAACAGAAGTGGTAAAGGCTGCCAGTCTTGCTCGCAAGACGAAAGCAGAGTTGACCATTTGCAGCATAGTCGACAGGTGCGATTGCGGACCTCTGGTACAGAACCGAGTGGAGGGTCTGAATCAGAGGCTCAGGGGGTTCTGCGACCATGTAGGCTGCAGATTCCTCGACTTGCGCCAAAAGGTGGTTGGGTTTCGGGCTCCTCTGAACAGGTCAGGTGTCCACTATACACAGGAGGCGGCTTCATGGGTAGCAGGGGCTGTGTGGCGTGGACTGGGCCATTTTTTAGGTTAGAGGGTCTCGAGAAAACACAAGGGCTTCAGTCACAAAGGTACAGGCTGAACACAAGAAAAACATAGATACGGTAACCATTGGTATAACACTTGTAAACTGTCGTAACTGTGTTGAGCAAGTACCAGAGCTCCAAGAGTTAATAGAAAGCACTGATGTTCAAATTGTTATAGGCACTGAAATCTGGCTAAAGCCAGATACAAGCGCAGCCAAAATTTTTGCGAAGAACCTAACGCTGTTCCAAAAGGATAGGCTAAACACGGTTGGCGATGGCACGTTTGTTGCCATCAGAAGTAGTTTAACTTGACGCGAAATTGAAGTAGATACTTCCTGTGAGTTAGTATGGGCAGAGGTCATAGTTTGCAACTGGAATAAAATAATAATTGGATCCTTTTGCCAACCTCCCAATTCAGATGATACAGTTTCTGAAAGGCTCAAAGAAAACTCTAGTTTGATTTCAAATGCTTACCCGGCTCACACGATAATAGTTAGTGGTGACTTTAATTTACCCTCGATATATTGGCCAAAATATATGTTTAATTTTGGAAGTACACATAAAATATCATCCAAAATTGAGCTAACCGCATTCTCAGAAAATTATTTCAAGCAGTTACTTCATGTGCAGACGCGAATAGTAAACTGTTGTAAAAACACACTTGACCTCTTAGCAACAAATAATCCTGAGTTAATAACTAGCATCAAAACTGATTCAGCGATTAGTGAACACAGGGCTGTCGTAGCAAGATTGAATATTGTAATCCCCAAATTCTCGAAAAATAAGCAAAAAATATACCTATTCAAAAAAATCAGATAAAAATACAGTTGATGCCTTTCTGAGAGACAATCTCCACTCATTTCAAGTTAATAATATAAGTGTACACCAATTGTGGCTTAAATTCAAAGAAATAGTATCGGCAGCAATTGAGAGATTTATACCAAACAAATTAAGAAACAACAGAGCTCATCCCCCTTGGTACACAAAACGGGTTAGAACAATGTTGCAGAAACATTGAAACAAATATGGCAAATTTAAACAGACGCAAAATCCCAAGACTGGCAATCTTTTACAGAAGCTCGTAATTTACTTCAGACTTCAATGCGAGATGCCTATAACAGTTTCCACAACGAAACTTTGGAATTTCTGCCAGGTTTCGAGACAAAGCGATTCTGGTCATATGTGAGGTATGTTAGCGGCAAGAAACGACCAATGCCTTCTCTGCATTATAGCAATGGAGATACTATCGAAGACAGTGTTGCCAAAGCAGAGTTACTAAACACAGCCTACCGAAATGCCGTCACAAAAGAAGACAAAGTGAATACTCCAGAATTCAAATCGAGAACAGCTGCCAACATGAGTAACGTAGAAGTAAATATACTAGGAGTAGCGAAGCAACTTAAATCACTTAATAAAAGCAAGTCTTTTGGTCCAGATTGTACAACAATTAGGTTCCTATCAGAGTATGCCAATGCATTAGCTCCATACTTAATCACATACAACTGTTCGCTCGGCGAAAGATCCGTACCCAAAGACTGGAAAGTTGCACAGGTCACACCAATAATCAAGAAAGGTAGTAGAAGTAATCCACTAGATTATAGGCCCATATTTTTAACATCGATATGCAGCAGGATTTTAGAACATATATTGTGTTCGAACATAATGAATTACCTCTAAGAAAACTGTCTATTGACACAAAGTCAACATGGGTTTACAAAACATTGTTCTTGTGAAACACAACTAGCTCTTTATTCACACGACGTGGTGAGTGCTATTGACAAGGGATTTCAGATAGAATCTATTTCTGGATTTCCGAAAGGCTTTTGACACTGTACCACACAAACAGCTTGTAGTGGAATTGCATGCTTATGGAATATTGTCTCAGTTATGTGACTGGATCTATGATTTCCTGTCAGAGGGATCACAGTTCGTAGTAACTGGTGGGAAGTCGTTGAGGAAAACAGAAATGATTTCTGGCATTCCCCACGGTAGTGTTATAGGCCCTTCGCTGTTCCTTTATCTATATAAACGATTTGGGAGACAGGAGGAGACAGGAGGAGGAGGAGACAGGAGGAGGAGACAGGAGGAGGAGGAGGAGACAGGAGGAGGAGGAGGAGACAGGAGGAGGAGGAGGAGACAGGAGGAGGAGGAGGAGACAGGAGGAGGAGGAGGAGACAGGAGGAGGAGACAGGAGGAGGAGGAGGAGACAGGAGGAGGAGGAGGAGACAGGAGGAGGAGGAGGAGACAGGAGGAGGAGACAGGAGGAGGAGGAGGAGACAGGAGGAGGAGGAGGAGGAGACAGGAGGAGGAGGAGGAGGAGACAGGAGGAGGAGGAGGAGGAGACAGGAGGAGGAGGAGGAGGAGACAGGAGGAGGAGGAGGAGACAGGAGGAGGAGGAGGAGGAGGAGGAGGAGACAGGAGGAGGAGGAGGAGACAGGAGGAGGAGGAGGAGGAGGAGGAGGAGGAGGAGGAGGAGGAGGAGGAGACAGGAGGAGGAGGAGGAGGAGGAGGAGGAGGAGGAGGAGACAGGAGGAGGAGGAGGAGGAGGAGGAGACAGGAGGAGGAGGAGGAGGAGGAGGAGACAGGAGGAGGAGGAGGAGGAGGAGGAGACAGGAGGAGGAGGAGGAGGAGGAGGAGACGGAGACAGGAGGAGGAGACAGGAGGAGGAGGAGGAGACAGGAGGAGGAGGAGGAGACAGGAGGAGGAGGAGGAGGAGACAGGAGGAGGAGGAGGAGGAGACAGGAGGAGGAGGAGGAGGAGACAGGAGGAGGAGGAGGAGGAGGAGACAGGAGGAGGAGGAGGAGGAGGAGACAGGAGGAGGAGGAGGAGGAGGAGACAGGAGGAGGAGGAGGAGGAGGAGGAGACAGGAGGAGGAGGAGGAGGAGGAGGAGACAGGAGGAGGAGGAGGAGGAGGAGGAGACAGGAGGAGGAGGAGGAGGAGGAGGAGACAGGAGGAGGAGGAGGAGGAGGAGGAGACAGGAGGAGGAGGAGGAGGAGGAGGAGACAGGAGGAGGAGGAGGAGGAGGAGGAGACAGGAGGAGGAGGAGGAGGAGGAGGAGACAGGAGGAGGAGGAGGAGGAGGAGGAGACAGGAGGAGGAGGAGGAGGAGGAGGAGACAGGAGGAGGAGGAGGAGGAGGAGGAGACAGGAGGAGGAGGAGGAGGAGGAGGAGACAGGAGGAGGAGGAGGAGGAGGAGGAGACAGGAGGAGGAGGAGGAGGAGACAGGAGGAGGAGGAGGAGGAGGAGGAGGAGACAGGAGGAGGAGGAGGAGGAGGAGGAGACAGGAGGAGGAGGAGGAGGAGGAGGAGACAGGAGGAGGAGGAGGAGGAGGAGGAGACAGGAGGAGGAGGAGGAGGAGACAGGAGGAGGAGGAGGAGGAGGAGACGGAGACAGGAGGAGGAGACAGGAGGAGGAGGAGGAGACAGGAGGAGGAGGAGGAGACAGGAGGAGGAGGAGGAGGAGACAGGAGGAGGAGGAGGAGGAGACAGGAGGAGGAGGAGGAGGAGACAGGAGGAGGAGGAGGAGGAGACAGGAGGAGGAGGAGGAGGAGGAGACAGGAGGAGGAGGAGGAGGAGACAGGAGGAGGAGGAGGAGGAGACAGGAGGAGGAGGAGGAGGAGACAGGAGGAGGAGGAGGAGGAGACAGGAGGAGGAGGAGGAGGAGACAGGAGGAGGAGGAGGAGGAGGAGACAGGAGGAGGAGGAGGAGGAGGAGACAGGAGGAGGAGGAGGAGGAGGAGACAGGAGGAGGAGGAGGAGGAGGAGACAGGAGGAGGAGGAGGAGGAGGAGACAGGAGGAGGAGGAGGAGGAGACAGGAGGAGGAGGAGGAGGAGACAGGAGGAGGAGGAGGAGGAGACAGGAGGAGGAGGAGGAGACAGGAGGAGGAGGAGGAGGAGGAGACAGGAGGAGGAGGAGGAGGAGACAGGAGGAGGAGGAGGAGACAGGAGGAGGAGGAGGAGACAGGAGGAGGAGGAGGAGACAGGAGGAGGAGGAGGAGACAGGAGGAGGAGGAGGAGACAGGAGGAGGAGGAGGAGACAGGAGGAGGAGGAGACAGGAGGAGGAGGAGACAGGAGGAGGAGGAGACAGGAGGAGGAGGAGACAGGAGGAGGAGGAGACAGGAGGAGGAGGAGATTTAGTGTTTAACGTCCTGTCGACAACGAGGTCATTAGAGACGGAGCGCAAGCTCGGGTTAGGGAAGGACGTGGAAGGAAATCAACCGTGCCCTTTCAAAGGAACTATCCTGGCATTTTTCATGAAAGGATTTAGGGAAATCACGGAAAACCTAAATCAGGATGGTCAGAAACGGGATTGAACCGTCATCCTCCCGAATGCGAGTCCAGTGTGCACCACCTCGCTCGGTGATTTGGGAGACCATCTGAGCAGCCGTCTTTGGTTGTTTACAGATGATGCTGTCATTTATCGATTAATAAAGTCATCAGGAGACCAAAAACTGCAAAACGATTCAGAAAAGGTATCTGAATGGAGCAAAAAGTGGCAGTTGACCCTAAATAACGTAAAGTGTGAGGTCATCCACATGAGTGCTAAAAGGAACACGTTAAACTTCGATTATACGATAAATCAGTCTAATCTGTAAGCCATAAATTCAACTAAATATCTATGTATTACAATTATGAACAACTTAAATTGGAAGGAACACACAGTAAATGTTGTGAGGAAGGCTAACCAAACATTGCGATTTATTGGCAGGACACTTAGAAAACTTAACAGATCTACTAAGGAGACTGCCTATACCCGCACCGACAAAACATTGCACTTTGCTTTTTGTCAAGTTAGGTTGGCTGTACTGTAATAGCGATATTGCAACAGCATCCTCTATACACACAGCAGATGATACAGTTTTCCATCCCGTCTCATAAATGCAAGTGATTGAGCAATTACAGAGTATATGAAAACTTATTTTTAAAAACAAAGATGATGTGACTTACCAAGCAAAAGCGCTGGCAGGTCGATAGACACACAAACAAACATACACACAAAATTCGAGCTTTCCCTCTATTATATTCATATCAAAACTTATTTTTAGTTATACTACAATGACAGGAAGTAAACAACCGTATAATAATGCACGTAAAAGCGTAACAATGCACACCCTTTCGATAATTGAGCAAAGAAATACAGAAAACAAGCATCTGACGACTGGTTCTTTAAAATCAATACTGTACATAGATTACAAAGTAAATAATAACTGAGATTGCAATAAATAACCAATATTAGCAATTTTTCACTCACCAATTTACAGCGATAATGGCACAATACCATCCAGCTCAACATTGTCACTGTTGCCTGATTCATCGCCAAAACCGTCTTCATCATCGTCATCAGCAAGACAAATCGTTAACTGTTCATGGCCACTGATAATGCTTTCTATTCTCTGTGCTGCTCATATAAGCTTCTCGATGTGCTCAACTTTTTTCCTCCATGAGGCTGCGTCCAGAGTCACAAGAGCTTCATGCAACAGCTTTTCCACCTCTGTTTATTGTAAAGGACTTCTTGTTGTTCCTTATGTACATTTTTACATCACTCCATACTAACTCAATAGGGTTGAGATGGCAGTGATATGGTGGCAGCCTTCTTACACTATGACCCTGCTCCTTGACAATTTCGTCTACTACATGTGTACGTGTCTTAAGGTTATTTTCTTCAACAAGAGAATATAATAGAACCTTTGTCATACTCATATCCACTGCAATATTTCGAGCCCGTAACCACTGTACCATAACTTCTTTCTGATCATTTGTGGCTGGGGATTTGTTCAGTATCACCGAATAATATGGAGCATTGTCCATTACAATTGTTGTAGGGACAGAAAATTGTTTTAAAAGGTTCCTGAACCACTCAACAAATCTTATGTGATCCATATTGTCATGGTAATCACCAGTCGTTTTTTGATCTAAAAACTACAAGTGCGTCTGGGACAAAACCACTGGATGAGCCTGAATGGACCAAAATTAATCTAGCTCCTCTTCCCGTCGGCTGATGGCCGCTACTGCTGGGTGTGTTATCCGTCCAGCATTTACTGACAGCTTCCCTGGCATTAAACCACGTTTCGTCTAGCCAAATTACGGAATGAATGTCTCTGCCCACAATTTTGTGCAAGAAAATGCTTCGAGCGGTAACAATATGTCCCCTTTCTAACAGTACTTGCATCTGTCTAGCGTTTGTATTTGTAATGGAAACCCATATTTTTAGCACAATTTTTAGTGATGTTTTACCACCAATTAAGAGTTCACTTTCTTTTAAAGAGACTGATAACTTAGCTACAGTTGGATCTCTTTTCTACTGTAGTAAGCAAAAACATGCCTGCAAATTGCATCAGTCTGGAAAGAATCTAGATTTGTGCCAGGACTAGGCTGCTTTTTCTTCTTTCCCAGGGCCGTTAAAAATGTATTATTTGATCCAGACACCTCGGAATCATTGCGGCTCACTTCAGTATCTTCCAAGTTTTGTAGTAATACTCCACTAATTCCAAGAGTTTTCGACGTATGTTCCACCACTTTATTGGCAAGAATTGATGGGTGTCCATGAATGCTTACGTAGTTTTGCTCCTGCTTGTACAACTCACAAGTTCTGCATAGTAACTCCAGTGGCTGGCTGTTTAGCGGCACCCCTCAACGCAAAGGATTGTCACTAGGTGAACTAAGTCTTTTCGGTGGCATTTTCCAAGTATGTAAACTAACAACGTAAGTACAACAAAAACATGTGGTAAACAACATACAATTCACATTGTTTACACATTCACTAAACAAAGCCGGCAACGCAGGAACTTTTATGTCACAGCACGTGAGTAACAGCAGTGCTCAATGCGCTGTGATACGCTGGCGCCCCACACTGAACGCTTCTTGTTCTTCACATGTTACACTGCCAATTTCATACGCAAATGTCAAGTGTAAAGTTTCAGCAGCCCGGGTATACACTATGCTTGTCTGTCCTCTTTTAGAATACTGTTGCGCGGTGGGATCCTTACCAGATCGCACTAACTGAGTGCATTGGAAAAGTTCAAAGAAATGCAGCACGTTTTGTATTATCGTGAAATATGGGATAGAGAGTCACAGAAATGATACAGGTTTTGGGCTAGACATCATTAAAAGAAAGGCATTTTTTCATTGTGACGGAATCTTCTCATGAAATTCTGATCACCAACTTTCTCCTCCAAATACGAAAATATTTTGTTGACACCGACCTACATAGGGAGGAACTATCACCAAAATAAAATAAGGGGAATCAGAGCTCGGACAGAAAGATATAGGTGTTCAGTCTTTACGCGCTCTATGCGAGATTGGAATAATAGAGAATTGTGAAGGTGATTCGATGAACCATCTGCCAGGCACTTGAATGTGATTTGCAGAGTATCCATGTAGATGTAGATGATGAACTTATTTTTTACCGAGCCTAATTTCTTGTCATTTTCACCTTGCATACTGATGTTAAGTATCTGACTTAAGGAAATCTGAAATCTCACGACAGAAACAATAAATAACTGAGAAATGAAGTAAACATGATTAAAGAAGCAATCTTAGGAATTCACTCTGAAATAGTTGACTTAGCATTTACAAGAACAAAAAAGCAACTTTGTGCTGTTATCCATTCTCAGTTTACACAATGTAGAGAATTTCATTTGATTTACAGAGAGAACACTAAGACGCATTCTATACGAAGCTGTCCAATTCCTATTCATCAAATGTCAAACTCCAAAGAAATTACTAACAAAGTATATGGTATTGTTTGCAGATGATGCTATCATTCACCATTTTGTAAAGGCAATCAAAACCAGCTGTAAGATATCTGCATGGCGTGAAAAGTAGCAATTGACTCTAAAATATGAAAAATGTTAAGTCATCCACACGAGTACTAGAAGGAAACTACTAAATTTTGGTTACACTATAAATCCAACAAATCTGAAGGCTGTCAATTCAACTAAACATTTAGGGATTACAACTTCAAGTAACTCAAATTAGAATAATCATGTAGATAATGCTGTGGGGAGAGCAAACCAAATACTGCCATTTATTGGTAGAAAGCTTAGAAAATACAGCAGGGCTACTAAAGAGACCGCTTAAACTACACTTGCCCACTCTCTTCGGGAGTATTGCATTGCACTGTGGGATCTGCATCTATTGGGATTGACAGAGGATACTGATAACGTCCTAAGAAGGGAAACTCATTCTGTATTATCGCAAAATAGGGGAGTGTGTGCCGTGGATATGATAAGAAAACTGGGTTGGCAATCGTTGAAACAAAGGTGTTTTCAACTGTGGCAGGATCTTCTTGTGAAATTTCTATCAACAACTTTCTCCTCAGAGTGTGAAAACATTTTGTTGACACCCACTTATGTAGGGTGAAATGATCGTAACAGAATAAGAGAAACCAGAGCCTACACACAAAGATTTAAGTGTTCGCTTTTCCCCACATGCAGTTTGAGGATGGAATGGCAGAGAAATAGCTTGGAGGTGGTTCAAATAACCCTCTTGCAGACAATTAATTGTGAACTGCAGAGAAATCATACTTACAAGAAGTTGGTAACTGTAGCTACAGACTGTAGGGACACTACACCAAATTCAGAACACAATGTACACCTGGACTACAAAAAGCCATCTACATTTGCAGAAAGAATATATATCTGTAATGGAAATTTGCGTAACTTTCACAAATAGCATAAATTATTATTCTCACTAATAGTGTATTTTTGACTTCTACGTTTAAATAGAGATAATATGTGACAGTGACGAATAAAATTTGAACAATTAACACACTATGTTATGAAACTGACAAAATTAAGCTACATAGGAAAATGCAGTCCTAAAATAAAACCTATAGGCACTAACCTTGGTCTCCTAGTTGGTCTGTAGCCATAATAAGATGACCCTCTACCTCTGCTTCCTCGGTACCCTCTGCCTCGAGGAGGACGATTCGTCATACTTAAACCAGGGCGATTTGTTCTCTTCGGCATTACCTGAAATAGTAAGGAGAATAGCACAATATTTCTCAATCCAAAGAACAAAACTATGCAAATAAATTATAACAGCAAATGTAACAGCACATATTTCAAGTGATTCTTTCTACTGTTCACAGTAATAAGGTATGTCAACAAGCATAGACTTTATAAAAACCTAACAAATTATAGAAGGCCATACACAATAGAATGATGCAGCACCTTAGACTGCTGCAGCACTCAAGAGTGGCAAATATTCAAGAGTGAGTGCGTGCATGCTTTTTCCCCCTCTCGTTTTTACCAATTTAATCATGCAGTATCTTAGCTCAAATGAGCATGAAACACATGGTAATACAACCTACTTGATATTGTGCAGAATGTCTCATTTAATGATAAACACTGATCAAAGTTGCTACAACAAAACTGGTACATCAATTCAGTCTTTAAGATATGCTAAGAAAAAAAATGAAGATCTGGAAGCCTTTGCCCAGTCTTGTGAAATAGTGAGTAGGACCACCTACGTGAACAATGTAAAGTACAGGTTGGAATATCAACAACATTATACTTTCACACAAGCATGCAAGCCTCCAGCCTGAATGCAAATGTGTCATACTTAATGGTAGCTGCAATCCACAGTGGGACGAAGAGGGTGAGGGATAGCAGGGTATGAGTGAGTAGGGTATGAGGAGGGAAGAAGTCAGCACAGCCTGGTAGAGGGTGCAGGAACTAGAAGGCAGGACAAGGCTGCCAGGCACAGCATTGGGAGGCTGAATGGGAGGGAGGAGGCTGGGGGAATGGGAAGCAGAAAAGTAGAGGAGCAGAGAGGAGGGAAAGACTGATGGATACATTGTCTGATGGCAGTGCACATCAGCGGACATTAACAGGGAGGAGGTGATAGGACAGGGGGCAGTAACTATTGAGTGGAACACCCCACACAAAGATTCTTCCCACCCATCTTAAAGCAGGGTTTTGTCATCCACCCAACCTCCATAACATCCTAGACCATCCCTATGCCACTCCCAATCCCAGCCCTGTGCCACAGGGATCATATGCCTGTTGAAGTCCAGGTGCAAGACTTGTCCAGTCCACCTGCACAGCACTTCCTATTCCACTCTTGTTACAAGCTTATACTATCCAATCAGAGTTGTCCATCAGGATGAACGGCCAATGTCAAACAGGGGTCAAGATTGTGGTAGATCACCCTGTGGCGCAACATGCAGCTGAATATAGAACGCTGATTTAAATGGTTGCTTTGCAATCTGGCCCATCTGGTTCCTCCCCTAAGTCACCAGTTTTTATGAACTGCACAGATGGGAGTTATCTTTACCCTACATTCTCGAGAGAGAGAGCGTGAGTGTGAGCGTGTGTACTTTTTTACTTCCTAAGGAAGGCTTTTTACCAAAAGCTCAAAGTGTAACAGTCTTTTCATTGTGCCTATCTACAGCTCAATGTGTCATCTTTATGGTGAGCAGCCATCCTCCCTTTTCATAAGATTGTTAACTGAATGATGTTATCACCATAGTTAGTACTCTGCGTCAGAGCAACTTGCCTCTAATGGCGTTCACAAGACACCATGACAGCTGACTTTTCATAACCACATTTTAGTGTATCTTTTTAAGTGGTTGCTTGGTTTTCTGGATAGTGGTAAACCTATTGTCTGACCACACCCAGGAACCAGTTGCAAAGGAGCAGCCATTCATCGCCCATCATCCCATACTGACAAAACTGAACCATATCCTTTGCAAGGGGGTTTCAATTTTTTCACCATCGCATCCCGAAACGAGGACCATACTGTCCACCAGCCCCGTGGAAGACCCATATGCAACACATGTCCAATACACCCATCAAGGATACATCTTATTCTGTCCTGCCACAGGTTTATCCTATCCTGCCAGAAGCACTGTCATTGTTAAAACAGTCAGGTCTGTACTGGCTATGCAGTAATTTCTGTACAGCATTTTTGTACCACATGAATGACTGAATTACCTGTACGGAGTTGTCCTTGAAATAAATCCTCCAATACCGAAACCCTCCCAGCCTCAAACCTCTGCTAGCCGCCGACCCTATTATCACACACTTATTCATCCACCAAGGACTTTCAATTACGATACTTACTCTCATATTGTCATGTAAGTGACATGTGACTTGACCTCTTCCAAATTAATTTTATACAAGTTCTTCTTTCCTTCTTAATAGCATTTCCACATAAAACTAACACATAAAATGTCGGACTATGAACACACATCAAGAAAGCTTGTGGAATTTAAAGCAAAACTGCAGAACCCCTTTCATATTTTCAATTGTCAAATTTGTCACTGTAGCCTGTGACTTTGCAAACCATATGTTAAAAAAACACCACACCACACCACACATACGTTGAGAGGGGGGGGGGGGGAAAACACCATACGCCGAGGGGGGGAAAAACACCATACGCCGAGGGGGGGAAAAACACCATACGCCGAGGGGGGGAAAAACACCATACGCCGAGGGGGGGAAAAACACCATACGCCGAGGGGGGGAAAAACACCATACGCCGAGGGGGGGAAAAACACCATACGCCGAGGGGGGGAAAAACACCATACGCCGAGGGGGGGAAAAACACCATACGCCGAGGGGGGGAAAAACACCATACGCCGAGGGGGGGAAAAACACCATACGCCGAGGGGGGGAAAAACACCATACGCCGAGGGGGGGAAAAACACCATACGCCGAGGGGGGGAAAAACACCATACGCCGAGGGGGGGAAAAACACCATACGCCGAGGGGGGGAAAAACACCATACGCCGAGGGGGGGAAAAACACCATACGCCGAGGGGGGGAAAAACACCATACGCCGAGGGGGGGAAAAACACCATACGCCGAGGGGGGGAAAAACACCATACGCCGAGGGGGGGAAAAACACCATACGCCGAGGGGGGGAAAAACACCATACGCCGAGGGGGGGAAAAACACCATACGCCGAGGGGGGGAAAAACACCATACGCCGAGGGGGGGGAAAAACACCATACGCCGAGGGGGGGAAAAACACCATACGCCGAGGGGGGGAAAAACACCATACGCCGAGGGGGGGAAAAACACCATACGCCGAGGGGGGGAAAAACACCATACGCCGAGGGGGGGAAAAACACCATACGCCGAGGGGGGGAAAAACACCATACGCCGAGGGGGGGAAAAACACCATACGCCGAGGGGGGGAAAAACACCATACGCCGAGGGGGGGAAAAACACCATACGCCGAGGGGGGGAAAAACACCATACGCCGAGGGGGGGAAAAACACCATACGCCGAGGGGGGGAAAAACACCATACGCCGAGGGGGGGAAAAACACCATACGCCGAGGGGGGGAAAAACACCATACGCCGAGGGGGGGAAAAACACCATACGCCGAGGGGGGGAAAAACACCATACGCCGAGGGGGGGAAAAACACCATACGCCGAGGGGGGGGAAAAACACCATACGCCGAGGGGGGGGAAAAACACCATACGCCGAGGGGGGGAAAAACACCATACGCCGAGGGGGGGAAAAACACCATACGCCGAGGGGGGGAAAAACACCATACGCCGAGGGGGGGAAAAACACCATACGCCGAGGGGGGGAAAAACACCATACGCCGAGGGGGGGAAAAACACCATACGCCGAGGGGGGGAAAAACACCATACGCCGAGGGGGGGAAAAACACCATACGCCGAGGGGGGGAAAAACACCATACGCCGAGGGGGGGAAAAACACCATACGCCGAGGGGGGGAAAAACACCATACGCCGAGGGGGGGAAAAACACCATACGCCGAGGGGGGGAAAAACACCATACGCCGAGGGGGGGAAAAACACCATACGCCGAGGGGGGGAAAAACACCATACGCCGAGGGGGGGAAAAACACCATACGCCGAGGGGGGGAAAAACACCATACGCCGAGGGGGGGAAAAACACCATACGCCGAGGGGGGGAAAAACACCATACGCCGAGGGGGGGAAAAACACCATACGCCGAGGGGGGGAAAAACACCATACGCCGAGGGGGGGAAAAACACCATACGCCGAGGGGGGGAAAAACACCATACGCCGAGGGGGGGAAAAACACCATACGCCGAGGGGGGGAAAAACACCATACGCCGAGGGGGGGAAAAACACCATACGCCGAGGGGGGGAAAAACACCATACGCCGAGGGGGGGAAAAACACCATACGCCGAGGGGGGGAAAAACACCATACGCCGAGGGGGGGAAAAACACCATACGCCGAGGGGGGGAAAAACACCATACGCCGAGGGGGGGAAAAACACCATACGCCGAGGGGGGGAAAAACACCATACGCCGAGGGGGGGAAAAACACCATACGCCGAGGGGGGGAAAAACACCATACGCCGAGGGGGGGAAAAACACCATACGCCGAGGGGGGGAAAAACACCATACGCCGAGGGGGGGAAAAACACCATACGCCGAGGGGGGGAAAAACACCATACGCCGAGGGGGGGAAAAACACCATACGCCGAGGGGGGGAAAAACACCATACGCCGAGGGGGGGAAAAACACCATACGCCGAGGGGGGGAAAAACACCATACGCCGAACACCATACGCCGAGGGGGGGAAAAACACCATACGCCGAACACCATACGCCGAGGGGGGGAAAAACACCATACGCCGAACACCATACGCCGAGGGGGGGAAAAACACCATACGCCGAACACCATACGCCGAGGGGGGGAAAAACACCATACGCCGAACACCATACGCCGAGGGGGGGAAAAACACCATACGCCGAACACCATACGCCGAGGGGGGGAAAAACACCATACGCCGAACACCATACGCCGAGGGGGGGAAAAACACCATACGCCGAACACCATACGCCGAGGGGGGGAAAAACACCATACGCCGAACACCATACGCCGAGGGGGGGAAAAACACCATACGCCGAACACCATACGCCGAGGGGGGGAAAAACACCATACGCCGAGGGGGGGAAAAACACCATACGCCGAGGGGGGGAAAAACACCATACGCCGAGGGGGGGAAAAACACCATACGCCGAGGGGGGGAAAAACACCATACGCCGAGGGGGGGAAAAACACCATACGCCGAGGGGGGGAAAAACACCATACGCCGAGGGGGGGAAAAACACCATACGCCGAGGGGGGGAAAAACACCATACGCCGAGGGGGGGAAAAACACCATACGCCGAGGGGGGGAAAAACACCATACGCCGAGGGGGGGAAAAACACCATACGCCGAGGGGGGGAAAAACACCATACGCCGAGGGGGGGAAAAACACCATACGCCGAGGGGGGGAAAAACACCATACGCCGAGGGGGGGAAAAACACCATACGCCGAGGGGGGGAAAAACACCATACGCCGAGGGGGGGAAAAACACCATACGCCGAGGGGGGGAAAAACACCATACGCCGAGGGGGGGAAAAACACCATACGCCGAGGGGGGGAAAAACACCATACGCCGAGGGGGGGAAAAACACCATACGCCGAGGGGGGGAAAAACACCATACGCCGAGGGGGGGAAAAACACCATACGCCGAGGGGGGGAAAAACACCATACGCCGAGGGGGGGAAAAACACCATACGCCGAGGGGGGGAAAAACACCATACGCCGAGGGGGGGAAAAACACCATACGCCGAGGGGGGGAAAAACACCATACGCCGAGGGGGGGAAAAACACCATACGCCGAGGGGGGGAAAAACACCATACGCCGAGGGGGGGAAAAACACCATACGCCGAGGGGGGAAAAACACCATACGCCGAGGGGGGAAAAACACCATACGCCGAGGGGGGAAAAACACCATACGCCGAGGGGGGAAAAACACCATACGCCGAGGGGGGAAAAACACCATACGCCGAGGGGGGAAAAACACCATACGCCGAGGGGGGAAAAACACCATACGCCGAGGGGGGAAAAACACCATACGCCGAGGGGGGAAAAACACCATACGCCGAGGGGGGAAAAACACCATACGCCGAGGGGGGAAAAACACCATACGCCGAGGGGGGAAAAACACCATACGCCGAGGGGGGAAAAACACCATACGCCGAGGGGGGAAAAACACCATACGCCGAGGGGGGAAAAACACCATACGCCGAGGGGGGAAAAACACCATACGCCGAGGGGGGAAAAACACCATACGCCGAGGGGGGAAAAACACCATACGCCGAGGGGGGAAAAACACCATACGCCGAGGGGGGAAAAACACCATACGCCGAGGGGGGAAAAACACCATACGCCGAGGGGGGAAAAACACCATACGCCGAGGGGGGAAAAACACCATACGCCGAGGGGGGAAAAACACCATACGCCGAGGGGGGAAAAACACCATACGCCGAGGGGGGAAAAACACCATACGCCGAGGGGGGAAAAACACCATACGCCGAGAAAAACACCATACGCCGAGAAAAACACCATACGCCGAGAAAAACACCATACGCCGAGAAAAACACCATACGCCGAGAAAAACACCATACGTTGAGAAAAACACCATACGTTACAGAAAAATTCTATCTTCATGACACAACATTGATCAGAACTTTAGTTGTTACGAAAGTGTTCACTTTCCAAAAAACTAGGATACTAGTAGTAAGTACTAATAATTGTTCAAAAAACATTTCACTTTGGAAGCCTTTTTCTCATTATGTTTAATGCTTTCACTGTTTCAAATGTGCTCTCTACATTCTGTGCAGAGGACAACTTACTTTATAGTTGTACTGCTCATGAAACGCTGGTGCCTGTGCTGAGAGAGGTATTCCAGCCAAAACAAGATACCTGACACTATTTTTTTTTTAATCACTACATGAAAAAGTTTGATTTTTGGTACCACAGCTACAGCTCACATGATGTCTAAAGGCAAGAACACCTGATGCAGATTTGTTGAGACAAATACAACTTTTCTCGGAATAACAATTATCTAATGAAAGGGCGTTGACACAGATTTCAATAATTATTTATTTGATTTGTACTGTATTATAAGTAAAAATGTAATATACAACAAAATTAACCTCAAACACAAACCGAAATTGTATTTGATTGTCAACTGGTGCTACCACATAGAGTATTAATATTGTGCATAATGCATATATGTGGGTACATTTGACCGTTGTTAAATGTGAATTACATGAAAAATTACTGGTAGGAAAGACTAACACAAAAGACTATCATGTAGTAGTATGTTGTCATTTTTCACCATCAATGGACATTATGAGTATAAACTAACTTGAACAGCATTACAGTGAGAGATCGCATTTATTATTCATTGAACAAGCAAACATCTAACATCTTCTGCGAAAAACTCGCGGTATTGCTGAGTGAAAACATCAAAAAACCACAGATATCTCGACAGGTAACCCTACCTGTTATTTTAAAGGCATTTTCCAATGGGTGCCCTGAAAATAACAAGGTTTGGAGTTTGACAGATTTATTTGGTTGCATTTTGTGATTTATTAGAGCATGATAGGAAAAGCTTGGCTTCTCTTTGGGCCATACACTAAACATTATAGTCTACATCCTTCACAGGATACAAATCCCTAATCAATGTAGGCTAAGAAGTTCTACACATTATTATACAGTTGATATGTTGACAAACATTCCTTAAATCACTAGGCTTTGAAACAACATAATACTGTTGTCATTACTATCAAATTCTGTGTCCAAATCTTTTACTGTAAACTTATGACGACAGGCTCAAGGTGTATCTATCTTCATCTTCTTATCAAAGTATTTTTCCTGTGTTTTGCACAGTGTACTGACACTGTGTGTGTGTGTGTGTGTGTGTGTGTGTGTGTGTGTGAGAGAGAGAGAGAGAGAGAGAGAGAGAGAGAGAGAGAGAGAGAGAGAGAGAGAGAGAGAATGGAACAAATGGTTAAGGGATGAAACCCAACAAGATCTCACACTAAAGGGGGCCTTAAAATGATCAAAAAAGTATCAGTGGATAAAGCAGTTGTGGTCTAGAGAGAGAAGACATTATTCTTAAATCTTTCAAGAATTGCAGCATAAGTAAAGCTCTCAATGCCAGTGAAGACCATTTTATAGATGAGGAGGGTAATGAAGAAGAAGAAGGTTCATATGACAATTTTTAAGGTCAGGCTTTGCTATCTAATAATAAAAATGATGATAAAAAACTGCTTAAAAATTAAGGTGCGTCTTACAGTCTGTAGCATCTCAGTCCGTAAAACACAATATGTATTATTTTGACTGAATGTCTGTACTGACCAGAAGATGGAGGGGGTACTGAATGCTCCTGCTGAGCTAGAAAAGTGAAATTATAGGCTAGACTGTATTACGGTGAATATAGACACTCATAGTATTAGCCTGGATAATACGCATGCAGGTATAATGCTCAAGGTGTTAGATTTGAAGAAGCTTTTGTGGAGAATTGTGAGCCGCGCACATTCCACACCCACAGACCAGGTGCACAGTTTGAGGTGCGTCACAGAAGTCTTATGACGTTAGCACCTACAGACGTCACTGGTCTTGGATGCATGCGCAGCATCTCCGCAATGCACTCTGCTGGCTGGCCTACAGCTCAGAGTTAGGCCCAGCCTGCCTTGTTCTCAGTCATATGTTGATATTCGGCATGCAGCCACTTCGTGGCAAGTGTCTTTCTTGTACACATATTCTAGACATAATGAAGTTTTGTGTTCATTATTACCTGTGTGTTCTTGCGGTCAGAACACATTGGCAATGTTTAGGGTCTTTTTTTCCCCAGCTGTTTTGTTGTTGGTTTTTTGCGTATTATTGTGACAGGAAGTCTCTGCTTCAAACATCAGTGAAATAACAGATGTAACAGTCATTCAAAAGGCTGTGCCGGTATTGCTCTCTCACTGTCTCCGGCTGTGTTCTTCTCTGCTCCCACCGTCTGATGAGGCTGCAGAAGATTGGGGAAGTGTACAAACACTGCCTAAGGCAACATTTCCAAGTCTTCCATGTTACGGATGCTGAGGTATGGCATGCACTGTTTTTGTCATGGATTTTTCCCGCCTTGTATCAAGTGTTACAGCAGTTGGCCCCATTGCAGGAATCTTTCTTCTTGTTGTTTGACTATTTATATTCATTGCTGTCCTCCTGCCACCGCTCCCTGTTGCTGTTGTGTGCATATTGTTATTCCAAACATGATCAGTGTACCCAACATTGTACTATCAGTCAGTAAGTGACAAAAGAATATTAGTGTGTCCCTCATTTTCTAACTTTAGTATTTTTGAGTGCTCGCCCTCTAATGCTGTTTGAATGATTAAATAATGTCTTCACAATATTTTGTTGTGATCAGAGCACTTTAACCCATACTGACTTGAGTACAAACTCACTTGAAAAAAACAATCTTTCACATTGTTCGCAGGTGTCGCACTGACATCATCTCAGGTTATCAGTATGTGCACATGCTGTGCTGTCAGTTGTTTGTTACCAACTGTGTTGCCCATATTTTCTAGTAGCAATGAGGTGTCACCACAATTAGGCAGTGTTTTTAATTGGGGTCTTAAACTCCAAATAGGTGGACCCAAATTAGCATCGAACAGGCAATCACTGGGAGTTTTATTTTTAACATATGGGAAATAAAATTAACCATTAATGAAAGTGCTAATCTTGTGAATCACAAGTGCATTATATTTTGAAAGAAAGTGAGAAGTCTGCTTAGAGCTAGTCAGCATTGTTAAAAAAACATACAAACTTGCACTTTGAGTGGAAAATACAGCGAAGAAATTTTTTTAAAAAAGTGTGAAGTACCATGACAAGAAGTTTATAAATAATCTGCACAACCTATATGATATCTCACATGCCAACTCTCTACAAACAATCAAGTTAGAAGAAGACAGAATACTTGGGCTTCAACAGAGGGAGTCCAGGCACAAAAGTTACAGTGCAGGAGTAGACTGAAAACTTACAGCTAAATAAAAAAGGTGGGCACAGAAAAAAGTGGAAGAAGAGAAAAGGCAAAAGAAACAAAAGTGCACAATATGTACTTCTGCATCTGCTAAACTTACTATTTCATTATCTGAAGAATCAGGTAAGGCATTTTCAAGTTCAGGCGTTTTGATGATACTGATGTTTTAGAATGTACTTCTTGTAGTATTTCATTGGAGGATGCTGCAAGGCGAGGTAGCAAGATTTTATTATAGAAAAATTATCGGCTGCCTTGGATAGATGCTAGCTGAGTAACAGATTCTATATATATTTTTCAAATAAAAGTAGAGGCTCTTGGTGACGATACTGAAGAGCTCTGTATTAATGAAATTTCTCTTTATAGACTCGGGCAGAAGAAAGCAGCTGAAACAATAGTCATCTTTCAAGAATGATGTAACTACACCTCTTTTTGTTTACTGGAATGGTAAACTGTTGCCAGCATTAAATGTCAAGAACACAAGAGAAGAAAGGCTTCACAACATTGTTTCATTTGGGGACAGTGAACAGCTCACTGGCCTTCCAAAATTATGGAATGATTGTGGTAAAGAGCAAGTGAACCCTGTTTGGAATGCATTAAAGTACTGGGGTATTGAAGACAATGTTTCAAGATCTGTGCTGCAATACAACTGCCTCTAACACTGCCTTACTGGGGCACACTTCTTACTTGAATAAAAATTAATATATTTCCCATGTCATTAGCACATGTAAGCACTTATTTTAAAAAGGATATTTGAATGTAAAGTACATGGTGTAATAAGCAGTCATGACATTTGTTAAAAATTTGATGGGAAACTGGAAAAATAAAGGTCAGTAATTTTCACACTAGCAAAAAGATCATTAATTAAATTATCAATGAGTCAGACTTTTATGAAAGTAAATTAAATAAAACAACTGTGAGAGGTGATTACCAGGAACTCTGAGAGTTTCTGCGCAATATTTATGGGAGGAGACGACAGGAAAAAAATTGAAAATATAGTCTCTTGGAGCAACACATCAGACAAGATGGATGGCTAGAGCAATTTATTGCTGAAAAATGTTTATAAGATGACAACTTGTATTAAACATTGAAAATAAAAATGCACTGAGAAATGTCACTTTTCATTGTTAAATGTTTATTTCAACCCGTGGCATCAGTGCACGGGATCTTTAAAAGTTACCAATTTGGGTCCAATCTTCTTAAAAGTTTTGAAATATATGAAAGGAAATATTCCACGATTTCAAAAACAACTATAATAAAATTTAATTGTCATTTGTGGTATTTATTAGAGGAGTTCTCACTCTTATCACCCTTTGATGAAGTAGATGTACAGACTAAAATCAAAACAGTAGCAAATTTCGACACAGAGAATCTACAAGTGGAAAAGAGATATATTCATTTTTGTGGAGAATTGGATGAACCATTACGTGTTAAGTTTCATTTTATTCTGAATACCATTTATTATTGACTTTGATTTGTTAATTTACACCGCTTAATCCAATCTCATCTTCGTGTCTGAGAAAACAGCTGCTGACTTCATGTCAAGCAAGCAACTGCTGAGATCTGTTCTTGTAACTGAAAATTACGAACACTACTTTTATCCAAGAATTTCCTATGACACTGAGCAGTAATTCATATTTAGACGCTAAAAGCATAGTTGAGGAGTCAAAAGCTGTTGACGAATTTGCTGGGTAAGTGTTTTAAATTAATGCAAAATGTTTCTTGACTACTGACCATAGATGGAGAGCAAAAGGAATCTGTATGGCATTGTGTTCAAGATCATCATAGACTGTACCTGAATTGCAAGAAGGAAACACCGAAATGAAAATATTCTTAAGAATACTAAAGGTATTTAATTTTCATTTTATGTGGTCATCAGGAACATTTACACTGACAAGGGAACCTCCCCATCCACCTCCCTCAGATTTAGTGGTAAGGGGGTCCGGTGGACAGCCCGTCAAAAACCGAACACAGGTCAAGCATGAAAACAGGAAGTCCTGACTCCTGAATTCCTTTTTTGTAACATAGTTCACATCAGTTGTTTTAATTTCTCTCTCTCTCTCTCTCTCTCTCTCTCTCTCTCTCTCTCTCTCTCTCTCTCTCTCTCTCTCTCTCTCTCTCTGTGTGTGTGTGTGTGTGTGTGTGTGTGTGTGTGTGTGTGTGTGTGTGTGTGTGTGTGTACGCGCACTCCTGTCTATATATTCGTAATGGTGTGAAAAATAAATGGCATAAGGGAGTTCTGAACGTGATATAACAACTTACCTGCAACACCATCGCTGTTTCTGGCTGCTCTTCATTGCACTTCTTGTTAGTGGAATTTTCACTGTTTCTATTTTGCCCCCCCCCCCCCCCCCCGCCCCCTTCCCAGTCTAACTGGGAGGCCAAGCACATGGTTCACACCTTAAAGAACCAAATGAAAAAATATTTGCAAGACTTTCCCATCGACGAGAGATTACTGTTTTTTCTAACACCCTAAAGGGGTACTCTCTACCATCCAGCTGACAGCCTACAGAGTCGCAATCAGCCAGCCTCCCTCTCTGTCATACACCGACATTCGGCCTATGTTTATTAGCCTCTGTTACAAGTGTCTGTTATCTGCTTGTTTTTGTGATCAACAGAGAAAAAGGAACAATCACTGAACATATTAAATTACAGATCACTAGTGTTAAATTAAAAGTAATTTAGAGACTCGGGATGATGACTTGAAAATATAATTAAAAGCTACCAACCAGAAATTAGATGAGCATGTCGGCGATTTCCACCGAGGTAAGTTAGAAATTAATAATAAAATAACAGAATTATAATGTAATATTTTAAATGTAACAAGGGAGTTATATATTTGTTTTTAAAACCATTAACTACATACTCTGTACAGGCGAATACTAAATAGAAATAAAACTCGGACACTAATAAAAGGACAACAACTACTGGTTCCCGTGGGCCTGCCAAGTTTCTCCACAGCACCAGCTGTGGACCCTGCTTTCCGGATTCTTGCTCACCATCGTGTTTCGCTGCACCACAGTTCTGGCCAGGGGCCACCAGGGTTCTCGCCAGGTACAGCAGTCTGGGTGCTTGGTTTTGATCAGCACCTCTGCTAATTACTGGCTATCATTGCACATCAGAATGGTCACTGTGTCCACACCTACCAGCCTGGAGACCAAGACATCTGGCACCATCAAAATTAGCTCTCGAGTCCGGGTGGGCACTCAATCCCTATCCCATCCACACCACCTCTTACGCCAGTGTGCCACTCCCTGGGTGCCAACTGTCCACCAGTGTTCCAGCCTCATTTTCTATCTGCACCAGTACCTCCGCTCAATGAGAATATGACTTCACAGCCTCCAGTGGTAGCTACGGTGCCCCTCACAAGTTCGATGTCTCGTGGCATTAGCTTATGGCGGAGTCGCCTCCACTTTCAACACTGCTCCTAGATGTTGGCATGGATCCTGCCTTGGACTGCCCATTGCCGGTCCTGTTGTCTCATGCACTGACAGGGGGGCTACCTGAGCCCTCCTTGCACCACATTTGCCAGCGTTCTAAGGTCGCCGCTGGCGGGAGTTGCCCTCCCCTCTCACCTCCAAGGCTTCTATGGATATGAGTGCCGTCACCATATCACAGCCATCCACAACTTGCCCAGGGAACCACTAACGCCCTGCCCCCAAGGGCAAACAGGTGTAGTGACCCTGCATAGATTCCACACACACGATTTGGGCGCGCAGCTGTAAGATGCTGCACAGAAGTCAGAGGACACTTGCAGTGGCAGAGGCCGCCATTCTGATGTGCACGCAGCCTCTTTGCAGTACTCTACCATCCAGCTGACAGCCTACAGAGTCGCAATCAGCCAGCCTCCCTCTCTGTCATACACCGACATTCGGCCTATGTTTATTAGCCTCTGTTACAAGTGTCTGTTATCTGCTTGTTTTTGTGATCAACAGAGAAAAAGGAACAATCACTGAACATAATAAATTACAGATCACTAGTGTTAAATTAAAAGTAATTTAGAGACTCGGGATGATGACTTGAAAATATAATTAAAAGCTACCAACCAGAAATTAGATGAGCATGTCGGCGATTTCCACCGAGGTAAGTTAGAAATTAATAATAAAATAACAGAATTATAATGTAATATTTTAAATGTAACAAGGGAGTTATATATTTGTTTTTAAAACCATTAACTACATACTCTGTACAGGCGAATACTAAATAGAAATAAAACTCGGACACTAATAAAAGTTTTAATATTTGAAAACAGTATAGATTTAAGTGAGAGATACCTTTCATATTCCCCTTTACAACCTTAGAGGCATATACCGATCACCTTTCTGAATAAAATATTCAGCAAAATATTACTGTATTAGCTGACATACCTATGTTGTCATATGACATTTGCAATCAGTTTATTTGGGAAAAATTGATCTTCAACATCAGCTGAACTTGTTGAACACTTATGCGACGGATTTATTTGTTGCAAATAGTTGCTTGGTTTTGTGTTGCCCAGCGGAATTTAATGTCTATTTATCTGATATTTCTGATGTTTTTGTACAATAATCTATTAACATTAAATGGAAAGATAACTTATGAAAAAAGATGGTGAGATTTACTTGTATTTTAGGTTTGTGATCTGTTTTCAGTTTATGTCACAATCAACAATGAAATATTTTATGGAGGTGGTACTGTACAGCTTTAATGAATTATGCAATACACAGCTGTAATGGTACATTTTATTACAGACGATCAATTTCAGTCTAGGATCAGACCATCATCGGGTCTAAAAACAGTCTCAGCTAGGCATTTGCGTAATTGGAGTAATTATTGGTAGTATGCTGTGTGTCACTGATATTTTATGTGTATACATAATACGTCCATTTGACCTCATATAATTTTTAACAACAAATGGACAATGTTACATATCTACAACTGGTGTCAATGATGGGACAATATACATCTGTGAACTGTTATCCGAATTACATAAATGCATGGCTGAAATGGTTTTTAGTCCCTATGATGATCTGACCATAGGTCGAAATCTATCGCCTCTAACAAAATACATCCCATTACATAATGCAGTTCTTAGGAAACGACAATGAATTTAAATACCTACAAAAGAGATCACACATTATCAATGGCGGCCTGTTATACTGGGCCAACACGGCAAATATCAACTAAAATTATGCCACTTCTCTTCAGATGTAGGATGGTATGCAAATGAAATGGACGAAAACATGTTTTGTAGCACGCTCCCCAAGATAACTAGAAATCAATGTTGGCTGCCAAAAAGATGGTCAGCTGTGCTACGCTTGACTGAGAAGGGACGCAATTGTCTGTTTTCAACTGCGCATGCTCTCATTTGGTGTCATCCATTTTGCCACTCTGAATGCTGAGTTGCTCACAGCACCAGATCAATATTTTTCTTTGAAATTGTGTGTAATTTACTGTGCAAGCATGGAGTATGAGGCATTTTCAAGGAGCAGCTGCTGTACTGGTTCTGTGGGCATGTAGTCAGCCTCACTGACTGGGAATGAATTGGATCTGGTTTCTTTCCTGCTGCTACCAACATATATATATATTTTTTTTCATTTTATTTTATCCCTCATGACAAACAATTATTTAAACATTTAAATATATTTAAACAGTTCTATTTATTTATGTAAAATTAATATATTTAATTTAGTTATGATTTCTACCCTGTAACCCAAATGGCTATAGACAGTAAAAAAAATTAAAATAAGATAAAATAAACAAATGAAATAAAAATAAAACACGAAACGAGTTACACGCAAATTTATCCTGAAAATTTTTCTCAAAGTGTTACCACAGCAATGAATTTATTAAATGAAGGTGGCATTTTCCACTTTCGTTTTAGTAATTTTATTTCTTCATAGATTTTTTTTCCTGATTCATTTTGGTCATAAATACTGTATTGTTAGTTTGACTGTTTGACATATATAAAGGTATTATAATTCGTTTTAGTTCACACTGCAGTCGAACCAACAAGACAGCATTTGTGCACCAAAATGAATAATAATACCTTCACATAAGTAAAACAGTCAAACTGACAAGTTAGTATTTATAGACCAAAATTAATAGAAAAAACAAATTTAAAGACATGGGCTTTCAATATCCAACGCACAGTTTTCTACTGCTGAACCATACCACCACTACAGAATGGCCTACAAAGCAGAAATTAGCTGTGAATCAATAAAATTAACACAGCAAAATCCCATCTTCGTTTGGTATGAAAGTTTTCTGGATATGATCTGTTGAAAATGCCTCTTTCTAGCAGACCTCTGGTGGAGAAAATGAGATTTAAATATTTAGGTAGATTTTCTCCAAATGGAAATTAACGTGAGGGCATTGGATGGGAGTTACCGATTTGGCTCAAACACATCAGTAGGAGGAGGTAGACGGCAGTTTTAAATTCCTGGAATGTGTTGCTCATGTTAAGTGTAGGAAAATGTAAAACCCTGTATGGATTTACACGCAGAGTGTAAGTTATTTTTGAGCGTTTGTGCTCACAATGGTTTGTGCTAAATGCAGACTTGCAAATTGGTGGCCCGAGTTTGATTCCCATCGATTCCTTTCTTTTTACTCCTAACTATGTTAAACAATTCATTATAAAATTTAAATATATTTAAACAATTCAATTTTTACACATAAAATTAATATATCAAACATTATTATTTCTTTCCTTTCTCAGACATTATGTCAGGTTAAAAATGGAAAGTGACGCGGACCTTGGTCAAGCGTGACATCCTTTTAACTGTACGGTACTTTCGGGTAATTGAACATGTATCAAGAATTACAGATTTCTGTAGTTGTATATACAAGTTTGGATGAGGTTGTATTGCCTTGATGTACTGGTGGATATTGTGTGGTATGACTCCTGTAGCTGATAGTATAATTGGTATAATGTCAACTTTATCCTGATGCCACATGTCCCTGACTTCCTCAGCCAGTTGGCTGTATTTTCAATTTTTTCTCCTGTTTTCTTCTGTATATTTGTTGTATTGGGTATGGATATTTCGATTAGTTGTGTTAATTTCTTCTTTTAATGGGTGAGTATTATGTCAGGTTTGTTATGTGGTGGTCTTTTATCTGTTTTAATTGTTCTGTTCCTGTGTAATTTGTATTCATCATTCTCCAGTACATTTTGTGGTGCATACTTGTATGTGGGAACGTCTTTTTTTATTAGTTTATGTTGTATGGCAAGTTGTTGATGTATTATTTTTGCTACAATGTCATGTCTTCTGGTGTATTCTGTATTTGCTAGTATTGTACATCTGCCTGTGATGTGATCTACTGTTTCTATTTGTTGTCTGCAAAGTCTGCATTTATCTATTGTGGTATTGGGATCTTTAATAATATGCTTTCTGTAATATCTGGTGTTTATTGTTTGATCCTGTATTGCAATCATGAATCCTTCTGTCTCACTGTATATATTGCCTTTCCTTAGCCGTGTGTTGGATGCATCTTGATTGATGTGTGGCTGTATTAGATGATACGGGTGCTTGCCATGTAGTGTTTTCTTTTTCCAATTTACTTTCTTCGTATCTGTTGATGATGTGTGATCTAAAGGGTTGTAAAAGTGGTTATGAAATTGCAATGGTGTAGCCAATGTATTTATATGAGTGACTGCTTTGTGTATTTCACTAGTTTCTGCTTATTCTATAAAGAATTTTCTTAAATTATCTACCTGTCCATAATGTAGGTTTTTTATGTCGATAAATCCCCTTCCTCCTTCCTTTCTGCTTAATTGGAATCTTTCTGTTGCTGAATGTATGTGATGTATTCTATATTTGTGGCATTGTGATCGTGTAAGTGTATTGAGTGCTTCTAGGTCTGTGTTACTCCCTTTCATTACTCCAAATGAATAGATCAATATTGGTATAGCATAAGTATTTATAGCTTTTGTCTTGTTTCTTGCTGTCAATTCTGTTTTCAGTATTTTTGTTAGCCTGTCTATATTTTTCTTTTAGTTCTTCTTTAATATTTGTATTATCTATTCCTACGTTTTGTCTTTAACCTAGATATTTATAAGTATCTGTTTTTTCCATCACTTCTATGCAGTCGCTGTGGTTATCCAATATGTAATAATCTTGTTTAGTGTGCTTTCCCTTGACTATGCTATTTTTCTTACATTTGTCTATTCCAAAAGCCATATTTATACCATTGCTGAATTCTTCTGTTACCTTTAGTAATTGGTTGAGTTGTTGATTGGTTGCTGCCAGTAGTTTTAGATCATCCATGTATAGCAAATGTGTGATTTTGTGTGGGTATGTTCCAGTAATATTGTATCCATAATTTGTATTATTTAGCATGTTGGATGGTGGGTTCAGAGCAAGGCAGAACCAGAAAGGACTTAATGAGACACCTTGGTATATACCACACTTAATCTGTATTGGCTGTGATGTGATATTTGAATTTGTTTGGATATTAAGTGTGGTTTTCCAATTTTTCATTACTATGTTTAGGAACTGTATCAATTGATGATCTACTTTGTATATTTCCAATATTTGTAGTACCCATGAATGGGGTACACTATCAAAAGCTTTTTGGTAAGCGATGTATGCTTAGTGTAGCGACCTTTGTTTAGTTTTAGCTTGATATGTCACCTATGTATCTATTATCAGTTGCTCTTTACATCCTCGTGCTCCTTTGCAACAGCCTTTTTGTTCTTCATTTATAATTTTGTTCTGTGTCGTGTGCGTCATTAATGTCTGTGTAATGACTGAAGTTAATATTCTGTATATTGCTGGTAGGCACGCTATGGGGTGATATTTTGATGGGTTTGCTGTGTCTGCTTCATCTTTAGGTTTCAGGTAACTTATTCCTTGTTTAAGTGTATCAGGGTCTGCAATGTAACTGTTAAATAATTTAGTTAGCTGTGAATGTGTTGAGGTGAACTTCTTTAGCCAGAAATTTGCTATTTTATCTTTTCCAGGGGCTTTCCAATTGTGCGTAGAATTAATTGCTCGGGTGACTTCATGTTGCAAAATTTATCCCTTCAGGCATTTGAGGTATCATCTTGTATGTGTGTTTCTGCTTGTATCCACTGTGCATGTCTGTTATGTTGTACCGGGTTTGAACATAACAGAAGTGTTCCACGTCTGTTATGTTTGGTGGGTTGTCTATTTTAATGTGGGTGTTATATATTGTCTGGTAAAATTTCTTTTGGTTTGTGTTGAATGTGTTTTTTTTTTTCACTTTTTTGTATCTTCTAAGTCGTTTGGCCAATGCTTGTAATTTCTGCTTCTTTTCATCTAATTGCTCTATCGCTTCTTGTTGTGAGATTTTACGTAACATTTTTCGTTTTTGTCTGATATTTCATTTCTTATAAATTGTGTTACCTGTCCGATGTCTTTTCTCAGTTTTTCTATTCTGGTCTGTAGCCTGTGTTGCCATGCTGGTTTTGTGGGTTTCCTCTGTGTGTTGGTTGGTTCTGATCTCTGCCTAGTGCGTATATTTAGTGTAGTGAGTGCTCCTATATAAACCAGTAGTTGTAACTCTTCCATTGTTGTGTATGATTGTGTTGATAGTTTTTATTGTTGTTTCGACTTGTGGGTTATTTGGTGGTCTATGCAAGAATGGTCTAATGTCTGTATGTGTGTGTTTGTATTCTATATAGGGTGTTACAAAAAGGTACGGCCAAACTTTCAGGAAACATTCCTCACACACACAAAGAAAGAAAATATGTTATGTGGACATGTGTCCAGAAACGCTTACTTTCCATGTTAGAGCTCATTTTATTACTTCTCTTCAAATCACATTAATCATGGAATGGAAACACACAGCAACAGAACGTACCAGCGTGACTTCTAACACTTTGTTAAAGGAAATGTTCAAAATGTCCTCCATTAGCGAGGATACATGCATCCACCCTCCGTCGCATGAAATCCCTGATGCGCTGATGCAGCCCTGGAGAATGGCGTATTGTATCACAGCCATCCACAATACGAGCACGAAGAGTCTCTACATTTGGTACCGGCGTTGCATAGACAAGAGCTTTCAAATGCCCCCATAAATGAAAGTCAAGTGGGTTGAGGTCACAAGAGTGTGGAGGCCATGGAATTGGTCCGCCTCTACCAATCCATCGGTCACTGCATTTGTTGTTAAGAAGCGTACGAACACTTCGACTGAAATGTGCAGAGGCTCTATCGTGCATGAACCACATGTTGTGCCGTACTTCTAAAGTCACATGTTCTAGCAGCACAGGTAGAGTATCCCGTATGAAATCACAATAATGTGCTCCATTGAGCAGTACATACTGACGAAATTAAAATGAGCTCCAACATGGAAATTAAGCGTTTCCGGACACATGTCCACATAACATCTTTCCTTTATTTGTGTGTGAGGAATGTTTCCTGAAGTTTGGCTGTGCCTTTCTGTAATACCCTGTACATGTCAGCTGAAATTTTTCATCTGTATCTCACATGTGTGTCACTTCGTGTTCTATTTGTGCTTGTTCTGGTGGCTGTCTTACGATTTTGTTTTCCTCGGATTGTTTAATTGATCCATGTTGTTCTTTGTTTGTTTGCTCTGGGATGTCTGAGTCCCATTACTGTATTTTCTTCTTCTTCTTCTTCTTCTTCTTCTTCTTCTTCTTCTTCTGATTGCACATCATTTTATTCCAGTATTTGTTGCACTTGTTTGATGTTTTCTAATTCTGACTGGGATATCCTGTTATTTTTTATTATTACACAGATCTGATCAGCTAGTCATTGTTCTGTTAAAAATTTTAATTCTGGGTATCTGGTAATAAATGTTGTGTATACTTGTGATCTGTATCCAGTTGTGTTGGTTCCCAAGTTTGTTGCTTGGTAATAACAGTACATGAGGTGTCGGTCAACTTCATCTGACCATCTCATCCTCTGTCTTTGTTTTCCTTCTGGAGTGGTTGCAGGAAGCATATCCTGCAAAACACCTCTATTTGGATTTAAATCATTTTCCGTGTGGCTAGCAGTGTCGTTACCATTGTGGACAGGCATAGTGTTCAAGCGTCGTCCCCGACCAAGACAGCGCTTTTCCGAGGCTTCATTATTTCTGTCCTGAACCAACTAATCACGCTAAAAAGGGGGGGGGGGGGTTAGGCCTATTAGTGGTTTGTTCTTTTCGTCGCCTTTTACGACTGGCAGAACATACCGGAGGCCTATTCTTTTCCCGGGTCTCCATGGGGTTTATTATCATCATCATCATCATCATCATCACTATTATCATTACACTATGGAGCTTAGAGGCATTCACTAATGTGCAACAGCAAATAAAGCTTCAACAACCCACTTTGGGTAAATGTTTTGTTGTGAAAGCTTGCACTCACGTAAATTGCAAACCTCAGCAATTGTGAATCTTTTGTATCGCCCTTTTCTATTGTCCTGTTCATCTTACTGATTAAGGATGATATAACACAGTTCAGTGGCGATCACTAGTGAGCAACTGCAAATGCAGCTTTGGACCCTATATGTCACATACACTGAACACATCTCAACCCCCCCCCCCCCCCTTCCTCTTCCTCACCCCTCTTCTGTCCCCCTCCTCCTCTTCCGTCTCACTATCCATTTCTTCCTCATTCACCCATCTCTCTGCTTAAGAGTGCCCATCTGTTCAATGACAGCCTGGAGCACATTTCCATCTTCCTTGATGTTGACCTCCACCTCAAATATGGCTACATCAGTACCTCTGTCCATATCAAGTCTAACTGCTAGCAATACCTCCACTTCGACAACAGTCTCCCATTCCATACCAAGAAGTTTCTTCCATACAGCTCAGCGACCCACCACTGTCGCATCTGCAATTAAACATACCATGGGTTTCACTGAGGTCTTCAAAGACCGTACACTTGCCTTCCCAACCCTTACACAACAAAGGGATCTCCCATGCTTTGTGTATCCAATCACCCCCATCTCCCAAAGTCTCAACGTCCGGTCACACAGGAAGATACATCTATTACGTATATGCTAGTAATGGTTTACATAACGGTATAAACAGGCCCAATGTTCTGTTAATTGGCCAGTCTATGATGTGTTAAGGTATATTTGAACTCGTGGACATGCCCCTACTGTTGTATCAGTATGTAAGTAGACCCACAGATTGCTTTCTAGACACAAAGGAATTGCAGTGTGGAGCCAGGAACATAAAGGTTAAATTTCTGTTTTATTTTCATAAGATAAAGATTTTGATTACGTCACTTACAAGAGGTTTTGGCTCGTGTTTTTGGTTAAGTTTTAGTATATTAAAATTCTGATGTATTTTAGATTGCTCAAAAATTACACAACTTCGTCTAAAATAATTCATTCTAAAATAAAGGGTAATAGGTATAAAAAATTCTGTAATTTTTGTGGGCAGATTAGTTTACTGCGACTGCATTATTTTAAAACAAACAAGAATTATATAATTCCAGTTACCATTGTTTTTGTATTGAGAAGCAGAGGTGGAAAGAAGTGGCTTGATATAGTCTCATTTTAATGAATGCTATTTTTTATTCCTATTCCTTTTGCACATCATTTTAATCAGAACATCACTTATTGATTTGCTCAATTTTTCTTTCTATCATTCTTTTTCCACTTGAAATCTTTGTACATGTGATTTTAGTTAATAATACGTGCCAACAATGGTTGCCTTGGCCAAAAGGACAAATATTGCAATGCGACACTAAAAAAACTGTGTTAGAATGGACGTAAATTAAAAGAAACAGCAGAGCCACACAAAGTACAAGTACACCACGGGATAGGAAATTTAACATTGCAACTGCTTGTTGGAAGGTCTCACTGATACCACCAATACTTTGAAAGTTATTACAATATAAATACCAACAAGTTTAGTATTTTTAGGGTTCCATACCTCAATTGGTAGAAACAGAAATCTTATAGGATCACTTTCCCTGTATGTCCTTCCGACCAAGAGACCAACTGTTAAGATCCCTTTTTCTCATGAACAGGTAGATGTACCATTTTGAAATTTATAGCAAATATTAAGGTCTACAGTACCTTGATGGCTTATGAAAGTCCCCGTTACATTAAAAAGTATGGTCACCAATAAAGTTTTTCGGTGAATGTCTGGGATTGGATTCTCATTATTCTATATTTCCACAATAAAATACTTTTACAAGAGAAATTGTCCACACTGTGGGAAGATGTTCTCCACCACATACACTTAAAGCTGTTGTTTCAACAGAATGCTGCTCTGCTGAATTCCACTCTGGTAGTCAGCTGACACTGGAATAGAGTGATCGGGCACAAGTAAGTTGGGTGCAATGGTCCTTGAAAGAGGCTTTGGCTTCCCATCTCACCTGATTTAACACCACTGGGTGTATTTTGAATGGGGATTTATGAAAGTCTGCATTTACCTGACACCAGCCAATACCCTTGAAAAGTCGAGAGCAAGACTTTTTGAAGCTATGATAACAAATGAGTGATGAAAATGAAATGTAGTGTGGCTAGAGACTTATGTCGGGTAGACTGGTCAACAGGTGCAAGTCTTTTTAGTTGACACCCCAGCGACTTGCACGTCTGGGATGAGGCGGGTGGTGATGAATACAACAGAACACCTAGTCCCCGAGAGGAGAAAATCTACGACCCAGCCAGGAATCGAACCTAGTCCCCGAGAGGAGAAAATCTATGACCCAGCCAGGAATCGAACCTAGGCCCCTTAGCATGGCATTCTGTTCCGCTGACCACTGTAATATTGTGCACTGCCCACTATGTAATAACATACTCTTTTCCTTTCCTATCAACATATCAAGAGTTAAAGGTATAATTTAACCACTGAGCCAATGAACTGCATTGTAAGTCAACGAATATGTACGCCCAGGATAGTGAGAGCAGCATAGCACAATCATCCATATTTTGTTCTATATAACAATGCCCGCTCATCATCATCCTCTTCTTTAGTCACGCACCATTCCAACAGCATCTTATGCTATCAAACACACTATTTTCTTCCATTTTGTTCAAATGAACTGAAATTGTATTTCTGTCAGGAATTTGTTTAATTGTGCCATTATTATCGCCAACTGCGATTACTAATATGACTATGAATACTTTTTTCTTTTGCTCCAGAATTGGGCTACGATTACTGTAATTTCTAAGTTTTTCACCGGAATATGGCAAAAATTCTTTGTTATTTCCTAAACTGTGATATTAATGCACGAGATGTCAGATGTCTGTATAAAAAGCTTCTTTCGTTAAATAATAATTGTTTAGTTTGGAATTTCCACTTTCATTTCATAGTAACGATCATCAATCCCCAAATTTATAAATGTTCCAGATTTTGCTTTACTACATATTTTCTTCCATTGCCAATACGATACCCATGAAATTAAACTCTTCTGAATTTTCTCGCGTGGCGAGAAGACAGTTAGTAATTTCCCCGAGATTATAGAACCCAAATTAAACGTTTTTCAGTACGCCATGAGTCTACCGACCTTCAATTCAAACAATTAAAAAAAATGTAAAACAGAGTAGAAGTGACCTTTCTTATGTAGTCGATAATATTGTGCGCATTTTTGGGAAAAATAAAAATAATAATTTTCATTATAGAGACTAAGAAAGTGTTTGTGTGTGTGTGTGTGTGTGTGTGTGTGTGTGTGTGTGTGTGTGTGTGATATTTAGTTTCATTTTACTTTTCATTTAGTGGCTTTCCTTTTAATTAATTATTTAATTATTTATCAATTATAGTTATTATTATTATACCACTCAACTATTGAGGCGGACAAATTAGTAATATTACAGTACTTGTAGCATAGCTAATTTAGGAGTGAAGTTTTACTGGGCAAAAAAATCCCACAAAATCAGCATGTAACACATCCAGGCAAGGGCAGAAATTTAAAGATTGTCGAAGCTAGACAATTCAGTTGAAACCATAGCTTTCACATAATTTAATTACTAATCATGCTCTTTAGCACAATAGGTTACCAACTGCAGCAAGTTTGTATAAATGCACGTTTCAGTTTTTATTGCACTGGGGTAAATACAAGAGGTGCTCATGGTAATTCCTGCAGCAGATGCAACAGTGACCCCCACCCCCCCCCCCCCCCTCTCTCTCTCTCTCTCTCTCTCTCTCTCTCTCTCTCTCTCTCTCTCTCTCTCTCTCTCTCTCTCTCTCTCTCTCAATGGCTATACAAAGTTGAACAACGTGGTCTGGTTGATGGCTTTACTGGTATATGAAATTTCTGTGTTACAAAATAATATTAATAACGCTACGCGCGAAATGTAGGGAAAAAAAAACCAACAACAACACTGGGTTGCCACAAGTTTCCCCAAGTGAAATTTTCCGATATTTCCCAGTTTTCCAGGTAGTTTTAGCATTTCTCCCTGACAAATTTTAAGATCTCGAAGTTAAGATGGAAGTTGACAATCTGTCTTTGCACCTACAGTACAAGAAACAATAACGCAAATGACGAAAAAGATAGTGTTTCTTGGTGTGAGGATATAGATAGTGTTTATTGGTATGAACAAAAATCTTAAGTAGTAACATCAACACCTTTCGTAACAAACTATTTTTAGATGGAGAAAGCAAGCCAAATGACATGTGTTTTCATTGCGACCACTGCTGTTATTTTATTTTTAAAAAAATAAAAAGCTCATTTTCCTGGAGTTGCAAAACAGATTTAAAATATGTTCACTGATTTCAGAAATAACCTCAGAAAGAAGAAGGCCTCTTCAAAGAAGTGTATAAGACAGGGAATATTTGTGTAAACCCACACTATGGGTGACCGCCCATAAAATGTTTGTTTTACTATGTTCATTGTTGCCAGTTATTACCACTGTGTTATATCCATTATTCAAGACGATTATAATTAAAGTGAAACTTTCAAACCGTTGCAGAAATAACACCACTGGTCAGAATGACGTCAAATTGCTAAGAAATATTATCGGAGAAGGGGAAAAACAAATGACACAAGAAAAATAAATAGTTACAAAATGTAGCAATAGTTGGCACTGTAAAAATCATAATTTAATAGCGCTCAACTACGAATGACAAATGAGTCATACAACAATGTCTAAGGTGTACGTCTGACGCTAAACTGTACTACCCAGTGTGTGTGGGTGTATAGTTGTAATACTGTTAGTTATTTAAGCCCATCCAACATGGCAAGGTCATATCACATCGGATGGGAAAAATAGGTTTTTAATTGCCCTGAAACAAAAATCCGCATAAAAAGCAATCAATCACAATTGAATCAGATAATTTCTGTGTGACTAGTGCAAAACATTTTCAATATGCTGCCCATCATTCTGTGGAACAAGTTGAAATCAAGAAACAGCATGTTCCATAACTGATTCAAGTGTTTCCGGGGCCACATTCGGGATGCGTTGTGCAATGTGTTCCTTCAATGCAGCTAACTTTGCAATTGCAACACTATTCCATTGCAATTTGATGTCATTCTGACCAAGGATGTTATTTCTACAGTGTTTTGAAAGTTTAATTTATAAACACCCACTATATGAGTACTTGGTTCACCAACTACCAGAGACTGACAACCTTCTTCGTCTTCTTTTTGTCCATATTTTCTAACATATAAACTTTTGAAGTGCCAAAATGTACTAGAACAAATAAAATGTCTATAAAATGCCACAATGTATAATGTACTTGCAGTAAGAGAGTCACAATTCCTAAAATCCATCACCATGGCCTCTGGCCTGCTGAAGAGCACCACAGTCCTGGGATCATGCACAAACCATGAAAATAAGCTGCATTACGCCACACAAAAACAGACCTGGACTTTGGGTAGATCGGTGAGACTAGACCCGACGAGCAGGACCTGCACATTAGTGGGAACCGAATGGCTTCAGATCAGCAGGCCCGATCCATTACAGATACCAGTGGTAACGGCCTGCAGTTTCAGCCCGTTATGAAAATTCACTTATGTGCCCAGCCATTCACGAGCCACAGACAGCATGTTGTTGAAATGAGACCACCATGATCAATCCATGCAACAGATAACTTGTTCAAATACTCTTCATAATCAACAATAATGAGGATAGGTAGCAACTCTTTGTAATGACGATTGCTGAGATGCAGACAGGCACGTAGAAAAGACAATCATACTCTCTCAATTAAATTTTCAGCCATCACTTGTCAGCAAATGAGAGCACGCACACATTCACACAACTCGCGCACACATGACAGTCATCTCTCTCCGATGCGTCCACGGTCTTTGAGAATCAGATCCAAACAAACTACTGCTCATGTCTCCCTAACCCTTATCAGCAGCTGCTAGTCTAGCAGCAAGAAGTGGTGGAAGCACTGATGGCAAGCTGAAGGGAGTGGTAGGAAGGGAGGAAGCAATAGTAATGAAGTAGGGAAGCATCCAACGTACTCAGCTACACCCTGCTAGCGACAATCCACGACATCTTAGTAAAAAAACCATTTCATCTACTGAGAGAAAAATCAAGATTTTTCCAGGTTTTTTCCTCCCACTTCTCTGATATTTGCCTGATGTGTTTGTAATTCCCTGATATTTATCGATTTCCAGAACCAGTGGCAACACAAAGAATACAAGAGCAACTGACAACTTGTCAAATTTACGCCAGGAATTACATTGCCACAGTCTAATCTAAAGATTGCTGAAGTAATCAGCAAATGACCTGTCACCACTAATGTTCTGTAATCAGATGAAATGTTTCATTACCAACAAAAAGAAATTACGAAAGTATATGGCTACGATCATGAAAATAAAAATTACCTTACAGTACATTAATGAATGACAATCACAATTTATGAAATTGTATTTCTTATTTTAATAGCCATCTAATTTTATACAACAGTAATTAAGTGGAATGCTTACTTTTATCTGCCGTCCTCGAAAGAGAGATTCATCCATTGCCATTGCAGTTTGTACCGATTCACGTTCAGCAAATTCTATGTACGCAAATCCTTTGGGATGTCCATCAAACTTATTGCACAGTATTGTTACTCTGTTAATTGAGCCACAGCCATGAAAGTGCTGCTCTAACTCCTCGGCAGTTGCTCCATAGTCAACCTTAAATTATGAAATATAATGTACTATAAAATGCAACTAATATTTTCAATTAATGTATGTACATAACATATTTTATATCGATATTTACATTTTATAGCAATATTTTCAGACAATGTCATCTTAGTGCCAGCAATAGCTTCTTGATTTTATAATAAATCATTACCTAGTATATCAACTTAGCTCAGTAATATGTTGTTGCACTGTGGTGAAGCAAAGAACATGGCACTGATTATCACACACAACACTAACAAAACAAACACACACACATTGGCTCATTTAATTTAAAATCACCCAAAATAAAGAAATCTCGTGCCATCATGTCACAGACATTTATGGAAACTGGGTGTAAGAAAGTACATGAATAGAAAGTGATACAATACTTTTTTCAAATTTTTTTATATCAAAGCTGTAGTTAGGGGGCCATTTTGAAATGCCTAGCATTTTCTCCACCTGGTGCCAGTACGGAAAGTAGGTTGAAAGTTTTTAACTACTATAACTCCCTTATTTATAAATTAGTTTTATTCAATTTGGTGTAATTAGAAAGATAAAATGACCCACTATAAAAATGCTGCAACTGTGCATATAAATATGTACAGATCTGTAATTGAGACATTTTTCAAATTTTTTTTTTTACAAACTTCTTGATTTTTTTCCGTCAAAAATCACAAGTTTCACCATTTTAAATTTTGTCTCACAGAATTCCTATTGTCATACATAAAAAAATTTAAAAAAATAAAAAAAATCAGGACTGTGTTTGTTGTGTTCAATCATTTAAAACAGAAAGAACATTAATAATAATATACGTGTTTCATTTTGTGACTCTCACCTAGTCGTCACATATAATGATCAGTTCTCATAAAAAACATTCATAAAATTCTAAAAAGCATTCTTTCAAACAAGTTTTCAATGGACAATATTACATCTGATTCAAAAGTATATAAATGACCAGTACTTGCAATTGCACTAAGAACAGGCAAAATCATGAAAATGTTTTCATAAAGTGTCCAGCAAACATTGGTGTGAAGTGGCCATGAATAACTTGAGGAAGGGCTACTTGGACTCATGAACTTGACTTTTGCATTTCTGTGTTCTTCACTTATCTCTAGAATTTTTCCAAGCCATCACTGGTTATCGTAGATAGCTGCGAAAAATGTTTCTTCTTTAATTGTGTTAGAGGCAGTGTTTTGAATTCCAAGAGGAACTTGAATAAATTCAGTAGATGATGAAACATGCTTTATCAGCTACTTGTTTGCATTCAGTGCTTTGAAAAAATGATCCACTCTTGTCCCAGGAATGGTAGACCCAGTGTCATTGTTTTTGAAACATGTTTGTGAATTTTGTTATCTCCTCTGTTGTAACATAAAAGGTTTCTATTCCTGGAACGTTAGTTTTGGCAAATGTAAACTGATCTTTTGTACGAGGGAGAGGGAGAGGGAGAGGGAGAGGGAGAGGGAGAGGGAGAGGGAGAGGGAGAGGGAGAGGGAGAGGGAGAGGGAGAGGGAGAGGGAGAGGGAGAGGGAGAGGGAGAGGGAGAGGGAGAGGGAGAGGGAGAGGGAGAGGGAGAGGGAGAGGGAGAGGGAGAGGGAGAGGGAGAGGGAGAGGGAGAGGGAGAGGGAGAGGGAGAGGGAGAGGGGAGAGGGAGAGGGAGAGGGAGAGGGAGAGGGAGAGAGGGAGAGGGAGAGGGAGAGGGAGAGGGAGAGGGAGAGGGAGAGGGAGAGGGAGAGGGAGAGGGAGAGGGAGAGGGAGAGGGAGAGGGAGAGGGAGAGGGGAGAGGGAGAGGGAGAGGGAGAGGGAGAGGAGAGGGAGAGGGAGAGGGAGAGGGAGAGGGAGAGGGAGAGGGAGAGGGAGAGGGAGAGGGAGAGGGAGAGGGAGAGGGAGAGGGAGAGGAGAGGGAGAGGGAGAGGGAGAGAGGGAGAGGGAGAGGGAGAGGGGAGAGGGAGAGGGAGAGGGAGAGGGAGAGGGAGAGGGAGAGGGAGAGGGAGAGGAGGGAGAGGGAGAGGGAGAGGGAGAGGGAGAGGGAGAGGGAGAGGGAGAGGGAGAGCTAAACAACACCTGATTCGGCTAACTGGAGCATGAAGACCAGCAAATACATCTCCAGAAACACATATATGTGATAGCAGCACTGCAAATTGCCACTGATGATGCTTCCCAAATAAATTAAGCGAAACGCGTATGGCAACAAACAAACTGCCTTCATTTAGTTGCATAGACGGCACATACCTCCACGAAAATTCTACAGGCCTTTTTTTTCGGTGAATCAACTGTAACTCATGTTTCTTATTTGATGTACTACAACTATGGCCCATGCCTCAATGGGAAGAAGCTGAACAACACATTATTTGGGAGCAAGATGGCCCCACTGACAACTCAGTATGAGACTAGTTAAACGACGTATCCGACTGGTGGATTGGGCACGCATGACCTCCACATTCACGCATGATCATGTGAGTACCTCCAATACCAGCTGATCTATCTGACTTTAGAGACAGTGTTATTGCATCAGTTACTCCCGACACATTGATCTAGGTTCCGGAACAACTCGCCTAAGGACTATGTCCGACTGGTGTTCACACTGAATAATTGTAAGAAAAACTGTTTGTGTTTTTCTTTAATTTGGCGTATTGTTTATAACTGTAAGGTGAATGTAATGTGTGCTACAAAGCCTTAAAGCCCATATATTCATTTTGCAACACCCTGTATACTGACCCTGTTGTATTTCTGCTTTACAAATTTAGAGCAAGAGAAGAGTCACCAGACAATACAGCATACAATGAATCTCTATCATAACTTAAAATTAATGCCATGAAAATTGTAGCAGCGCTATTATGGAGCAGAAAAATTACTTACAACCTCACAATCTGAAATACCAGTGAGTGTTTTATTCCACTGTGACCTACGAAACTTGAGAAGTTACAAGGAAATGGTAAAAATAAACAGTAAGTAATATGAACTGAGTAAGTACTGTGATTCAGTATAAAACATGCAAATACCTTACAGCAATACGATTCTAAACACCACATATCAAGTGTGTCAAAGTGTTTGACAAGCGTAAGGCAAAAACCAAAAGTGCTGTGAAAATTGTATAAAGACAGACAATGTGACGCCAACAAAAATGATTTAATAAGGGATATGAGTAAGAGAGATGAAAGTCAATGGCAGTAACTTAAATTTCACAGTGGTGAGGGGCAAAAAGAAAATGAAGGGGAGGAGGGGGAATGATGCAGAAATGAGGGGGAGAAAATGGAGGGGGAGGGGAGGGGAGGGGGGAGAAAATGGAGGGGGAGGGGAGGGGAGGGGGGAGAAAATGAAGTGGGGAAAGTTTAAGGATAAACGTTAGGCACTGACACCGTTAGAGAGAACAGTCTAATTTGGGCAAGAATGGATAACAAAAGCCCCCACAAATTTTTAAAGGAACCATTCCAGCACTGACCTGAAGTACTTTAAGAAACCATGGAGCCTTTGTGATAAGAGGCAGACAGGTATCCGAGGGCCACCGCTCTAAAATGTAAGACCAGTGGCTAACAACTATGACATTTCAACAGGTCTGGGTCTAATGAGGACATGTTCTTGGCAGTGTGGGTTCATAAATGTACCTGTGAGCTTGGTCAACAATGATAAGCACACGAAGAAAGAAACATTTCGAAAGCATGATATCTACTTAACTAAAATTTAAGAAATATCACTAATAGTACTGACATGAAGTACTACTCACATTTCCAACATATATGGAGCGGTTGTCCACCTCCATCTTTTCTTCCAGCGACATGTTTAACGGACTTGCTGCAAATACAAACAATAATAATTTGACATTTGAAAGAAAGTAAGGATGAACTGGATATTTTAACAGAAAAATTACGGAACACAAAATGAAGAAAAGAATTATAAATCAAGTATTTATTATTTTCCTGTAAACCAAAACCTTGTAGAAAAAAGCACATAAAAACAATATTGTATATCGGAATTTAAGCTTTTGCACTGTGTAGTTACTTAAGATACACCTGGTACCAGAAATACTAACAATGACCATGTAAAAGATCAGTTGCATTGTGTGATAGACTGCCTTTCTATGTGGCACTATAGTATATGGGCTCCATATACAGTATGTGACCGAACATATCCAGACACCCCCAAAAAAATAAATTTTTCGTATTAGGTGCATTGAGCTTCCACCTATTGCCAAGTACTCCATATAAGTGACCTCAGTAGTCATTAGGCATCGTGAGAGCAGAATGCGGTGCTCTGCGAACTCCTGGACTTCGAACATGGTCTGATGATTGGATGTCACTTGTGTCACACATCTGTACGCGAGCTTACCATATTCGTAAACAACCCTAGGTCCACTGTTTCCAATGTGATAGTAAACTGTAAACGTGAGGGGACATGTACAGCACAGAAGCATACAGGCCAACCTAGTCTGTTGACTGATAGTGACTGCCGATAGTTGAAGATGGTCATAATGTATAATAGGCAGACGTCTATCCACACCATCACACAGGAATTGCCAAATTGCATCAGGATCCACAGCAAGTACTATGACAGTTAGGCAGGAGGTGTGAAAACTTTGATTTCATGGTCGAGCAGCTTCTCATAAGCCACACATCATTCCAGTAACCAGGCTTGATGTAAGGAGTGTAAACATTGGATGACTGGACACTGAAAAACCGTTGTGTGGAGTGACAAATCACGGTACACAATGTTGCGATCCGACAGCAGGGAGTGGGTATGGCGAAAGGCCGGCGAATGTCATCTGCCAGTTGTGTTTAGTGCTAACAGCACAATTTGGAGGTGGTGGTGTTACGGTGTGGTTTTGATTTTTGGGGAGCGGGCTTGCACCCTTTGTTTTGCAGGGCTTTATCACAGCACAGGCGAAAATTTATGTCTTAAGCATCTTCTTGCTTCCCATTGTTGAAGCAATTTGGGGATAGCAATTGCATCTTTCAACATGACTGAGCACCTGTTAATTATACACGACCTGTGGTGGAATGGTGACAACAATAACTTCGCTGTAATGGTCTGGCCTGCACAGTGTCCTGACCTGAATCCTACAGAACTCCTTTCGAATGTTAAGGAATGCTGACTTTCTGCCAGGCCTCACCGACCGACATCAATACCTCTCTTTAGTGCAGCACTCTGTGAATAATTGGCTGCCATTCCCAAGAAACCTTTCAGTACTTGATTGAATGTATGCCTGTGAGAGTGGAAGCTGTCATCAAGACCAAGAGTGGGCCAGCACCATGCTGGAGATAGGGGGCTGGAGATAGGGGGCTGGAGATAGGGGGCTGGAGATAGGGGGCTGGAGATAGGGGGCTGGAGATAGGGGGCTGGAGATAGGGGGCTGGAGATAGGGGGCTGGAGATAGGGGGCTGGAGATAGGGGGCTGGAGATAGGGGGCTGGAGATAGGGGGCTGGAGATAGGGGGCTGGAGATAGGGGGCTGGAGATAGGGGGCTGGAGATAGGGGGCTGGAGATAGGGGGCTGGAGATAGGGGGCTGGAGATAGGGGGCTGGAGATAGGGGGCTGGAGATAGGGGGCTGGAGATAGGGGGCTGGAGATAGGGGGCTGGAGATAGGGGGCTGGAGATAGGGGGCTGGAGATAGGGGGCTGGAGATAGGGGGCTGGAGATAGGGGGCTGGAGATAGGGGGCTGGAGATAGGGGGCTGGAGATAGGGGGCTGGAGATAGGGGGCTGGAGATAGGGGGCTGGAGATAGGGGGCTGGAGATAGGGGGCTGGAGATAGGGGGCTGGAGATAGGGGGCTGGAGATAGGGGGCTGGAGATAGGGGGCTGGAGATAGGGGGCTGGAGATAGGGGGCTGGAGATAGGGGGCTGGAGATAGGGGGCTGGAGATAGGGGGCTGGAGATAGGGGGCTGGAGATAGGGGGCTGGAGATAGGGGGCTGGAGATAGGGGGCTGGAGATAGGGGGCTGGAGATAGGGGGCTGGAGATAGGGGGCTGGAGATAGGGGGCTGGAGATAGGGGGCTGGAGATAGGGGGCTGGAGATAGGGGGCTGGAGATAGGGGGCTGGAGATAGGGGGCTGGAGATAGGGGGCTGGAGATAGGGGGCTGGAGATAGGGGGCTGGAGATAGGGGGCTGGAGATAGGGGGCTGGAGATAGGGGGCTGGAGATAGGGGGCTGGAGATAGGGGGCTGGAGATAGGGGGCTGGAGATAGGGGGCTGGAGATAGGGGGCTGGAGATAGGGGGCTGGAGATAGGGGGCTGGAGATAGGGGGCTGGAGATAGGGGGCTGGAGATAGGGGGCTGGAGATAGGGGGCTGGAGATAGGGGGCTGGAGATAGGGGGCTGGAGATAGGGGGCTGGAGATAGGGGGCTGGAGATAGGGGGCTGGAGATAGGGGGCTGGAGATAGGGGGCTGGAGATAGGGGGCTGGAGATAGGGGGCTGGAGATAGGGGGCTGGAGATAGGGGGCTGGAGATAGGGGGCTGGAGATAGGGGGCTGGAGATAGGGGGCTGGAGATAGGGGGCTGGAGATAGGGGGCTGGAGATAGGGGGCTGGAGATAGGGGGCTGGAGATAGGGGGCTGGAGATAGGGGGATGAGGGAGAGGGATGGGGTTGGGAGGGGAGGGATGGGGGGGATAGGCATACACGGGTGGGGGCGGGGGAGACACACGGCAGTGGGAGATCATCGGTGGGGGGGAGAGGGAGTTACATGGCGGGGCTGGGGGGGAGATGGGTAGATACATGGGGAAAATATATGGTGGCTGTTTTCCTTTTGTCTGGCTTATTTGGGGGTTTTAATTATTTATTTTTTTGATAAATTCACTGTTGAAAGATCATGTTTACCACAAATATTTTCCATTACGTCTCTTAGATTTCAATAGTAGTGTTACAATAATGGAACTTTTTTGTGTGTATCGCTGAAATAGCTAGTTACACAGTAAACTGAACGAAAATGTAGAATACTTATCACATTCACAATCTTATACAGTTTCTACCTAATCCATGTCTGCACCTAGAAAAGAAATGTACCTAAGACATAAAATAGAAAAAAAAGAAAGTATGGAGTTACACTGATTTTGACCTCAGCAAATTACTATTCTTCAACAAACTATTCATAAACAAACTATAATTCACATAAAAAATAAAGGGTGTAAATAAGATCTGGGAACACTTTCAATTAGTTATTGCACAAGTGCCAAACATTGTACAGTATCATACATAAGTCATTTTGAAAAGAAACCCTAAAAGTGTTTTTTCATCTATTCTGCCACAGCGTAGTTAGGTAATTTTCTGATATACAGCAATAGTCTCAAATGAGGAGAGTTCAGGTGTGGAGTGAACTTTCTGTGTGTTGCAGCAATGACTGTTGCCTCAAATGCAACTGGACTCTCTGTTCATCTTTCAGCAGGATGGGTCTCTACCCCATTTTCATCATGAAGTTTGTGGGTACCTGAACATGGAGCTGCCTCATTGATGGATAGGCCATGCTACAAAAGGGAACAGATGTTTCATGAAATGGGCTCCCCCAATCACCTGATCTCACTCCATGTGACTCTTTTCTGTGGGGACACATTAAGGAGCTGGTGTATGTACCGCCTCTACCACGTGTACAGCAGAGCTCCAGGAGAGAATACAGGAAGCGACTGCCACAGTCAACGATGCCATTCTGGGTCAGGTGTGGCAAGAATTCAATTATTGTATTGACATCTGCCGGATCACCCATGGTTCGCAAATCAAATGTTTATAAAAAAAAAAGCTTTCAGAGTTTCTCTTCAAAATGCAATATGTATGACATCTGTACAATGTTTAGTTCTTCTGCAATAAATAATTGAAAGTGTTCCCAGACTTTATGTACACACTATATACTCCACAGTATTTGGAACATTCCTAGCACTTCAGCATTTCACACTCTCAAACTACACTGGACAGGGGCTTTAATATGAATAGGTCCCCTATTCTCGTAAGTAGGATTTGCAAAATAACAATATTCAACAAAAAGCACAATATAAAAGAGCAAAACCTCGATTGTAGGAATAAGAAGATTATAAACTATGACAATAACCACTACACAAACTAAATTAAATTCTAATTATGCTGGTACATCACACCAAACAATTCCTGGATCGAGGATCCTATTCACCATACAGCAGGAGAATGCACACCTATAAAGGTCAAGGAAAATTGCAAGCTTTTGGATCCAGTGACTCCTCCAGGGAGAAGGGTTGAAGAGACATAAACAAAAAACAACTTAAGATGTTTAGGAAATTGGGAGAGTTTGGAAAAAATCAGCCAGAAATCTGGGTCAGGGGAAACTTACTGGATGGGATGAGAAAGGAAGACTTACTATTTTGGACTGCACCAGAGAAAACTTGCAAACATGACAGATTAGAATTGGAAGGTAGAGTAACAGGCAAGACGGTGATTACTGACAAACCAATATGCAAGAGTTATTTAGAGCGGAAAGCTAAGTAGGGATAACAGACAGGTCATAATATGAAATATATGGAAAACTAACAGGTAGTGAAGAAAGGAACAGTTGCTCAAAATAAATGCTGATACCCAAGCAATTAATGTAACTTACAGCTAGGTGGGTGGTGGAAACAAGAACAGAATTATTACAGCTTTGGTGGCCATTTCAGTTTTCTACACCCAGTGTTCCATGTTTTCACCATCCCTTGAGACCAGCACATCTAGAAAGGGCAGCTGCTGGTCCTTCATTTATCTTCATGGTAAATTTTGTGTTTGCATGAAGACTGCATTTATCTTCATGGTAAATTTTGTGTGTGTGCATGAAGACTGCATTTATCTTCATGGTAAATTTTGTGTGTGTGCATGAAGACTGCATTTATCTTCATGGTAAATTTTGTGTGTGTGCATGAAGACTGCATTTATCTCCACGGTAAATTTTGTGTTTTCCTAAGACACCAGAACAGTCTTCATGCAGTCATCAAGTTGTAACCCACCATGGCTCCACAGAAGCTTCTATAAAAAGCTGGAAGGTATCACTATGCTTGACCTACTTCAAGGAACATTTCAAAGAACAGGTGCTGGACATGGCACCTTGTAAACCTATGCTGTGGCAATGATACATTGAAAATACTTTCGTTGTGTGGAGTCATGACGAGGAACAGTTCAGTGACTTCCGAAGACAACAGAGCAGTCTCCATGCCAACATAAAATTTACCATGGAGTAGAAAAGGACCAACAGTTACCCTTTCTAGAGATGCTGGTGACATGGGGTGGAGAAAACCTGGGACCCTGATGTGTATCGAAAACCGACACACACAGACGATTATATGGACAAAATATACCACCACCTGAGCCAGAATGGAGGCATGTTTAACACACTCTTAACGCAAGCGCAACAGATATGTGAGCCGCAATACCTCAGATGCAAGATACAACATCTGGAAAGCATTCTGAGGAGCAGTGGATACTCCACCAATTAAATAAAGAGTCATGGAACACTCAACAAAGTGACACCAGAAAAAAGTGTCAGGTACGACCTCTCTGACATACATTCCCAGAGTGACTGACAGAATCGGCCATACCTTGCACGAACAGGGCCTAAAAACTATTTATAAACTGACAAAGAAGATCAGAGAGTATCTCAGATTGGCAAAGGAGAAAAGGAACTCGCTTGCAAAGTCAGGAATATACTGAATACCATGTATATGTGGGAAAGTGTATGCTGGAATGACTGTTTTGTCATTCAACACCAGGATCACCAAACATAATTGGTAATTTAGTTTGGGGTAGGTCGAAAAAAACAGCGATGAAGCAGGTGCTGTTTGGGGCCAACCACACTTAATTTTATTTTTATTTATTTGCACGTCAAGTTCTGTAGGGCCAAATTGAGGAGCAAATCTCCACGGCCATGGAACATGCCCATACATGAAATTACAACATGAAAGAAATAACAGATAAAAATAAAATATTTATTAACCCAAAAAAATCAGTCCGTTAAGTTAAAGTAAACGCAATCAACGATACAACAAGAATAAGCTTAATTTTTGAATAACTCTTCGACGGAAAGGAAGGAGTGTCCCAAAATGAAACTCTTCAGTTTGGATTTGAAAGTGCGTAGATTACTGCTAAGATCTTTGAATTCGAGTGGTAGCTTACTGACAATGGATGCAGCAGTACACTGCACACCTTCCTGAACAAGAGTTACAGAAGTCCGATCCAAACACAAGTATGATTTCTGCCGAGTATTAACTGAGTGAAAGCTGCTTATACTTGGGAAGAAGCTAATATTGTTAAAAAGAAATGACAGTAACACACACACACACACACACACACACACACACACACACACACACACACAGAGAGAGAGAGAGAGAGAGAGAGAGAGAGAGAGAGAGAGAGAGAGAGAGACCCATACTTGCGAACAGGGGCCAAAAATTGGCAGCATTAAGTCTTGGATCACAATCCTGAAAATGAGCTTTCCATG